>NC_092502.1:37322287-37947287 GCF_047511675.1 Marmota flaviventris
GTCCAAGGGTTTCTAGAAACCACCATTTGGTCAGCTGGGAGTCCACTCCCAAAACATTATAGAATCAACTTGCTGCTCTATCCTCCTTTGGAGAGTTTCTGGATTGTGAGAGGAAAAGTGACTTTCAATATTCTTAAGGTAGACACTGTAGAAGTGCAGGCAGGGAAATAGAATTCAGAGGACATTGCAGTAGTGAGCCGCATCTGAGAAGGTTGGTGCAGAGGGACTGGGGCAAAGATGGAGACCTGCTGGGATGGGTACAGAGGGCACAGAGGTGGCAACAACCATTCCAGCCCAGAGTATTAGGAGCCACAGATAGGGGAGTGTTTGTCAGCTTTCGGTCACTGTGACAAAATGCCTCAGATAAACAATTTAAAAAGAGGAAAGGTTTATTTTGGCTCATGCTTTCAGAGATCTCAATCCATGGTTGTTTGGCCCCTTTCCTTTGGGGCCTGTGGTGAAGCAGAACATGAGGGCAGAATTGCAGAGCAAAGGAAACCTGTTCACCTCATGGTGGTCAGGAAGCAAAGAGAGGGAGGAAGACAGGAGCATCACAATATCCTCTTGAAGGGTATACCCCCAAATCACCTAACTTCCTTCCACTAGGCCCCACCCCTCAAGGGCTCCACCACTTTCCAATAGCATCACAAGCTGGCAACTCATGGGCTTTGCGGGGACATTCAAGATCTAAATCATAGCAGAGGCATCATCCCTGGCTCTTGGCACTGGTTCACTTAGGCAAATGCTGTTCTAAGCCACAGGGTTTGGGAGCAGTGTCTGGGAAAGGAGGGACAATCCACTCACCCGGGGCCATCAACCTGATGTGGGAAAGGGCAATCTGTGGAGAGCACCTGCCATGACTCAGGGTGAACAGCCAAGATTCAGTGCACCCCTGCCCATCTCTCATCTATTACAGACCAAGACATTTATCTGTAAAATACATTTTAAATGAATTATTTAGAAAAGACTAATGTGTAAAAATCCCAAGATATTAAAAAAAAAAAAAATTCCAGCCCTGGTTTTTATGATTAAATTCCATAAATTTCATAATAAACTCACTCCATGAAATTGCTTTTAGATGTTTCTAATTTCTGTGTTTATCTCATGTGGACAGTGTCTGTGTCCACTGGCCGAAGACTCCCCTTTGCACACTGCGGGGGGTGGGGGGGTGTGAGGCCCTGGGTCCTGTCCCTGAGGAGCAGGAGGAGAAGGATCCTGGGAGCCCCATTCAGCCAACCCAGAAGCCCTGGTCTCCTGAGCGTCTGCTCCCCCTGTTGGACCCTGGGGACGTAGTTCAGGAGCTCCGCGTCAGGTCAGCAGAGCAATAAGGAAGATTCAGGCCAGAGAAGAAGATAAGATGAAGTGGGGCAGACCGTGGCTGGTGACAAGGCGGATGGTCCCCTGGTCCCCTAGCCAAGATCTGCTGGGGGTGCAGCTCAGCATCCACACACATGGAGGGAAAGGGCTTTGCTTGTTCAGTAGAGAAAAGGCCAAGCCAGAGCTGCTAGATGGGACCCTGGGGATGGAGTTTGGCTCATAGTGAAGATAAATTCTGATGAGGTGCTCAGCGAGGGACCTCAGGTTTCCAGTGGAGGGATGGATGAGCCCGTCTCTGAAAGGATTTAAGCAAGATGAAACCCACGTGGTGGTAGTCAGAAGGGCCTGAGTGGTGCCCACCATGGTCGGGGTCGACTTAGCAGGGGTGGGGAAAACTGTAAGGTCATGACCCAGGCTTGGGCGGTCAGTGGCCCAGGTAATTAGAACCTGCTATTCCTTCCTAATCGCAACGGAAATAGACCAGCTCCCCAGCCTTCCTCTCCCTTCCCTCACCTGTCCCCAGGTCCCACCAGGCTCCGGCAGGGACAAAATTGGTAGCACTTATGTGAGTGACATGTTGTTTGTCTTCCCGCTTATGAGAAGCCTCTGAGTTACCTCAAGTTTTTCTTAAAACAACATTTTTCTCCATTTCTTAAAAAAAAAAAAGCAGAAGAAAAGAGATTATCTTATTTTATACAATATGCCATCAGCCAGGGAAGCAGAGCATCGGCAACACTAGAGGGTTGCATAGCAACTGGCTTTTCAATTGATTTTTTGAGAAGGTACCAAAGCTACTCAACTGTTCTCATTTTAAATATTTCCTAGGATGATGAAAATCAAAGCAAATGGAAATCAGAGACTTGGGGACAATCAGAAAGACATAAGGTGGCTTGTTATGAAAGGCAAGGTCAAGACAAAGTATGGAATGCTTGTTGGAATTTTTCAGCATTCAAGGTGAAGGGTCCAAAAAATTCTGCCGTTGAGGTCTTCTTTCAAGAGAAGAGAGGTGCTGTGGGAAAAGGGGTCGGTATGCCATTTGGTTCTTTGCAGGACATCACCTGATCGCAGAGTAGGAGATGAGGAGCTTCCCAGCCATGAGTGGGAAGGCCAGAGAGAGAGGAAATGCAGACAGCTCTGAGACAGGAACCCTGGAGGGCTACGTGTTCTACAGGGCCCACCCGAGGGACAACACTGGTATCCCAAGTATCTGGGTCCCCAAACCCCAACCGGATGGGGAGAAAGCATGACAGTCTTTGACCCATATCCTGACCCAGATGGCCCTGGGTCCAGAGAAGGGTGAGGAGGCTCTGGGGCCAGATACCACCCTTGGGAGGTGTCTCAATCTGAAATATCTTAGACAGGCTAATTTATAAACAGAAATTATTATTCGCAGTTCTGGAGGCTGGGGAGGTCAGGATCAAGGTGCCAGCAGATTGGTGTCTATGAGCCTGGGATCATAGACCGTGACTTCCAGCTATGTCCTCACTTTGCCAAAGGGACAGACAAGCTCTCACAGGCCATTTATAAAAGCACTTATCCTATTCATGAAGGATGGGTGCTCATGACCTAATGACCTCACAAAGGCCCTCTCTGCTTTCTTTTTTTTTGTACCAGGGGTTGAACCCAGGGGTGCTTAACCACTGAGCCACATCTCCAGCCCTTTTTATATTTTATTTAGAGACAGGGTCTCACTGAATTGCTTAGCCTTACTAAGTTGCTGAGGCTGGTTTTGAATTTGTGATCCTCCTGCCTCAGCCTCCCAAGCCTCTGGGATTACAGGCTTGCACCACCTCGCCTAGTAAAGTCCCTCTTCTTAATACTATTGCATTGGAAGTTAGGCTTCCACATAAGAATTTTGAGGGGATATAAATATCCAGACCAAAGCAAGAGGTCTGCTCCCACTGGCTCTCTTTGGCCTGCCAAGGCTCCTCCCTGAGAAGGTGTATGCTGAGAACCCTGTTCTGGTCGCTTGGCTTTCTCTGGAAATAGCTCCTCGGCTTCTGGGAGGAGAGCTGGAAATCAAATCTTTGATGATGTAGGCATGTCAGCATATGAGCCAGGGGCACGCCTTCTTGCCCTCATTCTTCTTGAAGTTCCAAGAGGCCTGGCATGTTGCATTTTGAGCTCTTACACCACCTTGCAATCCAGAGCTGGTGGCAGAAGACCCCCAGCCCCAGGGGAACCCACACTGGTCAGCAGGCAGAACGTGGTTAGGACACATGTTCATGGAACAGGGACTGTGTCTTAGGGATATTTGTGGGACCTTCAGCAAGTTATTTAACATTAGAGAGACTCAGTTTCTCCACTAAGAGAAAGTCTGTAGAAGCCCAGTACATAAAAGCTAGGACAAGAATAAAAGGGTATTCACGTAGACTGCTGTTGGTAGTGCCTCCTTGGGGTCTGAAGCCCTTTTCCATGGAGTTTAGTGGTTTCCCTTATCTGCAGTCTCACCTTCCACGGTTTCAGTTATCTAGAGTCAACAGTGGTCCCAAAATATTAATATTTCTTTTGATTCTTGAGAGAGAGCGAACCAGCATATTCACCTATTTTATGACAAACTTATGGTGGCACACACCTGTAATCCCAGAGACTCAGGAGGCTGAGGCAGGAAGATCAAAAGTTTGAGGCCAGCTCCAGCAACTTCGTGAGACTCTATACAAGTCTCAAAAATAAAAAAGCCAGTGATGCTGCTCAGCATCCTACAATGCACAACTGCCGCTCTCCACAGGAACTCATCTGGCCCTACAAGTCAGCAGTGCCGAGGTTGGGAAATGTGCTCTGTATGCCTGAACCTGGCCACATGCCTGTGCCTTTTCCTGCTGTCCTATTTTGTGCTGGTTTGGGAGGGATTGGTCTCTTGAGATGGCTTTGGCACAGCTGAAGGCAGATCCCCTTGGGGCATGAACCACTGGAGGTGCAGGCCAGCTCCCTTGGGGACTGGTCCATCTTGATCATTGTCACCATAGTAGATGAGGACAAGGAGCACTTGTGGGCACCAACGGTGTGCCCCTCCCGTGGATGTGCTCCGGGATCCATGCTGCACTTGTGCCCATTTGCATCTGAGGTCCCAGAGTAGTGAGGGGATTTGTCCAAGAACACAGAGCAGATGAAAGGTTTGGACCAGGGCCCTCACGCAGCCCATGTGAGCCCCACCAGTCCCCTGCCCATGACCTGGGATTGGCCTGTGGTCCCACATAGTGGCACCAACTGACAGAGCTGTTCTGTTGTAGGGTACAGTTCCAGGGGACACTGGCTGCTCATCTGTCTCCTTGAGTGAAGGAGGGAAGAACATAAATAATTCAGATCATTCCAGAGCAAACAATGGAGGTGTCAGAAAGCAATGATTGGAACAGAACTTTTTGCTAAGATCTTAATTGGTTTATTTAGGGTGAGACCCCACAGGCTGTCTCTGGGACCCAGAAGCCTCCAGTGCTGGTGGCAACTTGCAGCCCATCTCTGGAATCTGAGTGGAGGGCCAGCCCGCCTAGGCCAGGTCCCTGCCATTCTTGCAGCAGCAGCGCCACCTGGTGTCCACCTGAGGGCTCCGCCCTTCCTTTGCCTTCTGTTTCCTGTAGGGATGGGAATGACTGAGGGAATAGAACTCCCTCTGGACCTCTGCCTAACTTCCACATCCACCTCTATCTCTTTCTAGCTGTGGGATCTGGGGTGAGTTATTTCACTGGTCTGAGATGCAGTTTCTCATCTGGAAAGTAGGATAGTAACAGTGCATATACCTTGGGGCAGTTGTGAAGTTTAAATGAGGTGATAGGTGCAAAGCCTAACAAAGAATGGCATTTATTGAAGGCCTGCAATGTGCTTGCTGGCTGTTGCTGTTATTATTGGGGTCAGCTCCTGCTGGGTCAGCACTTTCTAGTCACTTCCCCAGGACCAGCCCCTTCTCTGGAGGCTTGTGTACTTCCTGCAGGTGCCAGGGTCCTACAACTGACTTTCTTACACCAACCTGGCTCTTGAGCGTGCATGTGTTCATTCATTCATTCGTTCTCTCTGGGATAATGTGAGTGCCAGCAAACAGAGATGCTGTTGGGCTTGTTCACTGCTGCACCCTGAGCAGAGGCTGGGATTGCTTAATATTTGTGGAATGAAGGAAGGAAAGAAGGAGTGGGTGTTACTGAACACAAGTGGAAGCCAGGCCTGGGACACAGCCTCAGGTCCAGTGTCCACCCTGCCCTTAAGGAGCTTATAATTCAGCAGACGAGACCAGCAGGGTGATAGGCACATTAACACCGCGTGCCAGTATAGCCAGGTGCATCAAGGAAATGGGACCCAGGCAGGCAGCTCAGAGCAGGGCCACCGAGGCCAGGGAAGGGAGTGTGTGTGGACCTTGGAGCTGAACATGGTCCACTTGCCCACTCAGTTCCCACAGGCCCCCTCTCCTAAGCTTCTGACTGTTCTCCAAGGGCCCAGTGGGGTCAACCAGGCCCCTGCAAGTTGGGTCTGAGGTTCTGGGACCAGCAGTGTTCCCTTGTCTTTGTCTTGTTAAGGCTCCTGCCAGCCCTGGGGAAAGTTCAACAAAGCGACTCTCCTAATCTCAAGGTGAGGAGTCATCTGTCCTTTTAAGGCCCTCGGATCTGCCCTCTGTACACCAATATCAGATCACTGGACCCTTTGGGCAGGTCCTCAGATTTCCTCCAGTCCAGGCCAAGAGAACCAGACAGGTCTGTGGCTGAAGGCCCTGGGGGCCAAGGAAAGTACCTCCTCCTGCATCTGGGTAGCTTTTAAAACCAGCTTAGCAAGGAGAATCTTGATGTGGAGGTAGGTCTGTGCTCACAGTGGCCAAGGGAGATTCCTGCCCACACCAGGAGGGCCAGCCTCAGCCCTGCACCATAAGACACACAAGCAGTAGATCCAGACAGGGACCCTAGTCTGCAATAACAGATACCATATTCAAACATATATTGGGCATTGGAGCTATGGGAGCACTGGCTGAGCTCACCCTGGGGGACAACCACTCATCTTAAGTGAGCCTCTTGGGAGGTCTTTGGTTTCTATTCTTTGATCCAGAACTGATCCGTGGGTGAGGGAGGTATCAGATCACTTAGTACTACTTCTGTATCCTGGCTGGGTGGGCCCGAAGACTTTATCCCATAGTCCCACACTGCAAGCTTCTTGGACATGGCTCATCTGTGATCCCTTTGTTGGGCTTTCTGGGAGCTGTTCTTATTGCGAACAATCTGGTCTCTGAGGCTCAGAGGCCTTCATTCCTTTGGAGATGGACCCTGCAGCTACTACTCAGCTCTAGGATATGGAAATGTTCTACCCTCTGTTAAACAGCACTGGTCACCACCCTACTCCTGTAGCTCCCTCTAGAACAGGACTGCTGGTCTGTGGAGTCCATGGCAGACTCTGCTGTCATCCCCTTGCAGAGCCCGGAGCCTCATGGCCCCAGGGACTCACTCCTGGTTCCTGCTCCAGCACAGCTGAGAACAGGTGGAGTTGTATAAAAAGACTTTCCTAGAGAAACCAATGCAGAGGCAAGAAGGTGGCCAGGAGTTAGTGCCTTCAGAGCTAAGAGGAAAGCAGATGACCAAGGCAAACTGGGTGGAAGAATCATTGCCAGGGGACACAGGCAACTCTCTTGGCCTCTCTGGTGCCTTTTTCACTTCCAGAGAAGATTCAGATAAAATAAATTCAATAGTCTTCCCTTATCCATAGTTTTCCTTTCCACTGTTTCAATTATCCATGGTCAAATAACAGTTTGAAAATATTAAATGGAAAATTCTAGAAATAATTCATAAATTTTAAATTGCATGCTGTTCTCAGGAACATGTGAATTCTTCACCATCCCACTCTGTCCTGCCTGGAATTTGAATCATTGCCTTGTCTAGTGTTTCCACACTGTGTAAGCTACCTGCTCGTTAGTCACTTAGTAACTGTCTCAGTTATTGGATTGACTGTCACAGTTTTGTAGTGCTTGTGTGTAATTAACCATTATTATACTTAACAACGGCCCCAGGGACAGGGGTAGTGTTGCTGTCAATTCAGATATACCAGAGAGCAGTACTTTCATGAGGGAAAATGGAAAAGTTCATCATAGGTGTATATGTACAGGAGAAAATGTAGATTATGTATTATCTATCTGTGATTTCAGGTATCCACTGGGGGGTCTTAAAACATTCTTCCATGGGTAACAGAGGGACTACTGTATATGTGTATCCTTTGGATTTTATACATGGCAAGGGCACAGAATGACAGGTCTGGGGTGAGCTAGAGAGCAGGAAACCATCTGGGGGCCCGGAGTAGGTCAGGTCTCAGTGGGTGCACCCATTGGAGCTGAGGGACTTGTGGCAACCTGCCAGGGGTCAGAACAGTCTCCCACATTCTGGAAAGCAACAAGGAGGCCCCAGCAGGCCCTGGAGAGATGCCGCCTGGACCTGAGCTTTTCCGGCAGGTTCCCTGTTGCTGGAGCAGCTGCAGTTGGACTGTTTCCAGCAGTGGGTGCCTTGCCCTGCCCACAGCTAGTCCAGATCTGCTTTCTGGGACCCGACCTCCCCAGCTGCTCCATGGCTAACCATCTTTGCCTGCAGGGAGTTCTTGGGGGCAGTTGAAACCAATGGGAAGGCCTCTGGCAGCTCTTGGGAAGTGAAGAGTGGGTAGAAGCAAGGGGGGACCTGATGCAGGAGGCAGGAACTTGTGGGTGGTTTTCAGTCCTTTTAAGACCCATTGGCTTACCTTGGGTCTCAGGTTGGCTCTTGACCTTGAGGCAGAGCATTTGGACTGATCATCCTTGAGGGCCACATCCTGACAAGTGGGAGATCTCCCTGAAACCAGATTCCAGACTCTCATCAAGTGAGCCAGCTGGGTAGAAAAGCAGTCCCCATGGCTCTGTCTCTTGGCACTATGAACCTCACACTCTCCCCTCTGGGGTGCAGCCGTCTATTCCTACCTCCTCCTCCACAGTCTCCATTGCCACCTGTCACCGAAGCCAGAATCTGGGCACTACCTCTGCTCTATTGTCCCCACTCTCCAGCTCTAAGATCTGTCATCTCTAGCTACCTCCAAGTCCTGACTCCTGACGTTGCTACAGCCACATTGGCTATCCCCTTCCTGACCTCCCTCCTCCCTGACCAGAGCTGGCTCTTTCTAGAATGCATATGGGCTCTGCCCTTGCTGTTAGGCACCAGGTTGATGTCTGATCACAGGCCAGCCTTTGGGCACCCCACAGCCTTTTGCATGCTCCAGACCTAGCAAGGATAAGGACCCTCCCCCTTGTGTCCATTTGAGGTAGACCAGACCTTAATAAATATGGCCCATCAATTTTTTATCCGTCCATCCACTGAAAGGCATCTAGGTTGGTTCCACGGTTTAGCTATTGTGAATTGTGCTGCTATAAACATTGATGTGGCTGTGTCCCTGTAGTATGCTTTTTTAAGTCCTTTGGGTATAGATTGAGGAGTGGGATAGCTGGGTCAAATGGTGGTTCCATTCCCAGTTTTCCAAGGAATCTCCATACTGCTTTCCATATTGGCTGCACCAATTTACAGTCCCACCAGCAATGTATGAGTGTGCCTTTTCCCCCACATCCTCACCAACACTCATTGTTGTTTGTCTTCATAATAGCTGCCATTCCTACTGAAGTAAGATGATATTTTAGAGTAGTTTTAATTTGCATTTCTCTAATTGCTAGAGATGTTGAACATTTTTTTATATATATATATATATTTCTTGATTGATTGCGTATCCTCTTCTGAGAGGTGTTTGTTCAGGTCCTTGGCCCATTTATTGATTGGGTTATTTGTTTTTTTGATGCTTAGCTTTTTGAGTTTTTCACATACCCTAAGGATGGGGGGAGCATGGGAGGAATAGATGAACTCTAGATAGAGTAGAGAGGTGGGAGGGAAAAGGAGGGGCCAGGGGGTTAGCAAGGATGGTGGAATGTGATAGACATCATTATCCAAAGTACATGTATGAAGACACGAATTGGTGTCAACATACTTTATATACAACCAGAGATATAAAAAATTGTGCTGTATATGTGTAATAAGAATTGTAATGCATTCCATCATTTATTTTTAAAAAATCAATTTAATTTTTTTTTTAAAAAAAGATGGCTCATCAACAGACAGATAAGAAACACAGTTGGCCTTCCATATCCACAGGTTCTATTTTTGAAGATTAAACTAACTGTGAATTGGAAATATTTGGGAAAATTAGATCTATACTGAACATTTACAGACTTTTTTCTTGTCATCATCGCCTAAACAATGCAGTACAGCAAGTGCTCTATTTATGAGGCAGTTACATTGTTGCAGGGATAAAAAGTCCTCTAGAGATGATGTACAGGAGAATTGCATAGGTTCTATGCAAATGCTGCATCATTTTATAAAAGGGACTTGAGCATCGGCACATTTTGGTGTCCACTGGGGTCCTGAAACAATCCTCCACAGATACTGAGACACATCCTGCTGCTCAGTATCCCAGGGATGGGTGAGTCTTTGGATGCCCAATTACTGACACACACCCCTCTCATCCTCTTAGGCTGACTCACATTTAGAATTGAGGCTCATAGGGTGTAGCACGTGGTCTCTGTTTTTTAAAAATTATGCCTCCCCAGAGTCCCCTCATTCCTGCCTGTGACAGTGCTCTCCTGCGCTTCTCTCTGCCCCACTTCTGGGGAAGTCTCCTCAGGATCTCCAAACCACAACTCTGAGACTACTTCAACTCTGGACCCTGTGTCACAAACCCCCCTGGGGCCGGAGACCGTGAGTGGCAGTCTGCCTTCTTGGAATGGGCAAAGAACAAAACAAGGCGAGAACAAAAACACAAATCAATATTTCAATAAATTATCCTGCCACAGCAGCAAAAATCACTTTGGCTGCCAAGAGAGGCTGAGGAACTGGCTGAACCATAGAGCCCAGAGGGGAAAGAAGGTGATCGGCCAGTATCATGTCCAGTCTGCCAGGATGCAGGGGAGGGGTTGTCTTCTGCAGGGCCTTTATTCCAGGGTTCTCAAACTAGTGACCTGGGGGGAGGTGGATTTTTGTTTTGTTCACAGAATCTATTTTCATCTGAGCCCACTAGATTGGCATCTTTGTGAAAATCTAGATATAACAATGGACTTAAGGCATCCAATTTGGCAACCTTGGCCTCTGCTCATGCCTGCTAACCATAAGCTGGTGCTCAGTAAACATCACCTCCTCCATCTGTGCCTGGGCTTCTTGGTTTGCTATAGTCCTCACCACTCCTTATTGAGTGAGCCCCCCCCCCCAACCCGCCTTTCTCTACCATAATCAGGAAATATTCCCCTGTATCCTTATCTCTGGGAAAATGGGAAAATGAAAAACAGACTTATTTTTTATGCAGCCAACTTACTTCATTGGTTTATGCCACCCATCTTGCCCCTATAGGCACTTGGGTTTTCAGAGTTCTCCCGGAACTTCCTGAGTGCAGGGAATCTGTCTGCACAACCTTGACCTGCTCATTCTCACCTTTCTTCAGCCTGACTCCTGCCTTTGACTGTCGCCTTCCTGATGGCCTTACACCTGTTCTTTGATCCTGATATCTGTGTATATCTTTCTGGATGGACTTGACTTCCTCTTCAAAGACTTGGCCAGAGCTCTTCTTCCCCTGGTGGAAGACAAGCCAGTCGGCCCTGGAGCCCAGCCACCATCTTTCATCTTCCAGTTAGTGCCCTTGACTAGAGTCTTCATGGTCACCCCAAAACAGGAAATACATGGCTCAGGATTCTCTTGGCCGCAAGTTACAGTAACAGCTTAGCATTGGCTTTCACAGAAGAGGAATTTCTTGACACATACATAAAACACATTTGTGGTAGGCAGCCTCTAAGACAGTCCCCAGTGTCCCTGTGTCTTGGTATCATGCCCTGAAGTGGTTCCCTCCCTTTACCATAGGCTGGACTGAGATGGGGTTATAAATAGACTGTGGCTTCTGTCTTGGACATGCACTCTCTTGCTGTCTCTGGACTCAGTTCTGTGGAGGAGGCAGGCTGCCGTGTGTGAGCTGACTTGTGGAAAGGCCCACGTGGTGTAGTGAGAAGTTCCTTCTCAGCCTGGGAGGAACTGAGTCCTGCCCACAACTACATAAGTGAGTTTGAGAACCAACCCTCCCCCCACCCCCGATGGATCCTTCAGATGTGACCATGGCTCTGCTCACAGCTAAATGATGACCTCATAAGAGACCTAAAACCAGAAGCACCCAGCTAAGTTGCTATTGGATTCTTGACCCACAGAAACCATGAAATGATAAATGTTTGGGTTTTTTAGAATATCATGTTTTGTGATCATTTGTTTTGTTTTAATAGATAATGTATGGGCCTATGATTGGTAGGCTCCAGGCTTGGCCGAACCCAGATGCTTGTGTGAGAACACCAGAAATCATCCTCTCTCCATCTTGAGGCCCAGCTATGCTCTGTGTTGGGTTAATTTTCAGGTGGGGTCACCTCTCTGGTGACAGAGTGGCTCCAGCAGCTCCAGGCTCACCATCTCTTGCCATACCAACTCCTTGGCCCAGCTTGCTCACACCTGAACCAACCTAGTAGCCAGGAGGATATAGTTCTGGGATAGGTGAGGCCTTGACTCTCCCACCCTGGAGCCTGGAATCTGACTCAAATTGAAAGGGATATTTAGCCAAAGGGAGACTGGGCTGCTTTTGTGAAAAGTGGGCAGGCAAAAGGAGCTACAGCCCACCAGGGCATCAGAATAGAAGCGATTAGAATTGTTTCTCCCAATATGAAACTTTGAATCCTGAGAGCAGACAGGGAACAATCTCCTGGCCTTTGGGCTAGGAGACATGCTGTGGAGAAACAGGGCCCTTTTCCCTGGAGGTGGGCCAGCAAGTCTACTGAGCTACATGGTTGGCATTATGGAGTCTAGGCTTTGCTCTCCAGTGGAAGATGCTGCAGCCATCCCTGGTAAAATGGTCATTGGTGACCTTTGTGTTAACCATTTTATTTGGACCTGGACTGGCAATCTTAAGCTTAGAGGTGTACAACCATACACAAGGCCCCAAGCTTAGGACCAAATCAAACCCACCCTTGATTGTTCCTCATGATGTTCATTCCCGGGAGACAGTGAGGAAGCAAATCCTTTCATTTATTCCTCCTTCAGATATGTGACCACTCAAAGATTACCTGGAGGTCAATACTACCTGGCAGGGCCCTGGGATGAGGCTGTGTAGCTCTGGCTTGGATGTAATGAGAAAACCCATTGCCTTCCTCCATTCTTCCTGCATCAGTCAGAGTGGGCAAGGTTATGCTGCAGAAACAAATAAGTTTCACGTACCAATGGATTAAAACAGCAAAGATTTACTTCTAGCTCATGCTGTATTGGTTGTGAATTGGCGAAAGATTCTGATATCATTTTCACTCACAGTGTGGGTGACAGAGCAGCCACTATCTTGATGGTGCCAGATCATATGCCAAAGAGGAGTGATCTCTGAAGGGTCTCAATGGGCAATTAAATGGTCCAACCAAGTAGAGACACATACCAGTTTCTCTCACAGTTCATTGTCCAGAGCTGGTCACATGCCTCTCCAAATCAGGAAGGGTATGACATATACCTCCCCTTGCCCTCTTGAAGCTTTCCCTGAGCTGTCCATCTCTGTACAAGTGTTCAACAAACCCAGTAACAAGTTTTAAGTAACAAACTTCCTTAAGGCTCAACTTGTTATAATGAGTAATCTCATCTCCTAGGAGCAGGAGATGATTGTATAATCTTCACAGTTGCCTTCATGCTCAGAACTTGTGAACTGGTCTAAAACATTGACTTGGATAACACCTGGCAATGACTTGATTTGTCTTCCCTTGTTTTGAATTCTTTCTTTCTTCTTCTGGAACTGCCTGGATCACTAACATTACCCTTTATCTCCTTATACACACAGAGAGAAATATGGGGTTAGATAGTCATCCCTTGCTTCCAGGACTCTCCCTCCCCCACCCAAGGATACCAAAATCCTTGCGTTCAAGGCCTTTCTATAAAATGATGTAGTATTTGCATAAAACCTATGTATCCTATATTTTAAATCGTATCTAGATGACTTATAATCCCTAATGCCATGTCTATTAGTCAGCTTTTCATCACTATGACAGAGAATCTGAGAAAATCAACTTAAAGATTTATTTTGGCTCCCAGCTTCTGAGGTTTTTAGTCTTTGGCCAACTGACTCCATTGCTTTGAGCCTGAGGTGAGGCAGAACATCTTGGTGGAAAGGCATGTCATAGGAAAGCTGCCTGCTTCATAGCCACCAGGAAGCTGAGGAAGCAGAGACAGAGAGACAGACACAGAGGACAAGATATGCCCTTCCAGGGTAGGCCCCATTGGCCTTCTTCCTCAACTAGGCCCCACCTCCTATAGTTTCCATCACTTCCCAATAATATGCATGTGATCCAATTACTTCCCTCAAATCCCCACGTCTGAGTATTGCTGCCTTGGGGATCCAACTTTCAACACATGAGTCTTTGGGAGTTACTTCATATCCATACCATAATACTATATAAGTCCTAGGTTAATAGTTGTTTTACTGTGTTGTTTAAGAAATAACAACAAGAAAAAAAAGTCTCTGCATGTTCAGTGTAAATAAAATTTTTATGAGATTGGTTGAATCTGTGGACGCAGAACCCTTGGAGGTAGAAAGCCAACTGTACTTTGTAAACATATTTATACAAAATGAAAAACTTCTTCTCAGCAAAAGAAACAATCAATGAGGTGAAGAGAGAGACTACATTTTGGGAGCAAATTTTTGCCACACTCACATCAGATAGAACACTAATCTCCAGCATACATAAAGAACTCAAAACTCTTAACACCAAAAAAAACCCCCAAAAACCCAATCAATAAATGGGCTAAGGAGCTGAGCAGACAGAATGTATATCTCAGAGGAAGATATACATTCAATCAACAAATATATGAAAAGTTGTTCAACATTTCTATTAATTAGAGTAGTTGCACTACTTTAAGATTTCATCTCACACCAGTCAGAATGGCAGTTATCAAGAATACAGACAACAATAAATGTTGGTGAGGATGTGAGGGGAAAATTACACTCATACATTGCTAGTGAGACTGCAAATTGGTGCAACCAATCTGGAAAGCAGTACGGAGGTTCCTTAGAAAACTTGGAATGGAACCACCATTTGACCCAGCTATCCCACTCCTCAGTCTATATCCCACCCCTCAGTCTATACCCAAAGGACTTAAAATCAGCATATTATAATAATGCAGCCACATCAATGTTTATAGCAGCTCAATTCATAATTGCTAAACTGTGGAAGCAACCTACATGCCCTTCAATAGATGAGTGGATAAAGAAACTGATGTATATACACAATGGAACATTACTAGCATTAGAAAAGAATAAAATTGGGCTGGGGTTGTGGTTCAGTGGTAGAGCGCTTGCCTAGCATGTGCAAGGCACTGAGTTCGATACTCAGTATCACATAAAAATAAAAGTATTATGTCCAACTACAACGAAAAAAAATATTTTAAAAAAAGAGAATAAAATTTTGTCATTGCAGGTAAATGAATGTGGTTGGAGAATATCATGCTAAGTGAAGTAAGCTAATCTCAAAAAAACCAAAGGCTGAAAGTTCTCTCTGATAAGTGGTTGCTGATCCATAATGGGTGGGGGGGGGGCATGGGAAAAATGGAGGAACTTTGATGGAGCAAAGGGGAGGGAAGAGTGGGAAGGGGAAATGGGGGCGGGAAAGATGGTGGAATGAGATGGACATCATTACCCTAGATACATGTATGACTGCACACATGGTGTGACACTACATCATGTAAAACCAGAGAAATGAAAATTTGTGCTGCAATTATATACAATGGATCAAAATGCATTCTGCTGTCATATATACCTACTTTAAATTAATTAATTAATTTTAAAAGAAATGGAACACTTGCATACATATCTGCCAAGAATGCTCATTCCTACTTTATGGACAGATGTATTCTTAAAGAGGGAAAGAGCATGACCAGGACTTGAAGAGAACTACTTTGGTGGTGAGAGCAGAAACAAGAATGCCTGCTGTGTGAATCATGGGGAGAAAAAGGAAGTGTGTGGCTTTTGAGAGGACATGATAGATGGGGAGGCAACAGGGGCAGTTGGTTGAATAGAGATTTTGTTTTCAGGTTCCTTGAGTTTAGATCTCAGCTTCTTTGCTTCTTAATTGCATGACCCAAGGCAAGCTACTTCTCTGAGCCTCAGTTTCCTATCTCATAAGGTGGTTGTGAAAACCAGACAAGATTGTACACCAGTGCCCTAGTGCAGAGCATGTGTGCAGGACTGTGCAGCCAGCCTTCGCTATCAAGTGTGGTCATGATAAAAAATGGAATTTGATTGCTCTCAATGGCTTCTTATTCATGGTTCCCATGGGAATGATCTGTTTATGTTCCTGTTCTTCATGTGACCCCTTTGTTTTACCAGTTGTATTTCTTTTTCTCCATTGTGTTACATTCCGTAAAATACCTCCAAATGGGGAAAAATATAAGGCTATCTCCCTCTTCCTCAGGGCTTGGATGCCATATTGGGGTTTCCATCTCCCCTGCCCTGGATCTTTCTAGAACTGTGAACTTCTTGAGGTGAGGTTCACATTTCATTTCCCTCCTGCTCAGGACTTGCATAGAATCATAGGTGCCTAATAGGATACAGGGGCTCCTAGAAAGGGGCGGGGTGAATGCACCATATAACGCCTTCGATGACCTCAGAACTTTGCTTCCAAGCCTCACCTGTAAACTGCAATGACTTTATGTGGGAGCTCAGGCAAGGAAGTTTGACTTGGGAACCTTTTCTACCAAAGAAGAATGAAGCCAGTGTAAGGTGAGTCCTAAGAGTGACGGGGCAGGGGGCATGGTGCCTTATGGACCAGTCTTCAACGGATAGGGTCTGTCAACAGTGCAGAAACTCTGCCCCCAGATAATCTGCTAGACACCAAACCCTCACTTTCATCTCTCCCTGTGCCCCTGCAGTCCATGAGCCTCATTGAGATTGGGAACCCCTCTCAGAGCCTGGAGAACGTCTGTCGCTGGGCATACCTGCAGCAGAAGCCAGACACAGGCCATGATGAGTATCACGATCACGCCATCTTCCTCACTCGGCAGGACTTTGGACCATCAGGCATGCAAGGTGAGCTTCACCCCTGCAGGTAGAGGAGGGGAGCAAAGCTGGGGATGAGCCAGTGGTCTTGCAAGAGGACCACTCAGCAGTCTTGACCCTTGCCAGGGAGGAGTCCCAGGGCAGGGAGGGGTTGTGGCCCCCTTCGCTGGGTGAGGTTTTGTGTTGGTACCACCAGAATTTCTGGTGTTTCCCCCAGAAACTGCAATCCTTCACCCCCAGGGTCAAGAAAGATTCAAATAGAGGCGGAACCTGCCAGCTCAAAAATTAGACAGTGTCTGGGGGCTGGGGTTGTGGCTCAGTGGTAGGGCGCTTGCCTAGCGTGTGTGAGACCCTGGGTTCGATCCACAGCACCACATGAAAAATAAGTAAATAAAATAAAGATATTAAAAATAGTTTAAAAAATTAGGCAGTATCTGAAGATGATTTTTCAGAGCCATATGCTTCCACTGGTTTCTGAAAAAAAAAAAAATCTGAATAAGTTGCCAACCTTTAAAAGTTTAGAGATTTTTACATAAAGATTCGAACTATATAAAACTGACAGATCTAAAAGAAGAAATTGACAAGTCTACCATCCTAGTTAAATATGACAACAGATAAGAAATTGGCAAAGCTGGGGCTGGGGTTGTGGCTCAGCAGTAGAGTGCTTGCCTGGCATGTGCGAGGTGCTGGGTTCAATCCTCAGCACCACATAAAGATAAATAAATAAAATAAAGGTACAGTGTCCAACCACAGCTGAAAAAAAATGTTAAAAAATTTTTAAAAATTAAAAAAAAAGAAATTAGCAAAACTAAAGAAGTTCTGAATTAAGAAACTTGACCTAATTGATAGGTCAAGTTACACTTATTTCTGGATATCTTGGCTTGTATTCAGTTGCACATGGTACCAGTTTAAATTTTTTAGTTTCCATTTATAGTGAGAATATAGAAATTCTATACTTCTTGACTATTAGAAAATAAATGATCATATAAATAAATAAACACATGAAAATGTAGCCAAAGAAGGGCTGGTGTATAGCTTAGTGATAGAATGCTTGTCTAACATTTGCAAGGCCCTGGGTTTCATCCCCAGCACTCAGAAAAGAAAAAGAAAATATACGAAAACAATGCTGGACCTAGAGAAATATCAACAAAATGTAAAAGATCAAAATTATGTGTTGTGTATTTCTTGACCACAGTGGATTAAAAAGATGAGAAACCTTAAATGTTTGGAAATTAAGCAGTACACTTATAAATAATCTATGGGTGAAAGAGAAAATAACTGTAGAAATTAGAATGTATTTTTAAACCAATAACAATGATGATTTGACATATTAGATTTTGCGTATACAGCTAATTATGATTAGATATTTATACCCTTATGTGCATTTATAAGGAAAAAAGACTGAAAAGTCAATCACATATGCATCTATCACAAGAAATTAACAAAGAACAGAAAATTAAGCGCAACAAAAGTAGAAGGAAGGAAATTATAAAGATAAGGGCAAAATTACTGAAATGAAAAACTGCAGTAGTTAAAAAAGAAAAAGCAACAAAACCACTTTGGTTCTTTGAAAAACATGGATTAAAACTGAAAAACTCCTGGCAATGCTGATTTTTAAAAAAATTTAAAAATGCAATTCAGTACATATCCTACAGAATTTTAAAAGCTAGTAAGAAATTATTTTGATCAGTTTTATGCCAAAGAATATGTTAATTTAGATGAAAGGAAAAATATAAAATCTGAGAAAATAGTAGAAAATCCAAATAGTGTCATATCTATTAAGGAAATTAAATTTTTTAATTAAGATTTTCTTTAAAGTAAACTCCAGGGTGTTATAACTTTCCCAGGTAAGTTTTCCTAATATTTGAGGAAGAATAATACTAATCACACACAAATTTCTAGAGAATGAGAAGTTACATTTTCCAACTAATTTTATGAGAACTGCATAAGTTTGATAACAAAATCTGAGGGCATTAAAAGAAAAAATATTCACAGTCCAACATCCCTCATGAATGTAGACACAATGTACCAAACAAACTATTAGCAAATCAAATCTGGTGCCAGAGTATTAAAAAGGTACCATATTACAGTGAATGTAAGTTTATTCTAGGAATACAAGGTTCATTTAATATTTGAAAATTAATCATTGAAATTCATCACTTAGCAGAATAAAGAAGAATGATATATAGTTATCTCAGTGGGTCCCAAAACAATATTTGAGAAAAAATCTAGATCCATTTATGATCAAATGTTCTATGGGACTAGAAAAGAAGAAAAATTCTTTAATATAGTAAAGAGTATTTGCAGAGAACTTACAATAAATCCATATATAGTGATGAAATGTTGAAAGCCCTTCCTCTAGGCTGAGAATGGGTCACAAATGCCTGCTATCACCATCTCTATGCAGCATTGTGGTAGAGATTCTATCCAGTGAAATAAGAGAAGAGAAAGAAAAATGAAAACGTAATGATCACAAAGAAAATTAGCAAGCTTTCATTTGAAGATGATATACTTGTATATATAGAAAACCCAAAAGAATAAATGAATAAGATTATTAGAATTTCTAGTTAGTTTGATCATGGTTGCTGGAGATAATGTCAACATACAAAAATTGAATTTCTACATCCTAATAATAAATGGAAACTAAAAATTAAAAACTAGTGCCATTTACAATAGAATAAAAACCAGAAAATATCTAGGAATGAGTACAACAAAATATGTCCAAGATCTAGATTAGAAAACTGTAAAACATTTTTGAAAGAAATTATAAAATACTAAATAAAGGAATGGATATGCCATGTTTATGGATAGGGAGACTCACTAATGTACAGTTAACAGTTTTCTCCTAATTGATCTATAGAGTCAATGCAACTGTACTCTAGGGCACACCAATGCAAGTTCAGTTCCAGCAGAATACTTGGAAGATATTAGAATCCAATTGATTCTAGTATTTATATACAAATTCAATGGGCCAATAGTAGCCAAGAGCAAATGACTAAGAACAATGTATTCAATACTTATAGAATAGAGTAAAGAGTATATTTTTAATGCAAGGATTGATACATCATTAGAACCCAATATTGAGTCAAGAACTGAACTTATACATGCATGAACACTTGATTTATTGCAAAAGTAACACTCCAGAGTAGAGGGCAAAGAGAGCCCTTTTAAAAAATAGGAAAAGAAATCAAGCTTGACATTCTATTTCTCAAATATCATCTATATACAAATATTACTCATGTGGATTTTAGATCTAAGTATAAAAAATGAAATAAAACTTGCAGAGGATAATCCATTTTGAACATCCCTAATCTGAGAACCTGAAATCTGAACTGCTCCAAAATACAAAAGTTTTTGAGCACTGACCTGACACCACAAGTGGAAAATTCCACACCTAACCTTATGTGATAGGTCACAATGCAGGTACACTAAAAATATCATATGAAATTACCTTTGGGATATCCATTTAAGGTATACATATGCATGCGCGCGCACACACACACACGCACACACATACACGAAACATAAATGAATTTAGTTTTGACTTGGGTCCTATCCCCAAAATATCTCATTAATCTCTTTATATATATTCAAGTATCCCAAATCTGAAAAAATATGATATATGAAACATTTCTGGACCCAAGCATTTTGAATAAGATCTACTCAACCTGTATTGGAGAAATATCTCCATGTTCTTGGATTAAGAGAAATGATTTTTTTAAAAAGAGACAAAAAGTTCTAACTCTTTGGAAAAGATTGGTAGTACTACATTAACATTAAACCTTTTGTTCATTAATCCATGAGGGAAATATTTATACATCTGTCTAATAAAGGACATACCTGAAGTTTATGAAAAACTCCTGCAGATCAATAGTAATAATAGTAATAATAATTAAAGAAACCAATCCAGTAGAACAATGAGCAACAGACTTTATCAGGCTCTTAATAAAATACAAATGACCCATAAATACATGAACAGGTGCTCACTCTCAGTAGACATTAGAGAAATACATTTAAAACTACAATGAAATACCATGACACACCTAATAAAATTGCTAAACAAAACAAAAAGACTGACAATAACATGTGTCAGTGAGGTTGTAGATTAGATCCCCCTGAAATCCATGAAGCAAATTGATGTGCCCAGCCCGTATAAATTTCAATGCCAACCTGGGAAACTTAGCAAGACACTGACTCAAAATGAAAAATAAAAAAGGTTGGGGATGCAGCTCAGTGGTAGAGCACCACAGTACCATAGATAGATAGATTAGATAGATAGATAGATAGATAAATGTGAAAGGTCAACCAAGGATTTATAAGATAATAAAAAAACAAAACAAATTTACAGCAGGAAATGAGATGAACCAAGATGCTTGAAAACTTACTCCAGAGAAAATAGAGCTAATTCAGAGAAAGGAAAGAACATTTTATAAAGTAGTATTCCCAGAATATTTGAGAAAAGACATCCACAAACTCAGAATAAGTTGATATGAAACATTAAAGAACAACAAAGGATTTTTATGAAATCAGGACTATGATGGGTAAATTTAAAAATTCTAAAGCAGAGCATTCTGAAATTTGGAGGAAAAGGACAAAAAGACTGAAATAAGAGAAAGTTAGGAGATAATAACATCTATCTAATAAGATTTCTAGAAGGAGAGAAAAGCTACAAAATAAAACAAGGAAAAAATAAGTGAAGAGACCTTTTCAAATCTTTCAATTAATTTTTTTATTGACAGGTAATAATTGTGCCCTTTTTTGATCTTAAAGGCTCATGCAACACTAAGTGGGATGCATGAAAAGTCCTCCACACTGAGGCACATATTCACATGCATGCTTTGCATTCCTAAGGGCAAAGAGATCTCAAAGTTCTGCTCCAGCATACTGATTTAAGAACCATTCCCTCTAAATATGCAGAGTGAAAAGTAGACCTGTTTATTCCAAGAGGAAAAGGCACTGGTTCATATTTTTATTTTTACAGACAAGTCCCAAAGCCAGCATACCCCAGGCCAAAAAAGTCATCCTTTTCTTCTCCCCTTCTCTTTCCTCCCCCTACCCCTTCCCTTCCTCCTTTTCTTTAAACAAATTGCCTTGGTATCTCCCAGTGGCAAGAGTGAATCTAGCTTAAGGTACTGAGAATTGGGGCTGCATATTTGCCTGGCTTCCAGGGTATTTATTAAGGCCCCTGGGTATTTATGTAAGTAGAAGACCCCTTTGATACACAAAGCCCTGCATATGCTTCACCCTGCTGAGACGAGAACCAGAAAAAACATGGGAGACCCCAGGAAGACCCTGCAGAGGAGATAGGCTTGGAGGATGTAATGCCAGAGAAGTGAAGGGCCAGGATGGCTCTAGCAGAGTAAAAGGTATGTAAATTGTGCTGCTCAGGGGCCAGAAAGTCACTCCACAAGGTAGAAAAGTGAGAACAACAGGCAGGAACTGCCAAGGTGGCAGACAAGTCCTAGCAGAGGAGACCTGGACCAGGAAACTGACCCCAGCTACAGGAAACTGTGGACTTGAGCAAGCCAGCTGGCTTCCAGGCTTAGATGGTGATGGTCTGGGGACCAGTGGCATGGGGTGGGTGTCTTCTGAGGCTGTCTGGGCAGAGGGCAGTTTCTGCTCATTTGCCATGGGAATGGGTCCTGGAGAAGCAGCACTCGGGATGCCCATCTCCTTTAGGCTTTTACAGGGTCTGGGGCTGCCTCAGGCAGGACTCTGGGCCTGGGAACTGGAGCCGCCTTTTGTCTCCTCTCAGGCTATGCTCCTGTCACCGGGATGTGCCACCCCGTCCGCAGCTGTACCCTGAACCATGAGGACGGCTTCTCCTCAGCATTTGTGGTGGCCCATGAGACTGGCCACGTGTAAGTGGCCTGGCCATCCTTGTTGTCTGGGGAAGGTCGGGGCTTAGAGGGAACACCCCAGGATCCTCCCCTGGCTGCCCACTTCTCCTCTATGTCCTGAAAGGGACAGCTGTGGATGAAAATCACTTGGATATGATATCCTGTCATCCTGGACTGCAGGGATATCCTCTTTATTGAAGGAACAAATCAAAGGAGGACGCACCTAAGGGCTGCGAGGCTGCTTGGGGCCAGACAGGAACTAGAGTCCTTATACCATAGTCCCATGCAAGCCATGGGGCAGGGTGGACTCATTGCCCCCATTTTATAGATGAGTCATTGAGGTAAGAGATGCTTGAACAAGGTTAGAAAGCCATGATTCTGCTCAAGTGTGCATGCCCCAGGCATTTCTGAATCTTGGGGCTCAAGAGGGGTTGGTGGGAAACCTCACAAGGATGCTGGGGCTATGCAAGGGAGAGGGCTTGGGCCCACTCTGATAAATGTGTAGGGAGAATCCTTGGGACTTTAGGGGCCGCAGATGCCTCTGCCACACAGTGGCCCTCCTTGGAGACAGGATACCTGAGACGCTGCATGCTGGATGCCTCTTCCCCAGAATAACTCTGACTTAAAAGAATCTAACAGGTGGAAAGTCGGTACCACCTGGCTCAGAGGAGGTCAGCTGGGAGGAGGTTGAGGGATGCCCTCCTAGAGTTTGAGTACGGTGTAGGTGGCAGGTCAGTGCAGCCAGGTGAGGACCCAGCCAAGCTACTTTGCTCCCTGCACAGGCTGGGCATGGAACACGATGGTCAGGGCAACCGCTGTGGCGACGAGGTGCGACTGGGTAGCATCATGGCGCCCCTGGTGCAGGCTGCCTTCCACCGCTTCCACTGGTCCCGCTGCAGCCAGCAGGAGCTCAGCCGCTACCTGCAGTGAGTACCTCAGGGATGTTCCCATGGGTGACCCTTTAGTCCCTGGGCTCAGCTCTAGGAGGGTGCAAGTCCTGGGTGTGCCTGGGTCTAGCCTGAGCTCCCCAATTTCAGGTCCTGCAGTGTGAAGTGCAGGGGATAGAAGAGGGTGCACTTGCAAAAGTCTAATATTGGGGGCCCCAGTCTTGACTGGCAGGTGAACCAGTCAAGAATCCATGCAAGCCAGGTCTTGGTATCTTCTACAAAGGAAAAGTGTTACAACAGGGAAACTGAGGCAGCACATCCAAAGGCTGGGGCACGCGGGCAGCTCACCATGACGGCGCCAGAAAGGGCCTCAGCTGCCTTATAGGCTGCATGGCCAGTTCCACTGAAAGCTGCTTATGGCACCCACATGTCCCCTCACAGCTCCTATGACTGCCTGCGTGATGACCCCTTCGCCCATGACTGGCCAGCCCTGCCCCAGCTCCCAGGGCTGCATTATTCCATGAACGAGCAGTGCCGCTTCGACTTTGGCCTGGGCTACATGATGTGCACCGCGGTGAGTGTTAGCACCCATAAGCCAGTGGCACCTCCGGGGACTGTGAAGGGGGACCCTTTCCTGGATCCTGCCAGGCTTCTCCACCTCACAAAAGACCCAGGTTGGGGTTGGGGCCCCAAGTGCCCACCTGGGTAGGAAGTACACATGTGGCAAGGCTGAGACCAGGGGGTCAGCAAGGGATAGGGGAGCCTGGCAAGGCCTTTGTGTAAGCCTGCATGGTTCAGGATGGCTTCCCCAGGAGGAAGTGAAGTGTAAAGTGTAAGAAGGAAGATAGGGCATTCTAGAAGGCAAGAATCGAAGGTGCAAAAGCCTAAAGAGCAAGAACAGCATGCAGAGAACATCCAGTTGTTCCCAGGACTTCAGCAAGGGCACAGCCACCAGCAGGAGCCCAGTCATCAGAATTGAGGTGGTGGGGCAGGAGTTTTAGTGTCTGTTGGTGTGACTTAATGCTCATAAGCACTGCAGGAAGAGCAAGCAAAGTAGTCCCATATTATAGATGAGGAGACTGAGGTCTGGAGCAGTTAGATGACCTGCCTGAGTTCATGGGAGATGCAAGTGGTGGAGTTGGGTATTGAAGCAGGAGATCTAACCCCTTCCCTGACTTCCTAAAGAGCAGGGTGGACTCATTTCTCGTGGAGGGCTCTACAAAGGTTTGAATAGGGGAACAGCACAGACAGATCTGAGCTTCAGTTGGATTCCTCAGGGGCACCCCGGAGGAATGAAGCAGAAAGGTCATGGAAGAGGTAGTTATGAGGGGGACAGAGGCCGAGGCTGGAGCAAGGGTGAGACTGTAGGAGCAGTGGAGAGGGCTTCACCAGGGCTTCAGCAGATTCATGACAGGGAAAAAGTTCATGCCCAGAGGGTCCAGCAGTGACAACCCTTCAGATCCCCAACAACTCCTACCTGGGCCAAAGGGTTTCCCATCCAGTTCTCGTGCCTCCTAGCTGGCTGTCCAGGCTCCACAATGTATGCAGCCTCTGAAGATGGAGGTTGGGGAGGTTCAGATATGCACCAGGACACTGCAGCATCTGCCCTGTATGCACATGGTCCTTGTGGTCCCAGAATCATGCAGAGTTTACAGCATCCCCCAGCTGCACAGGCCTGTCACAGAGGGGAGGGTGGCACCCCTGGGTGGTCCCCCAGAGTGGAAGGTAGCCTAGTGAGCTGCTGGTGTTTTCTTCCAGTTCCGCACCTTCGATCCCTGCAAACAGCTTTGGTGCAGCCACCCTGACAATCCCTATTTTTGCAAGACCAAGAAGGGACCCCCTCTGGATGGGACTATGTGTGCACCTGGCAAGGTAAGTCAGGACTGAGGGCTTTTTGAGGGTGACTGGAGCAGAAGGCAGGCAGCCAGCATCAGGTTGAAACTTCATGATTGAATCTTAGTGGCTTTATAAGAAGAGAGAGACCGGAAGAAACACACCTGTGCTCTCTGTCTTTGTCATGACCCTGTGCTTACAATGCCCAGGCAAATCTAGCATCTCAAATCCCTTTACTGTGTCTCAAGCCTCCAGTACATTGTGGATGACTGTGGGTCATCTCACCCTGAGGTCAGCATTGGGAGCCTATGACCACTGGGTTCCCAAGCACTGCATGAGGTTTAGCCTTTCTATCCTCTGTTTGTCCCTAATCAGGCATATTAATCCCTCAAAGTCACTAGACGGCCACCCCAGGCCCACTTCCCACCTTCCAAATCTATAGAAAGAAGGGCTTCTCCTTCCCTGTTGACCCAACCAAAACTCCAGCACTGATTCTCACTGGTTATGGTGAAGTCACATGCCTGCTCCTTGACCAGTCACTTGCCAGGAGGCTAACAGATACAAATGACCCTTAGCCTGGATTTCCTCCCAGAAGGGCTGGGCCCCACCAGAGCTACACTGGCCATCAGGGGACATCAGGGAGTAGGGAGCAAACTTCAGTGCATGTCCCATGGCATCAGACTTTCCCCAAATCACATGGGCCTACGGTTCCTCAGTGCAGGTCTTTGGTCTAGGACTGAGAGGGCTGTCTAATTTTAGTTTCTGGGGGAATGTTTTAAAGATAACAAATTCCCAGAAGGTAGGGTTTAGGAGCCCAGCATTAGCATTTTGTTTCATTTTGTTCTGTTTAAAACTATGGTAATATTCACATAAAATAAAATTTCACCATTTTAACTCACTTTTAAAGTGCACAGTTCAATGGTATTTAGTCATTCACAATATTGGGCAGCCATCACCACTATTTAGCTCTAGAACTTTTTTTTGTCACCCCAAAGGATAATCATGTCATCCTTCCTTCTTCTCCTTTCCCCTAGTCCCGAGCAACTACTAATCTACTATCCATAGAGTTGTCTACCCTGAAATTTCATATAAGTGGAATCACATGATATATGACTTTGATGTCTGATTTATTTCACTTAAAATAATGTGTTCAAGATTTGTCCATGTTGTAGCATGGATCAGTACTTCCTTCCTTTTATGGCTGAGTAATATTCCATTGCGTGGTTATACCATGTTTTGTTTATCCACTCATCCTTTGACGGACATTTGAGTTTTTCCATCTTTCGGCAGTTGTAATGTTGCACTGAACATTCTTATATTACTTTTTGTTTGAAGACCTTGGATGTGGTATTTTTAAGAAGTGCTCCTGGTGATTCAGCTGTGCCCCAAACTTAGTAAAATGTTGGAAGTGAGAGAGGAGATTTTAGTAATATTCCAGGGAGCTGGTAAAGCCAGAGCTGACCTGGTACCTCCTTCCCACAGCTGACCTGGTACCTCCTTCCAGTACAGCTCTCATGATGTAAGCATCTCTTAAAATCCAACCTCCCAACACCTTTGCAGTGGGGGTTGAGTTTCCACTTTTATGGACTATGGGGGGACACATTCAGCTCATAGCAGAAAGCAGTCATTCCTTATCTTCCCTTTCCTCTAAGGAAATCCAAGGGTCAAAGAGAAAGGAGCAAGGGAAAATCTGGCCTCGCTGGAAAAACAGCAGGTCACCAGATGAAACTATCTCAGTGACCAGGGCTTTGCCAAGCTCAGCTGACCCTCTTCATCCCCCGATCCCTGGCAGGCAGTGACACAGAGCTCAGGCTCTGGACACAGCCAGCCTTGGACCGCAGCCTCCTTTTCTGTGCTCTGTTGGGTCATCCCAAGTACATCTTGCCCCTCTTGAACTCCATCACCTCATTATTCACATTTACTCACAATTTTCCCACTTACTCACAATTTTGAGTATCCACTATTATTTCAGAGAGAAAACTCATCTGAATTGATATTCTAGACATAGAGGTAACCCAGAGAGAAGCAGCAGGTCCTACAAATGGGCCACCTGCTCCACCCTTTAGCATACAGCTCATTCACTGTGCACTCCTGGTTGGACGGTATGAGTCAGCTTTTTCCAGATCCAAACCATAGCTTAGGACTTTAACCATATGCATATAGAGCACTTTAACACCTTTAAACATGTTTCTTTTATGATCCTATGTGAGAGATCAGAGTATGACATTGTTCATCCAGAGTAATAACACTGTTAAATGCTAAGAGTTATCCAAGAGAAAATAAGCCAACATATTAAAGGGCTGACTTCCAGATGGTAGTTTTAAGGGTGATTTTCCCCTATCTTTCTGCTTTGCTTTGTTTTTCTGTTTCCTATTGTATCAGTCCTTTGTTGTTGTTTTGGTTATTGTACTGAACACTGGAGGCAGGATAACTTTTTATTATAAAGAGAAGAGGTTTATTTAGCTTACATTTCTGGAGGTTCAAGAGCAGAGTGCCTGCAATCATGAGGACCTCATGGCGGATAGTATCACTAACGTGTTCAAGAGGGAGAGCTCAAATCTCAAAACAGAAAGTCAGAGAGCACTTTAGGGGTTGGGCTCACTCTTATAACAATTCACTCTTCCGAGGGTCTCAGGGGGTTCCTAGAGAGCTGCCCTATTCTCTTCCAAGGGCAGTGACTTCAGTGACCTCTCACATGGCTCTTTCTCCTAAAGGTCTACCACCTCAACAGGGCTGTACTATGCATCAGGTCTCCCAGACATGAACCATTGGGGGCTACAACCTCATTCATACCATAGCACCTACATGTCCATGCATTGCCTCTACACATGCAGGTCCAGGGTGGCCAAGGATATAGACCCACAGGAACTGGGCAGGGTCTAAGTGTTCTTGCCTAGCTCCTAATTTCCAGGTTAGGGGCCAATGAACCCAGCCAAGAAGGGGGCCACTGTGTGACCTTTTTCAACCTCCTGGTCCCTGGTTTTAGTGGCCATCAGTGACTTGGAGTCTGCCCCAGTCAGCTTTCACAGATGTGAAGTCAGATGTGCCAGGACAGATGTCTCACTCCCTGTCTTAGTCATCTTGGACTATAAAAATACCATAGACTCAGGGAATTAAACAACAGAAAATTATTCCTCACAGTTCTGGACGTTGGGAAGTCCAAGGTCAGTCAGAGTTTCAACATGGTCCACTTTCTGGTTTGCAGGTTTCCATTTTCCCATATGTTCACATGATAGTGAGAGAGCATCTCTATCTCTTTTTATAAGGACACTAGTCCCATTTATGAGGGCCATGACTTAATTATGTCTCAAGGGCTCTACCTCTCTACACCATCACACTGGGGTTCAGGACTTCAGCACATGAATTTGGGCTGGGGTCAGGGCTAGCACAAGCATTCAGTTCATTGTGATCCCTTACCTGATACCTCTTCCTTGCTTGTCAGCCCAAGTGCTGTCATGGTGGTGGGAGATGAAGCTGGAGGAGGAAGTAGAGGTCATCCCTACAGCGCCTTTGAATCACAGTCAGAACACTAATTTCATCTATCGTAGTGGGAAACCAGCAAAAGGTTTAGAGGGAGGTACAGAGGTGGATTTACCATGAAGCTTATGATGCTTAAGCCTTGGGGCCCCTCACTTGCATGAGCTCCTTCCAAAGCCCTTGGAGGGGCCTAGCAATGTACTCCCCTGGTCATATGTTTTTGTGAATTTTGCAAAAGTAAGATATTTTCACCAGCATCAATGGAGATCACTTCTCTTTTCACTTCTATTTCCCCTTGATACACTTATTCCGTTGGCTGGCATTAGAGTGACCAAGAGCATTTTGCAGTTTGAGCTACAGAGAAATTAGATTTGGGTTCTAATTATTCATTCATTTATTTACATGATTCTCAGTTTCTTACATTAATAATTAAATTATTATGTCCACCCAGTTGTAAGAGTAATTTCCAGAAGTACTCTGACTACCACTCTGCCAGGTTATCCAAGGTCAAAGCAGACCATGTGCTGGGTTTAGCTCGTTTTCCTCAAATTGTTTTGAGAAAAAGATACCTCAGCTGTATCTGAGGTCAGCACTTGTATGTTTATGATAAGTCATTTTCTTTAGGGGCTTGTCTTTTAGATGGAGTACCTTAAAGAAATCCAGTATGCATATTTCTTTAGAGAGGCTACAGCTTCACAAGATAATCTGTTGCTTAAAAGATGTCATAGCCTCACAACATATGTGTGACAAAATAATAATAATAATAATAAGCTCTAAGATAAATGCGCAAAGACCAGAGAGAAACCTGGATGAAAACGAGGTGCCAAGATGTTGACAAAGCCTTAAAACACCTCTTGAGTTGCAATTTTAAGAGTTATCTTGGAGTGCTTCAACAAAATAAGGGAGAAATTACAGACTTCTGGTTTGCATGTGTGTATGTAAAATGACCTTCTTTTACCATTTTCAAATTATTTATTAAAAGAAAGAAAGTTCACATAAAAACAGGTAAAGAGAAAGAAACCAATAGAAATAACTCTGACTTCAAAATGTTAATTGTTAACAATAACAAAAAGGTTTCATATCAAACCCCAGTCCGTCCGTCAGTCATTAGGAGGTAGAGATCCAGATCAGAGAGGTAGCAGGCAGGATCTTGGAGTGTTTGACAGTCCAATTAATGAAGAGAAGTGAATATGATGAGGACACTGGAAAAACATTTAAACTTCTTTCTAATTTGACATGAAATGCCGACAACATCAAAGACAGAATGAAGCTCAGAATATTGCACCGACAGCAACACTTACTGAGCGTTGCTAATCCAAAGAGTTCTGACTGAGAGAACTCTGTCCTCTGAAATCCACATCAAGGAAACCAGACAGCAGTTTCTTTTTTTTTTTTTTTTTTAATTTATTTATTTATTTATTTATTTTAAATTTTTTATTGTGGGTTGTTCAAAATATTACAAATTTCTTGACATATCATATTCCACACTTTGATTCAAGTGGGTTATGAACTCCCACCTTCACCCCATACACAGATTGCAGAATCACATCAGTTACACATCCATTGATTTACATATTGCCATACTAGTGTCTGTTGTGCCTTTCCCATCCTCCACCCTCCCCCCTCCCCACCTCTCCTCTCCCCTCCCCTCCTCTCTCTCTACCCCCTCCACTGTATAACCCTGAGGGTCTCCTTCCATTACCATGCAATTTCCCTTCTCTCTCCCTTTCCCTCCCACCTCTCATCCCTGTTAAATGTTAATCTTCTTCTCCTGCTCTTCGTCCCTACTCTGATCTTAGTTACTCTCCTTATATCAAAGAAGACATTTGGCATTTGTTTTTTAGGGATTGGCTAGCTTCACTTAGCATAATCTGCTCTAATGCCATCCATTTCCCAGCAAATTCTATGATTTTGTCATTTTTTAATGCAGAGTAATACTCCATTGTGTATAAATGCCACATTTTTTTTATCCATTCGTCTATTGAAGGGCATCTAGGTTGGTTCCACAGTCTTGCTATTGTGAACTGTGCTGCTATGAACATCGATGTAGCAGTGTCCCTGTAGCATGCTCTTTTTAGGTCTTTAGGGAATAGACCAAGAAGGGGAATAGGTGGGTCAAATGGTGGCTCCATTCCCAGCTTTCCAAGAAATCTCCATACTGCTTTCCAAATTGGTTGCACCAATTTGCAGTCCCACCAGCAATGTACAAGTGTACCCTTTTCCCCACATCCTCGCCAGCACTTGTTGTTGTTTGACTTCATAATGGCTGCCAATCTTACTGGAGTGAGATGGTATCTTAGGGTGGTTTTGATTTGCATTTCTCTGACTGCTAGAGATGGTGAGCATTTTTTCATGTACTTGTTGATTGACTGTATGTCCTCCTCTGAGAAGTGTCTGTTCAGGTCCTTGGCCCATTTGTTGATTGGGTTGTTTGTTCTCTTATTGTCTAATTTTTTGAGTTCTTTGTATACTCTGGATATTAGGGCTCTATCTGAAGTGTGAGGAGTAAAGATTTGTTCCCAGGATGTAGGCTCCCTATTTACCTCTCTTATTGTTTCTTTTGCTGAGAAAAAACTTTTTAGTTTGAGTAAGTCCCATTTGTTGATTCTAGTTATTAACTTTTGTGCTATGGGTGTCCTATTGAGGAATTTGGAGCCCGACCCCACCGAATGTAGATCGTAGCCAACTTTTTCTTCTATCAGACGGCGTGCCAGACAGCAGTTTCTACGGATCTGATTATCCTCAGTGTTCAGGTGACATCATCAATGATTTCTATAAATTATCAATAGTAAAAAGAAAGAAACTATTTCCCCAACATGCTAGAGCAAGTGTTGGCAAACCGGTTGTTTCATGTATGTCATGAAAACCAGTTCCGTTGCTGCCTGTTTTTTTTCCCCACTAATACCTTTAATAAGATGCAATTAACATATAAATCCACTCATTTAAAGTGTGCAATTCAATGATTTTCAGGATCTTCACAGGGTTGTAAAATCCTCACACCAATCAAATTTTAGAATATTTTTGTCACTCCAAAAAGAAGCCCCTTACTCATCAGCAATCACACCAATCCATCCTGCTCCTGCCACAGCCCGTGATAGCCGCTGATATCTACTTTCTGTCTTAGTAGATTTTTTTTCTATTTGTATATTTTATATAAGTAGAATTATACAGCATGCAACCTTTTGTGACTCTTCACTTACTCTTCATCCATGTTGTAGCATGTATCGGTATTTCATTCCTTGTAACTGAGTAATAATATATTGTGCAGATATATTATTATTAGTTCTATTCATCCAATTATTAGTTGATGGACATTTGGGTTGTTTCCACTTGCTGTCTATTATGAGAAATAGTGCATGAGCATTCATATACAAATCATTGCATGTATGTCATTTTTCTTGGATATGCATCTAGAAGTGGAATCATTGATCTTGTGATATCTAAATATAGATATCTCTATATTTAGCATTTTTAGAAAGAGTCAGACTATTTCCCAGAGGGGCTGCACACTTTTACATTCCTAGCAGCAATGTATGAAGGCTCCAATTTCTCTACCTCCTCCCCAGAGCTTGCTGTTGTCTTTATTATTACCACCCTGGTGAGTGCGAAGTATTACCTCATTGGCATTTTGATTTTCATTTCCCTCACTTCCTGTGATGTTGAGCATCTTTCCAGGTGCTTAATGGCAATTTATTTATCTCTTTTTCCTTTTTTGATAAATAGCTGTTCAGATCCTTTGCTTATGTTTAAATTATCTTTTTTATTATTGAGTTCTAAGAGGCTTTGAAAATATATTTTGGACTTATACCCAAGAATTTTTGTCAGACTTATCAGATATATTGTTTGCAAATATTTTCTCCCATGCTGTGGGTTCTTTTTAAATTCATGATAACATCACTTGATACACAAAAGTTTTTCATTTTTATTAAGTCCTGTCTACCTTCTTTTATCATTTGTGCTTTTGGTGTGTTATCTAACAAACAAATCATTACTGTTGGGGCCAAGAAAATTGACTTACTTTGTTTTATTCTAAGAGTTTGAGTGCTTACATTTAAGACTGTGGTCCATTTTGAGGTGAGTTTTGTGTGAGGTGTGAGGAAGGGTCCAACTTTGTCCTTTTGCAAGTAAATCTCCGGTTGTCCCAACACCATTTGCTGAAGAGACAATTCTTTTTCCATTGAATTATTTTGGCCGACTTGTGAAAAATCAATTGACCAAATGTAAAAATTGATTTCTGGACTCTGTTCTATTTCATTGATATGTTTGTCTGCCCTTAAGCTAGGGCTGCACTGTCTTGATTACTCTAGTTTTGAAATGGGAAATGATGATGAGTCTTTCCACTTTGCTCTTTTTTTCAATATTTTTGATTCTTCTAGGTTCCTTGACTTCCTATATTAATTTTAGGAAAAGTTTCCCAACCTCTGTAAAATTCTAGCTGAGATTTTGACAGAAATTACATTTAATCTGTAAATCAATGTGAGAATGTTACCGTATTAACAATCAGATGCATGAACATGAGATCAGTTTCCCTAGACCTTTGATTTTTTTCAATAATGTTTTGTAATTTTAATAGATATTTTGCATTTCCTTTGTTTAATTTATTCCTAAGGGTTTTTTTCTTCTTTCTGATGTTATTATAAATGGAATTGTTCACTTAATTTCTTTTTTAGGTCATTCATGGCCAATTATAGAAATAAAACTGATTTATTTTAGAAATATAATTGATTTTTATTATTGATCTTGCCATCCTGAAATCTTGCTGAATTTGTTTGTTAACCTTGATAGTTTTTTAGGGGATTTGGGGGAAATTTTCTACACAAAAGATCATGTCATGTGCAAATAAAGATAGTTTTACTTCTTTCTTTTCATTATGGATGTTTTTTATTTCTCTTTCTTGCCTGATTGTCCTGGCTAGAACTTCCAGTGCAATGTTGAATATAAGTGGCACAAGTAGACATCCTTGCTTTGGCATAGGGTGCTAGGGTTGGCCCCCTGAAGTTCATGTTGATGCTTGATTCTCAAAACTGCTAAGAGATGAGGCCATTAGGAGGTGATCAGGCCATGAGGGCTCCTCCCTCATAGATGGGATAAGGGCTGGAAGGAACTAAGTAACCCCTTTTTTGCTTTTCTATCCCTTCCACTCTGTGAGGAAGTGGCATTTCTCCCCACTGGAGGAGAAAGCAACAAGGTGCCATATTGGAAGTCCTCACCAGTGCCTTGATCTTGGGCTCCCTCAGGAACTGTGAGAAATAAATTTCTATTTGCAAATTACCCAGTCTGTGGTATTTTGTTATAGCAGCATGAACTGACTAAGACATGGGGGAAAATATTCATCTTTCACCTTAAGAATAATATTTGCTATAAGTATTTCATAGATTTCCATGATCTATATTGAGATGTTCTTTCATGAAAGGATGCAGCAATTTGCCAAAGAATTTTTTGAGTTTTAAGATGATCATCTGGTTTTGTCTTTTTCTGTCAGTATGGTGTATTACATTGATTTTCAGATGTTATACTTTATTTCTAGGCTAAATCATACTTGATTGTGGTGTATAATCCTTTCAATATGCTCTTAGATTCAGTTTGCTATTATTTCCTTAAGGATTTTTACATCTATATTCATAAGTGATGTGGGTCTATAGCATCTTGTAATGTTTTCTATTCTTGTGATATCTTTGTCCAATTTTAGCATCAGGGTAATAGAGACTTCAAGGAATGAATTGGGATTCTTATCTTCTGTATTGGGGAACAGTTTTTAAAGGAGTTGCATTTATTTTCTTTAAATGTTTGGTAGAGTTTATTGATGACATCGTCTAGGTCTAAACTTTCATTTGAGGGAAGTTATAAAATCATTCATTTAATTTTTTCACTTGTTATACATCTATTTCAATTTTGTATACTTTATTAAGTCAGCTTTGGCAGTTTGTACCTTTCTAGAAATTTGTCCATATCTAGCACTCCTTGTTGTTTTTTTTTTTTTTTTTTTTGGGGGGGTGTTGAATTATTCTCTGATGTAACTCACTTTCTTCCTACAGAATGCCTGTTCGCATTTTTTTATATCTAGGTACACTAGCAGTTAATTCTTTCAATTTTTGTTGTCTGGGAATATATTCTATCTTCATTTTTGAGAGGTAGCTTTTACTAGATATAAAATTCTTGGTTAACACTACCACCTCTGGCCTCTGTTATTGCTGATTAAGAAATCATTAATTCTCCAGAATGTTTTTGGTACATGGTGAGTCATTTTTCTTTTGTTATATTCAATATTTTCTCTCTGTCTTTATCTATATTTGACAATTTTGAATATATCAAATGTTTGAGTATGGATCTCTTTGTGTTTACCTTACTTGGAGTTCTTTAAATTCTTAGGTGTGTAGGTTAATGTTTTTCATTAAATTTTAGAAGTTTTCACCAATTACTTTTTTGACTACTTCCTGCTCTTACCTGTGTCCTCTCCATCTGGTACTTCTACTGTGGATATTTCAATGTGCTTACATGTCTCCCATGTTTCCCAAAGATTTTGTTCATTTTTCTTTGTACGTTTTCTTTATATGAAAATTGTATGAATTTCTTTGATCTATAGTCAAGTTCACTGGTTGTGTCTTCTGTTAGCTCAAACCTACCATTGAGCCCTCAAGTGAATTTACTGCTTGAGTTCCCATACTATTCAACTTCAGAATTTAGTTCTTTTGTAATTCTTTCTTTTTAATAATATTCTCTTATTCGGTGAGACACCATCCTCATACTCTCCTCTAGTTCTTTAGATACAGTTTTCTTTTATTCTTTAAATATATTTATAATAGCTGCTTTAAGATCATGTGTGCTAAGTCCAACATCTGGGCTTCCTCAAAGGCAGGTTCTGTCACATCTCCTGTGTAAGGGTCACACTTTCCTTTTTCTTTTCCTGTCTCAGAATTTTTGTTGAAAACAGGTCTTTTTAGATAATACATTGAAAAAATTATGGATATTGATGACCCAGTTCTTGTTGCTGTTGTTTGTTTATTTGTTTTACTGACTTGACTGGGCTATTTATTTCCCTTGCAGTGTGCAGCTACTGATAATCACTCCTTGGACGTCACAATCGTGGGCATATGCGTAGTCACTCTAAGCCCCATTCTTCCCCCCACAATGGTATTAGCCAGGCTCTATTTGACTGTCTGTGTCCCTGATCTCTTCATTAAGCTTCTGGTTATTTTGTCTTTATCGATATCACACACAACTATTAACCTTCACCAACTGCTAACTGACTGATGCACTGTTTTGTTTTTGTTCTGTGATGCTAGGGATTGAACCAGGGCCCCCCAGCATTCTAGACAAGTGCTTTACCACTGTGCTATCTCCTAGCACCTAGTGTGCTGTTTTTGATAATGCCCTGGGATATAACTTGCTCTGCAGTCTGATTCAATAAAATTCTGGACCTTTCACAAGGACAGAGTAACACTAATATTTGGAGACTACTCAGACCTCAGAAGGACCCTTAGCTGTCTTTGACTCTGATTCTTTCTATTAAACTTCTAGTTGGTTTTATCATTTATTTGGATTATTGCTTCTAGAATCATGGAACTATTGCCCTGCTCTTAAATGCTCAGCCAAGTTCTCTATTATTTTTGACAATGCCCTTAGGCATGAAGTTCTTAATGCTTATTTCAGATGAAGTTAGTTCCTGTGGGGAGAGCTATGGAGCTCTCTCTTCTACCTCTTCCTCTGGCCAGACCATTGTACCAATGTACCCTAATAGGGGTAGGGACCCTTGGCCTCCTTCTCTCAGAGTGACATTCCAGACCTAGAAACAGGCACTAGATGGGAATGGTGTGCCCTAGTCTTCTTAGCTTACCACATTCAGTATGGAATCTCTACCTTATAAACAGGTAGGGAAAGGAGACATTAGATGCAGTATTCTTAGCCTACTGTAACTGGGACAGAACTTCTGCCCAAAGAGTAGGGGCTGAATGTGGGAAGAGAGCCCCAATCATCTTGGCTGCAACACAGAGTTGAAAGGGATAGGAGATGCCAGTGGATTGCCTCTCAGACATAGCCATGGACTAGGGCCGTGGAAACCCCATCTTCTTGATAGGAAAACTTAGGTCACACTGAGGTAGTAAGGAACACAAGCGAGTTGTGGCTCGGATACCAAGTTTTAGTAGACTTTCTTGAATAAATATTTTGCCATTTGTTGTATTGACCTCCTCGGAACAATTTCCAGAGACTTTAAATTGTTTTTGTTTTGTATTTAGTAATTTTCACCAATTAAATGGTTGTTTTACTGGGTGGAGCATTCACCAACCTTCTTACACCTCCTTTCCAGATGCTTCCATTTGCTTCCTGTGTTGTAAATTAAGTTTTATTGGAACACAGCCATGTTCATTCATCAATATGTTGTCCTCAACTGCTTTCAGGCTCCAATGGCAGAGTTTAATAAGTCGCTGCAGGAGAAATCACATAGCTTGAAAAGCTCAAAATCGTCACTATCTGGAACTTTGCAGAAAGTTTGCTGAGGAATGACCACCACATTCTCTATTATCTATATGGAAAACAATATCACAGAATTGTTGTCATAATGAAGAGAGGTTTAAAGAGTGCACTCAGAATCGCAAGAAAAGTTGTCAGTTTTTAAAAATCATTGTTCTCTGTTTCAGGTTGTTTGTAGTAATTGTGTTTAAAAATTTTTAGATTGTGGGATTCTAAATCAACGATCTACTGTATATCTGATTTGGTATTTACAATTTTACAACCTTCTTAAAGTGGGCTCCCTAAATTGTATAAGCTTTCTCCCCCTTAGAAGACTGAGATCTGGGCTGGGATTGTGGCTCAGAGGTAGAACGCTAGCCTCACACGTGAGAGACCCTGGGTTAGATCCTCAGCACCACATAAAAATAAATAAACATTTTTAAAAAGTGAAATATGATTAAAAAAAACTTAAAAAAAGGAAGACTGAGATCCATGTGATTTAGATTTAAGTTGTGGAATTGTTTCCTATATGCCAGTGTTATGCTTTGATTTTTTTTCCCCTTAAATCTTATTTGTGTCTAGAATCATTGGTTTGATATGCTTGTTGTATGTTCACATAGACACACAGAAGGCATCTATCCTGGGGACATAGTGTGGAGCATAGTGTGGCTAAGAGGAAGAGTGGGCTTGACGTGGCACTGGAGGATGGTGGAAGACCAGGGCAGCAGGCAGGGAGTGCACTGGGGGCACCCAGCACCTCTCTGTGCATCTTATTGCCACCCTTGGAGTGAGGCCTATCTTCTTGGAATGTCAGAAATTTTAGAGGTTAGTAGGGTCAGATCCCCTGAGCCTCCAGGGGCAGGCCCTGGGAAGACGTTATAGAGTGAGGAGAGTGGGGGTATCTGAACTGCTTTGGTGTGAGTCGTGGGCCAAGGGAGCAGCTTTCTGTCTTTCAGCATTGCTTTAAAGGACATTGCATCTGGCTGACACCTGACATCCTCAAACGGGACGGCAACTGGGGTGCCTGGACTCCATTCGGCTCCTGCTCTCGTACCTGTGGCACTGGTGTGAGGTTCAGGACTCGCCAGTGTGACAACCCACAGTGAGTTGGCCACAACATTCCCCCCGCCTTCCTGAGTGGCAGCTGAGGACTATGAAACCCCTCTATAGCCAGCTCTATTCTACAGGGCTCGGATGGCTGCCATCTGCCAGTTCTGGAGGGAGTGCAAGAGCAAGCTCTCCTGGCCCCTCCTCCCATTACCTGGGAGGGAGCTGAGACTCAGAGGAGGGCTCATTCCCCTTCTCCACCTGGGCCTGAAAACCTGGTTTCCTGACCTGCTGGACTAGGGCCACACACCTCCTGACCTATAATCCACTCTGAACACAGGCTTCCTCTGTCTTTTGTGATACATGGAGGAGAGAAGATGGGACAGAGATGGGGAGAGATAAAAGGTCTCCACAGAGGGGAGCTCTCTCAGCCCTTCAGAATGCTAGGAATCTGGGCAGGGGCTTCCTTAGCTGAGCAACTATTTGAAATCAGGGGAGAGGCAGGGTCAAGACTTGTCATCCATACCCCGGTACCCAGGGGAAGGACAGCCTTCAGAGGCTGCCTGGTGCAAGCCAGATTCCCCACCATCAACCATGCTCCCCTTCTCCCTTCCTCATCCCCTATGCTGTCCTGGGACCACTCATTCCCTCCCACCCCACCCTGCAAATACTTCTCTGATCCACACTCAGGGCTCACAATCACCTTCTATTCAGTTCCTTCCTCCTCTGAATTATTGTTTCCCCTCCTCATCTGAATTCTTTGCCTGGACTCTCTCAGTGAAGTATCCTCAGGGAGGGAGAGGGAAAGAGAGGGAGGGAGAGGGAGGGAGGGCTGTGGGTGCACAGTCAATAACTGCACCAGGGCCTAGCATGTAGGGAGTCTTCCACAAACATTCGCAATACTCAGATCTTCCACACAACCAGCAAGGGAGCCTTACCCTGCTAGGACCTGAGTCTGCTTGGACACACAATATGGCTTTTGTCTTTCTTCTTTTGATCTGTCCAGTGTTTCAATGATTTTGATTTACCTGAAAATATTGAAAATCTGGAATTTCACGTAAAAACATAAACAGATCTCCAGCTTCTGAATTGGGCCAGATACAATCTAGTGATAGCTTTTTGGGCACATCCAGACCATCTGGGCTCTGGCCTCTGCTGAATTTCCCACGTTCTCTGCTACACTGTCTCTGGCCAGCCCCTGAACTAGCCTCCAGGGAACCAGAGGGGGTCAGCACTCAACAGCTGTTGGGTGAAGGATGTGGTCAAGTCTATCAGCCAAGTAGGGGCAGAGGAAGGACCTATGCTCTAGGGTCCAGTAGGGGTACAACCATTATTTTAAAAAGACCTGTGTTTGTCTGTCTCAGCAGTGCATGGAATGCTCCCCTCCTCCCCTTCTGACCACCCTCCTGCCCAAGAGCTCCGAATGGCATCCAGGCTAAGAGCAGAGGCAGGCCCCTCCTTCCATCCCCCTGGGGACTTTCACACTTGCCTCAGAAAGAGATTTAGATTTAAGCTGGGAGTTAGAACCACCAGAGAGACAGTTAGTGGGTTGGTCCTCTTCTTTGTGAAATGAGAAAGTTACAGAAGGGCAGCCCAAATTCCCTAAGGTGGAGAAAAAGCAGCCATGACAAAGTGTCCATCATGTGCCACACATTTGTTAAGAACTTAAGCATGTGGGATTCTCCTATTTCAGAATTACTCTGGGATTTCCCCACTGCATGTCAGGCACAGCCCTGTGAGCCAAGAGCCCAGCTGTAAAAAACAATCAATCAATTCTTGTCATCTCGGGGCCTGTGGTCCCATGGGGAAGGCAAACTCTAAACACTCCATCACAACTCCATGTTCGTTTTCAATCCCAGGCCTCCCCCTGCCCCATACTGCATGTGTGGGGTGGGGGTGGGGCACAGGGAAGTTGCTGTCTTCCCAGGGGAACTCCAGAAAAAGGGACATCACCAGGCTCCTTCTTGATTCTCTGAGGCCTGGTTAGCTGGGAATTGCCTGGTCCTACAGCTTGGACATGGCAGAGCCAGGTCCCTTCACAAAGCAGAGCTGTACCTCTAATACCTGAAGCTCAAGGATCTTCCTAAAAATCCCACCCAAGGGCCAGCCTCTTTCTGATGGCACCAAGCAGCTGGACTTATGCTTTCTCCTCCAGCCCAGCCAATGGGGGACGTACCTGCTCTGGCCTAGCCTATGACTTCCAGCTCTGCGGCACCCAAGACTGCCCTGACTCCCTGGCTGACTTCCGGGAGGAGCAGTGCCGACAGTGGGACCTGTACTTTGAGCACGGAGACGGCCAGCACCATTGGCTGCCCCACGAACACCGGGATGGTGAGCCCTTCACAGGAGGATGGCAGTAAGGGTCAGCACACAGGCCCTAGGGAGGGCAGGCAGGGCCTTGCATTGTCCTGTGCCTCTGATAATGTATGGGGCAAGAGTGTGGTGGTGATACTTAGACTGGCAGCAAAGCCCACCCCCGACTGGCTCTGCTGTCAGGTGCCCCGTCCTGGGGTGGGTCTCAGGCTTGGTGTCTGGACTGCAGTCTCAGAGGAGCCAGAATACTGGGCATGGCCAAGAATGCTAAGGAGAGCCCGAGGACCTGGCACCTCCGAGCAGGCTGGGCTCCTGCAGTTGCCATCTGGTGGATGAGGATGGAGTGGCAGGATTAGAAAGGTTAAGGGATGGGGGTGGGGGGTTGACCTTACCAAGCAACTGGCCTCTGACCTTCTCTGAGCCCCTGCTATGTGTCCCACCTGTGTCTGAGGGAGGCTGAGGGAGGGCAATGAAGCTAGTGTCCCTCTCTCAGAAGGATGCACTCTGGTGACCTAGAGTTTTATTTACTCTGAATAAATGCTGAGCAGAGAAGGTGCCAGGGATCCCTAGTTGAATCCAAAAGGGGCTGCTCCTGTTTGGGCCCTCAGGGAAGGTTGACTGAAGGAGGCTTTTTAGATGGAAACTCAGTAAGCAGCCTTTTGCTGCACAGTAAGAAGTCTCTGGGTGGGACCTTTGGCGTGTGAGATCTAAGCTATACCAACAGCCCAACTGGCTCCATTTGGGGAAAAAGCTCTTTCTAAGTCCAGTTGAACCAGGGTCAAAGGCTCAGAAGACATAGAGATAGGAAGCAAGTTGCCATCACGTGACCCTTTCCCTCTGTGTTCACCTTGGAGACTGTGGAGGGGCAGATGAACCTCCTAAGCACAGCTCCATGGAAGTTTCTTCTTGCACTGTCCCTTCTCTTGCACTGACTCCTTGCTGCTTCCCTTCCAGCCAAGGAGAGATGCAACCTCTACTGTGAGTCCAAGGAGACTGGGGAGGTGGTGTCCATGAAACGCATGGTGCACGACGGGACACGCTGCTCCTACAAGGACGCCTTCAGCCTCTGTGTGCGTGGGGACTGTAAGGTGAGTGCCATGAAGCCGGCCAGTGCTGGCCACAGCTCAGGGTCTCAACTTCCTGGGTACCAGCTTCCACTTCTTGAGAAGATTAATAAAATGTAGGAAACAGTGCTGCAGGCCAATATGTTTTCCCTTTTCTTCTACTGGGGGGGGGGGGGGTCTCAGCCTTGAGTATGTCAGGCATTTATCTGGGGAGCTTGGAGATGCCACCCAAGAGTCAAAGGTGGTGGCCTGGGAGCCTGAATTTTTATGAGCTTCCAGGTGATTTCAATGTACAAAATCCATAGTTGACCCTTTGTGAATCATACCCCACCCCTGCTGTCCATGGGGCACTGGACAGCCTGTCCTTGGATCAGGATACCCACCATAGGTCTCATTGGTTTGGTGCTTGGCAGAAATAGTTGTTTCTTGGCATATGATAAACCATTGTGTGTTGAAAAATGTTATGGTCAAAAATGCCTTGGATCTATCTGAACATCAGCACTTGCAACACAGGACACTGTGGAATATCAGCTATTTCTACTTATGATCATGTGACTGACTGGGAGCTGCAACTTGCTGCCAACTGTCCAACATCCTGAGAAAGGGATATATCCTCATTTAGCCCAGGAAAAGATCAAAATTCAAAATGGGAAGTACAGGTCCTAATGAATACATACAGCTTTCACACCATTGTAAAGCTGAAAAAAAATCAGTCAAACCATCGTAAATTGGGGACCATCTGTACATCCTTGGCTTCTATCCTACGCTATCATAAAAAACAACCATGGGTAACCTCAGCATGTGGCGGTGACATGAGCACAGACTTGACCTGCCAGACATTTCTGGAAAGAGCTGGAAACTTCTGCTGGAGTTCAAGTAGACAGGACTGATCAGGGTTGTCACAGAGGCTGGCTCTTTTCTTTCCTTCCTGAGAAATGGCAGCATCCTCAGGTGTTGTCTGGCAGGGAGGCTGACAGGTTCTGCAGGCAGCCCCAGAGCAGGGCTGGAGGAACAAAGAAGTGGGCACAGGGCATCTGGCAGCGTGCTCAAGGGCTGCTTTCCATTCGTATGGTTTTAGAGGGCCCACAGGTGGCAGGACCAGGAGGAAGGAGGCTGGTTGCACAAGAGACTTGCAGGGATGCTGAGCCACACAGCCGGCTCAGGGATAGTGAAACCAAACACTCAGAGACTAACACAAGCTGGTTCTCCTTTGTACCCACAAGGCTTTAATTTATGGAAGATCTGAATGACAAAATGGAGAGGCCAGTGCCATTGAGAGAATTTATAACTTATATTTTCCTAGAGAAGGGCATGGCATGCTACCTAAGGCCACCCGTGGAAGTAGCAAATTTGGTCAGGAGGCAGAAGCAAAGTCAGGGGACTTTCTTGGGAAAAGGCAAAGCAAAGCAAACAGCTTAGGGTTGGTTTCCTTGAATAATTCCCAAAAGGCTGGGAGCTATAGGTCTGGTCTCTCGTTGTTTGGTACCTGACTGGAGGATGACCTAGACCAGAGGAAATTTTGGCTTACTGTGAGAGAGTCAGATAAAGGGGGCAATTGGGGTGGAGACTTGGATATTTGTTGGTTTGCATATGAAAAATGTATTCCCAGCTAAGCCTTTTGGTTTATCCAGGGATTGGCTGGTGTCCAGCCAGGACGATTGTTAAGATGTTAAACATCATAAGATACAGCAAAAAAAAAACGTAAAAGTAAACATAATTAATGCAGACAATCACTAGTAGTAGAAATAGCTTTAAATAGCAACTGTGAATAAGATTGCTAACTTAATTGGGAGAGGTCAGAGCACCAATCAGTATCTTATTGGGCATGGCTGTAACTTCACTCCTAATAGGTATAGTTAAAGAAGAATAGATTAAATATCTTATTTATTAATGATTATTTTGACAGATAAAAGCAGGTTGCTAGAGACAGAAAGGAAATGGGAAGTAATGAGGTGAAATGTATCAGTCCGGACAATACATGTGGATGTGAAATTCTCTTTTAGAAGAATCTAACAGAAAAATACACACACATAATATCCAAGTGGATGCTGTCAATCAGAGAATATCAAAATACAATGAATGACTCAGGAAGATTACAAGCAAAGATATTGCAGAAGAACAAAGTCGTGCAACGTGGGCTGGGGTTGTTGCTCAGTGGGAGAGCACTTGCCTAGCATAGGTGAAGCACTGAGTTCGATCTTCAGCACCACATTAAAAAAATACATAAGACATAAAGTTTAAATTTAAAAAAAAAAAAGATGTGCACACACATAACACACACACAGAGCAGAGAATTGAAAGAGACCTGAGCATTACATGAGGCCAAGAGGGTCATTTGATTTTAAGCAGGGCACAATCCACTGCTTTGATAAAGTAATAACATGCCATCAAACATGTCATCTAAAAACAGTTATCAGCTTAGGTCTTGGAACTTTAGAAAATGAACAAGTAAATATTATTTGCTGACTTATTGATCATATTAAATCATAACTTACATAATGCAGAAGTAGAAAAGTTGAATATAATATATAAATTTTAATAAAAGAATGTGTATAATAGAACATATTTTATATTTGTTTTAAAAATATTTCTTCACTGCATGTAAAAGGGAGAAATTGAAATAAGCTTGCCTGTTTGCTGACTCTAGTAACCCACTGTTAAGATTGCATGACAGGAAGGGAGACTATCCTTACCTCATTAGCTATGCACCCCACCCTTTGCCATGGTACCCCACCATCACTGTCAACTGCTTGAATTGAAGCAGAACCTAAGCTGTCAGCCTCTTCTGATCATTGGTGACAGCGAGCAGCAGCCATGCAGAGCTTATCAGGAGTACGTGGCCAGCCCTGACCTGAGCTATCGTCTGCCCCATTATCCTCTTTAGAATCTAAATGAGATCCCAGGCTAATAGAAGGAGCCAAGCTTCATGGATTTCTCTATGTGATTAAAGTATTAGTATCACGGCACCCCTTAGTTCAGATACAGAACATTGGATAGTGTCTCTTGATTATCAGGTACTCACCAAAGATAATTGGTTCACTAGCCAGAGCAGTTCTTGCCTGGGCATTGATGGATGAGTTGGGCCACCTGAGATGAACCAAACCAGCCTCTTCAAACTAGCATGTCTTCATCTGTTTTCTGTTGCAATAACAAAATAGTAGAGGCTGGATAATGTATAAAGGAAAAGGGTTTATTTAGTTCACAGTTTTAGAGGACGGAAATCTAAGATGAGGCAGTCCTATTGGCAAAAATTTGGACTCTGAGAGACTCCCCTGGGCTGGGTCACAACATTAAGAGAAGCATAAAGAAAAACCACCAAGGGCAAAAGACAGCAACCACATGAAGTGACCTGACTTTACAATCGGCTCTCAGGAGAACTAACTCAGTCTGCAAGACCAGCATATTCCCTTCCAAGAGCAACGCCCCCATGGCTTGACTACCTTCCACTAGACCCCACCTCTTAAAGGAACCACAGCCTTAATACTGTCACACTGGGGACCAAGCTTCTTGCCCAGGACTTTCTGGGGAAAACATTCAAACTACATCCAAACCATAGAATGGCAGTTGTCCAGACACCAGAATTCCTCTAGGTGGCAGGCAAGGTTCTGACTTTAATTAGACATCTTGATTTCACAAATAAGATGAAAAAAAAAATGTGTCTTAGAATTGAGGGGAAATGCTGACAAATCACTTTCTTAAAGTTCTTCTGGATGAAGCAGTTCTTTTACTCCATTTTCCTTTTGCTCGCCTTTTGACACTCAGAACAAAATCTCAGAGCAGCTGTTTTGAAACACAGCATGTGGCTTTGTTTTCGTCACTGTCTGGATAGCCTCTTCTTTTCCAACCAGTTCAATTCATATTTAGCATCTTTGGCTTAAACAAGCTCCAAAAATGAAAGCCCCTTTATAGAAAGAGCCCATGAATCAACAGAGAGCTCTTAAATTAGAGTTGATATCCAGGGCTAAATAAATCCTGTCTCTAAATAAAATATAAAAGGGGCTGGGGATGTTGCTCAGTGGTTAAGCACTCCTGGGTTCAATCCCCAGCACCTGCCCCCCGCCAAAAAAAGCAGTGCTTTTTTCAGTCCCCATTTATTACCTCCCTTTGGTAAAAATTGTTTTCTCAGGAACCATTTAAATAAACATGAGTATGTTCCTCTTTATTGTTTTGCACTCTGCTCACTTCAAAAAAATGAGTCAGAAGCTTACAAAATACAGATGATTAAAATACAGATTCCTCTCCTCAAGGAGTTATCCCACTCCTCCAAAGGATTTAAAATCCACATACTACAGTGACATGGCCACATCAATGCTTACAGCAGCTCAATTCACAATAGCTAAGCTATGGAACCAACACATCTGCCCTTCCACAGATGAATAGACAGAGAAAATGTGTATACATACACAATGTAATGTATTAGTCATAAAGAATGACATTATGGCATTTGCCTGTGAATGGGTGGATCTGGAGCCTATTGTGCTAAGTGGCTTATTTCAAGCCGGTCCCAAAAAACAAAATTCAGATGTCTTCTCTGATATGTGGATGCTAACTCACAATGGGGTAGGGGGTAGGATAGAAGTTCATTGGATTACACAAAGGGAGAAAGGAGGGGGATAGGAATAGGAAAGACAGTAGAATAAGTCTGACATAACCTTCCTATGTACATATATGAATACACCACAGTGAATCTCACTGTCATGCACATCCACAAGACTTGGGTCCTAATTTGAATAAGATATATTTCATGCTTGTATAATTATATCAAAATGGACTCTATTGTCATATATAACTAAAAAGAACCGATAAAATAAATAAATAGAAAAATACAGATGGATAAAAACAAAGATCATGAATTTCTATCTGCACATTCAAAAATGCTTTGTGAATCTCGGCTCTGTAGTCCTTTCATGGTCTTGAGCCCCTGCCCTCGAAGTTTCTTGTAAGACAAAAGTCAGAAATTAAAGAGCAGCTGGGGAGTAGCTCAGTGGTAGAATACTTGGCTAGCAAGGCCCTGGGTTTGATCCCCAGCACTGTAAAGAGAGAGGGTGGGGGGAGGAAGGAAGGAAGAGAGAAAAGCAAGGAGGGGAAAGGGTTGAGAAATCAAGAGCAAAGGGAAAAGAAGTAAGCGTCTCCAGAGGCAGAGGTAGAAAGTTCTCTCCAATAGGCATCTGTGGTCCAGGAATGGCATGCTGCCAGGGCTACAGCAATAAAAGAACCTGAATATTGTTATTGTCTCTGTCAGGAGGCCCTGGGCAAAGGAACAGCCCCACTCTGTGCAGAATAATTTATTTCCTGTATTTCCTGGAGTGATAGTGTGGAAAGGATTCATTGAGAGAATGAAGGCAAAAGTGTCCCCACCAACTCTTGCCATCCCTTCCCAGACACTTGAAGACAGACTGAAGAGGGCATTTCATTCTTCCTGAACTGAAGAAAGGCAGGACATCCAGGCCACAGCTTTGGGTGGCATCCCCCGAGGGGCTTCCTCTGGGAGATGAGCTGCAGGGATACTCTGGAGAAAGGGCAGCATAGAGGGGCCAAGGTGAGGCCTTCCATCTGTGGCCACAAGGATGGAAGCACTCACTGGAGGCCAGTTGTGCTGGGCCAGGAAAGTGTTGGGCTGTGGGACAGAATTCTGCAGGTCCCACCTTCCACATGCAGGAACTGAGGCACAGCATGGGCAAGGAATTCACCCACAGCCACACAGGGTCTGTCTTGCTCTAAAGCGTGACTTTGGGAACTGCTAAGAAGGGATGCACAGAACATGGGCAATGGGAGGGCTCAGGCATCAGAGGCCTGGCAGGTACAGGGTCAGGGTCAGGCCAGGGCCCATATATGGAGGGGGTATCTGAAGTGTTCTCTGCCTTCCTCTTCCCCTGCAGAAGGTGGGCTGTGATGGGGTGATTGGCTCCAGCAAGCAAGAGGACAAGTGTGGCGTGTGTGGAGGTGACAACACTCACTGCAAAGTGGTCAAGGGTACTTTTACACGCTCACCCAAAAAGCAAGGTGAGTGAGCTCCACCCTCCGCCCCTGAGGCTGATTGTCTACAGCACCTCTGAGTACCAGTGGGGCTCTGTCACTTTGGGGCTCTATCTGGCATTACCCCAGGGATGGATTCCCACCTGAGTTTTCTGTAGGGGAGGAAGGCTGGGAGGGTATTTGGGATTTGAAGATCAGCAGAAAGTCTGAGGCCCTGGACTCTGGCCTGGACCAGACCCAGTAGTTTTCCAGTTGGCCCCTCTCTGGGTGGGGGCCCAAGCCCAGGAAATACAGAGCCACAGAAGAGTCCATGATGGAGCTTCCTTTCTCATGTGGTATTGTATTCCCACGCCCACAGGTTACATCAAGATGTTTGAGATCCCTCCCGGGGCCAGACACCTACTCATCCAAGAGGCAGACAGCACTGAGCACCATCTGGGTGAGTCTCAGAGCCCGGATGACTTGGCGTCTCCAAGACCTGGCTTTTCTGGAAGGGTAGTTGCCATGGCTGAGACACCTGGCTTCTGTGAGGTGGGCAACCCTGGCTGGCAGGTGTGACTGCAGCCCCAATCCACCAGTTCCTGGTGCAGCCCACCTGGAAGCCTTTCCTGGGCTCCTCTCCCTGTGGAGAGGCCAGAGTTTGGGACCAGAGGGCTTCCCCTGGCAGCAGCTGTGGAGGGTACGGCAGTGTATATCCAAGACACCAGAGAACACCAAAGTCAGCTATAAATGGGATCATGCAGTGTATTTACATCCATTCAATTCATTTTTTTTGTTGTTGTTGTTTGTTACTGGGAGTTGAGGCCTTGCACATGTTAACCATACACTGAGCTATATCTTTAGGCCTTTACTTTTAAATTTAAGAGTTTTTACCTAAAAATAGGGATTTCTAGCATATCTTGAAATTTCGGATGATCTCCCAACCCTGGGTCTCTTCCCTCATGGCAGCCCCAGCCTGCAAGATGGTGCTCTCGCACCATCTCCCAAGATGCCCAGGACCCTCTCAGGGGTTCACCCATCTGTACCCATCACCTCCCCAGGACTTCCTGGGCCCTACCTCCTGGGGTATCATGGGACCAAAGGCAGCAGGGTTTCCAGGACCACTGAGGGGCCCTGGACAAGTCCATTCTCCAATCTGGGTCCCACCTTCATCCCTGTCCCCTGGAGGCATCCACACTGCCACAGTCAGGCACCCCACTGATACATGACAAACCTGCCACTCTCTTTTAACACTCATTTTTCCTTCTAATTTATCTTAAGAGGAAACTTTAAGTCACTATCCTAAATGCAGAACCAGTACAGTTTGCCTTAAACAGACGGTCAACATTAAGGTCATTTCCTAAACGAAAGACGCTTTTGTCCCAACACTGTTTCTCACTGGTCTCTGAGGCTGAGACCCACTATCTCTTTGTAAAGGGGAGCAGATGATAGAAGATAAAGACCCTCCCGCCCCACACTGAGGCTTTCTTAGCAATGTGGGCAGAATTAAAGGGGACTTGCATAGGAAGTTCTTTTCTCACTGGTGCCCTGTCTGAAGTCCCTCCAAAACCCCTCAGCACCCTCCCCAATGACTGCCTTTTACACTGAAGGAAGTGTGAGGCTTTCTTACCAGCCAAGTTTATCCTAGAGTGGTCTGTGGATGGCCCATGGTCTGAGTAGCCCATCCCAGTTGGACCAGGCCTCTTGGGGAATGCTGGGAGCTGGTGAGACCTTGACGGGACCTCAGTTAACTGATGGTGTGGGGGAAGGGGGGATGCTGTTTTTCCAGCTGGACGTATGCTCACTGCCATGGCAGGAAACCACCACAGCCTCCACCCATACCTACATCCTCATGTTCAGCAGATACCTCACCCGGTAGAGATGTCTCTCTGCCAGCCTGCCTTTGAGGCCTCTGTGTTAGTTAGTCTCATATCACTATAACAAAATACCTGAGGCAACTAACTTATAAAGATAAAAGGTTTATTTAGCTCCAGGTTTGGGAGGTTCAAAGGCATGGCACATGCATTGATTCTGTTCTAGTGAATGGTAGATAGCAGCATATCATAGTGGGAGTGCATGTAGGAGCAAAAAGCATCTTGAATTGGAGCAGAGCGGGTGGGGCAGCCAGAATCCCATAATTCCTTTCAAAGGCATGACCCAATGATCTGAGGACCTTTCATAGCCCCCGTCTCCCAATAATGCCATGTTGGGGACCAAGCCTGGGAGACATTCAACATCCAAACTCTAGCAGCCTCTTAGTGCTATGGAGTGCTCTGATAGGTTGCAGGAGGTGACTTTGACAGCTGCAGAACCCCTTCCAATGGGAACCCATGAGCCTTTAGTCAGGGCAGATCCAGAAAGGGTGCTGGGCTGGTCAAAAGAATTCATGTGGAGGGAAACCCATTCATCACTGTCCCCAAGGGCAGGGTATGGCTCCCAAAGCAATTTGGGCTGTCCGTGGCACAGAGCAATCAGGGACCCTGCTCCCCAGAACCCACCTCCCCCACAAAGCAGCATGGTGGGCCTGGGCCCCACCTGACGTGACCATGGTGGGTTGGGGGGCTCCCTTTTGCCATTCTCAGCCGTCAAGAATGTGGAAACCGGCAAGTTCATATTAAATGAAGAGAACCACCTGGACCCCAATTCCAGATCCTTCATTGCCATGGGCGTGGAGTGGGAGTACAGGGACGAGGATGGCAGGGAGACGCTGCAGACCATGGGCCCCCTCCACGGGACCATCGCTGTGCTGGTGAGTTGAGGCACAACAGGGTCCGCTGCCTCCTGCTGCCCAGGCAGGGTGCAATGTTCCCTAGGGGAAGGTGGTGAAGGGGCCTTGGGAGCCCCGAGCCTCCCTGCATCCTTCAGGTCACACTCTGAACAGCCCGTGTGGCCCTCCAGGGCAGCTCCGAGTCTCTGAATCAGAGCCAGAAATAGACATGGGGCCAAGACTCAGGGCTCTGAACCCCAGGTCAGTGCCTTCTAAACAACTCTCCCCTCTAGGGATTTTGGTTTCTCTGGCAGAATGACATTCACAGCTATCATCCATTGTGTTCATTCATGCCCGCTGTCACATTAAAACCCTGCAACACCCTGAGAAGTGACAGTTGGAACTAGACCCGAGTCACATTGGACTTTGTCTTCAAGCAGGATTGGATCCCAGATACCTTGGGTCCAGGACCACGGACTGCTCATATTATGGGGAGTCCTGAGGGGGATGGATTCTTGAATCATTTTTAGTTTTAATTCATTGCATAAGTGATACATTTTATTTTTCAAAAAATTCCAACAGTACAGATAAGCTTCCAGGGCTGTTGCTCACACCTCCCCTAAGAAGCATGCTGGGGGTGGGTCTAATCACCCAGCCCCCAGAGCTCCACACAAGGCTATGCACCTGTGGAGCAGGTGTCACCATGGGCCAGGTGTGCTTTATTCCACTGTACCACTCTGCTCACTTTGTCTGCAGCAACTTGACACTAATTAGAAATGCCTGTGGTGACCGATCTAGGTTGGTGTATATACAGTGGGTCCTCAGTAGTCACAGTTTCTGTATTTGCAAATTCACCTGCTCACTAAAATTTACTTGAGATTCCCAAATGGACCTTCACAGAGTGGTGAAAAATTTGAGTTGCCTGCATGCTTATTCCCAGATGGGGTGAAACTACTCCATGCTGTGTTCTTGTTTTAGCTCTCAGATTGTAAACAAGTCTCTTTTCTTTTTTTTGCAATCTATTATTGTCACATCTTTTGCATTTTTGTGCTTTTGGAAGGATGAGTTTGCTGTTTAAAATGGCTCTGAGCCTACTGCTGAAGTGCTGTCTACTGTCTGTAAGCTCTGAAGGGTATAATGGAGAAAAGACGTGTGTTAGAGGAGCTCCATCTGGGCCTGAGTTACAGTGCTCCTGGCTTTGAGGTCGATGTTAACGAATCAACGATATATATTATTGTTTTTAACATAAACAAACATAAAACAAGTTTATGTATTGATTTGTTGATAAAAATGTTATGACCAGGGCTCACAGGATCCTAACCCTGTGCATCTAGGTGGGCTTTGACTTATGGTGGAGTCACATCCCCATAAACCCAACCTAAGTTGAAAATATCATAATATAAGAATACATCAGCCTAACCTATGATCTGTCCTGGCTCAGCAACACAGTACACTATACGGTGTCAGTTGTTCATCATGGGGCTGCAGGAGCTGTGGCTCATTCCCACCCACCATCATGAAAGAGGATGGGACCATATCCTTAGCTCACAAAAAGATCCAAATTAAAAATTCAAAATATGGTTTCTCCTGAATGTGTATCACTTTTGCATCATCATCATCAAGTCGGAAAACCATAAGTTGGGATGTCTGTATTTTCTGTGGGGTGATGGCTCCATATTTGTGAATTCAGTGTTCACAGAGACTTGCTAGAACATAACTCCTGTGAATAACTGGAATCCACTGTAAATCTGCCTTGGACTCATGTTCCTCAACTGGCTCCTGAGGAAGGGTGAACAAAGGGACAGACACATTCATGGCCATTTTGGGGTGGGCACAGGTTATCCCAGAGGGAGATGCCCGGATCTCACTGACATACAAATACATGATCCATGAAGACTCACTCAACGTTGATGACAACAATGTCCTTGAAGATGACTCCGTGAGCCATGAGTGGGCCCTGAAGAAGTGGTCTCCCTGCTCCAAGCCCTGTGGCGGAGGTGAGGGATTTCTTATTAGGGCTTCTGGGATGAATGATAAGAGAGTGGCCATAAAGAGGTGAGGAATCATCCCTGGGCTGGGGCTCAGCATGAGCAGAAACAGAGGTCCTAGAGGATGTTGGGCTGGGGTGGAGAGAGGCTTCTGGGTGAGGGGCTTCCTGAACCAACAGTGAGTGGCCTGCTGACTGCTGGGCCTGGGGCAGTGAGTTTGGCATGTGCTAGGTATGAGAAGACTATTCCCAGAGACTGGGAGGCCATGGCAGTGACCTTTGCCTATCCCAGCCTGGAAGGGGTCCTTGGGTGTCCAGGAAGGAGGTGCTCGAGGCATCAGACCAAATTAGCCAGAAGGGCCTGGGGGTTCGGGTTCAGTGCAGAAGGGATGTGACTGGCCTGGTAAGAAGTTGACCTGTGGGTGGTCCGAATGGATCACACTGTAGCATCAATAGGGCAGGGCACAGATGAGCTGGGACAGTGCAGAGACACCCCTAGGAGGTCCCTCCCTCCCTCTCTCTATTCATTCAGAAAAGCCTCTCTGATTCCTGGAGCAGGGTTAGCTGCAGAAGAGTCCTACCTGTCCCTTGATGTCAAGTCGTCCACAGTTGGGTGGGACATTGGACACACAGACGGACAAAAGCCCTGCTCTGTCCAGAGTTGAGGACTGGGTGAACTATGAGACAGGACTGAGATGCCATGGGGTCCCACATCCAAAGGACAAGTTCGCCAAGGATCAGGGGGACCTCATCCTGGGTGGATGGTGCCGCAGCCTTCTGTCGTACCCCATTTCCACACTCCCCCTGGATTCCACCAGCATGTCCTGCTGATTCTCCACTCTATAGCTCTTGGACCCTTCTACTGTTCCTTCTTCCCAACCATCCCCTAGTCCTGGCACCATCCTTATACTGGCCCTTGAGGATCCATTTTAGGTCCCAGGTTGACCTCTTAAAGGGTAAATCAGATCATGTTCCTTCCAGGTGTCATAACAGCCATCTCTGTTCTTGAGGATTGAATATCAAAATTCTCCTTATGGCTTCTGAGGTCATGACAGTTTGCTGACCTTTCCCTCTACTTTGGTGTCTCTCTCCTTGCTCCTTAGGCTAGCCTTGAATGTAGTACTAGTCAGTTTTCTGTTACTGTATCAAAATACCCAAGATAGTCAACTTATAAAGATAAAAGGTTTGTTTTAGCTCAGTTTTGGAGATTTCAGTACATAGTCACTTGGGCCTCTGGTGAGGCAGTACATTATAGCAGTAACACATGGTGGAGGATGCTGCTTACCATATGGTGGCCTGGAAGCAAAAGAGAGATAGGAAGAGACTGGATTCCCACTCTCCCTTTCAAGGGCCTGCCCCCCACCCCCCGCAACTTAACTTCCTTCCAAGGCCCCACTACTTCCCAATAGCACTACAGGCTGGGGATCAAATCTTTAATACCTGGAACTATGGGGAACTCCCAAACCATAGCAGGTGCTTTTCCTGGACGCACAATCCTCCCCTCCGGGCCTCTGCACAGGTTTCTCACCTTCCCCTCCACCACCTTTCCATAAATCAGGGCTTTCTGAGTCACCTGCAGACTCCCCAGTTAGGTTAGGCGGCTGGTTGTTGTTGTGTTCTCTCACATACACACTGAGCACTGTTGACCTTTTAGGCTTCATTCTCCACTGTGGGGATCAGCCTGTGGATGGTGGGCTGTTGAACAGCATCCCCAGCCTCTAGTCACTGATGCCAATAGCAACCCTACCCCGCAGCTGGGACAACTAAAAAACGTCCCAAGTATCGCCCTGGGGAAGAATATTACTGTCTTAATTAGCTTTTTGTAACCGAACAAGAACAACTTAGAGGAGGGAAAGTTTATTGGGGCTCATAGTTTCAGAGGTCTCAGTCCACAGATGGCTGACTCCATTGCTCTGGGCCCAGGATGAAGCAGCACATCACAGGGAGAAGCCTCAGCAGAGGAAAGCTGCCGAGGATGTGTCCTTCCAGGGCATGCCCCCAGCGATGTCACCCACCTCCTCCAGCCACACCTCACCTGCCTAGAGTCACCACCCAGACAGCGCATCCAGACAACGATGGGATGACTAGGTTATAGTTCTCCATATCTAGTCATTTTACCTCTGAGCATTCCTGCATTAACAGGAGCTCTTGGGGATACTTCATATCCAAAGCATAACCATCACCCCCACTGAGAACTGTTGTATGGGACTGGTGGAAAGAGTCCTGTAGACCATGTGCCCCAGTGTTAACCAAGGCCCCTACGCACATTAGGTCAAGGAAGAAGTGACTAAGTGATGGAAGAGGAAACAGCCTTCTCTCTGCCTCCAAAAGCCAGGAGGGAACTAGGGAAGAAGCAGACAAGGGGAGAAGATGGCCTCTCTCCCTGCCCTGCCACCCTGCCTTGGCCTGGGGTGCTGAGTGGGCTCCTCCAGAGCTTCCTCCCAGCTCAGGTGCCCTGCCCTGTTATCCATATCATTTTAAGAGTAGGGAAGAGAACAGGGCTGGCACTGCTACTGGAAGCCACTCCTCCAAGCCCCCTTGGGGGGCCCTAAGGCTCCGTTGAGCCCCCTCAAGCTCTCTGTCTTCAGGGTCCCAGTTCACCAAGTATGGCTGCCGCAGGAAGCTGGACCACAAAATGGTGCACCGTGCCTTCTGCAACGTCCTGGCGAAGCCCAAAGCCATCCGCCGAACTTGCAACCCACAGGAGTGCTCCCAGCCTGTGTGAGTGCCAGGAGGAGTCCCTCAGCCCAGTGTCCCATTCAAGGGGAAGAGACCAGAGGATATAGGTGCTCCTATGGGAGGGAAGAGTGGGATGCAGACCTCTTTACACCTGGCATCGCCCAAAGTCTCGGATGGGTTTCCCCTCACCCACCATGTCTCATGGAGCCTGAGGTGCTACAGGTTAAAAGGCGCACCCAGATCCAGATTGGCTGAACCAAAGCACTAATGCGTATCTTAAAAATGACAACCAGTGGTGGCGCTCAGGTGGGGAAAGTGAGGTTTACAGGGCCTAGGACTAGCTCCCGGTACCATAGCAGATGTTTCCTAAGCAGTAACTTCAATCTTCGGGCCCTGGGGTCTGGCAGGGCTGCGTTTCTTTACCATTTTGCAGGACCCTGAGCAGGGAAGATGCCTGGTAAACAGAGAGGTAGGGGATATCAGGGACGGGGTCCTGAGGGTCCACACCGCTGGGTTCATGACGACAGCAGAAAGGGAAGTCAGAGGGCAGATCCAAGAACCTGGGAAAGGACAGAAAGCTGGCAGTGCTCCTCAGCTAGGTCCCTACGTGGCCACCAACCCCAGGAAGGTGTCCCAGCCATGGGCATGCGTGGGATTATCAGATCCGTAGTTCCCTGTCTGTGCCAGCCTGTAGTGCGGCACCTTTGTGGGAATAGGAGTTTCCATCTGAGTCGGGGAGCAGGCTGCCTTTTCTCTGTCCTCACTTCCTCCTGGATGCTGAGGAGTGGCCCCACAGTTCAGCCAGGCTGGTTCTCCCGGGCTACAAAGGGACTGACCGTGTGCCGCTCTGCCCTGGCAGGTGGGTCACAGGAGAGTGGGAGCCTTGCAGTCACAGCTGTGGGCGCACGGGCATGCAGGTGCGCTCTGTGCGCTGCGTCCAGCCACTTCATGACAATACCACCCGCTCCGTGCACACCAAGCACTGCAGTGACAACCGGCCGGAGAGCCGCCGGGCCTGCAGTCGTGAGCTCTGCCCTGGTCGGTGGCGAGCTGGGCCTTGGTCCCAGGTAAGAAGTCCCCCTGGCTCCACACCCTTGGTCCCCAAACTGAGCTTGTTTGAACTTGAACCAGCTTGGGTATTCCGCTTTAGCATGTAGGCCTGGGTGTAGCTCTTGCCCTGGACCACGTCTCATGGATTTCAGGGAGCTAGTGGGTGCCCCATGGCCAATGCCCTCCTGGTAAACACAGTGGGCTGTGTCTTTACTGCCCAGGCAGAGGCTCCTGGGTGCTGAGGGGATCTGTCCCAAGAAACTGAGGGCACCCTGGGCTCAAAGGTATAATGGGACGCTCTGGGTTCCAGTGACCTAAGAGAGCCCTGGGGTCTCATAGTGGAGGTGCCAGCCAAGAAGGCCAGCCACGATTGTCCAAGGGGAGATCATCAAGGAAGGGTCTGGACTTGTGATAGAAAGAATAATGAGAATGGACGGAAGGGATAGAGGGACAGATCTGGAAGTAGGGGCTGAGCACCAGCCAAGGCGAGGCCAAAGTGACATGAGCACTAACAGCCAGGTCATAGCCTAGTGTGTCAGAGGACCCCAAGACCACTCCTAAGCTGAGAGATCCACTAGAAGGATTCCCAGGCCTCAGAAGTTACACACACAGTTACGGTCACATTGAAAGGACACAGAGCAGAATCAACAAAGGGAAAAGGCACAGGAGTGAAGTCCAGAGGGAACTGGATACCAGCTTCCAGGTATCCCCACCCAACGGAGTCCCAAGAGATGCCCCTAATTCTCCAGCAATGATGTGTGTTACATGTGAAGGTTGCCAATCAGGGCTGCCCACCAGAGCCTGGGTGTCCAGGTTTCTCACTAGGGGGGGTCAACCACACGGGTATACAGTGCCTGAGTGATGGATCTCAGACCCAGAGAGAAAGCAGGTGTTCACCCTGAATCATCCTGTTGGTATGAACTACCTGGACAAGGTACATTGTGCCATCAGGCCTCAAGCATGCAAAAGCCCTGACATCAGAACCCGCCAGGAGCTTAGTTCCCAGGAGCTGAACCAGGGCCAGTCCTAAAAAAACAGGCCTGTCTTAGGAATGTGCTGGTTGAGCAATGCAGGTCTGCTGGGTCAGCCCTTTCCCACACTCATGATGAGGACTTGAGCCAGGCTAGGCTGAGTAGGCAGGCATGCCAGGAGTTTGCACCTGGCAGTGACTGCACCACCCCAGTGTGACAAAGCAGAGGAGACGCCAAGGGCTGAAGGAGCCAGTGAGGGACTGGTGGTAGGGCCTTCTCTCCAGAGGAAATGGTTGAGGGAGAGTTCAGCCAAAACCTCCTGGGTTGAGACAGGTTTCCCAGTGGCCCCAGCCCAAAGCAGGTTCTCCTGGGCCTAGAGCTTCCACCAGCTAGAGAAGTATATTAGTCTGTTTTCCATTACTATAATGAAATACTTGAGGCTGGATACTTCATAAAGAAAAAGGGTTTATTTAGCTCATGGTTCTGGAGATTCAAGAGCCAGCATTGGCTTGGCTCTGATGAGGACCTCATCAGGCAGATGACACCATGTTGGGAACATAAGTGAGTGCTTACATGGAGAGTCAAGAAGTCAGGACCAGAGCGGGTGGGGCCAGTAATGACCTCCCCCTAGGCTTTACCTCTTCACCCAACACCACCACACCACGAACCAAGCTGCCAACACATGAACCTTTGAGTGACTCACTCAAACCATCTCCAAACTATAGCAAGAAGGGATGATCTTACTGAGAACCCCGAAGTGCTGAGCCCTGCATACTCATGTTTTAACTCAAAATAGCTCAGAAAGACAAACACGTGCATCCTCTTTTTTATAACCCCAGGAGATAGGGCAGCCACTGTGGGTGGGACAAGGCAGCCTGTGACTGATGTTCTGCCCCCTGCCTCAGACCCCCTCCCATGTGTCATGGGTCACATGCTTTGGGAGCATGAGCTCCTCCAGCTCCTCAGCCCCAGGGCCCAGCAGGGGAGACGAATCCTGACCAGCAACTCTCCCGTTCGCAGTGCTCAGTGACCTGTGGCAATGGCACCCAGGAGCGGCCAGTGCTCTGCCGAACTGTGGATGACAGCTTTGGTATCTGCCTGGAGGAGCGGCCTGAGACAGCAAGGATATGCAGGCTTGGCCCCTGTCCTCGTAAGTCCTCTGCCAATGCTGGCCCCCAGCATGCAGCAGCGCAGGGCAAGGCGGGTGAGGGCTTAGTCCAAGAAAATTCAGCACGTCTCTGAAACTGGATGGACTCAGCATCCGTGAACTTGAAGGAGAAGCTGAGCACTCCCCACTGGGGCTGGGACCTTCCTCGGGTAGGAAATTGGATTCATCTCACAATTCTCCTGGACCAGGCCCTGAGGTGGGCAGGGAGGTGGAGCCGACTCAGCCCACCCTGCCTTCAAGACACTCTCTGTTGGTCAGGCTGTGAACTCTAGTGACTACCACAGTAGGACTCAGGCAGCAAGGGGCCTATGTGGGTCGTGGGTGCTCTGTGCCTGTGTGTTTAAGGTGTGCCCATGGGAGCACAGGGTGCCTGCGTGCGTAGGGAGTTTCTGACACCTTGTTAGAAGAGGTAGCCCATATAAGTCGGAGCTGCCCGTTTGAGCAGGGTAGTCACATATGAGGTGCCTGTGTGGGAAGGGGTTGCCCTTTAAGAAGAAGAACAAGAACAGAGTCTGTATGTCTGTGCCTGGCTTAAGTGTGTCACTTCTCTGGGCCCCAGCAAAAGCTCAAGACTAGGCCCCTCTCACCGTGATTCCCTTCTGTAGAGGAGGGAATTCGTCAGGCATCAGGTTCGCGTGTCTGACAGCATCACCAGGATTCCTATTGCCACGGAGCTGCTCTGTCTTGGTGTTTTTCGAGCTCAGAGCTTAAATCATGGGTGGAGGAGCCTGGGGACTGGGTAGGGTGCATGGGATGGAAGAGCAGGGGTGACAGGGCCTGCCTGGGGGGGATAGTGAGAGATTGGGTACTACACAGGATGATCGGCAGGCAGAGAGGCAGGAAGTGGGACCAATCATCTTGGGGGAGAGCCTTGAATGGGACACAGAGGAGTGGGGCCCTCCCATTGCCCGTCTCCTGGAAGCCTGGGAGCTGAGCCACTTTGCTTGGGGTGGGAGGCGGGTGGGGGCCCCATCTGGTGCCCCAGCTGCCGCAGCCCCACTCTCTCTTCCTTCCAGGGAACATCTCTGATCCCTCCAAGAAGAGCTATGTGGTTCAGTGGCTGTCCCGCCCAGACCCCGACTCACCCACCCAGAAGATCTCGTCAAGTAACCGACCTGTTTATAACTCTGCCTCTGCCCTCCAGTGCATGCCCTGCGCCTTGTGGAGCTTGCCTTGGGCTCCCCTCCTCTCTTTCTATGGAAAGCTTCCCTGACTCTTGCTGAGTGCTCTCTGGGTTGAATCTGTTTTCTTCCGGGCCGTTGTGCTCGGCTTCTCCAGAGCTTGCACCACCTGGCTGCAAGCGAGGGCCGGCCTCGAGGAGGTGTGGCCTGGGGGCACTGGCCTCTTGTAGGGGGGCCGGGACCTGGTTGGCGATGGCTTGTAAAGGGGCAAAGATCTGTCGTGGTGCTGGAGGGACCAGAGGCCAAAGTTCGAATGTGACCACTTCGCCATGGTGACGGCCTCATGGGGCCACATCCCTCCAGGCTGAAGCTGCAGGTCAGAAGTTCAAAGGGAAGCCCGCCCCATCCCCTTTCAAATGTCGCCCACCATAGAGGCGAGGTCAGAGGGGTCTCTGGGGCATGTCTTTTTGCGTTGCTGTGCCGGGTGACCAGACCCCGAGTTTCTGGTGGTGTCAGGGGCTTCCCAGCTGCCACTGCTGTTGCTGCTGCTGCTCACCTTTTGCTGAGTGTGTCCTTCTGACTCGTGAAACTATGGCCTGCTTCCGTCCGGCCTTTGCATCCAACTTAACACGTCCCTTCACCCTGTCCCCTGTCCTCTCAGGGGTCTGGTCATACGGAGGAGGCAGGGAGATGTGTCCTTCAGTGAGACTTGGAGGACACACCAACACTTCCATTCTCTGTCCATTTGCTCCGATGGCCTTTTCTCATTGTGTGTATATGACCCCGTCCACAGGGTTGAGAGAGTGAGAAAGAGAGAGAGAGAGAGAGATTGTGATATGGATGTGCCTCACCTATCAGTGTGAACAACTACAGAATTACCTCAATTTTTATTGTTTTTTTTTTTTTTTTGGCTTAGAAAAACTATGTAGAAAATGCCTTAAAGTTGAAAGGTAACAGAATTGGCTGCTAACTCCAGCCTCAGAGGGGGGACAAGGTCCACACAGGAGGCAGGCTCTGAAGGTCTAGGGGGGAACTGGTCCAATTTACCCACCTTTTATGGAGGGTTAGTTTTCCAAATCCAGACAGCCTTGCTTCATCAGCTGAGCGATGTGCATTGAGACTCGGGCCACTCGCTCCATCCATCTCTGAGTAAAGGGGTCCTACTCTGATACCCACCTGGCCAGTCGGCGCTGACTGTTGTCATGGAGATCCCCCCAATGGGGCTCCAACAGCACGGCCTTACACACCTGGGCCCTTAGCCGTGACCAATGTAGCACTCCCACTGGCGTCCCACCAGCCCCACTCTTGTCCCCCAGCCACCTTCACCTGTTAATAATGCGTCCCTGCTGGACCTTGCAGCCAAGCCTCCTCCTCTGGCACTAATTACTGTTATGTAAATAATCAGTGTGTAACTGCATACTAATCCTCACGACTGTTAACTTCCAACTTTGACGAGGCAGTGTGAGTGATCTGTGTTACTGCGGAAGGTGCAATACGGTCCTGGGCATTGTGCTCTCTGTCTATATGCACTTTGGTTTATCAGGGATATTTTATTAGTGTTTTGTATGTATTTAATGACGTACTATATAGGTTCCATTGTTGTTGCTTTTCCGTCTTTTCTTTTTAATGAGACGTTAGTGTGTGCCAAAGTGACTGTGAAAATGATCTTTTATTCTTACTAATGATGGAAAGACCTCTTGTCATGCATCCCACAAATAAACTCAATAAAATATTCAGTAAAACTGGGTGCTTGGGTTTGGCAAGCTAACGACTCTTTCTCTTCACCTTCACGCGGGCCGCTGAGGAGCCTTGGGGCAGCGTCGTCCTGTAGCATTAGGTATCTAGTCGCTGATGCAAATGACTTCACTGCCTCTTTCCGCTGCCTAGTGTAGATGTGCAGAGCTTCACCTCCGCTAAGACAGATACCCAGGCATTTTCTGGCTTCACTCCACCACGATTTTGAGTTTGGAATCATTAGTGCTGAATGAGAACCTCAAGCTTCTCTGCTTGCTGTTGTTGTTGGTGTCCCAGTTAGGAAAAGGACCCCAAGTGACTTTCTCTGCTTCTCAGGATCAGAAACCATGGAGTGAGAATGCAGCGTCCAGGTCACTGCCCTGGCTCCTGGCACAGTCCTTAGCTTTGAGCTACCTGTTCATGGAGGGATGGCTGCCCCTCTGGCCCAGGTGGGGAACTAGGGTAGCCCCAGGAAAGTGGGTCAGGAGAGAAGGGCAGGGCAAGGCAGTGGTGGCTCTCTAGGCACCAGCCTGCTGACAGCCCCACGTGTGTGCATATGTGTATTCCGCCCTACCATCCCAAGTCTCCCGACACCTGCCCTCAGTGGCAGCAGGGCCTGTGTGTTCGCTCTTCTTGTTGACAGTGATCACGTGGTGGGTCAGGATTCAACAGAGACCCCCTGACTTGGGGGCCTGTGCTATTTTCTACAGGTGGGAATCCTCTCCTTCCTTTTCTGCACCAGAGAGGTATAAGAAAGCTCAGGAGATCATGAGAGAGAACACTCTGCATCGTGGAGATGGGCTTCAGGGCCCTCGGGACTCCATGGAGGTCACAGTACTGAGGCTGAGTTCAGCTGCCCAGATCCCTGGTCGTTAATCAAAGGTGCACCAGGGACAGTTGTGCATTCCACTCAGTCAGCCTCTCCAGCGCCCGGTCGGGGGAATACCTGGGGTGCCATGTACCGAAGGGATATCTGAGGCACATGGAGGGTGCTTGTGGCAGAGGGGAGAGTGCCACCTACTTTGGTAACTGTGTGCATGACTTTTAGCAATGCTGAAATGGGTGCATGAACCCAACACTTCTTTACTGAGAAAAAACAGAAAGAAATATTCTCCTAGCATTTCCCATTTCCTGGGAAATGATTTAGATGATGCATAGACATAGCCCATGTCCCCCATGAGTGGTCCCTTCCTAATTCTACTTGCTCTTTATGACAACCACGAGGAGAGAGTCTCACTTTTTATCGGTTTCAGCATCTTCCTCACACTAGCTTACATGCTCAGAGCTTTGCAGGGGATTAGCTCCAGAGAGACTAATGAATTCAAATTTGGCTTTAAAATTGACTTAAAAGAACTTACACATTTTCTTTGTGTTCATATTTAGAGTTACTTTTATTTACCACACTTGTCTTCCGTGAAGGATAGTAGTATCAAGATTTCTCCTCAAATAAATCTTAGCTTTAAAAGGAGTTAAAGGAAACTACTGAGCAAATAGTAATCCAGGTGGTGTTCAGATACAGCCAAAATTGTGGGAGTGGCACACAGATGATGTAATTTGTGAAAAGTGTTTCCTCTCAATGGTTTATTATCCTTTGCTAGAAGCCAAAAGGTCAAGCTAGTGAATTGCTGTTGCAAATGGCAGAAGATAAGTATTAAAATACCAAAATTATTATCTTGGTGGAGATCCTTTACCTGTTAGCACCTCAGGACACTTCATTTAGTCCTTTGGAAGTATAATTTGTATCTCATTTATCTCAGAGGGCTTTTTGGTGATGCTACTTAAGAATACATAACCAGCCGGGCTCGGTAGCTCAAGCCTATAATCCCAGCACCTTGGGAGGCTGAGATAGGAGGATTGCAAGTTCAAAGATAGCCTCAGCAAAAACAAGGTGCTAAGCAACTCAGTGAGACCTGTCTCTAAATAAATTACAAAATAGGGCTGGGATGTGGCTCAGTGGGCAAGTGTCCCTGAGTTCAATTCCCAGGACCCACCCCCCCAAAAAAAAGAATACATAACTATGGTGTGCTTTCAGGAACGGTTAGTGATAATTACAATTATCCCTCAATATCCTCAGGGGACTGGTTTCAGGACCTCCATGGATCCTTCAATCCTTTATATAAAATGGCATAATATTCTCATATAACTTATACATAACCTCTATATATTTTAAATCATCTCTAGATTACCTACAATATCTAACACAATATTAATGTCATGTAAATAGTTGTTATACTGTATTGTTTAGGTCATAATGAAAAGGAAAAAAGTCCATGCATGTTCATTACATATTTTTTTCCAAATATTATTGATCCACAGATGGTTGAATCCAAGGATGCAGGACCTGCAAATGCAGAGGGTTGACTGTATTCTGAAAACCTTCTAGGCTGATACTAGCATATCTAAGCTCCTGCTCGGTAGCCTTTCCAATTACTTGTTCATTCGTTGACTTATTTTAATTTTTAATAACTGAGAGCAATGCATCTCACTGTTCAAAGGAAATGAGACACAGAAGTCCAACAAGGGAAGCAGGTGGAAGAGAGGTGTCCTGTGGAAGGGGAGCCCAGTACTCAGAACTATCTGTTTCTTCAGTGGACACGTTCTGAGCACTTTTTTGTGTCAAGTCCTGATCCAGGTATGCCCTTGATCAGGGTCAGCCAACTTTTTCTGCAAAGGGCCAGATAGTAAGTACAACACCAGAGCCTATAAGATCTCTCTCACTATTCAACTGTGCCATTGTAGCTGGAAAGCAGCTAAAGATACATGAATGGACATGGCTGTTATGTTTGTCAGCTGTCTATCACTGTGACAAAAGGCCTGAGGTAAACAAGGTTTAGTGTAGCTCATGGTTTCAGGGGTTCAGTTCACAGTCACTTGGCCCTCTTGCTTTGGGCTTGTGGTGGCACAACACATCATGGCAGGAGTACATGGAGGACTATTCACCTCATGGCAAATAGGAAGGAAAGAGCTAGGCAGGGCCTGGGGTCCCAGTATCCCTACACCCCCAGTGACCTCACTGCTTGTAGGCCCTGCTTCTTAAATGTTCCAACACTTCCCAATGGTGCCAGGCTGAGGACCAATCCTTTAGCACATGGGCCTTTCAGGGACATTCCAGATCCAGACCATAACACCTGTGTTCCAATAAAACTTTATTTAAAAAACCAGGAGGAGGCACAGATTTGGCCCATGGCAGCAATCTCTGTACCAGACCAACGTGATAGCGACTTTTCAGGGATCCCAGGCTGGTGAGGGAGACACGTAAGGTCATTGACATGACTACTCCCATTATTGTTCTCCATGTGAAGGAAAAGGCAAGGCAACAGGAGCTGAGGACCCCTCCCGGTCCCATCAGGTCCCAGCTCCTTCCCTTGTCAAAGCTTATGGAGGGAGAAAGTTTACATTCTGATATTTTTGTTTCGTTTTGTTTTTTGGGAGGACTGTTGTTGTTTTGGTACTGGGGATTGAACCCAGGGGTGCTTTATCATTGAGCTACACCCCCAGCCCTTTTCTATTTTTTATTTTGAGCAGGGCCTCACTAAATTGTTGAGGGCCTCACTAAATTGCTGAGGCTGGCCTTGAACTTGTGATCCTTCTGCCTCAGGCTCCCCCCGTCTCCAGGACAGCCACCTCTTTTTGAAAAATCTCCTTGTGTCCTGTTGTGGTGTAGATCTGGAATGTCTCCAAAAGCTCGTGTCCCCAGTGCAGCAAGGTTCAGAGTGGAGTTTCAGGCAATGATTGGATCATGAGGGCTCTGACCGCATCAGTGGATTAATCCATTTGATCAGTGGAGTAATCCAAATTGATGGATTAATTCATTGATAGTTGAATGGATACTGGGAAGTGAGACCTAGTTAGAGGAAGTAGGTCACTGGGAATGTGCCTTGGAAGGGTTTATCTTTTCTCTGGCCCCTTTCCCCCTCCCCCTCCTTCTCTCCTCCCCCCCCCCCCCCCGCCCCCGCACCCTCCCTGCTTCACAGCTGCAATGAGCTGAGCAGATTTCCTCTGTCATACCTTCTTGCCCTGATGTTTCTGCCTTGGAGCCAGCCAACCATGGACTGAACCCTCTGGAACCATGAACCCAAATAATCTTCTCCTCCTCTGAGTTGTTATCGTCAGGTATTTGGATCATAGTGATGCAAAGCTGACTAACACATTTCCCCAGGAGAGCTCTGATCAGCAGTTTTCATACCATTCAATCCCAGTAGCTGCTGAGAGGGGAAGAGGAGGAGTGTGGTCAGGAAGGAAGCAGGTGGGTCTCTGTCCCCCTCCACTCCAACTGCAGATAGGACAGTTCTGATTCTATCTCTTTCATATACTGGGAATCTAAATTTTTTTGAGGAAAGCTTTCTACTGGTTTTAAAACCCTGAAAGCCACGTGCCAGGCCCTTCCATCTTGTTTCTGAATCCACTGGCCTTTCCTCCTCCATATCGTGAGCATGATTCTTGGTCTCAGCGTTAGGAAGACCTGGGCTTTTCCTGTAAGGCTGATGTGTTTTTATCTTCCGCATGTTGTGGAGCCTGCGGCCAATCAAGTTTCCTCCTTATTTGGGCCACTTAGAAGCTTGGGGCCACAGCTGGATGGATCAGTGGTGGTGACTGCCTCCATATGCTCTTCTTGCCTGTGACCTTGCTGAGTTAAAATCCCTTAGTTCTCTGTTTTGAACTTCCTCAATTAATTCATATTTATTCATACATGCATTCTTGGATTCACTGTGCTTGGCTTTGGGGCTGGAGGGGTGTCTAAATATAGCATGGGGCTCTATCCTTTGGGGCTTTCAGGATGATGAAAAAGTCAGTCACCTGATCTGACAAGGAAACATGAACCTCCCAACTGGGATGCAGTGCAAGGAAAGCATGGAACCATGAGACCACGGACTGGAGGATTTTACCTCCTAAGGGAGGTCAGGTAGTACCTGAGGAAGATGTGTTTCAGGTGGGCCTAAAGAATGAGAAGGAGAGCTAGAGGAGGAAGGGAGACATGGTATGTGCATAGGCCCTGTGGCCAGAGGGAGCACAGTGCAGAGTAGAAGTCTGAGGCCTGAATGAGGCTGGTAAGATGAGGGGGACATGTCTCTACCTTGAAAGTAATGAGGGACAGAGAAGAGAGTCCAAGCAGGGGGAAGGCATGGCCACATCTTCAGTGAGAAAACAGCATTTTTGACTGGAACAGGATAGTTAGATGCAAAGGCAGAAAGAATGGATACAGGAGGAAAGGAGGCTCTGACCTTGGTGCAGTCAAGAGGCAAGGCAGGGCATCGGGTGGAGGTAGAAGAGAGGAATGTGGACATGTTGAAGAGCATCTAGGAGGAAACACTGACGGACCTGGAGATGACTGAACTGGGGGAGATAAGGCAGCAGGGGACACCCAGGCATCGGGTTTATGTGCCTGGAAGACCATTCACTGAGGCAGGAGGTGCCAGTGGACGCATGAATTTGGGCTGGACATGTCAAGTCTCAGGCACCTTTGGGACCCACAGGGCATATGCAAGAGTTGGAAGCTCCAGGAGTTTGGTGTTAGCAGCTCAACAGCCTCTAAGGGGAAATTGCCGTGACCATGCAGAAGTAGGAGGACATCAGAACCCCTGGTCCTCAGTGGGAGGAGGCTCTGCTCAACTGTGATTGCAGGCAGTTTCAACAGGATAGGAGAGGCTCCAGGTGTAGACAGCATGGAATATCTATCAGGTGTTCCTTCCATCGGATGTCTGCTCTTTTTTCCTTCCATCCTTTCTTCCTGTTCCTCCTTCTCTAGGCCCTCCTCCCCCCATCTTCCTTCCTCCTTTCCATTTTTCCCTCCCTGCCTGACTTCATCCTCCTCTCTCCCTATTTTCCTTCTTTCCCTTCTCTCTCCTTCCCTTCTTCCTTCCTTGATTAAGAGAAGAGGTCAACTAGGGGGACAGAGAAGAAAGGTCTGGGTGGGAAGATCTGAAGTCACCACTAGAAAGTGGGGTGTGTTTGTGCAGGAACCACAGCAGGCAGCAGCGCTGAGCCCTGAGCTCAGTGGTCCTGGACTTACAGTGGGTCACGTGTCTTCTGTAACATGACTTGCTCCTTTATATGGAGTGAAGTCTGTAACTTTTCTCATTTTGTGTGTGTCGTGGAATGAGGTGGGGGGGAGAGGGAGGGTGAAATTTTGGGAAGAAGACAGAGTGAAGAGTGAGAAGAAAAATTATGAGGTTGAATGAACATGGCTACAGATGGGGCTGGAGGCAGGCCAGGGAGAGGACAGCCTTGCAGAAAGAGAGAGAGATAGCAGTGGCCTCTGAGTGCAGAGAGTCAGAGCTCTGCATGCAGCTGGACCATGAATGGTCAGCTTCCTGGGTGCAGAGGAAACAGGAGGACATGCTGGGCCTTATAAGAAGGCATCAAGTTTGTTTGGGAAATTGTTAGAAACTCAGTTGGAAGGGCCATAGGACAGACGCATCAGTGGCAGGATAAGATGCCTTTGGGTAAGTTGAGGCAGGTGAGAGTTAAAAATGCCCATACAAGTTTGAGTGCTTTTTTAAAAAAAATTTCTTTAGAGACTCTTTAGAAACATCTGGAGAGTTAGAGTCAGGATGGAACCACAGTGGAGCTTGGTGAAGCCACAGCTGAGACTCTGGGATTGGCGTATTAGGTTTCAGGAATTGGCTCTTTTAAGTTTGAATTTGTTATAGTTACTACTTGCAGATTATTCTAAAATCAAACCCTGCCACAAAACTCCACTGGGGTCACCACAGGGATGTCAGATGCGAAGATCCCAACAAAGGCCAGTTCTTTAAAGTTAAGCTTGGAATCACTCCCTAAGAATAAACAGGCCCCATTTCCATCTCAAACTTTGGAGAGACACTGAAAAATCCAGATTCAGCTGGGGGCCTGCTTGAAAGAGGGGAGCATCGCTCACAGCTTGTATGACATCACGCCAGGGCAGGGTCTCCAGATGCCACCTGCTCACCCTGACCCTGAAGCCACACAGACTTTCCGCGTGAGCTCCCTCACCTCTGTGCTATCTCTGGGCTCCCTCTTCCAGCAAGCTGCACACTGTAGGGGGGAACAGAGTCCCCCTCACCTTGTCCTTTGGTTATTTGTTCCACTTTTCTCTTTCAGAAGGCCACTGCCAAGGCGACAAGTCAATGTTCTGTAGGATGGAAGTCTTGTCTCGCTATTGTTCCATCCCAGGCTACAACAAACTCTGCTGCAAGTCCTGCAACCTACGGGACAACCTCACCGACACGGACGCTGGGGCAGAGCCGCCACCTGGGAAGCACAACGACATTGATGTGTTCATGCCTACCCTCCCAGGGCCCACCCTAGCAACAGGGGTGCAGCCGTCACCAGGTACTCCCTTGGGCGTTCCTCTCAATGTCTCCAGCACGAATGCCACTGAGGATCACCCAGAAACGAATGCTGTAGATGTACCCTACAAAATCCACGGCCTGGATGAAGAAGTCCAGCCCCCCAACCTCATCCCCCGACGACCGATCCCATATGAAAGGACCAGGAACCAAAGAATTCAGCAGCTCATTGACGCAATACGGAAGAAAGGGACACTCGGGAAGTTCTAATAAAATGGAAAGATAGCATCAGTAGCATTTTTTTTTTCTTGCTTATAGAGATATTCCATGGGATAACACATCCTATGTTTTGGAAATAAATGAAGCCCAAACCCCTGATTCCAAAAGGTTTTGAGAAAACCAAGAAGGGGAATGTTATAAAAATTACCTATATACAGGTGTGATCCTGAAGCAACCAGGTTAGCATGTGTTTTTGCCAGCCTAGGAATGACCTAAATCTTACAGTAGTGTGAGTGTGGCGTGGACAGGAAGTTAGAGGTTCTCCAACTTTCGTCAGTAGGGGGAGGCCAAGAGAGGGATAATTCAAAGTCAAAAAAACTTTTCCCCAAGTCTCTGAGCAGTAGTTCACCATCAACCTTTTCTTGGTGGAGCGGACATTTCCTATCAAACCCGAGACCAAAAGGCCCCATGGGGACTGGAGGAGAAATGGTGGTTTTATTTAATAACTGACCAGTTGCCCAGATGAGTACAGAAGTGGAGGTCATGAATTCAAATGCCCTCAAGGGCCAGGCAGGTGACAAGGATGAGTGTAGTGGCCAGTTGGGGACTGACTGTCACCTTGGTGCTGCCGCTTTGAAGTCTGTGTCTCTTTTCCACAAGCTCTTGTCTTGCCAGATAGTGTGTTATTTCAGAAGTCTAAATTTTCATGGAAAACCTCTCAATCTTTAAATGGTCTGGGAGTCTCTTAGGTTCTAGATGCACCAGGTTATAACGCCTGTTCTCCAGTCTTGGCCTGATCCAGTTTTGATAATTAACTAAGGACCTAGGAAAAGTCATTTGATCCATTTGGTGCTCATATCTCAGCTGGCCTGTGAGCTGTCTAGTTCTTTGTGGAAAAGTAAGGGGAATTTGATAACTGGGAGCCATGAGACGAAGACATTGGGAAAGTCTCTCCTCTCCACTAGGCCTGGCCTTACTTCTTTCCTGCCTCTAGGGGAGGAGCCCTTGTGTTCTTCTGGCCAGCCTGGCCTCAGTCCCCAGAGCCTTCCAGGGAGCCTCTGTCCCTCCCAAAGAGTATTAGAAGGACGGGGCAGCACATGCTTTGCTGGGTCAGTCCAGTGAGTGGTCTTGGCCCTGAATCTCCCAAGAATGCTGAAGTGCTACCACCAGGGTGGTAAGATGTTGGGCTCCGAGGCTCAGGATCACTCCTGAAGACCAGCTTAGCTCTGGAGGGTGGGCTTTCCCTCATTAGCCCTGCCTCCTCCCCACCTCCCTCTCTTAGAAGTTCCAGAACCCAGCAGTGACCTCAAGATATGGCTTCTGATGGGAGGCGTGGGGAGAGGTGAGCAAAGCCTGCTTTGTCTTCTGCTCTTTCAAAATCTTAACTTCCGGTTTCTGGCAGAATGGTGCTTTGTGAGCAAGATGAGAATGAGAGGGAAACAGGAGGAAGGGAGTTGGGGTGGGTGGGAAGAAGGTGGTTAATCCTTACCTCTGGATGCATTGATATTATGTGAACATGCAGCTCTAAGGTCCCAAAATGACAAAACCTGGGGGCACACTAGCTCCTTAGCTGGGCCTAGGCTGACACATAATTGAGCTTTTTATGCCTAGGAAAGTTCTAGAGGCTTTGTGTTCTCACCATCATAGATCTTAGAGAACTCTTTCTTGTTGAACTCCCGTTATATGGGTGAGAATATTGAGGCTCAGGATAATTCCCTAATGGCTATTCTCCATTGGGTTTCCAAGGTGCTCAAGTGTGTTTGAATCTCTGTGTGTGTGAGTATGTTTGAGTGGATGGATTGAGAAACTAAGAATGTAGAGACCAGCTAGAATGGTATCTGGGACTATGCTTAATTTTCCACCTGGGTGGAAACCAGCTTTCCCACCTCCTGGCCCAGCCAACCTCCCCACCTCTGACGCCATTTCCCATGCATGCCCCTACACTGTCCTGTGTCCCTGTGTTTTCAAAGAACCCAACTAGAGAAAACCTTTTTGGATATCTCTCTTGGCCTGTGGTTGAGAACACTTTTGCCATCCTGCCTCTCCATACATGGGGGATGGATCCCGTGGCTTGCCCTCATTTGTTGAACCCAGGGCAGCTGGTGCTATTCACGGGCTGAAGAATTGAGTGTTTCTTACATGGTTCTATACAGAATGTGGAGGAAGTTCAGGACTAATGCTAGCCAGAGAGTATTACTCAATTAATTACCCATACCTATTTTACAATTTGGAGGTCACATTTAGGTGAGCATACTCATTATAGTTGTTATTATGTGAAATGGGAATGCTGTATTCCCAGATACTACCAAAACAGGGCTTCCTAGAGGCCCCAGCTGGGACATTCCCTGGGTACCTGTCCTCTGCCCAAGATGCCGTCAGGGGACTGAAGTTCAGCCAGGCCATGGTCCCACATACCATCCTCAGTGCTTTGGGCTACACACCCACAGAGTTCTCTAGAGCTAGATGGTCCTTGGAAGTCTCTGTCCAAGGAACACAATCATTCACCAGGCTCTGAGAACTTGCAAATCTCTTCTGAGCATAGGAACACTTGGACACCCAGCTTAGAAAATAGTCCTGAGCTTTCCAAACCAGCATCTGCATCTAAGAGGTTCCTAGAGCCCCAAGGAGGCAGATGGATGTCTTCTAGCTGAGGTTTCTAATACCATGGTGACACTAAAACTGCTCACACCACCCAGAAAATCTCCCAAGGTACCCAAGAGTCATTTCCCAGTCTTGGGAAGACTCATACTAAGTTTTGGGGTTCTCTCTGATTTATTCCTTTTGGGATACCCATGGAATTTCATGTATAAGCCTTTCATTTGTATTTCAATATTTTTAAAATCTGTTTTGAGTATATAAATGGTGCTCACTATAGCAATGTCTTTGTCAGATGAAGCAGTATGATTCTATTTACTGATGTATGACAGGTAGCCATCATATGGAACCACCAAGGTGCTGAACTCAAATCTCAAAATCTTTATCTTACTGATAACAACCATCAATGCATTTTTGTTCTGTATAGTAAAATCTGATTCCTTACTTTTATAACTTATTAAAGTTAAAATGTCTGTGTTTTTGCAAATTATGACTGTGTTTGTTTGTTACCATGACTGCATTTGTCCCCTTTCATAGCCTAAACTCAAGCAGAAGGGAAGAATAGGTTAACTTTGCAAGCCCACTTTGGGGGAAGTCCCTTCCTTGAGTGGAACACTGAATTATGGGGCTCAAGTCAGGAACTTCTGGAGGAAAGAGGCACCCAGAAGAATGATTCTCTCTCCCAGGCCTCATGGAGTTGGAACTTAGCAGATCATGCCTTAGCCAAGAGCCCCCAAGTGACCCTTCATTACAATTCTCTCTGATGAAAAAAAATACCAGGCACTGCATAGAATATCCGAGAAGCAATGAACACTTTTGTAGTATGACATTGAGATATACTAAAAAATTATTTGTTGCTTTCCTGGAATTCAAATTTAATTGAGAGTTCTACATTTTCATTTGTAAAATTTGATCACCCAACCTATAATCAGTATTGTGTTTTTAAAGAAAATGTCATTCTCTCTGACCTTCTTGAATATTAGCACGTATTTTGGGAAGAAAGGGGTTGAGGGCAGAGATTTCTTTTAATATTACTTTTGTAAATATTCCACAGTGTTTAAAAAAATATGTAGTCATCAGTTGTGAGGTAAAACATACTATACATGCCCATTGTGTCAATTTTAAAATTTGTTATTCAAATACTTTGTACTTTGACAATATCTTCTTGTTCTATTAATTTGACAGAAAGTTTTAAAATAGCTCTCACCAATTGATTGTGGATTTTACTGTTTCTTCTACTTCTGTTGCAGTTTTATTGATTTTGTTTTTATAAAAACAAACTATTTTACAATTTGGGGGTCACATTTAGGTGAGCATACACATTTATAGTTGTTATTATCTTCTTGGTGACATCCTCCTTTTATCTTTATAAACTGACCAATTTCACTTCCAGAAGTCACGGTCTTGAAGCTTTTCCCTGGTGTTAGTGGAATACATCAGCTTTCCTAAGTTAGGGGTTGCATGATATGACTCCCACTCCTTTACTTTCAGATTTTCTATGTTCTATGTGTTCTATTTACACTTTGTAAATTATATCATTTTAATAATAATGTAGCATTTTAAATCTTTTAATTGGGCCATTTAGTTCATTACTTTTTTTTTTTTGTACCAGGGATTTAACCTGGGGGTGCTTTACCACTGATCCACAATCCCAGCCCTTTTTATTTTTACTTTTGAGACAGGGTCTCGCCAAATTGCTTAAGGCCTTGCTAAATTGCTGAAGCTGGTCTCAAACTTGTGTTCTTCTGCCTCAGCCTCCCAAGTTGCTGGGATTACAGGTGTGCGCCACCATACCTAGCCTAGTTCGTTCCATTTAATGCCACTACTGTGAGTCATTCCATATTCCCGCAATCACTGTCCTCATTGTACCTTCTGTGCTATTTTTCCTGACTTCTGTGTTCTTTCTCTTCTTCCTTGCCTTCTTTTGGGTTGGGTGCTTCTTTTTCCCATTCCATTTTGAATATCTGCTAGTTCAAAGATACTTGTTGCTTTTCTCTTATTATAATGAATGTTCAAGAAATTTCAACATGAGCTCTTGGTTTATCAAAATCTACCATTACTCTTCAATCAGCCCTTTTTCAAACTGCAAATTCTTAGAACACTGCTCTCAAACTATCAATTTTCATTTTATTGTGGACTAATAAAAAGGAAAGAATAGGCAAATGAAACAAAAAAGCAAAGGCATACAACATATACAGCCAATTTTAAAAATAGTTTTGAGGAATACTGACATACAAAAAAATTGTGTATAATTTTTCAAGTCTTGAAATATGTAATAAATGGTGGGAAACCATCACCACAATCAAGATAGAGAACAGCAGTTCGCGGTGGCACATGCCTATAATCTCAGTGGCTCAGCAGGCTGACACAGGAGGATTGCGAGTTCATAGCCACCCTCAGCAACAGCAAGGCACTAGGCAACTCAATGAGACCCTGGTATCTAATAAAATACAAAATAGGGCTGGGGAAGTGGCTCAGTGGTTGAGTGCCCCTGAGTTCAATCCCTAGTACCTCCCTCCGCCAAAAAAAAAAAAAAAAGAGAGAACATACTTGCCACCACTAAAATTTATAATTATTATTATCACTATACTTCATTTTCCATACTTTCATAAAAATGGAATTAAACAGTTTATCTACTCTGTAAGAATGATTATTTTTAAATTCATGCATATGATTGAGTATATTGGTAATTCATACCCTTTTATTACTGAGTGGTATTTCATTCTCTGGATATATTGCAGTGTATTTATATATATTATATATTGCAATTTGCATATTGCAACTTATTCATTAGTTGGTGGACATTTGAGTTGATTTTAGATCAAATAAAAATCAGTATAGATTCCTTGGGCAAAGACCAATGAGTAGAAAGGTAAGCTCGTGTTGTCAGTGTATGTTTAACTTTTTAAGGAACTTCCAAGTTGTTTTCCTTTGTCCTTTCATATTCCCACCAGCAGTGTTGGGAGTTCCAGTTCATCTGCATTCTCAGAAGTACATGATATGGTCAGTCTTTCATTTCAGCCATTCTGACAGATGTCTAATCATATCTCATTGGAGTTTTAATTTGCTTTCTGTGTGAAATAAGTATATTGAGCAGTTTTTCATGTTCTTATTTATCATATATATCTTCTATGGGGAAGGATCTGTCTAATCTTTGCCATTGAGTTATTTGTTTTCTCATTTCAGTTTTAAGGGCTTGTTACATATTATGAACACAATTAACCTATCATACATATATTTTGCATATATTTTCTACCACTGGTAGCTCATCTTTCCGTTCTCTTAACACTGCCTTTGTGTGTGTGTGTGTGTGTGTGTGTGTGTGTGTGGTGCTGGGGATCGACCCAAGGACCTTGTGCATGTAAGGCAAGCACTTTACCAACTGAGCTATATCCCCAGCCCTTAACACTGTCTTTTAAGAGCAAAAGTTTTTACTTTTAATAGAGTTGAGTTTATCTACTTGTTCTATTATGGATTGTGATTTTCACATTGTATCTAAGAAATCTTTGCCTAAGCTAAGGCCATACAATTTTTCTATGTTTTATTTGAGCAGCTTTATATTTTTAGATTTTCCATATGATATATTTTTCTATGATATATTTTGAGTTAACTTTTTATATGAAATGAATACAGATCCAAGTTCGTCTTTTTTGCATCTGGATATATAGATGTTGAGGCACCATTTTTTGAAAAGACTCTCCACTAAGTTGCTGAAGTTCATAACGATTTCCTCTTTTTTTTTCCTTATAAGTTTAAGATTTAGGGGCTGGGGATATTACTCAATTGGTAGAGTGCTTTCCTCGCAACACAAGGCCCTAGATTCAATCCCCAGCACCACACACACATACACACACACACACATACTTTAATATTTAGACCTATGATCCATTTTGATATTATTATTATTATTATTATTATTATTATTATTATTATTATTTTGGTAGTGAGGATTGAGCCCAGGGGTACTTAACCACTGAGCCACATCCCTAGACTTCTTTTTATATATTATTTAGAGATAGTGTCTCGCTGCATTGGTAAGTGACGCGATAAGTTGCTGAGGCTGGCTTTGTACTTGCAATCCTTTTACCTTAGCCTCCCAAGCCACTGGGATTACAGGTGTGTGCCACTGTTCCTGTCCATTTTGATTTAATTTTTATGTGTGTGGTGACATTAGGGTCTAAATTCACTTTTTTGATATGGATACATAGGTATCCAATTGTCATTTGTTGTATTATTTGTCTTTTCTTACACTAGAATTATAGTGTTTTGATTACTACAACTTTTAGTAATTTTGAAAGCAGGAAGTGTAAAGTCTTTGACTTTGTTCATCTTTTTCAAAATTGTTTTGGCCCTTTTTGGTCTTTGCATTTTCATATGAAATTTTAAGTTATCCTGTCAGCCTCCTTTTTCTAGGATGCCTGCAAAAAAAGTCCCCTGAAATTTGAAAGGGATTACATTGAATCATAGATCAATTTGAGAAGAATTGACATCTTAACAACATTGAGTCTTCTAGTTCATAAAAATGAAATGAGTATTTAGATCTTCTTTAATTTCTGTCAGCAGTGTTTTATAGTTTTCATCATACATTTTTGTTCAATTCATTCTTAAATATTTTATTCTTTTTGATGCTATTTTGAATAGAATTTTTAAAAATTCATTCTCAGATTGTTTATTTCTGATATATAAATGTACAGTTGCTTTTTATACTGTAATTTGGGATCCCCAGACTTCTTGAACCTGTTTTTAGTCCTAGTGGCTTTCTTGGGTGGATTCTTAGTATTTTCTAAGTGTAGGCTCATGTCATCTGTGAATAAAGTCAGTTTTACTTGTTCCTTCTTTTTCATGATAGGACTGGCTAGAATTTCCATACAATGCTGACTAGAAATGGAAGAAGTAGACATGCTTGCCTCATTCCTCTCTTAAGGAAAAGTGTAAAGTCTTCCACGATTATGTATGATGTTAGCTGTGGGCGTGATGTAGATGTACTTTATTAGATTAAGACAGGTAACTTCTATTCCTAGTTTATTGAGAGGTTTTCTCATTTCAATCATTAATGTGCACTGGATTTTGTCAAATACTTTTTTGCCTATTGAAATGAACATTTAAGTTTTGTCCTTTATCCTATTAATATTGCCTATTAGATTGATTTTTCAGGTGTTAAATCAACCTTGCATTCTTGGGACACATTTCACTTGATCATGGCATACAATTTTTTATTTTGGCTGGAGGAGGGTGGGTTGGATACCAGGCATTGACCTCAGGGACACTCGACCACTGAACCCCATCCCCAGCCCTTTTTGTATTTTATTTAGAGACAGGGTCTCATTGAGTTGCTTAACATCTTGCTACTAGTGAGGCTGTCTTTGAACTCTTGATCCTTCTGTCTTAGCCTCCCAAGCCACTTGGATTACAGGCCTGCTACTCCAAGATTTGGCTTGCAATTATTTTGTTAAGAGTGTTTATATCTATATTTTGTTTTTCTTTCCATGAATCTTTGTCTGGCTTTGATATCATGGTGATATTGGCTTATAGAATTAAACTGGGATATTTACCCTCTTACTGTTTCTGAAAAAGTTTGTGAAGAATTGATATTACTTATTTTTTAAGTGTTTGATAGAACTCACCAGTGAAAACATCTGGGTCAGGGTTTTATTTATGGCCAGATTTTAAATTATGAATTGATTTTTTTTACTTATTATAGGACAATTAGATTTTTCTGTTTCTTTTAAATCACTTTTAAATCACTCTTGGTAACTTATGTCTTTCTTGGAACTTTCTCATTTCATTTGAGCTGTCTAATTTATTGGCATACATATATTCACAGTATTCCCTTATAGTCCTTGTATGTTATAGGGTCAGTAGAGGCATCACCTCTTTCAATCCTTATTTCTGCAATTTGCATGTTTCCTCTTTTCTTCTTAGTTACTCTAGTAAAGCCTTTTCAATTTTGTTGATCTTTTCAAAGAAACAAGTTCTGGTTTTGCTGTTTTGTTCTCTCTTGTTTTTATTGCATTGATTTTCATTCTAATCTTTACTATTTTCATTCTTATTGCTTTGGGTTACCATGAAAACTTAGGCTACTGATTTGAGATTCTTCTTGATGTTTAACACATGCATGCATGATCTAGAGTGTTTAAATATACTTCTATGCTATGCATTACAAAAATTTTAATATATTGTGTTTTCATTTTGATTCAATTAAAATATTTTCTGTTGGCTTGTGAATCATGAATTATTAAAAAAATTTAATAATCAAAATATTTAGGCCAGACACAGCAGTGCATGCCTGTTATCCCAGTAGCTTGAGAGGCTAAGTAGGAGAATCATGAGTTCAAAGCCAGCCTCAGCAAATTAATGAGGCCCTAAGCAACTCAGTGAGATCCTTCCTCAAAATAAAATATAAAAAAGGGCTAGGAATGTGGCTAAGTGGTAAAGTGCCCCTGGGTTCAATCCCCGGCACACACACCCACACACACACAAAATAAATATATATATATAAAGCTATTTCCCAGTTTTTTTCTGTTGTTAGTTTTTATTTAACTTCATCAGGGCAAAAATAATATAAAATATTATTTTAATGGCCTAGTATGTGGTCTATCTATATTGTTAGTGTGTATTTGAAAATAATATATCTTCTACTATTGCTAGCTAGAGTGTTGTATAGAATGTCAGTAAGATCAAGGTGGTTGATACTGTTATTTAAGTTTTCTAGTGGCTATAGTTTCTCTGTGAACTATAATCCCCTCTCTAATGTGAGCTATTTTATGCTTTCAAGAATTTTGCTTTTCTTGTTCAACCTTTCTATTTTATTTTAAGCAGAATATTTGGTCTGAATTACCTAATTTGAAAATTCTAGAACCTACATCAGCCTTTAACTTTTTTCTATTTTTAACTATTAGAATTAAGGTAAGTATTATTTCAATAATGTGTGACAGACCTTGAGCAAAAGGTTTTAGTAGTGAAATAGAATAGAATTGAAGGCCTTTAAATCTCTCACAAAGTGTCTAAATATAACAATTTCTAAAACAATTTATTCCTAAAACAATCAAAACTAAGTATTTTATAATATAAATGACTATAATTCTAGATAGGTGATATTACAGTTTAGTTAACCTGGTCAATATATCAAAAGCTATTATAACCTCAAGGAGAAACTGACAAAGTGTCCATCCTAGGAAGAAAGTCGAACATGTCTCTCAATAATTGACAGATCACAAGAAAATTATCAACAAAACATCAAAGATTTGAATAATATAATAAGTTTGATATAAGAAACACACATATATCTCTGATCCCTCAACAAGTGAACAACTCATGTTCTGTTCAAACATAAATAAAATATTTATAAAAAATGATAATATAGGTTAGGCAATTAAGAAAGCATAATAAACTTAAAATGTTTACTAATAGTATAATTTACAAATAGTTAAATTCAATATTTACAAACTTGTGATATTGATGAAGAATAAAAGAATACATAAAAACAATTTTAAGAATAAAAGCAGAATTTAACTATCAAAGGAATAGAAATTAATAAATAATGTAAACAAATTAATATCAAAAATTGAAAATAAGCCACATGAACAAATTCTTAAAAAAACAAAAGTTTTAAAAATTTACATAAGAAGAATATAAAATCTGATTAGTTATAATCAAAAAATTCAATTTGTAACTGAAAATATTTTCTCAAAATATGAGGCTCAGGAGCTGGGGTTGTGGCTCAGTCTGTAGAGCACTTGCCTGGCATGTGTGAGGACCTGGGTTTGATCCTTAGCACTGCATATAAATAAATTAATTAAATAAAAGATCTATTTACAACTAAAAAATATTTTTTAAAAAATAGGAGGCTCAGATAATTTATAGACAAATGCTACCAAATATTCATGATGTAATAATTCTAATGTTACACATACTCTTCTATATATACGGGGGGAAAGAAGCACAATTCAATTTATTCCATGAAGTTAAGGATATCTCCAATGCCAAAATTAGACATGGATCAGAAGGGGGAAAGAATGAGAAAATTGCATGGATGTAAAAATCCTAATCCCATATGAGCAGATTATATACAGTCATGTATAAAAAGAGTGATGTGTCCCACTAAGTTAGGTTGATTCCCTGAAATAAAGGGTGGTTTAACTTTAAACCTATTGGTTTCCTGACTAGATGGTGAATGAGCATGAGTTTCCAACTTCCTGCCTGCAGTGACTCTGGAGAACCTGCAAAAATGAGGTGGGATTATTGACACAATGAATCAACATAAATACTAGGAAAATGCCTGAGAAAGCTGCGTTGAACTAGTGCAAGTGGGTCTGTAGCAGGGTATTTTGTATATTTGTTTTGTTTTGTTTTTTACAAAACTGAGGTCTGAGGCAGCCAGACACTGTAATGAGAAGATGGTGTTGAGGAAAAGTTTATCATTTCTACTTTCTTCCTCCCATACATTGCTTTTTATTTGCCACATTTACTTAGAAATTATTAGCAATAGCTCAGGCTAGATGACATCAGCTATCACAGCAGGATAGCAACTAAACCTAATGCAACGAGAAGTTAATGGAAAGAGATGCCGATGGCAAGCTGTCCTCTTCTATCTATCTCTATCCCCTTCTATCCTCTTCTATCTCTATCCTCTTCTATCCTCTTCTATCCCCTTCCAAGCCCCCAGGTAGATAGATAGACCACAAGCTATGGAAAAAGACTTCCAACTTCACCTTATAAAACATATCCTTACAAACAAATAGCTGAAAATTAATGATTTTTTAAGATTTTTTTTAGATTACTAAGGTCACAGTAATCTAAAAACTGGAAAGACAAGAAAATATAGAGAACCAAAGCTAAAACCAGCTTACAGGGAGCATAAGCTTCAGGAGCCACTGATAGTCACACTTAAATGGTAATTGACAATTCACTGAAGGGACAGCATGAAATTAATGGAGAGTAAGACTAAGGGCCACAAGGGGCTGGGGTTGTAGCTCAGTGGTAGAGCACTTGACTGGTATGTGTGAGGCACTGGGTTCAATTCTCAGCACCACATATAAGTAAATAAATTAAATAAAGGTCTGTCAACAACTAAAATAATTTTAAAAAATAGATTAAGGGCCACAGTATTCAAAATGTTGCCCCCAGGAACCCCACCAGGTTATAACAGTGATGATTTTAAAAAGTTCTGCTAGTAGTAGGAGGAGAAATTTTACCATCTTGAAATATGCCCAGAATGTTCTCTGAAATAAAGGTTTGCCCCCAAGAGCAATACTCTACCAGAACATTTTCTGACCTAGGAGAGGGACAATTAGGCATCTCCAGCCTTTTCCAGTCTCCTTTCAATGGGGAAGAAAAGGAAGCTAAGAAATGCTTCTGAATATCATAACCCAAGGACTCAGATCCACTAAAAATCTGAGATTTAATTATAAGGTTATAGAATGCTTCCTCTCCTCAACACCTTAGCAGTACATCAACAGAACTCTAGAATAATAACCCTAGATTACAACTAAGAGCTATTTAAGAAGGAATTCTATTTAAATTCCTTAAATTCCTTCTATTTAAGAAGGAATTCTTTGAGGACCCAAAGACAACAGGGAAATAAAAACCAAACACCAAACCAATACACACACAAAGACACACACACACACACACACACATACATACATGTGCATGCACACTCACATGCATGCATGCACTCTGAAACATGAAGCTACAGCAAACATCAAACACAGCCCAGCTCCTACAGACTAACATGAAAGCGCATGTTAAAAGGCTGATTACCTTAGTTCCTATTACCAAATATACCATGTTCAACTTTCAACAAAAACTACAGTGTGCTAAGAGGCAAGTAAGAGCATAGTTGAAGAGATAAAGCAAGCATTCAAACAAGACTCAGATACGAGAAAATTTTAGCATTATCAGATAGGTGATATAAAATAATTATTAGTATATTAAGGTTTCTAGTTGAAAATACAAATAGCAAGAATTTATGAATAATATAAGCAGAGAAATGGGAAATTTAAGCAGAATTTTAAAATGCTAGAAATAAAAAAAAAAAACACTAACAGAAATGAACAATGCCTTTAATGGACTCAGCAGTAGACTGGACAGAGCCAAGGAAAGAATCAATGAACTTGAAGACATGTTGAAGGAGACCTCCCAAACTGAAATGCAAAGAGAAAAAAGGACAGGGAAAAAATATAAAGGAACAGGGCTTCTATGTTTTGGATGTGGTTTGTCCCCTCAAATGTTCATGTGGTAGAGGCTTGGTCCCCAGTGTGGTGGTGTGGAGGTGGTGGAACCTTTAAGAGGAAGGATCTTGTGGGAGGTAGTTAAGTCACTGGGGATAAAAGAAGTTCTCTCAAAATTGAGCTAGTTCTTAAGACAAAGGGTTTTTATAGAGCAAAGCCACTCCCTGCACTTGATCCCCTTTGTTCATGGCCACTTCCTTTTCTGCTTCTCTTCCATGTGTGATCTAGCCAAGGGGTCCCTCACTAGGGGCTGAAAAGGTAGAGCTACCTGATTTTGGACTTTTGGCCACCAAAACTCTGAGCTAAACAAGCATCACTTGTCTATAAAGCACCCACCTTCAGGTATTTTTGTTATAGCAATAGAAAATGGACTAATTCAATGACCTTATATACTTCCTTTCTACCTGGAACAAGTCTATTTCTAAACTGCCCCCAGATCTGCCTCACATATGCATAATGGTGTTTACTCAAGGTAGCATTCTCTGACTTCATGTCATACTCTGGAGTGGTTTCAAGTCTCTATTCAATCACAGTTTGCAGTTTTCCTTAGTAGCATTTTTCAAAACTGCAATTTAAGGATTATCTCTGTCCATATACACTACCATCTATTATTTAGAAACTGTTACTATACTAGTCATTTCAAAAGAATAAAACTATATATCTAGATAAAACATTCATCCAGAAGATAAACAACAAGTAATATAGAACTCTTATACTGAGTGAAGGAAAACAAAGGTGAGATTTCAATAACCCTGCTTCATACTTAGAGGCACATACATGGTAAAGAAAAAAAGAACATGATCAGAAAGCAACAGTAATGCTGAGCTGAAAAGACATACATCAAAGCTTGGATTTGTTGAGGTGTCTGGCATTTTGTTAAAAACTACAAGAGAGTAGGAGGTCACTTTCTAGAGAAATAGCTCCAAAAATCTTCAGGGTTAATCTTGACTATTTTGTGCTGAATAAGATGCAAGTATCCAAGAGAAAAGTCCTCAAGGAAGGGCAAAGAACAAATAGGTGGGGGCCATGAAATGATTCTAGAGTTGGTGCAATGCTGAGAGACACTGAGGTTACAGAGAAGGTACCCTGAAGAAAGTCCAAGCATTCAGTAGACGACCCAGAAGGGCTATCCCTGAAGAGCAGGGCTTCTCTGGCCTTAGAACAAAGGGTCCTCTAGACCTAAACTAAAAGAACTTGAAAAGAAACCCCAAAGGAGAGAAGCCTAAATCAATGGAATAGACGAGGGTCCAGAAATAGAACCACATATGTATAACCAACTGATTTTTTTTTCCAAATTATTCAGTATAGTCCTTGCTGGATGTCATATGCAAATTAAACTAAACCAAAAAGCAATAAGCCCAATTAAAAAAAAAAGATCTTCAATCTCACACCTTACTCAAAACGTAACGCAAGGTGTATTGTAGGCTTAAGTATAAAACATACAATTATAAATCTAGAAGAATCATAGGAGAAATTTTTGTATCATTGGGTTAGGCAAAGATTTCTTAAATGATCTATAAAATTTCTAAAAAAGATTGATGAAATTCTAATTTCAGTCCCACATTGCCATCTGGAACAGTACATTTTGGATTTAGTAATCTTCAGCATTTGAAATTATGCTTATTATCAGTTGTTATTAAATGCTCTCTAGAATATATTCCAGAATTATATATTCATATATGTTTGTATCTGAATGCACTATTATTACTTTTACCTTACTAAAGACACTGTTTTAGTCAGTTTTTTTTTTCCTGCGGTGACCAAAACACCTGTTAAGAACAATTTTAGAGGAGGATAAGTTTATTTGGGGCTCATGGTTTCAGGGGTCTCAGTCCATAGAGAGTCGACTTCATTGCTCTGAGCCTGAGGTGAGGCAGAAAACATCTTGGTAGAAAGTATGTAGGAGGAAAGGAGGAAAGCAGATCAGGATATGACAATCATGAAGGAGGAGGGGAGGGAGAGAAGAAGAAGGAGGAAGAGGAGGAGGAGAAGAGGAGGGAAGGAGAGGGAGGAGGGGAGGACGGAGGAGGAGAGGAGTGGAAGAAAGTGCTCTCCTCATGGACAAAATAAGAATCCCAAAGGTACACTCCCAATGACTCACCTCCTCCAGCCACACCCTACCTGCTTACAGTTGATACCCATTTAAACCCTATCAGTGGATTAATGCAGTGATTAAGGTAAGGTTCTCATAGCCCAATCATTTCACCTTTAAACTTTCTTGAATTATCTAAACATAACAGACACCATTAAAAAATGAACAGTGAGGGGACTGGGGTTGTGGCTCAGCAGTAGAGCACTCGCCTAGCATGTGCGAGGTGTTGGGTTCAATCCTCAGCACCACATAAAACATAAATAAGTAAAATAAAAGTATTGTGTCCAACTATAAAAAAATTTAAAAATAGATTAAAATTTTAAAAAAGAACAGTGAAGCCATATAACATATTTGCAAATCACTTATTGAACAAGGGACTTGTTTACAAATGATATAATTCCTGAGTGGCAGCATTAAACAAAGAACACTGCTTCTAAAAAAATTGGTAAACACTTTACTAAAATTTATGTATGAATGTCACATATGAACATGAAAAATTTTTTAAATCATTAGTTATTGGAGAAATGTTTTTGCAAACCACAATAACGTTACCAATACATGATTAAAATTAAAAACAACAAATAAACAAAACTAACAAAAACACTTACTTAGACAATGCCAAGCGTAAGCAAGGATATGGAGAAATGGGAACTCTCACACATTCCTCCTGGTAATGCAAAATGAAACAATCCCTTGGATAAACAATTTGGGAGCCTCCCATAAAGTAAAACATTCACTTTCCACATGACCTAGCAATTCTTTTTCTAGGATTTTACCCAATAAAAGTAAAAATACATGTACATACAGAACAAAAGACCCAAGTCCTCTGAGATAATTCCATAAGAATAATATACGCATTATGGAAATGCTGAAAGAAGAAAAAAAGAACAGAACAGAAAAAATATGTGATATTATGGTGGCTGAAATTTTTCCAAACTCAAAACCAAATCAGATCAAGGAAGCTCAGAAAATAAGCAAGATAAATGTAACAATAACAACAACAACAACAAAACAAACAAAAACAACACCCAGGCATATCAGATTTAAACTGCAGAAAACTGATGAAAAATAGAAAAATCTTGAAATATGTGAGAAGGGGAAAAGAACCTTCCATATAGAATAACAGAATTATATCAGATTTCACCAGAAACCATGAAGGCAAGAAGAGTTGAGTGAAATATTTAAAGTCTTGGAGAAAACTCTACCAACCTAGAATTGTGTATCCAGTAGAATTATCTTTTAAAAGTGATGAAATAAGTACTTACTCAAATAAGTAGAAATTAGGGAATTTGTGACCAATAAAATTTTTTCCTTGCAAGCAATATTAAAATAAGTTCTTCAGAGAAAAGAAAAATGACATAGACTAGAAACATGAATCTGCATAATGAGAGGAAGAGTATGAAGGCAAAAAATATCATCTTATTCTTAGTTAATGTGATAGAGAACTGTCCAGAGTAATAAGAGTGACGACATACTGACAATTTTTGCTTATACATAAATGAAATTGAATGACATAATATGGTTAATGGATTATAGAAATGTTATAAGGGAGGGGAAAGTAGAATAGGGAATACAATTTTATGGTTTCTGAAATACTTGTGAAGCAGTATAGTATTTGAAAGCAGACACGCATGAATTGTAAATGTATACTTCAAACTTTAGGGCAGCAATAACAAAAATTTGAAGAAGTATTACTGATTTACTAGGAGAAAAGAGAGTCATATAAAATACTCAACTAAAATCAGACAAGATAGAAAAATATGGAGAAGTACAAGACAAAATAAAAACAAGTGCAGTAAATTGCAAATATGGTAGATATTAACCCAGTGATATCAGTGTTCAATTTCAATGGTAATGACTGAAATATGCCAATAAAATATAGACAGAATGAATAAAATACAAGACCTAAATATACATTATGTCTACAAAACCCCACTTTAATTATAAAGGTAAGTTAAAAACAAAATAATAAAGAGATATATTTTGTTAACATTAATCAAAAGAGAGCTGGGGTGTTCATATTAATTTAAACAAAGCAGATGTCAGAACTCAGAACTCAGAATGGATGGACATCACATAGTGATAAAAGGGGTAAATTCCTAAAGAAAACACAAAAGTCCTTAACATGTATCAGCCTAACAAAAGAGCATCAATACAAGTGAAGCAAAACTTTTAGGGTTGCAAACAGAAATAGACAAATCCACTACTATAGTTGAGAATTTCAATACCTTTCTATCATTAATTGACAGATCTTACAGACAGAAATTTAGCAAGGATATAGTTGAACTCAATATCATGAATATTGGATCAAAAATATCATTCAAAAATAGCAGGATAAACCCAGAAGTCTCACTGTTGGGCATACATTCAAAGGAAGGGAAATCAATATGAGGAAGAGAATCTGTACTTCCATCTAGTGCGATCACATTAGGTACACGTTTGTCCATATTACTGAAAGTGACAAGGTTTCTGAACCATCTGCCACTATATAACAAGATCTCCCTTTCTCCAGTTTCCGGTAACCTTTACTCCACTTTCCCACAAATCCTCATCTGTGTCAATTTGTCAAATAATACGAGGCTTCTATAAGTAGTTTCCTCAAGGCCCTTCAAATTTTTACTAGCACATGCCTAGTAAACTGAACATCTGCTTCCCACTTCCAAAAACATTTCCACATTTTAGGGTTTCATTATTGCAGCAGCCCACCTCCAAGAACCAAATTCTGTATTAGTTATCTATTGCTGCTTAAGAAATTAATACCTATAGTTTCTGAGTGTTAGGAAGCCAGATATGGTTTAGCTGACTGTTTCTGGCTCAGGCTTTCGCAATAGGTTGTGACAAGCTGTTGACTATGGCTGAAGTCTTAGGTGAAGGCTTTGAGGAGGAAGGATCTATGTCTATCTAATTCTCTAACATGATTACTAGAAGGCCAGTTACTTGCTGACCATCCTCCATGAATATCAGTTTACTTACTTCATGGAATTCTCCATAGGCTCTTGGAGTAGCCTCATGCTGTGGCAGCTGGCTTCCCAAAGGACAAATGATCTGAGACAGCACATAGAAAATACAAAAGCCAGTCTTTTAATAACCAAACCTTTTTACTTTTGCCGCCACCATATTCTTTTCTTTAGAAGTGTGTCACCAAGTCCAGTATACACTCTAGGGTAGGGTATCAAGTTCCATCTCTCAGAGGGAAGTATATTTTAAAACTTCAGGATATAATTTTAAAACCACAAGTCATTTTTGGTACTCTGTTATATTGACCTATTTGTCTATTCCTTCACCAATCCATTTTTATTATCACAGCTTTGTAATAAGATTTAAAGTTGGTAGTTTTTAACTTCTTCTTTTTCAAAATTGCTTTGGCTACTCTATTTTCTTTCCACACAAATTTTAGAATTCCCTCATCTATATCTACAAAAAATGCTACTAAATTTTTTTTACTGAAATTGTACTGTCTATAGATTAAATTGATGAAAATTGGCATCTTAACTATATTGTCTTCCAATCTGGAAACATGGTGTGTCTGTTTGCTCAGTTCTTTTTTGATGTCATCATCACTATCATTTTCAGTATAGAAACACTACATTTTGGCTGGGGGTATATGTAGCTCAGTGGCACAGCACTTACCCAGCATGCATGAGGCACTGGGTTCAGTTGCCAGCACAGGAAAAAAAATAAGAATCCTACATGCTATATTTCTATGATTTAATTATCTTTCTTTAAAAAAATTACAAATGAGGGCTGGGGATGTGGCTCAAGGGGTAGCGCACTCGCCTAGCATGCATGAGGTACTGGCTTGGATTCTCAGCACCACATAAAAATAAAAGATATTGTGTCTTAAAAAAATAAATAAATATTTTTAAAAATTACAAATGAAGTATCTTACTTCATTTTCCAGTTGTTCATTGCCAGTACATGACTTTTGTATTGACCTTATTATATCTTGTGACCTTGCTAAACTCATTAGTTTGTTGATATATTGGTTTTCTCCCCCCTTGAGTGGATAATCATGTGATCTGTGAATACAAATACCATTTTATTTTTTCCTGTCTAATCTGTATGCCTTTTATGTATTTCTTGCCTGATTGCAAGAAGTACTTCTAGTACACTGTTGAATAGGAGTGCTGAATGGATCTCTGTGACTTGTTCCTGATAACAGCATCTGGTTGATCACCACCGAATGTTAGTTGTGGGTTTTGGGTAGATGATCTTCATTAGGTTGAACACTCTTATATTTCTAATTTTCTCAGTTTTATCACGGATGGGTAATTAATTTTGTCTAGTGCCTTCTGCTACATCAATTGATAAAATTATTTTTTTTCTCTTTCTTGCTCAGAATAATATCTTATCAATCTACCTTTGAGTGTATTCTTTCCTCAGTCATCTCCATTCTATTGAGACTTCATGATTCTTCATTTTGGTTAAATTTTGTTATCTTAGTTTTGGTTCTAAATTTTTCCTTTGGTTCCTTTTAATTTTTTTGTTGTCAATGGATCTTTATTTATTTATCTGTGGTGCTAAGAATCAAACCCAGTGCCTCACACATGCTAGGTAAGCGCTCTACCACTGAGCCCCAATCCCAGCCCTCCCCCCACCCCACCCCCATTCCTTTTTAATTTCATTTGCTTTCTTGCTGAAAAATCTGACATACTGATTCATTTATGGAATGGCCATACTTTTTGAAAAATTCTTGTAAATATCTACTTTAAGTCTTAGGGTACAGTTGAATGAGATGAATAACTTCTAATGTACTTTATAGTACTGTAGGAAAACTATGGTTTTATGAAATACTAAATGTATTTCAAAATAGCTAGTAGAGAGGATTTTGAATGTTCCCAGAACAAAGAAATGATAAATGTCTGAAGTGATAAAATGGCAATTACCTGACCATTACACATTGTATGCAGGTATTGTCACACTGAGCCCCATAACTATGCACAATTACTATCAATTAAAAATTTAAAAACATAAAAAATAAAATCTTTGTCTTGTAATTCCAACATGTGTCATCTTTGAGTTGGTGACTGTTTTCTCCTAACCAACTGTTGAAACTTTCCTGATGTATTTGTGTCATTCTGCATTGCACACTGAACATTTTGAGTATTATGAGACACTGAGTATTCAATTCTTCTGGAAAATATTTTTTCTTTCCAGCAGGCTAGTTTAGTCAACAGTTCCAGTTCACTTGTCAGCTGTGGTTCTAACGTCTGTTCAGTTTTTCAAACACTCACAGATATATTCCATGTGGTCAGTGTCAGACCTAAGCAATAGTCTACCCCATTAAGGTTAGACCTGTATATGTATGGATCAAGGGTGAGCCCAGTTTTGTGAAGTGACTTCTTATCTGTCACCTTTCAGCTCTTGAGAGTCTCTTCATCTTCCTGATCTAATTAGAAATGCAAGGCTTTAGGTTCTCTCTGACACACCTCATGGATATATCCACATTCAAGAGCAAGTAGCATTAAGATAGTAAAAGAAGTACATCAGTGGAAATCCTCTTCACCATTTTTTGACTTACAATTCCCCTGACCAGAAACAAGAGTTAATCTCTCTGAGGTGTAGGTGTTTGGTAACCACACTCTCCTCACCAAAGGAATGCCCAGGAGTGTCAAATGATCTTAATTCAAATTCTAGTTTTCTTCTCAAATATCCCTGCTGTCATGCCCCAAGCATTAGTTGTGTTCAGTAGGAGAGAGAACACAGTAGGTGTGCACCTATTCCATTTAAAGTGGAGCCAGTACAAATTCAAAGGTATTTTTTTTCCAGTGATTATATCCCTGGAAGATAAACTCTCAAACTGGAACTCCCTGAATATAGATGGTGAATTCTGACTGTGACCTTCATACTCATCATTTTATCCAATCACTTTTTGCCTCAATTTTTATTAAAAATTTAAACATACAAACAAGTTTAAAGGATGACCAATAAATATCCCTAAATTCAATACAAAGTTTCAACAACAGCTAATGTTTTTACATATTTATTTGAAAATATCCTGCAGTCATCATGACTTTTCAAACCTAAAAAACTTCTGCATGCATCTCCTAAGAATAAGGGCATTATCCTATATATCCTCAATACCATCATCACTTCCTAAGAAAATGAAACATACCACATTATCTAATATCCATTCTACTCCCGTTTCCTCAAATATTCCCCCAATGTCTTTTTATAGCTGTTTTATTTTTTTCTGAGTCAGAAATCAATAAAGGATCACATTTTGCATTTGTATGACTCTTGGGTTTCTTATTCTAGAAGAGTCCACCTTTTATTATATTGGCTTTTTGAAAAGTTTAGATCAGTTGTCTTGTACAAAGTCCCCAACACTGGATTCGTCTATTTTCTCACTCTGTAATTAAACTTATTCCTCTATTCCTTATATTTCTTGTGAACAGGAGGATAAGTCTAGATAGTAGATTTAATTTTCATTAAACATTTTGGTAGCATATTGTAGATTATTGAAGTATATTGAAGATTATACTTCATTTTATATCTCATCAGAAGCCACATGTCAGCTTTTTACATAAGTAGTGAAACAGTTTAATAACTACATCTGATTATAAAAACAAATATTCTTTTTTTTTGCACTTGGTATTTGACATCATGTAAACAGTGTTCCTTAATTTTCCTAAATCATTCTATGTATTTTGAAAAATTGCATTCTTCAAATAATTTTATGAAGAGCTTTGTCTATATGAGCTTTTTTTTTCCTTAGTGCATTACAACAAATTTCAATGATTAATCTTTTTTTAAAAATATTTATTTGTCAATGGATCTTTATTTATTTATATGGGGTGCTGAGAATCGAACCCAGTGCCTCACACATGCTAGGCAAGTGCTCTACCACTGCACACAACCCCAGCCCTCAATGATTAATCTTTTTGATGTTTAAATTATCCTAAATTTGAACAGTGGGAGGACCCTCAAGTTGGCTCTTGTGTCCTTCTTGATATTCCACCATTAATCCTCAATGCTATTTTTAAGATTTATTTTTTTTCACAAAATGATACCCCAGGCATACCTTATACTTTCCCTGCTCCAAACATGGAATCGGTCATTTCTCCAAAGAACTCTCTTAGTGGGAATGCATTTAGAAACCAAAATTTGGGTACTAAGTATATTTACTGTATTGGGTACAATGTTAAGTATTGAGGTCTGTTTAAAAGTCTTATTTTCCTTGTAAGTGTGTGTGTGTGTACACATAATATATATATACGCACACTTAAATACATAAAATTATACTTTCTGATGAACTAAAACAAGTCAATTAAGAAGTATATAAAGTCTAGCTAATTGAACTAAAACAATTTTTAAAATAATACCAACTATGAAAGTCAAATGTAGAATTGAAGAAAATAGTCCTGGGGGAATTAAATGTTTAAGTAATGAATAGAATGTTTAGTAACAAAATGTTCATATATAACTTTACACATAAGAATTCCTAGAAAGTATGTAATAAAAAGGCAACCTTATATAACAAATACCCCCAAACAACTATACCATGTGGACATTAGCTGGATTGGGGTATTTAAATAGTTAGTATAAATGTAAGTACAATCAGAGGTTCATAAGAAAAAAGACTATGATTGCAAGTCAAATATTAAGATTATAGTGAGGGGGAACCCTCAAAGATAAAAAGATAACTTATTAAATTATTGCAATCGCATCTAACCAGGTTATAAAACAAAGATGCTCTCAGGACTAGAGGATGGAAATGAATCTATAATAATTATCACAGAACACAAGAGCTAAAGATCTCAATTTTTGTCTTAACTCTGTCCATTGAACTCCAATTCATTAGAAAGATGAAAGACTATAATTAAATTAAACTAAATGTCTCTTGGCTCTTACATGCTACCAAGTGTATAGTAAGAAATTCTGTCAAATATTTTACTCTTTGCAACAAAGAAAGTATTTGCATGACAGTCTTTCCACCTCCATCAGTTTAACTATGGTACTATAATAAGACTCCTCTATTCAGCCACATAGAACCATACCAATTTGAGATGAATATAGGAAAGCACTTTTGCCCTTTGGGCAAATTTTTAATTTTAAAAACTAAATTCTAAATTAGTAAGACTGCATTTTGCAATTGTTAAGGACTTCCGAATAAAAATTTCCAAAACTCTGTATATGAATACACACACATGCATATATATATACATATGGATGTATATACAGTCATGTGCTATACAATGATGTTTTGGTTAATGATGAAATACATATACAATTGTGGTCTCATAAAATCATGATCAAACTGAAAAATTCCTACCACTCAGTGCCATTGCAGCTATACCATGAGGTCACAGTTATTGTAATATCTTAACACAACACATTATTCATGTGTGGTAATGCTGGTACAAACAAACCTACTGTGCCACCAGTCAGATAAAAGTATAGCACATACAATTATTACAGTACATAATACTTGATAATAACGATAAACAACTATTACTGGCTTACATATTACTATGCTATACTTTTTGTAATTTTATACACCTTCTACTCATAAAAAATACTACAAAACAGTATGCTATGTTACATCATAGCAGCTCCATATATCTTGTGTTTTTCCGCATTTCTTGATTGCATCAAGAGGGCATTCAAATTTATCTAGATCATCAAGCTGTGTGTAACTATACAATGCATTGTTAGACAAAAACATTGTTTTCAAAACATAACCACTGTTAAGTGACACATGTGTATCTAATTTTACTTTGACTGTACATGTGTATACATAAATGTGTGTGTATATACACACACATATACATATAACTTGCTATGGGGCAAAAAGAGCTTTGTCATTTCCACATGAAAAGTTAAATTTAAAGAATTCCTTTTTATCTTTAATAACTTTTTATTAATAGGAAAGCTACCGATGTTGACTTGCCATTTTCATTTGTTTTGTTTATGGTACCAGGGATTGAACTCAGGGGAACTTAACCGAGCCACATCTCCATCCCAGCACTTTTTTTTTTTTTTAATATTTTTTAGTGGTAGATGGACACAATAACTTTGTTTATTTAGTTTTTTTTATTTGGTGCTGGGGATTGAACCCAGTGCCTCACGTGTGCTAAGCAAGTGCTCTACCACTGAGTCACAATCCAGCTCTACCCATCTCAGCACTCTTTATTTTTATTCATTCATATATATATATTGTTTATGGGCCTTTTACTTAATTTATTTATAAATAAATAATGTGGTGCTGAGAATTGAGTCCAGTGCCTCACACATGCTAGGCAAGCGGCTAGGCAAGCGTTCTACCACAGAGCATAACCCCAGTCCTTTATTTTCATTTAAGACAGGATCTCACTAAGTTTCTTAGGGTCTTGTTAAATTGCTGAGGCTGGCTTTGAACTTGTGATCCTCCTGCCTCATGCTCCCAAGTCATTGGGATTATAGGTATGTGCCACTATCTGCAACCTGAACCTGACATTTTTAGAAATGAGACCCCATGCTTATTCACATTAACTCAATCACTATTTTTTAAAGGAAATTCATAAACTAAAGCTTACTCTTAGAGATTACGATCTAATGACAGAGAAAGAAAACTTATTCAACTACTATTTATGCTTTTTTAAAAAGTGAGGACATTTATAATTTTTCTACAAATTTAAAAAAATGAAAAGTTTTTGGAAACCTTAGAATCCAGTGGTTCTTATAAAATGAAAAGTCAGTGCTCTTCATATTTTCACTCGTCTATTTACCGTGACTTAGTGTAACTAGCTTTTTTCCTATAAAAGTAAAAAGATTAAATCTATTAGGTCCCCTTATTTACTATTCTCCTGATTATTGTCCAGTGAAAAGTCCTGGATTATGAAAGAGATGAATTAAAGTTCGTAGGCTTCTCTCATCTCAAGTATCTCTGGTACTGAGTAAGGGAGGAGCCATAGATAAAAGGTTTTCCATATTCCATTTAAAGAGTCTTTCTTTATTGTGGACTTTTTTGTGTCTACAGAGGTTTGATCTGTAACTGTAGGCTTTCCCACATTCCATACACTTATAGAGTTTCTCTCCAGTGTGGATTCTCTCATGTTCAGTAAGGAATGAATACTGGCTGAATGCCTTTCCACACTGATTACACTGGTAGGGTTTCTCTCCAGTGTGGATTCTCTGGTGTCTATAAAGATTGGATTTGCAACCAAAGGCTTTCCCACATTCTTCACATGTATAAAGTTTTTCCCCAGTATGAATTTTCCGATGTTCATTAAAGGATGAATACTGGTTGAAGGTCTTCCCACACTCGTTACACTGATGGGGTTTCTGTCCAGTATGAATCCGTCGATGTTCAATAAGGGTGGAGATGCGTGTGAAGGTTCTCCCACATTCTAAACATTGACACAGTTGTTCTCCAGTATGGAGTCTCTGATGTTCAGCTAGGGAGGCAAACTGGCTGTAACCTTTCCCACACTCACTGCATTTATATGGTTTCTCACCTGTATGAATTCTTTGATGTCTATGCAATTTGGCTCTACAGTTGAAGGCCTTCTCACATTCACTGCATTTATAGAGTTTCTCTCCAGTATGAATTCTCTGGTGCACAGTGAGGGTTGAACACTGGCTAAAGGCTTTACCACATTCCCTACATCGGTAGGGTTTCTCTCCAGTGTGCACCCTCAGATGTTTGATCAGAGTTGAACTGCTGCTAAAAGCTTTCTCACATTCATTACATTTGTAAGGCTTCTCTCCAGTGTGGATTCTCTGATGGGTAAGAAGGGAAGACCTGTGGCTGAAGGCTTTCCCACACTCATTACACTTGTAGGGTTTTTCCCCAGTATGAATTCTCTGGTGTTCAAGAAGATGAAGACTCTGGGTGAAGCTCTTCCCACATTCGTTACAGACATGAGGTTTTGCTCCTGGGTAGATTTGGAAGCATCTCATTAAATCAAAATTTGGTGTAAAATCTTTCCCAAAAGTGTAATACATATTGGGTATCCTTTCTATGGGAATACTCTGTTGTGAAACAATAATTTTGTTTATCAATGAGCCTTTCTCTAGTTCAAGACTTGTAGGGTTTCCACCTCCGCTGACGGTTTTTTGGGGGGAGGCTGCCATTTGCCTAAGAGGTTTCTCCTGTACTATGCTCCTCTCAGATTTCACAGTTTCTCCAAAGTTGATGTCCCGGGGAACATACTTAGTGGATTTTTTCTTTATTATTCCATGAGTTGTTGCTTCAATAAAAACGTCCTGTGAAGCAGGCAATTCTTCTATCTCAGGCAAAGTCTTGAAATCTGAAATAAATCAGAAGATTAATGCTTCTTCTGCTGGAAAGGACAGAGGGATAATAAAATTGGCAACAATGCATATAAGAGATTTGATGCCATCTGATCTCAAATGTGGACTTAATCTGGACAGAAATCAGGATGATATAATGGAAAAAGACGGAAAGAGGTTAAGGGGTGATATGGAAGAATATAATAGATAAATTAACACTGAAAATGAAGAGACTGTACCCTGGGAGAAGTAAAATTAGATGCATAAGAACTGGCTGATCAGAAGGTATGAGGAAACAGAACAATGTCGGGTGAATCGCTCAAGTCCAATACTAGGAGATTTCCAGTTTCTCATCATTTTCCACTCTGCACATACCAGGGAATGAAACAGGTAACTTGTTTTCACTTTGTCCTTTCTACCCAAATGTCACTTTCCTTATATGTTTTCCCATGCTCTCTCTGAACCCTACATTTCATAATTTAAAAATATTTACATTGTTTTTCTTAAATTTTGTGATTTTATAGCATAGACTCATAGGAAAGTGATTATAATTTCACAGCAAAGTCTGTGAAAGGGAAATTAGTCTTTCTTAAAAAAAAAAGACTATCAGGCCAAGTGCAGTGGTGCATGCCTGTAATCCCAGCGGCTCAGGAGGCTGAGGTGGGAGGAACTGGAGTTCAGAGCCGGCCTCAGCAACTTAAGTAACGCCTTGAACAACTCAGCAAGAACCTGTCTCTAAATAAAATATGAAAATGGGCTGGGGTGGAATGTGATGGTCATCATTATACAAAGTGCATGTATGAAGACTTGAATTGGGTGTCAACATACCTTATATACAAACAGAGATATGAAAAATTTTGGTATATATGTGTATTAAGAATTGTAATGCAAAAAAAATACATGTATAATGGCATAAATTGACGTGAACATACTTTATATAAAGAGATACGAAAAACTGTGCTCTATATGTGTAATAAGGATTGTAATGTATTCCACTGTTGTCATGTATTTAAAAAAATAATAAAATCAATTTTTAAAAAATGGGCTGGGGAGGTGGCTTAGTGGTTCAGTGCCCCTGAGTTCAATCCCTGGTACCAAAAAAATAAAAGAACACTCAGATTTTAAAAATCACAATAGTCCTGAAGCATGACTGCGTTGAGAATATTTGATCTAAGTTTGAGATGTTAATTATAAAGAAAAATATGGAATAAATCAGCCATGTGAAACAATTTATCTCTTGTGACTGGAGGAAGAACAACTTTTTCCTACTACCCTTCCATCCCTTTCCTCTTTCTATTTTATCATTGAGAAAAAGAAACATACTGTTTTCTTCTAATAAACTGCAACCAGAAGACTATAATTTACTCGTAGGAATTGTGGGAATAATGAAAATCTGTAAGATAAATGAAATCAATTTGTCTTGAAGCTCAGTTTTATGTGAAAAGATTTACTTTGAGCTGGATTGATTTGGAGTTAAAATCTGTTTTTTTTTCACTCAATCCATGATTTGATAGACAGGATTAGATAACTGCGATTAGGTAACTATATGTATTTAAGTGAACTATGTAGCTTAAATTAAATGCAACTGGCCCTGAACATCTCAACAGGGCCCAGTATTTCCAAGAAAGTCACCAGACCACTACCTCTTCATGACCCGCTAATCTATAAAGACTCCCTTGTGCCCATTTCCCAGTATCTCACTCACCTGGGCATGTGTCTGGAGGAGCTTCTCTTTCCACCATGCAGGGATCTTCTCCTTGTTGCAACTGGCAAATCACCTTAGGTGTTGAAAATGGAATTCCTGCTTATGTGGAAGGAAATGGAGTTTGAATAAATAGCAGCCTCAAATAGAACTCACATCCCACTTACTCTGAGCCAAAAAGGCAGAGAAGGCAACTGCAGGAGGTGGAATGAGCAGCACAAACACTTATAAGGGGACTGGAGCTTTCAGGTGGTGGATCATAAAGCAGGGTTTACTTCAGAAATAACATAGGGCCCTGGCAAGGAATGCCTCTATGGCAGGGTGTTCTTATGTTTTCAACATCTAAATGTCCTGTATGTTTTGGGGATTTAGTCACTGGCCTACTGCATGGAAGAATATTGATTGGGAGTAGTGTGTGAGAAAAGAGAATAGCATGAAGATCATCACAACACATTCACTTTCATTTCTACAGGATACAACTTTTCCCAAGGTGGAAACCTGTAGACACTGAATTGCAAAAAGGGAACTCCAAGGTGATTTTCTTGCACATTCTTCATTATAGGCAAAAATCCTTACCGAGTGAGACCAGGCTGCTGTAATTCTCCAGCATCACCTCCCGATACAAGGTTCTCTGGGCAGAGTCCAGATGCAACCATTCATCCTGGCTGAAGAGCACAGCCACATCTCTGAATGTCACAGACTCCTGGAATGGGAAACCCATTTATACTCACTCAGGATCAATCTTCCTCTATGAAAACTTGATAAGATGGTTACACTGTGATGCATAGCAAGTAACTCTTAAAATGTCTTGGGATTCTAAATATTTCAAATCAGCTACTTAATTTCTTTTAAATACCTAAGGAAAATAATCAGGATACATCTAGAGAGAAGCTGGAAAACTAGAGAAAATACCACTAGCTGAACATAAATAAATATAAAAGATTTTATAAGTCACAAAACAAATTTTAAAAATATAATTATTTAAGAATTGGAAATGTAGCTCAGTGGTGGAGCACTTCCCCAGTATGTGTGAGGCCCTGCATTCAATCCCCAGCACGACAAAACAACAACAAAAAAGTTAATATTAACTGAATATTAGGGACTAAAATAGGAACTGTGTATGTATTACCTATGTTCAATCTCATAAAAAATCCTATGGGGAAGATACTACAATTAAATTATTTTTCAAATGAAGAAACATGTTTAGAAAAACTAAGTTAATTTCACGTATGATGACATATATTTGTAATCCCAGCTACTTGGGAGCCTGAGGCAGGAGGATCTCAAGTTTGAGACCAGCCTAGGCCACTTAGTGAGACCCTGTATTAAAATGGAAAAGTCTGGTTGTGTAGCTCAGTGATAGATTGTCCCTGGGTTCAATACCCAGTGCTGGGGGAAATTAAAAAAAAAAGAAAAGAAAAGAAAGAAAGAAAAAAGAAGAAGAAGAAACAAGAAGAAAGAAGAGAAGGGGTGGGGGCAAGGGGAGAAGGGAAGAAAGAAGGGAAGAAAAAATAAGTACCTTTTCAAGGTAAAGCTGTTAGAAAATGTTTGAGCTAGAGTTTGAAGTCAGGTAGCAGACCCCTGGACTATCTTGTCTAAATGGGTTTCCATTCACTATGAAAATTAAAGGAATCACAGGACCTGCAAGACTATTTGGTTTCTTAGAACGGAACCCCAGTTAAAGCCCCCCAAAATACAATAAGGCATGAGCTGGGGAGATGGCAATTATTTTATGAAAGTGTTAAAAAAAGAAAACTTCCTATGTTTTTGGTGGGTATTTTGCTGAGAATCCAACAAAATGTAAAGGGTACATTTTAACTTTGCATTTCTACTTCTGGGATTCTACTACCAAAATTTTTTTTTTAAATAATAATAATTACGTAGCTGTATAGGGATATTTGTTCACAGATGCTTACTGCAATGTGACTTGTAAGTCAATGGTTGCATAGGCCGAATACTGAACCTTTACATGTTACATGTATGACAAAAGTGATTTAAAGATCTGTTTACATTAAGGAGCTGGAGACGAGGGAATGGATCAGCAAATTATAGTACATGTATTCCATGAAATGTTATGTAGTCATTAAATGGAATGAGGTAACTTGGCATGTCTGCCATCAGAATATGAATAATTATTCTAGATTACTGTCCAGGTAGAGCAGAAGTGATCACAATAGTTCTCTTATAATAAGGAACCACTAGGAGTAAGTTACAAGAAGGTGATGTGAGGACAAGCAGAGATTGATGTGACATACACTGAAGATGGATTAAAGGGCCACAAGCCAAGGACTGAGGGCAACCTCAAGATGATAAAAAGGACAAGGAAACAGATTTTCCCTTTGGAGTCTTTAGAAAGAACTAGCCCTGCTGACAGCATGATCTTAAGCCAGTGAAAGTGATTTCAGACTTCTGACTTGTAGAATAAGAGAATAAATTTATCTTGTTTTAAGCCACTGAATATGTAGTAAATTGTTAATGGCAGCAATAGAAAACTAAAACAATGGTGAAAAACTGAAAACAACCCATATATCTACCAATCAGGGAATGGATAAGCAAATTATAGTATATATATCCATGAAATGTTATGTAGTCATTAAATAGAATGAGGTAACTTAGCATGTCTGCCATCAGAAAATGAACTTAATATATTATCAATTCATATGAAAGAGCAAGTGACAAAACAATCTCTATTTGTTGAAATAGTGTATACACACACACACACATAATGGTGCACACAAAATTGTTCAGAAGAATACAAGTTGTCACCCTAATTATTTTCTGATATTTGTGGAGAGGGCTGCACTATATTGCATGGCCAAGACACAGGGAGTTATCGTACATAGATGCTCCATCCAACAGCCCCAGCCCCAGACTGAGCAAAGACATGTGAGCAACTGAGACTTTGGATGATTCTAGCCCCCAGAATTTAAGTCTTTTGGATCCCAGATTTTGTATAGTGAATATAAAATGTTTCTGCATTCCTGACCTAGAGAAACTCTGAGAAGTTATAAATGATGATTGCTGTTTTATATCCCCAAGTTTCTTACTGATAAATCATGCATATTCTTTCGTGTTAAAAATACAACTTGATCATTTAAAATTACTGTAATTAGAATACCAGAAGAAGAAACAGAGAATGGAACAAAAGAAACATCTGAAGTAAAAACAGCTGTGAATTTTCCCAAGTTAGTGACAGACACCAAACCACAAATCCAGAAAATTCAGAGAATTTCAAATAGAATATATACCAAAAAAATCTACACCTGGGCATATCACATTCAAACTGCAGAAAACAAACAAGGAGAAAATCTTGAAAGAAGACAGAGGGAAAAAAATATCTTACCTGAAAAGGTAAAAGGTAAAAAGATAAGATTTACAGTGAATTTTCTCACTAGAAACTAGAAAAGAAAGCAACATAAAATATTTGAAGTATGGAAAAAAGCAGAAATCTACAATTCTACTTTCTTGAGGAAATCATCCTTTACAAGAGATGAGAAGACTCAAATAAACAAAAACTGAGGGAATTCATTGCCAGCAGACCTACCTTGCAAGAAATGGCAAAATAAGTTCCTCAGAGAGAAAAATAATAATATAGGTTAGAAACTTGAATATACACACAAGAAAGGAGGAGAGAAGAGTAAATGAAGATAAATTAAAATCCTTTTAAAAGTTGTTTATTATTGTGGTGCTGAGGATTGGATCCAGGACCTTATACATGCTAGACAAACTCTACCACTGAGCTATATCCACAGCCCTAAAATATTTCTTTTTGTTTTTCTTATTCTTAATTTAACTAAGAGATAATTGTTTGCTTAAACCAATAACACCAGTAATGGGTGTTTATAGCATAGGGATGAGTGAAATGAATGACAGCAATGTAATAAGGAATGGAAGGACACAATGGAGAAAACTGCTAAGAGGTACCCGTACTACCAGAAGCAACAGAATTTTCCTCAAAGGGGGACTTAGACTAATTGTAAATTTATATTGCAAACATCAAGGCATCTGATAGAAAAGTTTTTTAAGGAAGCATAATTGGTGTGTACTGACAGAGGAAGATCTGTCACCATACTGATATAAATACATGGTTGAATAAGTAAATAAATAAATGGGAAGAATGGCAATCCTCCCTGCAGGTTTCCAAATAATTTACATAGATTAAGTGTGGGTGGAATACAGTGATTTCCTTCCAAAGATTATGGTATGGGATGGTGGAAAAAGAGAGTAATGTATTAGAAAAACCTGACAAATGTTACCTCAGCCACATGTTTAAGGTCAACATTTACAGTGATATCATGTTATTAATATGCATTTTCGATATAATTTGATGAATGACACTTTACCTCTGTGGTCTTCCTTTCAAAAACCCACAGCCCCAGTTTAATGATGAGAAAAACTTTAGACAAATCACAATAAAGGGAAATTCTACAAAATACCTAAACACTACTTCTCAAAACTGTAATGGTCATCAAATACAAGGAAAGTCTGAGAAACTAAAAGCTCAGAGGGCCTACGGAGACACGACAACTAAATGTAATCTGCTATCCTGGATGGAATCCTGAAACAGAAAATAAATATTGGGTAAAAACTATAAAAACTATAGAAATGTAAATAAAGTGTGAGCTGTAGCTAATAATGAGGTAACTGTGTTGGCTTATTAATTGTACAAATGTAGCATACTAATGTAACATGTTAGAAATATGGAAAACTGGGTGCAAGGTATATATATATATATATAAAATAACTAGGCTACTATCTTAGCAATATTTGCCTAAATCTAAAACAGCTCTAAAAAAATAAAGATTCTAGGAAAAATAGTGAAAATAACAATAAAAGGTATCAATTTACTACAAAAAGATGTCATTTATATTACTAATAAGCAATCAGCACCAAGTTTCTTGTGGTTTTCCCCAGATGATAAATTATATTACATTGAAATAAGAGATATTTATAAAATCTGTGAAGATTCTACTTTCCCCCCAAAATTATGCTTGCTTGCTATTTAATTTTTCTAACAGAAAAATACTAATTTGTCCCACAGTATGCTGAATGAGGATAGAACTTGACATTGGATATCACCATTGAATTATCTCAAACAGGGTAACAACACCTGTAATTGGGTCACCCTGGGTCCCCAGGACACCTAATTGAAAGAATTAGATACTGAATTCACTGTCCACAAAAACTCTTCTACATCTTTCCTTAGCTAAAATAAAATAAGTTTCTCCAGCTTGGAGCTGTGGAAAAGCTCAGATAGTGAAGAGTCTCACCTTTGAGCAGAAGGTATTCCAGGCTATAGCTGGTATTGCTTTGCATGGCATTTTACTGGTCTTTATATCTTTGTTTCCTTAAATATCCATCTCTTTGAAATTAAGGAGTCAAAGTTATGAATACCCTAGTAAAGAGAGATGTACCGGGGCTGGGGTTGTGGCCCAGTGGTAGAGCACTTGCTTCACATGCATGAGGCACTGGGTTCATTCCCCAGCACCACATAAAAATAAATTAAATAAAGATAGTGTATCCATCTACAAATAAAAATATATTTTAAAAAAAGAGATGTACCAATTTTGGCTGGTCCTAAAATAATGCATAGGCTGTTGCTGATGCCAATAATAGTAACAGCTGGTATTTTTGGAAATCAAATATGTACTATGTACTGTTCTCAGCATTTTACTTGTATTTTCTCAGAGTATAACATGAACAGTAAAAAACTGTCTTGTCTGCAACATCTCTAGTAATTAGAGAAATGTAAATCAAAACTACTCTAAGATTTCACCTCACTCCGGTCAGAATGGCAGTTATCAAGAGTACAAGCCACAATATGTGTTGGTGAAGATGTGGGGGAAAATGCACACACATACACTGCTGGTGGGAATGCAAATTAGTGCAACCAATCTGGAAAGCAGTATGGAGATTCCTTAGAAAACTTAGAATGGAACCACCATTTGACCCAACTATCCCACCTCTCGGTCTACACCCTAAATACTTAAAAACAGCATACTATCGTAACACAGCCACTTCAATGTTTATAGCAGCACAATTCACAATTGCTGAATTGTGGAAGCAACCTAGATGCCCTTCAATAGATGAATGAATAAAGAATCTGTGGAACATATACACAACAGAATATTACTCAGCATTAAAAGAGAATAAAATTATGGCATTTGCAGGTAAATGGATGATGTTGGATAACTTCATGCTAAGCAAAATAAGCCAATCTCAAAAAAACAAAGGCCAAATATTTTCTCTGATAAGTGGACTCTAATCCATATGGGGAGGTCTGCATTGGGATAAGTGAAAGAACTTTGGATGGGGCGAATGGGAGGGGACAAAGAGTTAGAAAAGACAGTGAAATGAGATGGACATCATTATCCTAGGTACATGTATGATTGCACAAATGGTGTGACTATTTCATGCACAACAAGAGAAGTGAAAAATTCTGCTCCATTTGTGTACAATGAATTGAAGAGCTTTCTACTGTCATGTATAACTGATTAGAACTAATAAATAAATAAATAGAAAAAAATTGTCTGGATTCAAAAACCAGATATGTGACCTTAAGCAAGTGACTTGCATCTCTGTGCCTCAGTTTCCTCATCTGTAAAATGCAGATATTAGTAGTCCTCTTGCAAGGACTAAGGAAATCAACACATAAAAAGAATAAATTTTAAAAATTTCTTACCAGTGCATTATAATTATACATAATAATGGGATTTATGTCATATTTGTACAAGCACAAAACAGTTTGTTCTATCTCCTTTCCAAGTACCTTCCCTTTCCCTCCCCTGATCCACTTGCTCTACTCTATTGATCTCCCTTCTATTATTATTATTATTTTAATTAGGATATTATCATTATATATACAAATAAACACACACATATACATGCATGATTCACTAATAAATATTCACTATGCATATAACAGCCTAATTCGGTAGATTTCATTCCCCAGTACTTCCCGTGGCCTTCCTTCCTCCCTAACTCTCAATCCCTTTCCTCTGTTCTATTGGTCTCCCTTCTATTTTCATGAGATTCTCCCCAACACACCTTTTCTTTCTTCTCCCTAGCTTCTGCATATGAGAGAAAACACTCAACTCTTGACTTTCTGAGTCTGCCTTATGTCACTTAGCATGATGTTCTCCAATTCCATCCATTTACCAGTGAATGATATAATTTCATTCTTTATGGCTGAGTAAAACTCTACTGTGTATATATACTATATTTTCTTTATCTAAGAATAAATATTTTTTGTATGTAGTAACAACATAATACTTGGCATGTAGTAATTATGTTTTAGCATTGTTATTAGATTAGTTCTAAGAGGTATGTATATCACTAAACCCACTTAAATTGAGAAAATGAGGTATAAAGAGATAAAATCAGGGCTGGGGTTGTGGCTCAGCAGTAGAGTGCTTGCCTATCATGTGCAACAAGCTGGGTTCGATCCTCAGCACCACATAAAAATAAATAAAAAAAACAAAGATACTGTGTCCAACTACAACTAAAAAATAAAAATAAAATAATAATAATAATAAAAGAGATAAAATCACTTGCCCAAGGTCACATGCCTAGCTTGGATATGAGCCCACAAAGTCAAGGTTCAAAGTCCTTGTTTCTGAGCTGGGGATGTGGCTCAAGTGGTAGCGCGCTTGCCTGGCATGCACCGGGCGCTGGGTTCAATCCTCAGCACCACATAAAAATAAAATAAAGATGTTGTGTCCACCGAAAACTAAAAAATAAATATTAAAAAATTCTCGTGCTTTCTCACTCTCTCTCTCTCTCTCTTAAAAAGAAAAAAAAAAGTCCTTGTTTCTAACCCATGGACTATCACTACTTTTTGGAAAAGCAGCCAGTGAGAAACAGAGCCTCTGGGATATGGCAGAATAGAAAATTCACAGAAGAGAGACAAACAGGAAAGAGACTGATGTTGGAAGAAAGAATGGGAATTTCACATGGAAATATTTTATAAGGATTTGGGAATGATAGATTGAAACTTTAGGACAAGCCTCAGGACAGAAATTTGGGTGAGATCCTCAGAAAGGTAATGATAAAAGTAATGACACTGGATCTCAAAAAGGAAAAGAGATTTATTAACAAAAAAAGGATGTGTAATAGAACTGCTCGGTGTGATAGAAATGTTCTATGTCTTGTTATCACTGAGTTAAATATATGTGTACATTTGTGAAATACCATGGAGTAATTCACTTAAAATGAGTGTCTTGTATGTAAATAGACCTTAATAAATTTATTTTTTATTTAAAAAAAAAGAAAAGGAAATTAAAAAATCAGAGAATCTGGCTGGGGTTGTGGCTCAGTGGTAGAGCTCTCGCCTAGCACATTCAAGGCCCTGGATTCAATCCTTAGCACCACATAAAAATAAATAAATAAATAAATAAAATGTATTGTATCCAACTACAACTAAAAAATAAATGTTTTTAAAAATCAGAGAATCAGGGGCTGGGGTTGTGGCTCAAGTGGTAGAGTGCTTGCCTAGCACCTGTGAGGCACTGGGTTCGATCCTCAGCACCACATAAAATAAAGATATTGTACCCACCTAAAAATTAAAAAATAAATATTAAAAAAAATTAAATAAAAATAAAAAAATCAGAGAATCAGATGAAGAGATAAAGGCATCTACTAGACAGTTAATAGGGATAATGGCCAGTTCAACATCATGACTGCACTAGGCATAGGGAAGGCTTAGCCCTCTGTCCTCCCTAGTGCCAGCCTCAAAACCCAAGCCAGGCTGAACTTCTGGGATATGCCTGTTCTTCTCTAACCACCAACAGCAGTCCTGGCCTTCAGGAACAACTCCAAATGACTCCACTTTTAGGATATTTCCCATAAATCTTCTTGGACATTTAGTTCAGTAGAATAAACTCCTTGAAGATGGAAATATTCCCATTATGATGCTCAGAATACTGTACATAGTCAGTGTTCAATAAATGTTCATTGAGAGTCTTTTGATCTTTCCAGTCCTTGCCTCAAGTGCAAAGCCAAAGACTATTACCCTGTACTAAACTCCTACTGTAATAGGAAGCATATATTCAGCATTGACTCAAATTTTGGTGAAGTAAGTTTGGGTAATTAGGAGTGTTTTGGGGACAAAGAAGCACATTCCTCAGCAGCCCCACAATAAGCCCAGGATCCTAGGAAAAACTTTCAAGGTTCTGGATTCTTTTTTAATGGGTATAAAAATACCTGGAAAAAATATGTAAATTTGCTCACATCTCTGAAGCCAGAAGGCAATTCCTAGAAAAGATAAACTTCATTTACTGTCACCTGAGCAGGCAGCAAGTCCGTAGCCATCCCTTCCTTCTTAATTTTCTTGCCAAAGGAGAATAGAGTGCTGACAAGGTAGGTCTGGAAAGGAAAAAGGTACCATGAAAAACTCTGGTGTCAAGATGTGGCTTGAAGAGAGGGAGTTACAACTGTCTATAACCTCCATCAGGTCCCAACAAAGCCACATATATTATATAAACCAAAAAAGAAGAATGTTGACCTAGCCAATTTGCCAAACTTCACCCCCTATCTAAGCTATCAGCTTCCTCTAACCAAATTGTGACTCATATTAAAGGGTCTTTCAGAGTTTAAAACTGTATACTCTAATAGTCACAATGAACTTGAATTTCCCAGGGATAGCACTTTCAAACATAGCTAGCTGATCCTAGGCCTGTCTGCTCTGTCTTGCCCTTTCCTTCCTGTGGAAATCACAACAAAGGTGCTTTCCCTGAGTGAGCCTCTGTAGAGTGCTATATTCTCAAGAACTGTGAGTAAAACACAATCTTTAAACTTTCCCAACCTCTCTCTCTTGATGTGTGCCTAGCCTTACCATACCAAAATAACATGATTTAAAACACTGTCCCTAGCCCAAAACATATGCCATATAGTTGCTCCAAAATATTGATCCTGCAGAGCTATGCTTAAGGACATCCACAGCTCCAAATAACCCTTCTCTCCCCATATACACATACCAGTTGGGAGGGGTGGAAACGCCAATTGCTCTGTAGATAGCAAGATCAGAGGGTGTCTGAACAGCCAGAGGAGCCTTAGCTTCCTATGCACTAAATCTGTCTTGAGTTTGCAATAGGGCACTCAGGATGCCATCCCTGGCAAGAAAGCAGAATAAGCTGAATGTGCTATGAAATCTCCAGGTGGAGCACCTCAGCCAATCAAGGGAAACTGTTAGAGAAGTAGTCACCTATGATAATACACAATCTTCTCCACAGCAGGAATCCTGAGTGCTTTTAATCTATTATTTTTAATCTTCACAACAACTTAAAAGTAAATACAGCCATTCTGTATCTGTGCATTCCACGTCCATATATTCAATCAACCTCAGATATAAAACAAAAATTGTTTTGGTATGGAACATGCACAGATTTTTCTTCTTGCTAATGCAAGGGGAAAAAAAACAATACAGTGTAACAACCACTTACATCAGGTATTATAAGTAATCTACGGATAAGAATAGCAGAGGATGCCCATAGGTTATATATAAATACTATATCATTTTATAGAAAGGTCTTGAACATCCAAGGATTTGGGTATCCTAGATGGTTGCGTGAGGTCTTGGGACCAATCCCAAGGAGATGCAGAGTACCGTATTCCTACCACATTCTATGGATGTGAGGAAGACTGGGAACTACAGATTCGGGACATGCCCAACATAACAAAACAAACAAACAAACAAAAAAGAAGGGAGTCCTAGTCCTAGTACAAGGTTTAATTTCAGCAATTATCTGGCCACTCTGAGCCCAGGATCTTTATCTATTAAATGGGAACAGTTATAGGGCAAACCAACCAGCCTATGACTTGGCATCAGATGAGTACATTCATTTCTAGTGCCGGGCACATGCATGGGCTTTCCCTGCAGATATTAGCTATTGTTGTTTTTATTATTTCTGCTTCGCTAAAGAAGCCACAAAAGACTGACAGGCACACGCCCACTGCCATCCCCGGCACACCCCTGCTCGCCTAGCAGGAACGCTTCCTCCCCGAGGGTCCCCCAGATGCCAGTGAGATGGGGCGCAGAACCAGGGCCCCCAGGTCGCCGGCCGACCGGCGCCTCTGGACCTACGGGCCGCGCGGCCCCGCGCAGCTCAGGGCCTGTCCTCGACTCCCCGCAGGCCCTCTCATCCCCATACTGTGGCCCCACTCACACGGAGAGAAGCGCTGGCTCGTGCCACGGCTTGAAAGAGGCAGCCGGGAGCGTCTCAGCTCCGGGCGGGCCGTCCTAGTAGACTCGGGATCCTAACACTCGCCAAGAGCCCCCCAGAAAGGCCGCGAGCAGTCCCCTCCGTCCCGCGAACCCCAGAAAAACTACGACTCCCGGCATTCCCCGGGCACCCGCCGACTACACTTCCCAGAGGGAGCCGCGGCAAGGCGACCTCCGGCGGATTAAAGTCTCTTCGCTCACGAAGTTCCCAGCCCAGTGGTCCGCGCGAATCTGCAGTGCCAGGGAGGGAGCCTGGGGCAAATAGGATGGGTAGTCTCCTGCCCTTGCTGCCCTGGTCAGCCGCCAGTCTTGTTTTGTTAGGCGGCAACATGAAGCAACTAAACAAAACCCTAATTTAGTTGTATTTAGGAGAATCAGTGTGCTGTAGTTTCCACTACTAGTCATGATTATTTTTAATGACCTAACGCATAAGATGGGCGTAGGTACAGTTGAAAAGCAGTCGAATGCTCAGTAAACGCCTGGCTGAACTTCGCCAAATTTTTGGAAGCCTTGTCCACAATGCTCCCCGTGGTATCTTCCTTGTTATCAGCGTTCCTTTGCTCAGTGTTATAGTTATACCGTATGTATGTGTCCCTAAACCGTGTTTATATTGTTCTTCATATAAATGGAATCTGCTATATAAAGTTGGCCCTCCCTATCTGCGGGTTCACTCGTCGGTGGAGTTAACCAAAAAGAGTTTAAATCCAAAAAGTTCCCAAAAAGCAAGTTAAAATTTAGATTTTGTTTCACTGCAAGGTACTATGCTGGATCCATGAATGAAATGATGTGGAGGCACTGCATTAGATATAATTCATAATATGCTAGTACTGTGCCATTTTATATAAAGGACTTAAGCATCCATGACTTAGGATATCTTGGGCAGGGAGTCCTGAAATCACTGCCCCACAGTTAAAGAGGGATAACACTAGAAATACAACAGCGAATAAACCTGGCAAAACCTTTTTGCACACATGTGGCTTAAATTCTGCTGTGGAAGAGAAAAAAGATAAGAATTATTATGTCTTGCTAATCAGAGAAAGAGAAATGGGAACACAGAGGGGGAGGAGAGTTTGGGCAATTAAGAAACATTTCATGAAGTAGGTGACATTTGAAGAAAGAACTGCAGAAGACAAATATGCCCAGTGTCAGCTAGCAAAATAAAAAGCAGATTCAAATTTCCCCAAAATGGAATCATGCCTGGCCTTTTCAAGGAACATAATACTACTACTAGCTGGGCATGGTGGCACAACCCCAGCTGCTTAGGAGGCTGAGGGAGGAGAATCACAAATCCATTACACCAGCCATGGCAACTTAGCAAGAAGCCCCTGTCTTAAAATAAAAAAAGGGATTGAGGCTGCTTTTGCTAAAAGCAGTGACTTCAATTAGGCCTGCATGCCCAATGGGTAACTGAAAGCAGGATGAAACTTCATCTTAAAACTTTTAGAGTCAGGTCACTGCTCAGCTCTTCACATAGGCATGTTAATCATTTAAGGAGTATTCATCTAAAAATGAGGAATACAATGTTTATTAAACCTGAATTTACCTAACCTATCTTGTCCCCGCTCAAGACTGAGGGATTTGCAAATGCAGCACAATCTGCTTTTATAATATCCTGTTTCAGACCCCCAGAGTGGCACCTAGAAGTCTTCAGTCTTTGTCCCACACCTTCCAGGAAGTCATCCCCATGACTCTGCCCACTAAGCAGGTGCAATCATATCATGGGAACTAAATCTCACCCTTCCAGGATCAGAGATCTGATAAACATCCTGAGCAGCAAGTGGAATTGCCCCTTAAGAGATAAAGACTTCTCTGAAGCTCAATCAGACCACATTTGACCCAGATTGCTTAACTGGTTATACCTCTTGCCCAATTCTTAACTCTGTTTAAACCTAACCCTCCTGCCAGCACCCTTAAGACACTGCTGAATGCTGGCTCTCAAACTTCGTATTCCCAATATGAACATATTGATTAGTTTACTTTACTGCCTTTCACCATTACTTTTTCTGCTTGTTTTGGGGGGCAAATGGCCAGATGTTGTTTATTGGAAAGTCAGGCCTCTGGCTAGAATTTTGGTAACATGATCAATGGAGAAAGACTCTCTGCTCGAGAGACCAAGAAAACTTTAGTTTGCTCCTCTCAATTCTGTTTTTCATTAGGCCTCAACTTTGGCTTCCATCCTGTCTTTGGCCTGACTATACCAGTCTTTGCAAACAACTCCCACTTGTCAGGGTTGTTTTTTTTGGTTCAGGTACCAAGGATTGAACCTGGGGTGCTTAACCACTGAGCCACAACCTCATTTCTTTATTTTTCATTTTGAGAAAGGGTCTTGCTGATTAGGGCCTAAGTTGCTATGGTTGGCTTTCAACTTAAAATCCTCCTGCCTTAGCTTCCTGAGCTGCTGGGATTACAGGTGTGTGCCTGTGACCAATTCATGTCAGTTTAACAGGAATCCCCAACCCTTGATATTTGGTAAGTTTCTCGTTCCTCACTTGATGTCTCCCTCATCCAGGGTGTTCAGGTATTAGGACCTCTGTTTTATTCTTCCTCAAGATAGAGTTGGACCAAAAAGTTTTGCTTATTTATATTGACTACACCCTGATATTCCTATCCATCTTTGCTCTGGCTGCCCTGAGCAGCCTCTTCCCAAAGAGGGAGTCTTTCTTGGGCACCAAGCCATCTGAGAATCTGTGCTTCTCCCCAAGTCATTTCTTTGCCTTACACTTGGAAAGTAAATCCCTGCCCTGAATTTTGAGTATAGGAGTTAACTAATCTCCAAAGATGGCCCCCAATAAGAACCATCTCTTTCAATACAGCAGAATCAATGCCATGTGATTCCCAAAGCTGGCTTGTAAGATATTTGCATCCTCTACCTAGGTCTCTTGGAATGCTTGCTCTTGGATCACTCCATCTCAGAAACCAACCACACATCTATGAGAAGCCCAAGCCCCAAGGATGAGCAACTGAGCTCTCAGCCAGCAGTCATCATCAACTGCCAGTCATCTTGGACATCCAGTACAATTGAGCCTTCAGCCTCAGCTGTCATGAAAACAGAAATCAACTGAACAGTAAGAACTGCTCAGTTAAGCCCCCAAATATTAATATTGATAGATATTAATAAGGTGTTTAGGCAACAAATTTTGGGGTGACTTGTTAGAGATGGATAACCAGAATACTTTCTCAATCATTTCATGTTTTTAACAACTTTACCATTTGTATGTATCACCTAATATAAACTTAATTTTGCAAAAAGTTTCATCATACTATGTATTGTTTCCTATAACTTTTTAAAAATTCAACGTTTTTGTCAAACTCATCCATATTTTTAGTTTCAGTTCATTCATTTTCTCTATTCTGTGTTAATATTCAAAATTTACCAATTCTTCTATTAATGGACATTCAAACTACTTAAAATTATTTGCTATTATGATCACTGCTCCTCAGAGTATCTTTATCAATGTCTGATGTCCATGTACAAACATTATCTGGTATATTTGCTGTGGGTGTGTATACAGCTAGACTACTTGTTCCATTATTCTATGTTAGTATGTATATATTCACACAGTGAAGCCTCTATGAAATGATATGCATATGTTTCACATTGCAAGATGTGGAGCCAACCTAGATGCCCTTCAGTAGATGGATAAAAAAAAAAGTGGCATAATACACAATGGAATTTTACTCAGCAATAAAGGAGAATAAAATCATGGCATTTGCAGGTAAATGGATGGCATTGGAGAAGATAATGCTAAGTGAATTTAGCCAATCCCCAAAAAACCAAATGCTGAATGTTTTCTCTGATATAAGGAGGCTGACTCATAGTGTGTGTGGGGGGGGGAGCATGGGAGGAATAGATGAATTCTAGATAGGGCAGAGGGATGGGAGGGAATGGGAGGGGGCAGGGGATTAGCAAGGATGGTGGAATGTGATGGACATCATTACTGGAAAGTAGATGTACGATGACACGAATTGGTGTCAACATAGTTTATATACAACCAGATATGAAAAACTGTGCTGCATATGTGTAATAAGAATTGTAATGCATTCTGCTGTCATTTATTTTTTAAAAAAATCAGGGCTGGGGATGTGGCTCAAGCGGTAGCGCGCTCGCCTGGCACGCGTGCGGCCCGGGTTCGATCCTCAGCACCACATACCAACAAAGATGTTGTGTCTGCCGAGTACTAAAAATAAATAAATAAATATTAAAAAAAAAATCAATAAAAAGGGAAATACATAATTTAAAAAAGATGTCAATGATCATACATTCCCTCCAGTACAGGATGAATTCTAGTTATTCTACATATATCCCAAACTTCTGTACTGTTACACATCTTAATTTTTTCTCATTTGTAATTGGTAAATTTTAAACCTCTAATAAAGTTACTATCATTTCATGATTTTGGAAATTGGTGTTCTCTTCTGTAGTCATGTATTCCACATCATTTTATCCTATTAAATGTTAATTTGTAAAAATTATTTGAACTTTTTTGGATTATAATAGTCCACTGAGCATACTGCTGAAAGATCTGTTTTGTGTCATGACTTTTCATTCCTTTTTTGGTGTATTTTGGTAAGCAATTCTTTGATGGGAGCAAATATATCAAAAACTTCACACAGCTCATTTGTTTTAGGAACTCCTTCCCTGCCTCAAGGCCATCTAGTTATTCCTTACATGTTCTTATGAAAGTTATAATTTTGCCTTTTGTACAACTGTTATGTGAGGGGTAGGGTCCAGGTTGTTTGTTTTTTCTGTGGGACCATTTCTATGTCCTATAGCATTACTGAACAGTTCATTCTTTCTCCTATTCCTTCAGTTATAAATGTTTTTAATGTTTTAACATTTCTGCAGGTTTTCAGTAAATAAACCAAAATTCATCATGATGCTATTAACCAATTAAATCCTAAGTTCTCAAGTCTGTGAACATAATAAATATTCGAGTATTATTTCAGTTACCATAGTAGTACATTAATTGCTTGATATAAGTTTTTATAGTTGTTCTGTATCTGGAATGATGGGACAAAATGGGTTTAGGTACTTTTGGGTTACTTTTGCTAAGCTTTTGTTTAGCATTTTTTACATCTCTTCATGGATAACAGCAACTTGCAATTTTCCTTTTTCGCATTTTCCTTGCCTAATTTTGGTTTTGGGTTATATTAGAATTATTGTGCTTACACATTACCTTTTCTGGAAGATTGTAAAACTTAATATTACTTAAAAATTTAATCAATCTTGCTTGAAAAATAACAGGGCCATATGTTATCTTTGTGGGATTTTAAATCAGATTTAACGTCCTTGATGATTTTAAGTCTATTAATACTTGAGAAAGATATGTTTTCCTGGAAATTTTCCTACTTTAGGTAATTAGAAATAAAGGAATATTTGTGGGGAAAGAAGCACTTGCAGATGGAGCATTAAATGGCCTGGAAAACTGCTCCATAAATGAATGAAATAATGACACTCACTATTCCCAGAAGGCAAAAGCTGAATGTACTGATATCTACTCTGCTTGTTTTCCATTCCAAATATCACATTTTCAATTTTTTTTTAAGTTTGGAGAAACTTAAAAGAGATGAGGACTTGAAGGAATTTAGCAAATTGGTTTGTGAAGTTTACTAATATGACTCATTTTTTATAAATGCTGAAATGGGCTAAATTGTCAATGTTTTAGAGGAAAAAAATCTGAAACAAAAACTGAATGTTTGCCCAGTGGCCTTCAGAGTGTGGGGAGGGAGTGAGCTTTGTCTGATGGGAGCAAAAATGGAATATAAGATTGAGTCACCTGGTTCACTTTATCTCCTTGAGTTCCACATCGGTTCTGGGGTTTTCTGGTGATTGGAAACCAGAGAGCTCAAGGAAGCAGGCACAGCCAGGAAACTAAGAGTTGTTTTCCCTATGGCTACAATGTGATATAAGTTCTAACAACACTGACAAGTAGATTAAATTGCAAAAGCAGCAGTTGTCTGAATAACCTTTACAATACAGAAAAGGTAATCACTTTCTGAGAAAAACAAGTGAAACACCATGCACTTTGTGACTTAAAATAAAATGACTTTATATCTGAATCAGAGGGTGAAACAAGTAGTTGGAAAGAAAACTAAAAAGAACGTACCTGCATAGATTACAGAGTAATTTTCCCCTCGGGTAAATGGCTTAGAAGAGTGGAGAAATGACCCAAAGTTTGAACAACAACCAAGTACATAATTTGTTTTCCAAATATGAAAAAAATTTTAGTGACAGTGAGGTAGCTACAGTTTACCTGTATACATTTTTGTTCCCAAATATTCATTCTGGTACAATTGGCTTGTGTAATACTTAAATGCAGTTTCAAGAAGTAGATTGTTAGATTTGTCTGAAGTCTGGGCTTTATGGCTGTACTTTTACCTAAACCAGCAGGTTCCCAGTAATGCCTGCGAAAGCTGATGGCTGTTAAAACATCACTAGAAAGCAAATAAAAGAATATCAACCCTTCAATCTCACAGAGTCTATTTCAGTCGGTAACAACTTAAGAACATACAAAAAATCATTTTACAGAAGCTTTCCTAATATTCCCAAGGTTACCCTGCAACATGAAGTGTCCAGGTGCTTGATGTCTTCTAACTTCTGAAGTTTTACTCAAAATTAACGGCTCTTCGCTTTCTCCCCAGAATGAATGATATTCAATATGAAATGAACTTCATTTGGAAGACTTGCCACATGCATTTTATTTATGTTTTTTCTCAATTATGAGTCCTCTGATGATTAGTAAGAGATGAGCTCTGACTAAAAGCTTTCCCACATTCTTTGCATTTGTAAGGCTTTTCTCCTGTGTGAATTCTCATATGTGTCATAAGGGATGAACTTTGTCTGAAAGCTTTCCCACACACTTTACAGTTAAATGGTTTCTCTCCAGTATGAATTCTCTGATGCTGAATTAGGGCTGAGCTTTGGTTGAACGCTTTTTCACAGTCATTACATTTATAAGGTTTCTCGCCAGTATGGATTTTTCGATGGGTATTAACAGCTGAGTGGGAACTAAAAGCTTTTCCACATTCCTTACAATGATATGGTTTCTCTCCAGTGTGGATTCTGTGATGGATATTAAGCCGTGAGATCCAGGAGAAGGCCTTGCCACACTCATTACACTTGTAGGGTTTTTCTCCAGTGTGAATCCTCTGATGTTGTATAAGTGCTGAGCTTTGGCTAAAGGCTTTCCCGCATTCTTTACAGGCATACGGTTTCTCACCAGTGTGAATTCTCTGATGAATAATAAGGGCCGAATGGTAACTGAACACTTTCCCACACTCGTTACAATGAAAGGGTTTCTCTCCAGTGTGAATTCGATGGTGTCTACTCAGCCGTGATATTGAAGTGAAGGCTTTCCCACACTGACTACATTCATAAGGTTTCTCTCCAGTATGAATTCTGTGATGCTGGATGAGAGATGAGCACTGACTAAATGCTCTCCCACATTCTGTACACTTATAGGGCTTTTCTCCAGTATGGATTCGCTGATGGTTATTAAGGGATGAACTACCTTTAAATGTTTTGCCACATTCCTTACATTTATAAGGTCTCTCTCCAGTGTGCATTCTTTGGTGCCCAATAAGAGAGGTGGTAAAACTGAAGGCTTTTCCACATTCACTACATATATAAGGTTTCTCTCCAGTATGAACTCTCAGGTGCTGTGTCAGGGATGAGCTTTGGCTGAAAGCTTTCCTACATTCCTTACATTTATAGAGCTTCTCTCCAGTATGGATCCTCTGGTGTTTGCTCAAGGAAGAACTGTGGAGGAAGATTTTCCCACAGATATTACATTTATAACATTTACGCACTGTGTTGGCTCCCAGTTGTTTAAAGAGAATTGAATACTGCTGTGAACGGGGTTTCCTTCCTCTGGGAACAATTCCAGGTTTTCTAGTAAGTGATGATTTTAAGCCAAGATTTTTCTCAAGTTCAAGGCCTTTAAAGCTTCTTCTGTCTTTCACACAGGTTTTTTTGATGGTAAACAACACTTTTCTGAAAACTTTGTTCTTTTTGCCTTGTTGCTTCTCTAACTTGTCTTCATTCATGTAGACTTTTCCCAGTCTGAAATCATCAACTATGAGTTTTTCCATGACTTCCAGATTTTCTTCTTTGGAAACTGTGGTTTCAAACAAGTTCTCCCATCCTATAGTAAGCAAATAAAGTAATCAAAAAAGTTTAGTCTCTCTTGCACTAAGAATAAAGAAAAGTGACATCAAAATACAAAAGGATAGTTAATATAAATATAGCCTTGAAATTTTAGGAAAGGATGGGAATAAAGACTAGAGGAAAAAGCAGGATAATAGACATGTATGGAAGAAATCTATAGGAAGGTGGCTTGAGGTACTCAGAGGGAAGGACCTTCAATGGGAGGAAGAACCTGGATTGATCTAGTACCAAAGATCAGGTTATCAGGAACAGGGTATTTCTGAGTATGTCCTGTATTATTATTGTACTTCATATCCCAGGCCAGCCACCAGGACATTCAGATAAATTTCAAGGGAAAAAGAAGTGAAGACACCACCTCCCCTAAGGAGCTCTGTGAAACACAGGGTTTCATTAGTGCCACTGTGGGAAGTGTCAGAGTGCAATAAATAATATTGCAACAGATATTAGCTTACTCAATCAGTAATTACTGAATGTGTGCCTGCATCATGTAAAGATCAAGGCTCTGGAAATGACAGGGAGCAGGTCAGATGGAGCCCACTCTCACAAGGCTTATACCTAGCAATGGGATATTGACAATGACAAAGTAACCAACTCTAGGGCTGGAGATGTGGTTCAAGTGGTAGCACGCTCGCCTAGCATGCGTGAGGCACTGGGTTCAATTCTCAGCACCACATAAAAACAAAATAAAGATACTGTGTCCACCTAAAAATAAATATTAAAAAAAATAACCAACTCTAAAAGAAATACTAGGGACTGATGAGAACCATAAACAAACCAAAATAGTATTAACATTGTAAAGAGTAAATAGAGTAAATACAGTGATATTTTAAACTGGGCAATAAATGAAATTAAGATAGATAGATAGAGCAGGCCACACAAAAATGTAGGTATAAAGATGAATTCAGTCAGAAGGGACAGCTAACACAAAGGCTTCCTAAGGCAGGAATAAGTTTTCTGTGGTCAAAACAGAAGGAAGTTCAGTGTGTCTTAAGCAGAAGAAAAAGAAAAGTGTTAATGAGGAAAAGAGGCAGGCAGAGGCTATATCATATTGACTCTCTTAAGATATAGTACAGAATTTGAAATTCTAAACATCATTGGGGATAGAAGGGACATGGTATGTGTTCTTTGTTTAAAAAGAACCATTCTAGTTGTATGATAAATGGGCTGTAAGTGGGGTTAGGGTAAAGAGAACAAGGGCAGGTAGAGAGAGGAGGCACTCTGAAAGTTGCTATAGTCTTCCTGGATGGAAGATGGCATTGGCAGGTAGTGGGAGAGATGGAAGGGACTGGGCACATTTGGGAATTTTGGAGGTAGAGCTGGCTTTTCAATCACAACACTCATACATTTATACTATGATTATTTACTCTTTGAGAAAAACTGGGACTAAAATTTCCATAAGGGAGAGTGTTTAAGAAATTATTGACAATACAATAAGCCAGCAGGTAGCTTTTCTTATGAACAGATTATGTGGAAGAAGTGAAAGAGGTGACTCAAGGATGAGCTCCAGCTTTTGGATTGGTAGCTCCATGGAAAATGGTATCAGTTCTGATACTGGGAAATAAAAGAAGAGTACATTTTAATCCATCTTTTTGATTACTTAAGATACACTGCAAGCAAATAAAACTATGGATTTAAAATAAAAGAATTGAGGGAACAGAAGACAGCAGAAATTAGCTAGACAGCAATTCCCAATCTCTTCACAACACAGAGAACAGGCAGTGAAGGAAAAGCAGAATTGGGAGGTGGGTGACAAAATAAATGCTCTAAGACTCAACATTACAAATCCTGAGACCTGGAGAGACTTGAAGATCAGTTACTAGAGTAGAAAATAAGTGCAGAGTTCTCTAATCCTGAACTTGAACCAGGGTAGGGAGAAGGGGGAGGGGCAACAGAGAGAGAAAGACGGAATGGAAAACTCTTAAGCTCACCCACTTAAAATCATTTGAAAAGGCAGACCAAAGTTACCAAATTTTGTGAAAAGGCACAGCAGAGTCCCTGAAGCAGATCAAACAGCTTAAAACGAACTTGTGAAAAGAAAGTTGAACTGGGGTCTGCAGCCATCTTGTGGAGCCCTTATTAGTCACCCCATAAAACAACATGACATCTTCCCATGTCCAGACAGCTGCAAATTAAATGAGAGGAAAGGTCTCTGCAGTGGGATCTCTTGAGAATTCAGCTAAAAAGAACTTCTAAGGAAATGCTCCTAGCCCCAAATCACTGAATCCCACTCCCCCTCCCTGCAAACAAGGGGAGATGTTGGAGACATCCTATGAGCACTTTACTCAGCACTCTACTCAGCCTCTGTGACCCAGGCAAAGGTGAAAAGCACAGCTTCCATGGGACCCAGACAGTGGTGGAGCAGCAATGTGGCTTTGGCCCCAGTAGAGAAAAGCAGATCCATCCAGAATGCACCAGCCCCCATCACTGACACTGGGGGGAGCCACTGTAGGTAGCCTAGGAACAGTCCCATTGATCATGGGCCAGACTGGAAGAAAGCTGCCTGAATATCCAGTGACAGAGAGATCCAGATCCCAAATGGTGCAGCCAGGGGCAGAAGGCTGCAAGGAGAAATTCCTGAATACCCCTGGAAACTTAAGTGGAAAGCACCTGCAAAAATAGCCAGATGGAGGTCAGTTAAGATAGAAAATTGCCTGATCCAAGGCAGCAGCAAGTAAATGTTCCTAGTTTTACCTGGCTCTCAGCCCAACCCAAGGTTATAACTGGAGAGTGAAAGGGCATTGTTTAGACACTGGCTGGACCTTACATCAGAGTCAACAAAGGGAAATGACACACATCGTTTACAACCTGGAGCAGTAGAAACCAGAATCCAGGTGAACCACCTGAGTCCCTTCGCTACAGTACCTCAGAGACTAGTGTCAGCTGGGGGAATGCTTCTATACCACAGAATATTTATGGAAATTCTACAACAAAGATCTTGCACTCACTAACAGCCACAAGGCTCTACACCACCATGAAAAAGATCCTGGACAGGGGAACAGGTACACAATGACCCACAGCAACCACAGGAATACTCCACAGCCTGCATCCTGAACTCCTGCACATAACAGAAATAACCAAGCCACAACAGTGTACCCTCGAGCAGTCAGCTGCAGGTCCCTGAGCTAACAAACCACAACCACCTGGTTGGAGGTCCATAGCAACTAGGGAAGTGGTTCCTGTGCCCCAGCAACTCTGGAAGGATTCACAGTCCAAGAACGATGGACATCTACTAAACATCCAAACCCCAATGAAATCCAAACCAAGATTCAACAAAAATTTTCTTCACCTTGGCATGGCTTACTATAAATAACTTCAGTGTTGACTTTGGTCATATAAATCACTCTTTGAGTTGATCAATAGTTGTTATTCTAATTGTACCTTCAAACCATTTGAATGTATTTCATCTAATGGTTTAAAGCATCAATTGGAATCAGGCTTTCTCTCTTTGTTTTCTTAGCTCTGGTTTATACCTGTTCCTCTTACCCACTACTTACATTATCAGCTACTACCTCAAATACCCACCATCCATCCATTTCTCCTTTCTACATTGTGGTGTGTATTATTATTTTCTATTTTTTCCTCTCTACTTCTCTCTTTCTTTCTTTTTCCCTTCTCCTTTTGGCCCAACTTTCTTCTTTCCCCTATTTTAGCACTCGTTTAAAGTTATTGCAATTTTACTAAATTTAATAACTAATTTTTTACCTACTCCAGAACTTTATAAGATTATATCTGGATTAGAGGAAATATAAAGAAAAATATCAGCAAGCTTTTTGTTTCTCATACAGCTGAATAGTATGAGGCTTGGCTCTGAAGTGACTGTAGTAAACAGGGTTCAGTGGCACCTCTCAAAGTGGTGCTGATATTGAGATCAGCAAAGGTCACACTTTGATTTAAAGATAATATCTGGATTAACCCAGGGCTCTTAAAAGAGAGAAACTCATAAAGTAGTTCCTTACTTAAAAGAAGAAGAGATAACTATTCACAATAGATGGGTAAATATACGAACAATTTTAAAAAGCAAAGGAACAAACCATCCCAAATAACTAACTCCATTGATGCCACAGTGAAAGAAATGTCAGAGAAAAAATATTTTAGAAAGTTCATAGTTACAATGTTCTTTGAGCTTAAAGAAGATGTAAGGAGACTGGGGCTGTGGCTCAGTGGTAGAGCCTTGCCTAGCATGTGTGAGGCACTGAGTTCGATCCTCAGCACCACATAAAAATAAACAAATAAAATAAAGGCATTCTGTCCATCTACAACTACAAAAAAATTTTTTTTTAAATAAAAAAATAAAGATGTAAGGAGTGAAATTAGAGAGAAGATACAGAAAGTGAAAGACCACTTCAATAAAAAGAGATTCTGAAAAACAACCCAACAAAAACCCAGAAAATAAAGACTCAAAAAACAAATTAAAATTTCAATGGAAACAACCACAAAGATGGGAAGTTATATTTCATGTATGTATGATTATGTCAAAATACATTCTACTGTCATGTGTAAGTAAAAATAATAAAAAATTCTAAAAAAATTTCAATGGAAAGCATTACCAATAGATTAAAACACTTTGAAGATAGATTTTCAAGCCTTGAAGACAAAGTACATAATCTTGAAAATAAAGCTGACCATAAAAAAAAGACGTAGGAGACAATGACCATAATATTCAAGAAATCTGGAAAAAACATCAAGAGGCCAAATTTAAGAATCACTGGGGTAGAGGAAGGCTCCAATCTTTTCAATGAAATAATAGCAGAAAATTTTCCAAACCTTAAGAATAAGATGGAATTCAGATACAAGAGGCATTTATGACTACAAATATACAAATTCACAATAGATCCACTCCAAGACATATTATAATGAAAATGCCTAACATACAGAATAAGAATAAAATTTTAAAAGCTGCAAGAGATAAATGGCTGGTTACCAATCCAGATTTCAACTGACTTCTCAACCCAGACCTTATAAGCCAGGAAGGCTTGGAATAATGTATATCAAGCTCTGAAAGAAAATGGATGCCAATGATTCTATACCTAGCAAAATTAAGCTTCAGAAGTGAAAATGGAGAAAAAAAAAAAAAAACTTTTATGATACGTAGAAACTAAAAGAATTCATTCCAAATGCCAGAAAACAAAAATCATTTCTCCATAATGACATTGAATGTAAATAGTCTAAACTCTCCAATCAAAAGACACAGATTGTCAGTTGGATTAAAAAACAAAATCCAACAGTATATTGTCTGCAAGAGACTCATTCACTGGTAGACATCCACAAGAATCAAGGTAAAAGGATAGGGAAAAAAAATACCATTAACTTGAGACTCATACACAAACAGGGCTACCTATTCTCATATCAGATAAAGTGGACTTCAAGCCAAGTTAATCAGAAGAAACAAAAATGTTCACTTTAATTAAGGGAATCACACAAGAATAAGATATAATGACTGTAAATATTTATGACTCAAACAATGGTACACTGATATACATAAAACAAACTTTTCTCAATATTAATAATCAAATAGACCACAATACAAAAATAATGACTTTAACATACCTCTCTAACCACTAGATGGATCAGCCAGACATAAACTAAGTAAAGATTCTGCAGAACTAAAAAACACAATTAAAAGTATGGATCTAACAGAAACCTGTAGAATATTCACCCATCAACAAATGAATTCACTTTCTTCTCAGCAGCACATGGGACATTTTCTAAAATATGCCATATTTTAGGTCATAAAACAAATCTTAGCAAATATAACAAACAGAGATACTCCCTTGCATTCGATCAGATCATAATGGAATGAAATTAAAAATCAATGATAAGATAAAAAACAGAAATCACTCTGACACCTGGAGATTAAATAATACATTTTTGAATGATGAATGGGTATCAGAAGAAATTAGGGGAGAAATAAAATACTTATTTCCTAGAAGTAAATGAGAACAGTGAAACAACATATCAAGATCTCTAGGACAGTATTAAGATAGTTCTAAGAGGAAACTTCATAGCATTGAGCTAGTACATCAAAAGAATAGAAAGATACCAAATAAATAATCTAACATTACATCTCAAGGTCCTAGAAAAAGAGAAGCAAACCAACACCAAAATTCATTCAAGACAGGAAATAATTAAAATTAGAGCAACAATCAATGAATTTGAGAATTTAAAAAAATACCAAAGATCAATGACATAAGAAGTTGGTTTTTTGAAACGTTAAACAAGACTAATTAAATCCTTAGCCTAATTAATCAAAAGAAAGAGAGAAAACACTCAAATTAACAAAATTAGAGATAGAAAAGGAAATATCATCACAATACCACTGAAATCCAGATGATAATCAGAAACTATTTTGAAAATTTATACTCCAATACCAATAAGCTACAAAATCTTGAAGACACTAACAAATTCCTAGAGACATATGCCCTACCAAAATTGAACCATGAGGATATAGAAGAATTACACTGATCAATATCAAGTAATGAAATTGAAGTAGCTATCAAAAGATGAACAACAAGGAAAAACCCAGGACCAGAGGAATTCTCAGCTGAGTTCTACCAAACCTTTAAAGAAGAACTAATATAATGCTCCTCAAATTTTTCCATGAAATAGAAAAGGAGGGAACACTGTCAAACTCATTCTACAAAGCCAGTATCACTCTGATATCAAACCCAGACAAACACATATCAAGGAATGAAAACTTTAGACCAATATCCTTTTGCAACTGAAGTATTACTCAGGCATAAAGAAGAATGAAATTACAGCATTTGCCAGAAAATGGATGAAGTTGATAGTCTCTACTATTAATGCTAAGTGAAATAAGTCAATTCCCCAAAGTCAAAGGTTGAATGTTTTTTCTGATATGCAGGGGCTAATCCAAAGTAAGGGGATGGGGGAGAAAGAAAAAATAAAAAAAGAAAAAATGGGAGGGAGTGAGGGAGAGAGGGACAGGCGGAGAAAGGAAAAAAACTATTAAAAGATCAGTAGAAGAGATGAAGGGGACTGAGCAGAATGAAGGAGAAATAGGAAAAGGGAAGAACATTGGAATGAATCTGACTGAGCTTTCCTATGTACATACATAAATATAGCACAGGGTATATCAAGTATATCCACAAGACACTAATTTTTAAAACACTATAAATAAATTACAGAAAGATCAGTAGAGGGAAAAGAATATGGGAATGGAAAAAGTGCTACTGATGGAATTAGAGGCAAATCATTCCATGCTTTTGTGAGTGTGTCAAAATGTTTCCTAAGGTTATATATAACTAAAAAAAATTAATTTAAAATGATCAAATTGTAGTAAAGTTGATATATTGTGGAAAATGATAATGATTGTCAATACAGTTCTGGTAAAGATGAGTTAGGAGTTCGAGCAAATGTTTCCATACATATGAAAGGGAAAAATATGCAATTTCCTAATTATTTTATTGTTTGAAGAAATATGTGATTTAAGTATATATTAATGCTGCTATCAGTATTCTTATAAAAAATAAAAACATGTAAATAATAGAATGTATTTTATAAGACAGTTTTTGTTTCCTTGACTAAAAAGGGAAAGTGTAATAATTTCAAGAAAATTCAGAAAACCATAAAAATGAATAGTTTACCCATAAGCATATCACGCAAATCAATCCCTGTGACATATGGGACTCAGCTCACCAGAATTTTCCGTACATAAAAGTATCACTTTTATTTAAAAAATAAAAATGTGCTGGGTGCAATGGCACACGCCTATTAATCCTAGCAACTTGGGAGGCTGAGGCAGTAGGTATACAAGTTCAAAGCCATCTGGGCAACTTGGTAAGACCCAGTCTCAAAATTCAAAAAATGAAAAGGGGTGGGGTTGAAACTAAGCTTTCCTCACTTCACTTAAAATCCTGGGCTTCTCTCCATGTGTCAGTAATGTAAGTTGACACTAATATTTTAATGACTACATAAAATGTCCAAAGTATGAACTTATCATCACTTAATAGATCCCTGTTACTAAACAACTTTTGCACCAGTAATCCCTTGTGTTATAACACACATTCTTTCACACATCTTTGCAACTTTATATAATTTACAGAATTTTTTCTTAGGATAAATTTAGAGGGCTGGTGTTGTGACTCAGTGATACAGTGCTTGCCTAGCATGAGTGAGGCACTGGGTTCAATTCTCAGCACCACATATAAATACACAAAATCCACTGACAACTAAAAGAATATTTTTAAAAAAGAGATAAATTTAGAAATGCTGAATTGATTTTAATAAAACTAAACCATCCTCCAGTAAAACTATACCAATCAAAATCCCATTAAAGGTACTGTTTATCACTCAGAACATTAGCAAATCACTGGAAATATATTTCTTAATGCTTGGTAACTTAATAATGGAAAAATGGCATCCTGTTACTTTAGTTTGAATTTCATTAATTATGATGAATAGTTTTTCAAAAGATCCTTTATGGACTGTGGATTCACATTTCTTGAATTTTCAATCACAATGCTCATACTACAATTATTTACTCCTTGAGCATTTTTCTCTTTATATTATACCTTTACATTCTAAAGTTATCTCAGCACTATCAAAAGTAGGTAAAAACTGGAAACAGGGGCTGGGGATGTGGCTCAAGAGGTAACGCGCTCACCTGGCCACTGGGTTCCATCCTCAGCACCACATAAAAATAAAAATAAAATAAAGATGTTGTGTCCACCAAAAACTGAAAAATAAATATTAAAAAAAAACTCTCTCTTCTCTCTCTCTTTAAAAAAAACCAAACAAACAAACAAACAAAAAAAAAAACCTGGAAACAACTTTCCAGTTGGAAGATCACTTCATATGGCTTAACAATACAAAAAGCCTTTCAATGAAGTAGTCGGTGGGATGTGGCAGAGTATTTACTGAGAACTGTTTTTACTGAGAACTGAAAATAACTGAAGGACAATCACAATTTAAAACACTCTCAAGAATAATATGTACAATCACTCTGTTGCTGTCTCTCATGTAAAAATACTCAAATATTCATAGTGTGAATGAAAATCAGTAGAATATTAACAGTAGTTGATCACGGCTGATAAAAATTACAGGTGAGTCTCCTCTTTTTGCTCTCCTTCCCTTTCTTCCTCCCTCTCTCCTTTTACAATATCATGTATAATTTATATGAATGAAATATAATAGTTTTTTTAAGTGCTTGAAAAAGTACACAATTTGATAGTGTAGATTTCTTTGCCAATCAGAATGTTCACAGCCAAATCTAAACCTCATCTATAACTACCACTCTGGTCCTTAAAACAAATGTATTTATTTTCTAGGCTTCTGCGTGAATTTTTACTTTATTATATAATTATTATTGTAGTCATTTCTTCCAAATTGTTGGTGGGATGTGGCAGAATACATGTAGTAGAAACAAAATATCCCTAAAAAAAAGAACATGAATCTTCAAAGTAAAGGGCCCAGTTAGTGCCAAGTAACAACACTAAAAAAAAATCAATTTGATGAAACCTGACAAATTTTTTAAATTCCAAAGATAAAGAAGATATCCTGTAAGACTCCAGACAGAAAACAGAAAAAGAAAAAAGTGGTAACATTACCTATATACCAACAGGAGAAATAGAATCAGACTGAGAACTTGTATTAACAACACTCAGTGACCAAAGACAGTAGACTCACCTGATGGGGGGGAAAAAACCTGATGCCAGAATGCTAGCTCCAAAAGATAATTCCCAAAAAAGAAAAAAAAAAAAAAAAAAAAAGGAACTGATTTTTAGACATATACAAATTGCACACATGAATCTTTGAAAAAAATTTATTCATGAAAATATTCTAGTCAAACCAAAGAGAAAAAGATTCATGAATGAAAACATGAGACTGAACTGATACAGAAAGGCCATTTATTGCCAGCAAGAGAAATAAATTCTGGATAAGCTCAAGACAGCAATCCTCTGGTGCCAGAAACAAAGACAAAATTCAAAGCAGAACAGAATGTGGGAGCTTATGATGCAGCAATGCATGGAGAGTTTTAGAGACTCCGCAATATGTCCCAGGGGCCAGAATGTAGGACATATTTTGAAAATTTTCACAGAAAAAAGAATGGCATGATGAGTATTTATAAATCTCCTGCTTAAACTCCATTATTGCCACCATTTTGAGCTTCTCTCTCAACACATGCTTTCTTTTCTCATTTCTTATTGCTGCACCATGCGTAATAAGTAGCAGAGAAAAAAAATCAAAGCAAAAGCCCAAGATGAAATAATAAAAGAAAACTAAAGTAAAATAATTTAATAATCAATCCAGTAAAAGGAAGGAAAAAGATGGAAGAGAAAATAACTATAAACAGCTGGGCATGGTGGTGCACTTCTGTAATCCAGCAAATTGGGAGGCTGAGGTAGGAGGATCACGGGTTTGAGGCCAGCCTCAGCAACTAAGTGAGGCCCTAAGCAATTCAGTGAGACTCTGACTCAAAATAAAAAATAAAAAGGGCTAAGGATGTGGCTCAGTGGTAATGCACCTCTGGATTCAATCCCAGAATAATAATAATAATAACAACAACAACAACCACATTTATATACTACACATTACATTACATATTCTGCAAATTATAAGACACACTTGACAAAAGAGCTACTCATACTGGGAGAATTAATTCCTTTCTCTCTGAACCTAATATATCAAGTAATTAAAAATGTGCAAGGGGATATGCGGTTCCCAGCATTTTCCACCTGGCCTGGCACATTGAGGAGGCCCCTGCCAGTGTCTCCTACACACAGCCTCTTCACTGTGCCTGGGCAGCTGGAAAACGCCATGCCCATTTCCAAATTATCCCGTCACTCACCTAGACATGTACTTTGAGGTACTCCATTTCTCACTGCCTGGGGGTATTCTGCTTACTCTAACTGGGAGATGACTTTTGGTTTGGAAAATGTAATCCCTGTTCATTAAGAAGAAGACATGAGTGGCCATCCTGGAATAAAGTACCAGCTCTGCAGTCACTGGAGAAGAGGGACAGTGCAAGAAGGAGGTCTTGCTCAGGGAGGGGCCTTGGCTCCTAGTGGATGGTCAGGATCAAAGAAGGCAATGCACTCTTCTCAGCTGTAGCATTTTATGGGACCCAGGGGAACAGAGGGGGCAGTGTTGGGGAGAGAAGGAAATAGGAAAAGCATAGAGAAGACATAACTTAGTCAAGCTCAGACATCTCTGTATAGCCAAGAGGAATAGCAGCTATCACTCTGAGCCCATGGCGGGGGAGGAGAGGGCCTGTACCTGGCCAAGCCTTCAAATATCCTCCTTGAAGGGGGACTCTGCATCCCATGGACAACTCCTTACCCAGTGAGACCAGGTTGCTGTAGTTCTCCAGCATCACTTCCCGATACAAGGTTCTCTGGGCAGAGTCCAGGTGCAACCACTCATCCTGGCTGAAGAGCACGGCCACATCCCTGAATGTCACAGACTCCTGGAACAGCAAACCCATTTCTACTCACTCATGATCACCCCTGGATGGAATAACTGAGAAACAACCCTATCACAACTCAGGATTCTAAGGATTTCAAATAAAGCAAGTATTTCTGGATAATTTGGCTTTGTTACTGAGCACTTATTTATCATGTGCTTGCTTACTGTAAGTGACATATTGCACCCTCGGAAAGCTTAATCACAGCAGCCAAACAGAAGCATGCTTGAAATCATGAAACAAAATCAAAATAACAGACACAGAATTTTACGCTTGGAAATGTATAATTACCTAGGCCAAACTCTCACCTTACAGGTGACACACAAGAAGATTTTAGAAGGAGGTTCTAGTACTCTCACTTGGGGAGGACTAGGTAGGAGACCTCTGGGCTTGCCTTAGAACACAGTTCGGTTGGTCCCAGTGATGGATTCTATCATCACCATGGCCCACCTCTGTGTCCTGTGGGAGAGGACATTAACATTCACAGTGGGAGAGGCTCTGAGAATGCCCTGGGCAAGGCTTTACCAGGAGAGTGCCAAGGGTGGTAGTCTGCATAACCTTCAACAAAAAGCCAGGGAAGAGGGCTGTGATTAGGATTTCCCATCCACACCTCAGAAGCCTTTACTCCTCTACCCCTCTGCCACCTACCAGGCAAGTCAACACTCTGAACTAGTGGCCCTTTCTTTTCTTTTTCAGAATTTTTTTATAGATCTATTTTTAATAATACATATTAATTGTACATGTTAATGGGATTCACTGTGATATTTCCATACATGCATATAGAAAAGGAGAAAAGATCAATAAGCAAGAAAACATGGAGTGTTAATCTCATTTTCTGCCACCAGAAAAAGTTTAACTTTTTGCTCTATGTCCTTTCAGACTTTTTACATTCAAACAAAAATCCAAATCACATTATGAGAAACAGCATTCTAGTCAATGTTCTTACTTGCTGTCTAATATTTCACTACATGGATAAACTAGTTTGTTTAATCTTGAGGTGGATGTTTAGGTTGTTTCCACTTTTGTAATACTCTACAAATGATAGGTTGACCCTCCGTGTACATCATCAGAAATGTGTACAAAGCATTTCCTTAGCGTATATTTCTACAGCATAAGTGTTAGGTCACAATTCATTTTCTTCTCACCATCCCCAAGGTGAACCCAAGCAGATCACAAGGTCAGACACCTTCCCTGACCCAGAAAGGCAAAAGAAAATTAAAAAGAAGTGACTTGTTTCTCCCCATTGGAAACAAGGGAATATACATTTACTCCCATTCCTTTTTTTTCAGAATTTATCTTTTTTCAAACATGTAAACTTTTTAGTGGTCAACTAAGTCACTTGCCAGTCTCACAACTGAGGAAACTTCCCTCAAGGAACTAACAGCTCTTTGAGTATAATCATCAAGACATATGCTAAAATAATGTAATGGAAGGTCATTAGGCTGAGAGGGCTCCAACACCATGGGTTCCTAATGAAAGGAAACTTAAGCTCAGCCAATCAGAAGCACCACCTGAATATTAATTACATCATCAGGAACTCTGCATGGAGACAGTCCAACTTTCACCAAATAATTTCTTTGCTCTACTTCTGCAGTGACCCTATAAAAGCTTTCTCCTTTGGGTGGATCACAGAACCCTTCCAGCCTGATGTTTGCTCAAATAAACTCTTTAAAACTGAAATGTGCCAACATTTATCTTTTAACAAAGATAAAGGCTAATCTCCCAGTTTCTGGGGAGGAGATGGGCCTAACTTATCATTTAAGTCTAAACTGTAGAAACTACCTATTTCATTGGGTTATATCTTCTTATTCTGTGTAAGGTGAGCTTCTTGCAACCTCTTCTTCTTAGACTACATATGATGTGCATAACAATTTGGTTTCTGATTATAAAAATAATTACCTTTTTTCTCTTCTACTTTTTTTTTTTTTCAGTTTTCTGTGTTGGGAGAATTTTTTTAAAAAATATATATCTCCCCAATCCATTAATAATACAGAGTAAGTGCTTCTCAAAGTGCAGAGAAAGAAAGAAATTCCTACAAAGGATACTTTCCACCTCAAGGGAATGTAATCCCAAACCAATGCCCAAGCTTTGATTTCTTCTGGATGCCTTCCATTCACCAACTATACAAGCCTGGTCTTGCCCAATGCTAGGAAGTTGCCCTGGCTACACCTGCTGACAAGGAGGTTTCTTTCTTCAATCTTTCTAGGAGTCACCTGGACTCTTACTACGTACAGTAGTTTCTTGGTATCCAAGACTCCTGCAGATACCAATATCTGAGGACACTTAGGCTCTTTATATAAAGTGGCCCTTATGTAAAATGGTATAGTATATAACCTATAAACATCCTCCAATATACTTTAAATCATATCTCAATTACTTATAATGCCTAATACAATGAAAATGTGATGTAAATCGTTATTATAATGTATTGTTTACGGAATGACAAGAATAAAGTCTGGCCAAGTTCACTACAAGCACACTTTTTTTTTTCCCCCAAATATTTTTTATCTATTGTTGGTTGAGTCCCTATATGTAAAACCCACAGATATGGAGGGTCCACTGTACTCTCATACGTTGGTTGTCTTAGGTTCCTTAAGGGCAAAGACCATGACTCTCCTCTTTGAATCCTTAGTAAGGAATTATTTGACACAGCAATGTGTTTATGCTCCATCATACCTGGATCCCTCACAAAGCTCTGGCTGTGGCAATGGCATGGGATGGACTCCCATTCAATTTCTAGTCAATAAGTACTTAGCTGTTAACTGGAGACTGCACCATCAGACTGGCCTAAAACAAAGAAAACACCTTTCTTTCTAGCACCTAACCTACCATGCCCTCTGGTCCCTCCAGGGGCTCTACTGTCTAGAGAAATTCAACAATGAATGAAACAAATTGGCTATCTATAAATCCTTAAGGCAGTTCAAGAAAGAAGCCTCCTTCACTCACCTGAATCTGTGCTGGCAGCAAACTCCTGGCCATTTCTCCCTCCCTGCTGGGGAAGGCAGCTGAAACAGAGAAAGAAGCTGTGAGGACTATTCACCCTGCCTGCACTCTGCCCTCATTAAGACAGACCAGATTAGAAACCTCCACCAGACCAGAACTTCCAGCCTTAATGGCTTAATGGTATCTGCAGATCCAAGCCAAAAGGGCCCTGAGCATGGCCACCAAAGCCAAAAGTGGGCAAAAAGCATACTCCCAGTTACTAGGCCTTTCAGCCAGTCATTGTGAATAAAGATGAAACAAGCTAAGGAATTAAAACCATATGATATTCAATAACAAAGTAAAGGGCACAGTAACACATGGCTCACAGGTGTTAAAGTGAAAAGACATTAACATTTCACACATTGGCATTTGGATATTACTTGAGGTGAAAAATAGCATCGGAAGAATGAATGCCGTTTTCAGAAACAATCAACTAAAAACTAGTCCTCTCTTATTTTCCTTTTAGAAATTCTACTTCTTTTATCAAAAAGAGTTACCAAGTTGCCTAAATGCAAAAGACATTAGAACTGACTTTTTATGATGGATACATTCTAAGAATTAAAAGCATGCTATTTTATAATAGTGCAATAACTACTACATCAATAGAGTTTAGAAATGATTTTCCTCTTCACTGAATTGATCCACCCATCCTCACCCCTCAATGCACACAAGGACTCAAAGGGTGCATCACCGGCTAGAAATGAATTTAAACTTTAGAGAAAAGGGGATGGGGGTATATAACTCAATGATACAGTGCATTATGTGTGAAGCCCTGGGTTCCACCCCCACAATCCCGACCCCCAAAAATCAAATTAAAAATTTAGAGGAAAAAGGAAGAACTTAGCAAATGGACAAAATTAACTTAAAAAAAAAATAGTTAAATCACTCTAGGAGTCACTGTAGAAAAACACTGCCAAACGAGTAAGACTGACAAAAACAAAGTTTAAACTCTGGAGGATGGGGGGGGGGGGGGGTGCGATGTTAAATCAACAATCGCTGACTGCTGAAAACCGCCAGGGGACTCACCAACCCTGAATACGAAGGACACAGTTCCCTAAAGTCTCTTTTCTGGGGACCACTTGTCCAGGAGAATGGCCTGAGAATGGCCCGGAGGTTAAGTGGTGTCACGCAGTCTTCCGGCCTCCCCGGGAGGACCTTCCCCGGCACCGCCCCCTGCCCGAGTCCTGTTCACCTGCCGAGGCCGCAATTGGGACGCGTAGGATTCACCCGAGACCGGCCCTCTGTCCTAGCCGCACCAAGGAAGCCCTGCGCCCTGGGCCCGCCCTCGCTGGCAGCTTGTACCTTAGTCCACCTGGGTGGGGACGCCAAGCTGCACACCGAACTGGAAGCGAGAGGAACACCTAACACAGAGACATTTCTCCCCGCCACCGCCAAACCGCCAGTACCACTGCGCATGCGCAAGGGAGAGCCAACGGGTTTCCCTTTCTGAACAGCAGCGCTTTTCCTTTCAGACTACATTTCCCAGAAGGTCTCCGCGACACACCTTTTCTATGGTATCTGAGAAGGAAACAATGGAATCCGTGCTAGAGAATGGGACCTGGCTGGGGTCACAGAAGGCTGAAGCCTTGTCTTTCATTTAGATCACCTTACTTCCTTTATGCACTCAATGTATTCGTAATTATAATGACAATTATATTAAAGAAAGAAAATGTGGAAGTCACTGCTGATTATCTTTAGGAGATAAGAGGGCTGTTAGAGTCAATTTTCTGTCCCCCACCCAGCCCCAGTACTGGAAATTGAACAGTGGTGGCTTTACTGCTGAGCTACATCTCCATGCCTTTTTTTTTTTTTTTTCTCCTTCTTTTTCCTTTAGAGACAGGGTCAAGCTAACTTGCTGAGGCTGGCCTTGAACTTGTGATTTTCCTGCCTCAGCCTGCCAAGTAAGTGGGCTTATAGGCATGAGCCATCACACCCAGCTCCACCTTTTTTTTTTTTTTAATAAAAAAGGTTAAATTTTAGATATATAGATATCACATAAATACATACACATACTTAATGAATAAGAATGATTGCTTTCCCTCTCAGATCAGGAACAAGGAAAGAATGTCTACTTTTACCACGTCCATTCCGCATTCGTTTGATGTAACCATTGGGATAAGGCAATAAAAAACATCTGAGCGCGGTAGCCCAGGCCGTAATCCCAGTGGCTGGGGAGGCTAAGGTAGGAGGATCCGAATTCAAAGCAGCCTCAGCATTTTAGCAAGGCCCTATGCAACTTGGTAAAACCCTGTCTTTAAATAAAATATTAAAAGGGCTGAGGATGAGCGCCCCTGAGTTCTATCCCTGGTTACAAACCAAACAAAAACTTTTAGAAAAAAAATGAGAAAAATCTTTGTGATTTTGCATTAAGTTAAGATTTCTTAAATGCAACAGTAAAAGCCTGATTCCAAAAAAAAAAAAAAAAATTTTTAAATGATAACTGAGACTCATTAAAATTAACACCAACTCATTCAATGATACTTTTAGGGGGTGAAACTGAAGCCAGAATTAAACAGGCAGTCAGCATAGATAGGTAAATCTAGTCAGGTCTTATCAAAGAGTCCAATTTGAGTGAATCTGGGAAATTGGAAACTGTCCCTAAGGGATTGAAATGCCTTCAGAGCCCTTCCTCCACCCTTATCAGGATAATCTGCCCCAGCTCCAACCTGCTGAGATAACCTGTCCAAGGGAGTTGTAAAAGTTGCTAATTAATGCATCCTGAGCCCGGCCTCTTGTCCAGATCACTCCACCTTGGCCCCTGTAGCCCATCTACTTCTCACCTTTTGGCTATCCCACTGAGCATCTGCTGGGCCTAGTAAGGAGAGAGATAAGGGGAAGAGAACAGGAGAACAAAGAAAGCCTAGGACATATAAAAAGGCAAAATGATCTCACTTTTTGGGATACCAGGATACAAGCTATGGCCCCCTTCTCCCTCCTGGTAGAAGTCTATGCTATCCCTTTTTTAAATAAACCCTGCTTTATATGCTTGCCTCAATGTGCTTCTCTAATATTATACTTCAACATGTGAGGAAGCAAAACTCATCACCGATAACCATCAGTATCAAAACAATCAGCCACAGCCTTGAAGAAATATAATAATATATTTGATAAAGGATTCATATCCAGAATGTATAAAGAACTCTCAAAACCTAAACCAAAAGGAACTCCAACCAATGTAATTTTATTTTTATTTTGTATTTGTTCTTTTTAGACACACGTAATAGTAGAGTGTATTTTGACCTATTATAAATACATGGAATATAACTTATTCTAATTGGAATCCGATCTGTGGTTGTACATCATGTGGAGTTTCACCAGTGATGTATGCATATATGAACATAGGAAAGTTAGGTCCAATTCATTCTACTGTCTTTCCTATTCCCACCGGCTCCCTTCCCTTCATTCCCCTGTGTCTAATTCACTGAACTTCTATTCTTCCCGCCATCTCCCTAATTATGTGTTAGCATCTGCATATCAGAGAGGACATTTGACTTTTGTGTTTTGGGGGGATTGGCTTACTTAGCATGATAGTCTCAAGTTCCATCCATTTACTGGCAGAAATCATAAAGTCATTCTTTTTTATAGTTGTGTAATAGTCTGTTGTGTATTTATACCTCTTTTCTTTATTCATTTATCTGTTGAAGGACATCTAGGTTGGTTCCATAGCTTAGCTATTGTGAAGAGCTGCTATAAACATTGATGTGGCTGGGTCACTGTAATATGCTGATTTTAAGTACTTTGGGTATATACCAAGAAGTGAGATAACTGGGTCAAATGGTGGTTACATTCCAAGTTTTCTGAGGAATCTCCATACTGCTTTCCAGTGGGGTTGCACCAATTTGCAGTCATACTAGCAATGTATTAGTATATCTTTTTCCCCACATCCTCACCAACATTTATCATTACTTGTGTTCTTGGTAATTGCCATTCTGACTGGAGTGAGATGGAATCTCAGTGTAGTTTTAATTTGCATTTCTCTAATAGCTAGAGATATTGTACAGTTTTTCATATATTTATTGACCATTCATATTTCTTCTTCTGTGAGGTGTGTGTTTCAATTTCTTAGCCCTTTTATTGATTGGGCTATTTGGTTTTTTTTTTTTTGGTGTTAAGTTTTTGAGTTCTTTATATATCCTGAAGATTAATGCTCTATCTGAGATACAGGTAGCAAATATTTTCTCTCGTTCTGTAGGCTCTCTCTTCATGGTCTTGATTATTTCCTTTGCTGTGAGGAAGCTTTTTACTTTGACACCATCCCACTTATTGATTCTTGATTTTTTTTACTTCTTTTTAAAAATATTTTTTAGTTGTAGATGGACACAATATCTTTGTTTTATTTTTATGTGGTGCTGAGGATCAAACCCAGTGCCTGAAGTGTGCTAGGTGAGCTCTCTATCACTGAACTACAACCCCAGCCCTTGATTTCACTTCTTGAACTTTAGGAGTATTATTGAGGAAGTCAGTTCCTAAGCCAACATGATGGAAAATTGGGCCTACATTTTATTCTAGTAAGTGCAGGGTCTCTGGACTAATGCCTAGGTCCTTGAACCACTTTAAGTTGAGTTTTGTGTAAGGTGAGAGATAGAGATAGATACTTCATTCATACAGATGGATTTCTGGATTTCCCAGCACCATTTGTTGAAGAGGCTGTCCTTTATTCAATTTATGTTTATGATGCCTTTGTCTAATACAAGATAACTGTATTTATGTGGGTTTGTCTCTGTGTCTTCTATTCCACTGGTCTTCAAGTCTGTTTTGGTGCCAATACCATGCTGTTTTTGTTACTATAGCTCTATAGTATACCAAGCAATGTAATTTTAAAAATAAACAAAAGATTTTATCAGATACTTCAGTGATGAAGACATAAGGATGGCAAACTCATAATAAGTGGGATATCATCATTAGTGAACAGAACAACATAAATGTAAATCCAAGCTATAATAAGATACCATTATGCATCTATTGTAAGCTAAATAATACCCCCCCAAATATGTCCACACCTTAATCCCCAAAACATGCATAGGCATATTACTTTATATTACATAAATATTTTGCAGATATGATAAAATTATGATCTTGAAATGGAAAGAGGATGCAGTAATAGATTACAGTGGGAGACATTCTAATGGACTCATGTTCAGTTTTACCCAGGTACAAATCACTACATACGAATATTTATAGATGTGTGTGCATGTATGTGTATATATATATATATATATATATATATATATATATATATATTATATTTTTTTTTTTTTTTTTTTTTTTTACTCTGTCATCAAATGAGAGGGTCTAAAAGCAAAGACACCCCAATAGCAATGAGCCAACCTTGGACACAGATCTTTATGAATACCACTCTCCAATGAAAAGAGCCAGAGTTCCTTGTAATAATAGATTCTAAAACTGAGACAGAAAATACAGAAGATGAACGTGGATCAATTTGGGATGCCAGAAAGTAAAGAAATTCTCAAAATAACAACAAAAATAAGTGATGGAGTTATGTCAAAGGGACACAGGGTCAACTTTAAAAGTTTTTAATGACCAAATGTGGAGCAACTTAATAAAAAATAGCTTTGGTTTATAACCCCAAAGCACAAAATAAATATGAGTCCATATTGAAATAAATCATACTAATTTATTAATCATTTTGACAATTAATTAACAATTTATTAATAAATGGGAAAGAAGAGACAAATATCTTATGAAAAAAATTTTAAATAATTGGTATATATATTGTAGTTTCAAGGATGTAAAACATAATTTCCTGCTCCTTAGATGAACTGTGCTTAATGATTTTGTTTCAACAAGTACAATGCCAAGATGATTAAGGGTTACATCAACAGTTTTAAGTCCCATTAAGAGCATGAACCCTTTGATAAAATGTGATGAATATGAAAACCTAACTCCATGGGCTTTCTTCCCGTGGAGGTACATCCCTATAATGCAAAAAACATCAGACAATCACAACAGAGTGATATTTGATAAAATATTTAACCAGTACTCTTCATAATGGTCAAGTTCATCAAAAGCAAGGAAGGTATCACAACCTAATGAGGACATGCATCATAACTGAATGTGACATGGTATCCTGGATGGTATCCCCAAACATAAAAAAGACACCAGGCAACAAAGAAAGAAATATAAATATAGTTATGGACTTTAGTTAATAATACTTAATCAATATTGGTTCATTAATTATGTTGTAGGGGACAAGAATAAGCCACCATGTTAATCAATTTTTTGTTGCTATAACAAATACTTAAAATAATCAACTTATGAAGAGAAAAAGATTACTTTGGCTCAATTTTAAAGGTTTCAGTCCATAATTAGTGGGCCCTGGTGTTTTGGACCTATGGCAAGGCAGTGCATCAGGGTGGGAGCACATGGCAGAGCAAACTACTCAATTCATGGCCAGGAAATGAAAGAAGAGGAAGTGGCTGGGATCTACTCTTTGCTTCAAGAGCACACTCCTAGTGACCCGAAGACTCCTACTAGGCCCCACCTCTTCACGGTTCCACCACCTTCCAATAGCATCACCCTGGGGATCAAGCCTTTAACACAACAGCCTTTGGGGGACAATCAAGATCCAAATCACAGAAGTTATCCCCTATAACCCTTTAGCATTTGGATTATTTTAAGCTGGAGGCAAATGAGAATCACAGATGCAGGAACTTTGAGGGATGAGGGCTGTCATAAATCCCCTCTTCCCAGAAAGTTTATAGTCACAAAGAATAAAGTGGTGCTGTGGTGCTGAGATGAACCTGTACTGCTCACTGTTCCTGTAATCTTGAAAACAAGCACAACAAACCTTACTCCAGTAATTTTGCCCAATTTACCTTCTCAGTTTGCTGCCCTTGGGAGCCTAAACTCCTTTACTCTGTCTTCTCATGTCTATAAATTTGTTGTGCTTTTTTAAGATGTTACATAACACAACATTCTAACCACCACTCTGAGGACCCATCTCTGAGTTCTCGCATACATATATATGCAATGCATATGTTAATAAACTCCTGTTGTTTTTCTCTTGTTGATTGATATTTTGTCAGTCTAATTTTCAAGGTCTCATGTTGGAGAACTTAGGGAGAACAGAGGAAAAAAATGTTTCACTTCTGCAAGTGTGAAATGCACTCTATAAATGTAAGATGTTCATGAGTGTGGATTTTATGGTAACTGTATTATTTTTACAACTTTTCCATATATCTAATACTATTATGAAATGAAATTTTTATATTAAAAATGAGGTTTTGGGTCTGTGGCTGTGTCTCAGTGGTAGAGCACGCTGCCTGGCATGTGTGAGGCACTGGGTTCGATCCTCAGCACCATATAAAAATAAATAAAAATAAAATAAAGATGTCCATCTACAACTAAAAAAATGTTTAAAAAATGAGGTTTGGCACAACATGCAGTTATTCTAATTTTAAATAAGCATTGTATGTTTAAAATTATTTTCATAGTATAATTAGCATTTCTTTGATTTGTGCAACATTTTCTCATATGCTTGATTTCATTAAAAAAATTATTCCTTTTTCCCCCCCCACTTTTCTCATGAGACTCTAGGAAAATGATGAAAAAGTCTTTAAAATAGATCAAAACTTCACTGGGTATCCTTTCATTGTCTTCAAGCTACTTTATGATCCTAGAATTTCTAGAAAACTATTAATAATACAAATTATTCATGTTTACAGAAATGCAGATTGTGTCTGGTGAAATGTGATTGATTATTGTCCTGTGAAGGAAATCTTTATTCACTTTGTCATCAGAGTCCAGGCCAGAGAGGGACCTGACTTCAGGATTCAGCTAACAGACCAGGTCCAGCTATTGGCCCCAAAACTCAAAATGGAAAAAGTATTGGTGACGTGGGAAGGAATTTATTCAACATAGCTATACCAGGAAGCAGAGGGGCCTATCATTCTCAGCCTAGTCTTTCAGTGGTACCAACAAAATCTTCAGGTTAAAATAGGGGAAGGAATGAGAGTAAGGGCAAAGTCTGCATAGTTGAGCAGTCTTGGTCACATTCTGTGTTTTGCTGACCATCTCAGATCTTGTTCTGCAACGTCCTGCCGGCTCTGAGGAAGTCATTATCCCTGTGGGGGCAATTCAGTTCTCATCATGAGAAGATTGCTTCCGCTTAGGGGAGCTGCCTCAGTTCCTGCCGTGGGGTAATTACTCCTGTTTAGAGAGGCAATTTGTTTATGAGGTAATCTGCCTGAAAGGCTCACTGTTCCTGTAATCTTGAAAATATCTTACTCTTATCTTGGTGTCTTAGCGTTGGGGAAGGATTATTAGCTTTAGTTGAACACTCCTTACATGAATAACATGTCTGTGTGCACAGTTTAGCAGGAAACATACCAAATGAAGGTAGAGATGACATGTGCTCCTTATGGAAAAGAAAGATGATAAAACCCCACGTTCCCAAATTCCCTTTTCTCTTCGCCAAAGCCTGGCCAAGTCAAGAGAATTATGAGAGAGAGTCTGGACTGGTATGTCCAGAATATATATTGTCTTGAAGGACATGGGCTTTCTCTTGTGCACACCCGGAACCAGGGAAAGTTGTTATTATCTGTAGAAAGTTGTGTTTTGTAAGTCTGTGAGGACAGTTGCTCCTGGGATGCTGGTCATACAAAGTAAACTAAACAAGTTCATAATGATATCGCTGCTTCTGCAGAATAACGTATAAAAATCCTCTCTCAGTGGGTGACTGGTGAAGAACTGGGGAAAGGACATGTGTCACTGTCAAGAAAGCTCAGCTGCCACTGCACAAAATGCTGGGAGGATGGTGGTACAGCCTGTCATCATTGAAATGTCCCTGTAAACACTTATTAGTAAAGATTCGTGCCTCTAATGTCATCTTTAGATATTTTCTTTGAATATTTTGGCAACCTATTCCACTGCTCCAGCAGAACTGGTCTGTAGACCTGACAGATGCCAAGCTTTTATCCTGGCTTTAGTTACCCACCAGACATTTGCAGGTCTAAGAAAAGAGTGGGTGCTTTTTGGTAAAACCAGTTTTTAAACACCTATTATAATTTCAGCTTATATGTGTATGGTTCTTTGAAATTTCCTTTAAATTGATTTTTAAATCTTGCTGTGTCTCTTGTTCATTAATGATTTAAATAAAATTCTTGACATGTGTTTATTTTATATTTGCATGAGAGTCAAGATTTTACCTTTTTCCTTCATTTTAAAGTTTTAGTGATTTTTTTCAATTTTGAGTCATTTTTACTGCAAATATTTGTTTTTCTAATTTTTCTTATAATCTTTCATGACAACCTACACAGAAAATAGTATAGAACAACAGTTCTAAAATCACTTGGTTTATCTATATACCAGGCACAAAAAGCTAGAATATATAGGTTCAAGATATTCTATCTATAATAGCTACAAAAATGCATAGGATAACTAGGAATTGTCTAACCAAAGGTGGACAGAGTCTTTAAGGAGACTATTAAGAACACTTTGTTGAAAGACATAAAGAAGAACTAAATAATTTGAGTGATATAAAATCTTCATGCATAAAAGACTCAATTACGTAAAGATTCTAGTGCTCAATTTGCAAATTGATCTGCAGAGTCAATATAATCCTGAACTATGTCCTAAAGAGATTTATATGGAATTTAATATGGTGATTCTAAAATTGATGTAAAAAATAGAAAGACTAAGGATAATCAGATATCTCTTGCGGGATACAATTAGATTATTATCAAAACATATCACAAAGCCACATAAATATTTAAGTGGCAATGGCATAGAGATAGATGTATAGATGAGCTGAAAAGAATAGTCTTTAAAATAAGTTACACCCATGTGAAAAATCCACATGTGGAAATCCATACATATTCCCCTATACAGTCATGCACTGCATAATGGCATTTCAGTTGATGATGGACAGCATATATAGTAGTGGCTGTATCTATAGTGTCCTGTGTAGTAGGTGTACCAGCAAAGTGTGTGTAGCTACACTCTGTAATGTTCACACAAATGTGTTCCTCAGATATGTCCCTGTCATTACATAACACATGACCATATATGGAAATTTGACATTGCACATCATAGAGAAAAAGACAAACTATCAAGAAATGATTTGGGATAATTTGGATAACCACAATGCCAAGGAATGGTATGCCCAGACATTTGGTCAAACATTATTCTGGATGTGTTTGTGAAGATGTTTCTGGATGAGAGAAACATGAATCAATACGCTGAGTAGAGCAGACTGCTTTAATTTTATTTGAATGGGTCTCATCCAATCAATTGAGGCTATAAATAGAACAAAAAGACTGACCCTACTCTTCCCTTGACTGTCGAGAGCTGGAACATCCATTTTTTTTTCCTGCTTTTGATTTCAAACTGAAAAAATCAGCTTTTCTTGTGTCTTGAACCTGCCAATTGGATTGGAAATTATACCATGGGCTCTCCTAGTTCTCAGGTCTTTGGACTGAGACTAGAACTATGCTATTAGCTCACCTGGGTCTCCAGCTTGCCAACTGCAAATATTAAAATCATTCATTCTCCATAAATGCGTGAACCAATTCTTTACAATAAACCTCAAGTGTATTTATAGGATATATATCTCAAATAATATAAATATTGCATAAGAGATTGATGTTTTTCTAGTCAATTCTAACCAATGTAGAAGGCCAACACATCCTCTGTAAATGACTGAAACTGTATTTTTCAATTAAATCATTATGCTTCTTTTTTCTTACAATGACTTGTGCTCCCTTGAGGGAGTAATAATTGGAATTATTGTTCTAATTTTAAAGGAAGTAAGTATTTTAATATTTGTCACTGAGTAAAATATTTTCTGTAGGCTTTTAGTAGATAACTTTATCAGGTTAAAGAAGATCTTTAGATTGCTAAACTTTTAACAACATGAATGAACATTAAATGTTATCAAATATTTTTTTCTGCATCCATTTAGATAATCATGTTTTTTCCTTTAATCTGTTAATGCAGTGAATTACATTAGTAGATATCCTAAGTCGTTAATCTGCTAAAGTGCATTTCTGGGACAAACAAGATATTTTTATGTATGTCAGTTTGCAAATTTGAGCTAGAATTTTTGTATTTATGCTCCCCAGTTTGAACTGCACATTTTATTTTCTTGTATTAGTCTCATAAAATGCCTTGTCAAAAATTTTTTCTATTCTGTGATGTTGTATAAAGAAATAAATTTCATTGTAACACATTCTTATGTACTGTGGATTAGTTTGTTGTTATGTAAAGCTTCATAGTTTCTATGGGATTATTCTGCCAGCACATTAATATTTTTGCACTCAAAATAAGAGGTTGTGAATAAAGGTGAACTAACACAGCTGAGAGCAAGCAGTACATCAGAACTGTGTTTCATATTCCTTCAACCCTCACAGACTCTCTGCTTGGGGTGGCCATCTTTCTCTCTCTCTCTCTCTCTCTCTCTCTCTCTCTCAGAAACACTTGTGTTTTGGGGATGGCATTATTTGGGGTTTGTTTCTGTTGTTGTTTGCAGTGCTGGGGATCAAACCCAACACATTACATGTGCTTGGCAAATACTCTACCACTCAGCAACAATGTCGGCCCTACTGTATGCTTCATAATTCAGTGGCATCAACTCTTCCTCACATCCTTTCTCTTTTTCACTTTCTTGAAATATGAGACTCTCAATTTATCATTTTATGGAGGTACTTTTTAAACACCCCTCCGCCTTTTTTTTTTTTTTTAGCTGCTTGGGATTAAACCAAGGCCTCATGCATATATATATATATATATATATATATATATATATATATATATAGATGAACACTATACCTTTATTTTGGTTATTTATTTTTATGTGGTGCGAGGACTGAACCTAAAGCCTCACATGTGCGAGGCAAGTGCTTTACCACTGAGCCACAATCCCAGTGCCCCACTCTTCCACTGTTATTATTTCTCATTAGGATTGCAGTTTTCATTAATGTTCTGGTTCCAGATGTGCTTTTGGTCTGTTTCCGTTTTATTTTTCCCTACTCGTGATTATTTTTTATTTGCAGTTTTCTATAATGCAAGAATTCTAGGAACACATATTCTATGCTTCTGTACAATATCTATATTCATCCCTTGATAATTCTGGGCCATTTGTCTGCACTTGGGGACTCCAGTGGCTGTTTCTTCTGCCTAATACATATCAATGCTGCTTTTTCACACATCTCATTGAGGTCTCTATCCATATATCACCTACTCTAGAGGCCTTCTGTATATTCACCTGAATATCCATATGAAAAGGGTGAAGTTGGACTGAACCTCACATTATATACAAAAAATTAGTTCAACATGGATCAAAGACCTAAGATTGAAAGTGAAAAATATAAATACCTTATAATAAAACAGGTATAAGTCTTCATGATCTTGAATTTGGCAGTATGTTCTTAGTTATGACACCAAAAGTGCAAGCAATAAAAGAATATTATAATTTGAACCTCATCAAAATTAAAAACTTCAGTGCATCAAAAGATATTACTAAGAAAATAAAGACAATTTACTGAATGGGACAAAAATATTTGCAAATCACATAGTTAATAAGGAATAGAATTCAGAATATACAAATAAATCTATGTGTGTGTGTGTGTGTGTGTGCTCCTGGGGATTAAACCCAGGAGCATTCTGCCTCAGAGCTCCAACCTCAGCCTGTTTTTCAAAAAACATAAATTTATTTTGAGAGACAATCTTGTTAAGTTGCTGAGGCTGACCTTGAACTTGCAGTCCTCCTGCTTCAGCCTGTAGAGTTGCAGGGATTATACATGTGCACCACCAGAACTGGCTATAAATACACCTTACAGCTCAACAAGAAAAAAAATCCATTTCAAAAGGGTCAAAGAACTTGAATTGTGATTCCTTCAAGGGAGATAACGAAAACAGCCAAAAGCACATGGAAAATTGATCAACATCATTAGTCATTAGGAAAAGACAAATGAAAAGCACGGTGAAATATAACTTCACATGTACTAGAAAAATGATAATCAAAAAAGTGAAAAAAAAAATCAAGCTTTGGTTACAGAACAGTTTTCAAATGACCCAGTCCTGTTGTCTCATTTGTAGAAGGAACTGGCTGGAACAGCCTGGGCTTTGTTCTTGTCTCCCTCTAGAAAAAGGATGCTTTAGCCCATTGAATCATGCTCTACCCCAGGATATAAAACCCAAGTTGGGCAAGTCAGTGAGACCCTGTCTCTAAATAAAATACAAAAAAGGGCTGGGATATGACTCAGTGGTTAAGTGTCCCTGGGTTTAATCCCTGGTACCAAAACAAAACAAAACAAAACAAAAAAAAACCCAAGTTGGGCTATATTCTAAGCTCCCTCACCTGTTGTGCAAATGGATCACACAGCGATAAAACTCAATCTAATCTGAGCAGCTTTCCTGAGCCTTGGGTTCCATCCAGCTAGTCATGAAATCTAGGCCTCTGTTATTTACAGGTGGGCTACAAGGGTGTAGCCCACCTGTAAATAATGCATCTACTTCATATAACTTGTTATGTACATAGGTATTCTGCCTCATCAGACTCATAAATCAGTAACTAGAACATAGTGAATTTGCTTTGCATTTGTGAGGCTGTAGAGAAATTAAAACCTTCAGATACTGCCAGTGGGAATGCAAAATAGTTCAGCTGCTTTGGAAAACTTTGATCCTTAAAAAGCATCCTTTAATACAGAGGTTGAAGGTGTAGCTCAGTGGTAGAGCACATGTTTAGCACACACAAAGTCCTGGGTTGCACCCTCTGCATCACACACACACACACACACACACACACACACACACAGGAAAGGAAAAAGAAAAATTTAAATATAGAATTACCATATGATCCTGCAAATTTATTCCTAGGTATATACTAAAGAAAATTGAAAATGGGTACTCAAACTAATGCTTCTGCACGAATAGATGAAAGATAGGAACCCAAATGTCCATCAATGGACATTGGATAGACAAATTAGGATACGCACATAATGGAATATTATTCAATCATAAAATAAATGAAGTACTTGATATGTGTGCATATACTTCAAAAATATGCTAAATGAAAGAAACCAGACACAAGAGGTAACATATTAAATGATTTCTTTTAGATGAAATGTACAAAATATGTAAATCCAGAGACAGAAAGCAGGTTTGTGTTTAGCCTCATAAAATGGTTTTGGAAAGTCTCTCTCTCTCTCTCTCTCTCTCTCTGTGTGTGTGTGTGTGTGTGTGTGTGTGTGTAAGTTTAAGGAGGATTGGGGATTGGTGTTAATTATTCTTTACCTATTTTATAGAATGGACCCAGTGAAACCATCTGGCCCTGGATCTTTCTTTGTTGAGAAATATTTGATTATTGATGACAGTATTGGTCTGTTCAGATTTCTATTTCTTCTTGGGTCAGGTCTGAGTTTTGAATGTTCCTAGGAATTTATTCATTTCACCTAGGTTATCTAATTTGTTAGCGTACAATTGTTTATTATAACCTTTTTATTTCTGTGAGGTAGGTAGTAATGTCACCACTTTATTTGTGACTTTAGAATAGAATGAGCACCAAACCAGGTAAAATAATGATAAAGCTTTTGAAGCTGGGTATAGCTCAGTGGTAGAGCACTTGCCTTGCATGTGCAAGGCCCTGGTTCATTCAATTTCAAGCACTGCGGGGTGGGGGGGAAGATAATCTTTTCAAGTGGGACCTTCCAAGAAGACACCAGATAGTCAGTGACAATCTAGTATATTTTATTTATTTATAAGTAACATGAAACTGGATTTTGGTTTACTACAACTTAAAATTTTTATCTTTTAACTGAAGAATTTAGTCCAGAAAAATAGAGAAGATAGCAGATTAGAGGAAGTATGCAGGTTAGTGGTTCTTCCACCCTAGACCTAAGACACCGGAAGACTGCTCTCCAGAGAGGTGGGTAACTAAGGGAACTCACTGAAATTTAATACTAGACAGTAAAAGAACCCACAGAGACACAGTAAAACAGAAATTTCAAACACAAGAAATAATACTTAAGGACATGCCCACTTGTCTGCCAGCAGTGGTAGCCACACTGCTGAGGGGAGACAGCAACACTGCCAGAGGAGACAGAAACCAAAGCTGATTTAAAAACAAACAAACACGACAAAACAAAACAAAAAACCTGGCCTAGGGGAACCTGTGGAATAAAGAGGGAGGATGATCTTAAGGGACCCAGAGTCTGTGGGGGAAAGTGGGTGAGGTGAAAACAACCAAAATTCTTTAAACCATGGATGGATAGTTTGATGGGAACCATTTATAAGAGCCATATGGCATCAAGCAGAGGCAAGAAGTTGGAAATGTGTAAAGTTGCCTGCTAACACAGCAGCAGACTATTATGATCCCCAGAATATGCCTGAAGAAAAGTGACCAAAATGGACTCAAAGAAAATTGTGCTTACAGCCTCCGAATATCAAGGGAAAGAGTTGGCTTTGCGGCTGGTACTCCATCGGAGCTATTGGGAAGACACAATAATGGCCACACTGGAGGATCTGCACTCCAGGGCTGACACCCAGCAATTCGTATGCATAGTGGTGAATGTGAAAACTGTGGAGGATTAGTTGCTACTGTCCAAAGTGAATTTTACCAGAGGCCCCCCGAGATCCAGATGTTCAACAGAGACCGGCATCTCCCCAGCAACAGGGGGCGTGAATCAAATCCCAAATGCTCCCTCACAGAGTTCTAAAGGTCAGTGAAGCCCATACTGGAATTTCCGATTTAGAACGCTGCACCATCCCTGCTACAGGAGTACACAGTTTGTCAGCACCTATACTGGAAGAGAGGATCACTTTTTAAAAATATTTAAACTTTCTCTTCCCTCCCATCCTATACTGGAAGATGGAAAGCTGAGGGCTACTACAACCAGCTTTGGCTCCTACCAACAATGACTGAAGCTTTCTTCCAAAAGAATTTGAAATTAACCACTCCAACCCTTGACCCAAGGGTTGCAGAGGCCAAAAATAAATATAAAGAATAAAAATCCATCCCTGCCAACAGTTTTGACCACCTCAGCAGAAACAAGCCCTTTATTTCTAACTAATATTTTTCTTTTTTTCTCATACATATTCCCTGAACTTACTTTACTATTTTAAAAAATTTAACATTTAAAGCTTTTACAAATATCATTTCATTATATTTTATTATTTTTTTCTTATTTTCCATTCTGTGAAATTGTGTGTGTGTGTGTGTGTGTATGTGTGTGGGGGAAGGGTAAGTTCTCACCATGAAAATAGGTTCAAATTATATAATCCATATAATTTTGCTTTCATTTTACTTTCTTTCTTCCATGCTTATTGTTTAGCCTTGGTTTGAGTTAGGTGAGATATAATTATACATGGGTTTGAGTTGTTTTGGTCTTACACTTTCTTGCTTGTTCATATCCTGTTTTTTCTCCCTCTTATTGCCCACTCTTCACAATCTTCATGCATAATAGCCAAATATCCCTGTTCTTACTATCCTCTGGTTTTTATTTTATTACTTTTAGTTAATTTTTCATTTTTCCTCAATAGCCGGTATCTGCTACCTATTCCCTGTCTCTACTCTGTTCAATTTTTTAAATATTTGAACTTTCTCTTCCCTTCCTGCCTATTTTGTCTTCACTTTGGGAACTGCAATACCATTATCTAAGAGAATTCTATACTTTATGCAGTTCCTATCCCATTCATATTGTTGTGATTATTAATACAGTGGGCAGTGTAGTTGACACCTGCTGTTTAACATCTGATCTAGTTCAGTTTCCTATTGCTGGTACTGATGGTAAATGTTGATTCCACCTTTCTTACACAGGTGGTACTTGGTGTTACAGATGTCAAAGTACACACTGAACATTTATCTGAAAGCTGTACATCTGTTGCTAACATTAGTCCTATTCTTGGCTCCCCCTTCCTCTAAGAAGGGCTGGAAACTGATTAGGACTCTTCAAATTCATGGAGCAGAGATTCTGCTGCTGACCAATACTCAATACTTAGTCAAGGAACAGCAAATCTCATCCCACACATGATCTAGCTGCACCTGAGATTCAATAATACTTTAACATATAGAATTGGGGAGGAACAAAAGCCCAAACCAGCACCCAGACCCCAAGGAAGAACAACCAGAGAGGGTTTGCAGGTCCCATTTCAGGATATTTACTCATACATGAGAAACAGAGAGAAGTCCCAGGACAAAAAGGATAACTATACATACAAGGACACAAGCATAAAACAAGAAGAGGATTTCACCTCAATTGACGTGCAAGTCTAAGAACTTTGAAAACATGAGGAAACAGGAAAACAAATCTCTCACCCAAATTCACAATCCCTCAACAAAGGATCCCACAGGTATAGAATTGAATGAAATTCCAGAGAAGTATTACAAAAAAACTGATTATTAAAATATTCAATGAACTAAAAGAAGATCTTGGGAATTAATTAAGGGAACAAACATAGGGGCTGTGGTTATAGCATCTGCCTTGCATGTGTGAGGCACTGGGTTTGATCCTCAGCACCACATAAAAATAAATAAATAAGCAGGTAAATAAATAAATAAATGTATTGTGTCCATCTACAACTAAAAAATATTTTTTAAAAAATCAAAAACATAAATAAATAAAAAGGGCTGGGATGTAGCTCAGTGGTAGAGTGCCCCTGGGTTAAATCCCCAGTACAAAAAAAAAAAAAAAAAATAGAAAGAAAGAAAAGAAAAGTGGGAGAGAGAAAGAGAGAGAATGCAAAATTGCAAATACAGAAAAGGAAAGAGCATTTCAATAAAGAAATAGAGTTATTGAAAAAATCAGAAATCTTGGAAATGAAAGATATAATGTAATGAATCAAATTAAAAATTCACTTGAAAGCATCACCAAAAGATTAGGTTGCCTAGAAAATAGAACTTCAGCCCTTAAATTCAGGCCTTAAAGTTAGGGTGCATGGACTTAAATACTCAATATGAAATAAAGAGAAAAAATAAAAGACCATGATCAGAATATACAAGAATTCTGAGACAGCATCAAGAGAACAAACCTGAGAATCACTGGGGTAGAAGAGAACATGGAGATACAGGCTAAAGGTATCAAGAACATTTTCAATGAGGTAGTAACAGAAAACTTTTCCCATATCAGAAATAAGAAAAACATTAGCATATAGGAGGCATATCAAGACCCCACATGAAAAAGAGCAAAACAGAACTGCCACATTGCTCACGACTAAAACACTCATGGGTCACTCCAAGGGAACTGGGTTGCATGAAATAAACACACGAGAGACAGAAATACCTTTTTCTTTGGGGATCCTGTAAAGGCTCCTCTGACCTTAAGGGTCTGCAGAAAGAGCGAGAGGGAGCGCTTGCTGACCCTTTTTATTGAGGAGAAGCCATTCAAATGAGGCAAGGGGTCAGGTTTCAAGGGGCTGAGTTTAGCTTCATGATATCTGCTGTCAGCAGATTGACTGACATCTAGGAAGGCCACACCCAAGAACAGAGCAAGAGAAGGAGACACACAAAGGGCGTTTCCATGGAACATTCTATCCCAAACAGGGCAAGGGGTTAATATCACAAAGGAACAGGTGAGCATAGCTCGATCCATGGGCTGCAGGAAGGCACGCCTACACATGAAGACACATTTGGTTGCATTATTTCGACTCTCAAGATCAGGGCTACCATCTTCAGCAACTTAAGAGTAGCCAGATCACCAGGGTGACCAACAGTGCCTCAAACCAATCAGGAGGGTAAATGCTGGTCGCATGACATGGCAGCCTCCCACACAGAACATCTCCAAGACACATCATAATCAAATGCCTAACACAGAAAATAAGGAAAGAATGCTAAAAAGTTGCAAAAGAAAGATTATCAGGTCACATTTAGAGGCAAGCCAATAAGGTTCACTTCTCATTTATTAACTTACACCCTAAACCAAGGAGGTCCTGGAATGAAATATTCCAAACTCTAAAAGAAAGCAATTGACAGGCAAGATTGCTATATTCAGCAAAACTCTCTTTCAATGACAAAAATAAATTAAATAATTTATTACCATCATACCAGCACTACAAAGAATACTCAGATATATAGCAACAGAGGCACCAAAAAAAAAAAAAAAAAAAATCCTAAAGCTCCCAAATAGATGAATATCACTAGAAGAGCATTCAACTAGATGAAAATTAAGGCAGAGTTAAATACAGCAAACAAACCAAAATGCCAGGAAACTACAAACATATATCCATAATAACACTGAGTGTAAATGGTCTCAACTCCCCAATTAAAAGATGCAGGTTAGCAGAATGCATCATAAAACAAGATCCAACTCATGCTATTTGCAAGAGACTCACCTCATGGGCAAAGACACCTACAGGCTGAAGGTAAAAGGAAGATAAAAAATTCCAGAGTCTGAAAACAAGCAGGAGTAGTTATTGTCATATTAATATCTGACAAAGTAGATTTCAAGCAGAAATTAATCAGAAGAGACAAGGCAGGCCATTACATACTGGTAAAGGGAACAATCCAACAAGAATAAATATATATGTCCCAAATGTCAGTGCACCTAATTACATAAACAAAACAAAACTTCCTGACATTAAATCCCAGAGAGACCCCAAAACATAATAATAGAGGTTGATTTTAATAAACCCTTATCACTGATAGATCATCAAAGAATAAAATCAATTAAGATATTTCAAACGTAAATCAAATGAACCTAATAGACATCAATATTTCACTCGAAAACATCTGAGTTGTTTTTCAATAACCTTGTCCAAAATAGGCCATATTCTAGGTCACAATGTAAGTGTTAGCCAAATACAAAAAAAAAAAATCAATATAATCCCATGCCTCTTAATGGGATTGAAATTAAAAATCAACAACAAGAAAAATAATAGAAATCACATAAATACATGGAGATCAAATAGTACTCTTTAAATGAAGAATGGATCACGGAAGAAATGAGAAAAGAAATCAAGAAATTCTTAGAAACAAATGATAACAGAGATACAACATATTAAAATCTCTGGAACAATATGAAAGTTGTTCTCAGAAGAAAATTTATAGCATTAAGTGCCTACATTAAAAAATAAGACTATGCCAAGTAAATAAGCTTATGCTCCACCTTAAGGTTTTAGGAAAGGAAGAATAAACTAATTCCAAAATCAGTAGAAGACAGTAAATAATAAGAATCAAACCAGAAATTAAAGAAATTGAGAATAAAAAACAATACACAGGATCAGTGTAACACAGAGTTGGTTCTTCAAAAAGATAAATAATATTGACAAATCCTTAGCCAACTAGCCAAAAGAAAGAGAGGAAAGACACAAATAAAATCAAAATTAGAGATGGAAAAGGAGAAATCACCACAAACTTCTGAAACCCAGAGGATCATTAGAAACTATTTTGAAAATTAATAAACTGGAAAATCTAGAAGACACTGAGAAATTTCTAGACACATATGATTTTCCCAAATTGAACCAGGAAGATACAGAAAACCTAAACCAACCAACATCAAGTAATGGAATTGAAATAGTCATCAAAAGCCTTCCAACAAAGAAAATCCCAAGACCAGATGGATTCTCAGCAGAATTCTTCCAAACCTATAAGGAAGAACTAACACCAGCATTTCTCAAATTATCGCATGAAATTTAAAGGGAGGGAACACTCCCCAAATCTTCCTATGATGCTAGTGTAACTCTGATACCAAAACCAGATAAAGATACATCAAAAAAAAAAAACAAAAAACTTGGCTCCAGAGGCTGAGGCAGGAGATCGCCAGTTCAAAGCCAGCCTTAGCAAGGTAGTAAGCCCTAAGCAATTCAGTGAGACCCTGTCTCTAATAAAATACAAAAAGGGGTTGGGGATGTGTGGCTCAGTGGTTAAGTTCTCCTGGGTTCAATTCCCCGGTAGCAAAAAAAAAGAAAGGAAAGGCCATGTAGGCCCCAATGAGAGGGTGATCAGTTTGGAAGAGAGAGAAAATAAATTGTGTTTATTTAATGATCCAATCTACTAATTTTGTTATGGCTACCCACCTAAGACATGGTGCCACCAGGTCAGGTACGAAACAGAATTTTGAGTAGACCTTTTAAATTTTATCTCAAACATTTTGTAAAAATTTTTTGGTCCTTCACTGAGTCCAAACAACTGCACAAGAATACTGTTAGGTGGGTCTGTGGCCTGGATTGAGTGTTCCTGCAGAGAACACCTTAAGGTGGAGGTAGGCTGGGGAAGCCACTGGTTCTCCAAGTACAGTTCTGAGGAGGTACAGGTAGGAGGGTAGGGAACAACCCTTCATCCAGACTCTCAGCCTTTTTTTTTTTTTCAATCCTTGCAATTCTAGCTGCTCTTTACTTTTTTTCTTTTTCTTTTTCTTTTTTTGCATGTAATAGAATTTTATTTATTGTATAGAATTTTTATTATTTTCTTAGGGAAAGGGATGGGGGTGGGTAAAAGTGAACAAAGATAGTCGAAATGTACAAAGGCTTGGTTAGGGAAGAGGAATAAGTCTGATTTTTTTTTTTTTAGATCAATTGTATAGAATTGTGTCTGTAGCTAATAATTGAGTATTCTATATTTAAATTTTGTTGAGAGTAAATTTCAAATGTTCTGATCACAAAAATTGTTGAAAATTTGAAGCTCTGGGATTGGAAATGTAAAGCACATTGAAGTTGTAGCCCTGGACCTTTCACTTTATCTGTGTTTGTCAGTGAATATGAAGTTGAAGTCATCAACTCAGAAGTAAGGTTGTTGAGTTTTTAAATATATTTATTTATCTTTTTTTAGTTGTAGTTGGACCCAATACCTTTATTTCATTCATTTATTTTTATGTGGTGCTGATGATCAAACTCAGGGCCCTGAGCATGCTAGGCAAGCGCTCTACTGCTGAGCCACAACCCCAGCCCCCCAATTGTTGAGTTTTTTAACCACAGGTTGTCTGAGCCGTGTGGCCTTGGGGGAACTGCCACACCTCTTTACCTGTTGTCTGTGGAGGTGGACCATGACCTTCTGCTTCTGCACGGGGCTGAACTGATTGCTGTTTCTCTGTGATGCCCACCTTCCTGCCTCTCCTCTTCTTCCTTGGCTGCCTCCTCTCCTCTGCTCAGCTCCCTAATGTTGAGTTGAGGGTCCTGGGGCTCCACCCTCACCCTCTATCCACATTCTCTGTCCAAGTGAGTTAACTGGTCTCACTTTAAATATCCCACTATCATTGGTGCCACTTCATCTTCATCTGCTGCTCTGGCCTCTTCCCTGGATTCCAGAGTCATAAATCTATCGGTGGACTTAGCCTCTCCATCAAATCTAGAATGCAATTCTCAGTTTTCCTGTGTCTGAGCCTAAACTCTTGACTTCTGCCCTCATCTGACCCACTAGACCCTCTTCCTGGTACTCCCTGGGTTAGGCCTTTCTCTCTCATCCTCAAAGTTATTTTTTTCACACCTGCAGCACCTGGTCACAGGCACTCTTGTCCCCTGCCACACTGTGAGGACCTCCTGAGGGTCCTCCATCTTCAGATTCTACTTCTCAACAGTCTGTCTTCCATTCAGGAGCCAGAAGATGCTGTGATCATGTGAATCAGGACCCTGCCCTGTGGTGTCAGCTATCTGACCCCTCCTAAGCAGAAAAGGGCAGTAAGAGGTCATGTGAGACCATGTGCCTCAAAGGCCCAGTTTGTAAACTTTTTGCAACTTCAAGCTCTGACCTAGCATCACCTTAATGTCCCATCTTTCCCAACTTGAAAAAGCAAGGGTAGAAGCTGAGGTGGACCCCAGCCTCCTAACTCCCAGCTTCCACCAGAAAGATGGCTGGATAGTTCTGGGGACAGAAAATACCAGGGCCTGTGGGTGTGATAGGGGAAGAAAGCAGGGGGATGTTTCCTGCTTGCTTCCTCTGCCAGCCATGCCCAAATCCTCATGGCCGCTCTAATCTACCCTGTTTAATGAAACCCAAGCCGGCTCAGGTCCCCCTCCACAAGCCTGCTAATCTCTGCAGCTGGATAGGCTCACCACCTGTCTCCAAGACACTATTTGCTCTTTCAGCATCAGAGAGCCAAATCCCATCCTCAAATTGGTATGATGGTAAAGTATATTTTGGCCTCATCTTGGCCCTATGAGATGGGGAAAGTCAAATACAGACAACCTTACCCAGTGTGAGTCAGCTCCAGGGTCAGTGTTTCAGACCCAAGAGCCCAGGAAACCTTTGCAAGTGACCACAGGAACTCCATAATGCTCTATCCTTGGGTATAAGAGACCCTATGGGAGCTGTAGGGTATAAACCAGTCTTGTCCCTTTCCTCCTTAGTGTGGGCTGGTAGTTTTGCATCATTCTGGATGCAAATCTGGATGCTGACATACTCCCTTTGAGCAAATCAGTTCAGTCCTTAAGATCTCTACTTCCTCATCTGCAAAATGGGGCTTATGCGAAATGTATCTTCATACATACAACAACAATCAGGGGCTGTTGTATGTTTGCTAATGTTCAGGATCTGCTGGGGCTTGATTCCTTTCTGCCTAACAGAGCTTTCTTCTCCTTTGTTCTAGTCCATCTGGGGCTCACTCAACCTCTGACCCTGTCACCCTCACTCATGGGCTTTGCAGCAGGGTCTTGCCAGGAGAAAGCCAGGGAAACCCTTAGCAGCGGAAATTTTAAAAGACTGATGGCCAGGAAAGAGCGAGAGACAGAAAGGGGGCAAGAGACATCAAGAATCAAAGAAAAATTGACAGAGAGAGACGCAGGGAGACAGAAAGAGAGAGATTTTGGAGAAAGACAGCAAGCCAGAGACAGGAACAAAGAGACAATGAGACAGGGAGGAGAGGAGAGGAGAGGAGAAGAGGGAAGGGGAAAAGAGGGGAGGGGAAGGGAGGAGAAAGGGAGAATGTGTGCCAGAGACAGAGTCTGGAGTCCATGCAACTCCAAGTCAAGCAAACAGAAAAGAAACAAATCCAGGGAGTCAGCGAGGGAGGGAGAAATGTGGAAAGAGCGGGTTCCACCATCCCCCATGCTCCGGAGGGGTCTCCGCCCTCGCCCTCAGGGTGGTTTCCCATCCTTCCCCGGAATCCTTAAATCCTCTCTCGCTGAGGGCTCTGGGCATCTGTCACAGACTTGTCCTGAACCGACAGCTGCTGGTGCAGGTGAGAGTGGCCACAAAGGGGTCCTGGGTGTAATACTGGGGAGGAATCCGGAAGAAGATGGGATGTCGGGCAGGGACAGAATTGGAGGGGTGACGACAGTGTTTGGGCAAGAGGGTTCATAATCTGGGTGGAGGCAAGGAGGAGAACTGGGAAGACTGGCTGAGTTGATTGCCCAACTGGCTCAGACAAGATCCCTTGTGCGCCTTTCCTTTGTGTAGGGCCTGGGGCTCCCTCCCTTTTCCCGGACCCTGGGTGTGTTCTTCTTCCAGGTCTCTAAGCTTTCTTCTGTGCGAAAGTGTACTCTCTTCAGTCTTTTCTCCCACAGTCCCTGAGCCAATGGCGCGGCCCCGGAGCGCTGGGGAGTCACTGCTGCTGGCGCTGCTGCCGCCGCTGGCTTGGTTGGCGCAGGCGGGCCTGGCGCGCGCCGCAGGGTCGGTGCGCCTGGCAGGCGGGCTCACGCTGGGTGGCCTGTTTCCTGTGCACGCGAGGGGCGCAGCCGGCAGGGCGTGCGGTCAGCTGAAGAAGGAGCAGGGCGTACACCGGCTCGAAGCCATGCTATATGCGCTGGATCGCGTGAACGCTGACCCGGAGTTGTTGCCTGGCGTGCGCCTGGGCGCGCGGTTGCTGGATACCTGCTCTCGGGACACGTACGCGCTGGAGCAGGCGCTGAGCTTCGTGCAGGCGCTAATCCAAGGCCGTGGCGACGGCGAGGAGGCGAGCGTGCGCTGCCCTGGGGGCGTCCCTCCGCTGCGAGCTGCGCCCCCGGAGCGAGTGGTGGCGGTCGTGGGAGCTTCGGCAAGCTCGGTCTCTATCATGGTTGCCAATGTCCTGCGCCTGTTTGCGGTGAGGGCCACGGGACCAGTTCTGTTCCCAGCCTCTGTCTCCCATTCTCACCTTTGGGGTGGTTGATGCCTTTCTTCCCTTAACTTCTTTCTGGAGGATTCTCTGCTTTAATCCTTCTAGTTCACACAGATTCAAAAGCTGTTTCAAAGAAACACTGCCTGTTGGGACAGCCCCAGGCCAGCATCAGATCACACATCCCCTCCAGCTCCTTTGTGTGAATTAAGGACTGACAAGTATGCCCCTTCCTCCAGAGGATGCAGCCTGCTGCCTTGGGTCAAATTGGCTAGATGAAGGCAGCTGGACTTCAGTCCCCACTTGCTTCAGAGTCCTTGTTTTGTGCTCACCCTGCACATCTGTGGAAGGTATTCGTGCCTTCTGGGCCTATTGGAGCGCTCTGGTAATGGGGAGCCTTGTGTATGCCCTTCTTGCAGAGGAGCAACTGGGACATAGCCCTTAGCTATCCAGAGGGATGGATAGGCCTGAAAGGTCTAGCACCTTTCTCCTCTTGTTGGATCATTATTTAAATTTGATTTCAAAAGTCTGCCTTTAATCCTCTTTCAAGGAGCCTGTGACTGTTCATCTGCAGTGCCCTGCCATGCTAGGCCATGTGGGCCTGGACTGGCCCTGCATTGTCATCTTTAGGGGAACTGTCCTCTGCAAGGGGCAGTATGTTCCCTGTAGTTCTGGGGGACAGAGATTGGGGCCATAGAAATCAGGGATCTGGGGGCCTTTGGCATCAGAATTTGGGGGCTTTCTTTAGTAGCCATCCTCTGGGGATTATGGGATGGTTTTACTAGGGATCTGTGCAGGGAGGAGGGCTTTGTCCTTCCATGTTTCTGTGAGGGGAGGAAGGAAGGTTTGCTTCTACCTGCCTAGAGGAGGAGACTTCTGTATCTTGAGAGTTTTTGGTTCTGCCCAAGGGAGTGTCTATTTCTACCATGCTGGGACTCTTGTCATTTGCTTACATTAAATCCCCCCCCCCCGCCCCACCACTTTGGATGGCAGTTTTGATGTAGAGCATACAGACACACCTTCTCTTCCACATGGAGAAGTTGTGTGGCTACCCAGGATTTTTTTCCCCTCTGTGTCCCTGTGGACCTTTGTGGCTATCCCCAACCCTGCCTGGTGCTCTGGTTTCTTTTCTTTTCCCTTTCCTTTTTTTTCTTCCTTTCCCTCTTTCTTTCTTTTTGTGGCATTGGGGATGGAACTCAAGTCCTCATGTATACGAGGCAAACGCTCTACCACTGAGCTATGTCCCCAGCCCTTTTATTTTATTGTGAGATGAGGTCTCCCAGAGTTGCCCAGCTGGCCTCCAACTTTTGAGCCTCGCTTCAGCCTCCTGACTACCTGGGATTATAGGTGTGGGCCACTGTACCTGCTGGTGCTCTAGTCCCCCATCCCCTTCCCCTCTAGGTCAAGTGCAGAGATCTCAAACTTAAGGACCTTCAGGGGTCATGTGGGGGCTGTAGTTGAGAGAAGCAGGACCGGCTGTGCCTAGGACCCTCTGCTGCCAGCTCAGCCCAAGACTGAGGTTGGGCAGCAACTTCCTATTTTCAGACACCCTCTCTGCTTGCTTGAAGTTCACAAATAAATAAATAAATAAAATTAAAAATAAAATTTAAAAAATTGTAACCGTGGACCAGAGACTGTTTTGCAATTCTGGTCTAAAAGACATGCTGAGGTATTTTGAGCTTATTCCAAAGCCACATTACCATGGTCTCAGGCATTTGAAATTAACTTCCAGAAGAGGGTTTAATCTGTATGGGAACATTGTCCTGAAGGTAGTATTGAGGAGTTCCCAGGGGGCCTCTCTCTGCCCCATTTCTCTGATTCCTCTTTCTTATTTTTCTGTCTCCTTGTCCCTCCCAAATCTGTTCTCACTCTCTTTGTCTCTCTCCTTCCCTTCCTTCCTGCCCTGTCCCCTTCCCTCTTTCCCTGTCTGTTCTCATCCTCACTCTCCATTTCCCCTTCCTGTACTGTCTTCCCACCCCACACTTTCTGTCCTACTTTAAACAGCCCTTCCTTCCAGAACCTCCTCTTTCCTGACCTTCACACAACTCTGTCTTGTTCCTGCCCTTCTGTGTCTTTTTTCTTGTTCCCTCACTCTCCTGAGTGCATTTTTTTTAATGTGGTCTGGCTCCCCACTTTCAGCCAGCCACTCTCTCCTTATTTCTGCAGCTGTCTGCCTCCTGGCTCCCAGCTCCTTTCATACTTGCTCCCCAGGTCCCACACTCTTGCCCCTCCTGAATGGGCTCAGCTGGCCCTGTAATCCCTGCTATTAATCGCTCTAATGCACTCAGATAAAGCCCAGTTTCAAATGAGCCCTCTGTTAGGCTGGACACAGTTGAATCAAACAGCCCCCTCCAGCCCCTGTCTGTTTTGACCCTCCTGTGACTGCCACCTGCACAGACCACCCCTTTGTGGGAATTTTAAAAAATGCTTTCCTCTGTGGCCGACAAGGATGCCCCTTTCCCCAGGTAGGTGCAGCTGTGTGCAGCACCTGGATTGGTTGCAGGTTGGATTTCAGCCTCCAGTTCACCCGGCTCCCATATCCATGTTCAGGACAGAGTGTGCACAACTGTCTACTGGGTCCTGCTCAAATCTCTGAGCCCTCTTACCTTTCATATTGCATCAGGTCCAGTCACAAAATTTAGCCCTTGCCCCATACCTTCTGGCCTCTCTTGGTGGACCTCAGCTCCCTACCTCAAACTTTCCCTATGCTACCAGTGTCCCCACTGGCCTCCAGAGCCCTTCCCAAACTGTGTCCCATGCATGTCCTGAGTCCCCATTACCCTCCCTCCCTAGGGTTACTGACCTTCATCCACAGCGCAGCTGTCCTTCCTGCCTCCAGATACCCCAGATAAGCTACGCCTCCACGGCGCCAGAGCTCAGCGACTCCACACGCTTTGACTTCTTCTCCCGAGTGGTACCACCCGACTCCTACCAGGCCCAGGCTATGGTGGACATTGTGCGGGCACTGGGATGGAACTATGTGTCTACTTTGGCCTCTGAAGGCAACTATGGCGAGAGCGGTGTTGAGGCCTTTGTGCAGATTTCCAGGGAGGCTGGTGAGCTGGGGGCAGGGAGGTCTCAGGCATCAGGATGTCTATAGAGGTCTGAGCCAAGGGCCATCATATGGGGAACTGGGTCCCTGGTGGGGACTTGGCTGTGGTTACCCTGGAGGGCACTCCAGGTGGGTAGGTGTCCTTGTCCTTTGTAGGACTCAGCATCTGCCTTGTGACCTGCTAGGGAGGGCCCAGACAAGATTTCACCCCTCCAGACCCCTCAGCCAGGCCCCTGGGTGCTGTGTATGCCACATACACAGTCATATGCAGAGGTAGCCAGGTGGGTGTGTGGGTGGGTGGGGTAAGAGCTGACTTTGGCATCCCCGACACCCAGGGGGGGTCTGTATTGCCCAGTCCATCAAGATTCCCAGGGAACCAAAGCCAGGAGAATTCAACAAGGTGATCAGGAGACTCATGGAGACACCCAACGCACGAGGGATCATCATCTTTGCCAATGAGGATGACATCAGGTGGGATGGGTGGCACATGCATCACTGTTTTTCAGGACCCCTCCTGAGGGTCCTGCCCCTTGTTCTTATTCATCCCCTGCCACTCAGGCCCTCCTTCCCTTCCCTTTCATTTTATATCCAACCCTCTCCATGCTTTTTCTGCTATCATCTCTGAGTCTGGTGTCCCCAGAGATGAATAAGGCTTGGTCTGGGTGGAGATGTGCAAAGCTTCATAGAAAAATATGTCTGTTTTTACCATTCACCATGGGAGAGAGAACTTGTAGACAGACCTAAATACAGAAAATGAGCTATCAAGGACAGAGCTCTGGGGGCAGGAAATCACAGACCAGACCCTGAAACCTGCATGGCCCAGTGCCAGCAGGGGAGTCTTCCTTCAGCCTAGGAGGCTGGAGGTGATATTGGTGGAAGCATTAGTGGAGAGGATTAGCTTCTGTCTGGCCTTGATTTTCTCCTGGAAAATTTGTAAAGAAAAGAGGTCCAGTTAGCACAGTTTTGGAGGCTTAAAGTACAAACAGCATGGTACCAGCTCTGGTGAGGGTCCCCTGTGCTGCATCACATTTTGGCAGATGGCTAAGAACAAGAGAGAGACAGAGAGAGAGAGAGAGAGAGAGAGAGAGATTGATTACATGGTGAGATAGGAAGCCAAACCGAGGGGAGGAGCCAGGATTACTCTTTTCTAATAACCACTCTCAAAAATAACCAGTGTCCCAAGAGAACTACTCAATTCCTCCTGAGGGTGAAGCCCCCAATAATCCAGTGATTTTGAACTAGGCCCCCTCTAAAAGTTCCCACCACATCCCAACTTTGCCACACTGGGGACCAGGCTTCTAATACATGAAGTCTCTGGGGACACATTCAAACCATACCCAAACCATAGCACCCTCTGGGGCCAGTGTGAAGTGGATTATAAGGCGCAGAGCCAGTGGGCAGTGTGGGAAGCCCAGGGGAAGTATCCTGAATACCCTGCACCCTATTTTCCCTGATTAAATAAGGGCCCAGTGAGTTACATGGAGCAGGATAGAGAGAAGGGAACGTGACAAGGGTTAAGATGGACGGGGGTGCTGGGCCCTCGCTTACCCTCAGCTCTGTTTCTACCAGGAGGGTCCTGGAGGCAGCACGCCAGGCCAACCTGACTGGGCACTTCTTGTGGGTTGGCTCAGACAGCTGGGGATCCAAGATTGCACCCATTCTGAACCTAGAGGATGTGGCTGTGGGGGCTATCACTATCCTGCCCAAAAGGGCCTCCATTGACGGTGAGTCCAGGGATGCTGCGTCCTCCCCATCATCCCTTCTCGGTGACACTCATTACTCAAATCTGTATAGTAGGTTCCATAATCAGATCCCGTTAGGATTCCCAGATCCTGTGATTCTGAGATTCTGTGACTATATCCTTCTAAGCAGTGTTTGAATGAGATGTTGTATGAGGAAAGGAACATACCACTCTTTGTACAGGGTGAAGAATTCTGCTTTTTTTTTTTTTTTTTAATTTGGTGTATGTACTTTTGGTTTTACCAGATATTCTAAATTGAGGGATGGTGAGGATGCGGAATGTACTGTCCTGTTGATCACAGTGATGAGGCCTGCTGCCACACCCCCTCACATCCCATCTGTGAATATTTGGATGAATCCAGCAGGGATGGTTCACTTTACAACAAGGTTGCTTATTTCCCCAAAGAATGAATTGAAGATGTCTCAATGATGTGCTTTAAGGCTATATTATGAAACCCAGCCTCTGATGAAGGATGAGCCCTGCTTTCCAGAGGCTACTAAATTTTTGAAAGTGTACATCTTTTCACCCTTTCTTTTACCTAGCATGCAGTTAGTTGCAAGTGACAAATTGGACTGAGAGTGGTTTTAGCAAGAAAGGCATTTCATCACAAGAAATCTGAAAATAGTGATTTCAGATGTAACGCATGAGTCAATAGTGTTCTCAAAACCCTGGGCTCTGTTTACCTTTCCATTACACCCTCCTCTATGGTTACTTTATGTCTTTGTGCTTTTGGCTTCATATTCACAATATAGATGCTGAAGCTCCACCCATTACATATTCACAGCATCATCCTAACCTAGAAAGAAGGGGCAGGGATAAAATCTTTCAAGAGGTGAGGCTCTGAGTTTGTATCAGTATGCAAATTCTACCCTGGAAGCTCCAGGGGTTTTGAATTCACAGTCTAGAACTTGGTCACATGGTCACTCCTGGATGCAAAGTGAGCAAGTGGTAAAGGGACACAGGAGAACCATGACTGGTTCAGTGGTCACCACTCTCCTTTCTCTTTTCCTCGCTCTTAGGATTTGACCAATACTTTATGACTCGTTCCCTGGAGAACAACCGCAGGAATATCTGGTTTGCTGAGTTCTGGGAAGAAAATTTTAACTGCAAACTGACCAGTTCAGGTAGCCAGTCAGATGATACCACCCGCAAATGCACAGGTGAGAGCTGCCCAGGCAGGACTGGGAGGGTGAGGAGGAAGAAGGTGGGAAGCCAGGGCTGGTGCATGGGAGCCAGGCACACTTCCTCTGGGCATCCCTAGGACAGGTGAAGAACGCATCGGCCAGGACTCTGCCTACGAGCAGGAGGGGAAGGTGCAGTTTGTGATTGATGCCGTGTACGCCATTGCCCACGCCCTCCACAGCATGCACCAGGCACTGTGCCCTGGGCATATAGGCCTGTGCCCAGCAATGGAACCCACTGATGGCCGAACGCTGCTGCAGTATATTCGAGCTGTCCGCTTTAATGGTGAGTGGGAGCCCGAGCCCTTCAATAGTGAAGGAAGCCAGCTGAGATGAAGTTCTCTTCAGGGTTGGGGACAACTCAGGATGGAGGGAATGGAAGAGGCAGAATGGTAGAGTGGAGTACTGAAGAGACTAGAGACTTGAACCAAGTACTAGTCCCCACTTTTTAACCATTCTCCTTCCCTAGGCTTTAGCACCCTCTGCCCCAGTTTGCAAAATTCAGATGTTGGAGAATTTATCATGCGTTCTGCTGGGAACCTTCAGTTGGGTTGTGTAAAACCCTCCCCTCCATTACACAGAACTTAGAGACTTTTGGAGTCGTGGGCCTTAAATGCTGCCCCAGCTAGGTTCTGAGCTGCTTGAGCATAAGGCATGAATCTGACATGTCCCCTGGAGTCAGCAAAGGGCTTGGCACATGTTCAGGGCTCCAAATAATGACTGTGAATAGACCCCAATGGACTCAAGCTGTGTGTGGTCTACAGGTAGAAAGATACTTCTGTTCAATTACTGTCCTTCATAAAATCAAAAACTCTGTTCCTCCACCAAATATTTACTGACAGTCTTTTCTCTGCCATGCTCCTTGCTAAGGAATTCAACTTCATTTTCCTCCAGACCAGCTCTACAAGCTGGTAGAACAAGCTTCTGAAAGAAGTAAAGCTGATTGCTCACATTGGGACCAATTTCATGGTGTTACTCAGACTTTGTACAAGTCATCCATCAGTCCAGATAGACACACTTTTTCTTTTCTTTTTAGATTATGGTAAAATAATATAACAAAATTTACTGCCTTCATCATTTTTAAATGTACAGTTTAGTAACAAAATATATCACATTGTTGGCAACCATAGTCACCCTCCATCTCCAAGAACCCTTTTCATCTTGCAAAAGTGAAACTCCATACCTGTTAAACAACAGCTCCTCATTGCCTGTCCTCTCCCCCCACAACCACTGTTCTATTTTGTTTCTGAATTTGACTACAGTAGCTACCTCATGTCAGTGGAATCACAAATGTATTTTTGCATTTGGCTTCATTTAGCATAATGTTCCCAGGTATCATCCCTGTTGAAGTATGTATCCAATGTCCTTCCTTTTTCAGGATGAATAATATTCCATTGTATGTATAGACCTGTTTCGTGTATCCAATTCACTCATCTCCAGACATTGGATTTCTTCCACTTTTTGGATATTGTGGGATAGGGCTGCTGTGAACATGGATGGACAAATAGCTCTTCGATTCCTTGCTTTGCATTTCTGGGGTACATACCCAGGAATGAAATTGCTGGATCACATGCTAATTCTATTTTTAATTTTTTTTTTGAAGAATTACCATACTGTTTTCCATTGTGGCTGCATCAATTTTCATTCCCATCAAAAGTGCACAAGGGTTCCACTTTCTACACATCCTTACTAACACTTGTTATTTTCTGTTTCTTAGTAGTAGCCATCCTAATGGGCATGAACTAGCATCTTGTGTTTTTATGCTGCTTGGATCCAACACAGGGCCTTGAAAGTGCTGGGCAAGCACTCTACCACCGAGCTATGCCCCAAACCCCTTGTGGTGGTTTTAATGTGAATTTCCTTGATTAGTGATGCTGTGCATCTTCTAGGAGCTTGTGAAGCTCTTTCTTCATCCTGGCCGGCCCTCAAGGACTCGCCAGGAGGCGGAATTTCATGGGCTGGAGAACCAGCTAAGGATGACAGCTTGTCTCTCCAGGCAGCGCGGGAACCCCAGTGATGTTCAATGAGAATGGAGATGCGCCCGGGCGATACGACATCTTCCAGTACCAGGCAACAAATGGCAGTGCCAGCAGTGGCGGGTACCAGGCTGTGGGCCAATGGGCAGAGGTCCTCAGGCTGGACGTAAGTGGCGCAGACCAAGGTCTGGGAGCAGGTGATGGGCCCTTAATTCCTGGCGGTAGAGGTCACTGGCCTGTTTCATCTATCCAGGTGGAAGCCCTGCAGTGGTCAGGCGACCCACGCGAGGTTCCCATTTCCCAATGCAGCCTCCCCTGTGTGCCGGGTGAGCGTAAAAAGATGGTGAAGGGTGTTCCCTGTTGTTGGCACTGCGAGGCCTGCGATGGGTACCGCTTCCAGGTGGATGAGTTCACCTGTGAGGCCTGTCCCGGGGACATGAGGCCCACGCCCAATCACACCGGCTGCCGCCCCACGCCCGTGGTGCGCCTGACCTGGTCCTCCCCCTGGGCTGCCCCGCCCCTCCTCCTGGCCGTGCTGGGGATCATGGCCACCACCACGGTGGTGGCCACTTTTGTACGGCACAACAACACCCCCATCGTCCGCGCTTCTGGCCGCGAGCTCAGCTACGTGCTCCTCACCGGTATCTTCCTCATCTATGCCATCACCTTCCTCATGGTGGCAGAGCCAGGGGACGCCGTCTGTGCCGCCCGCAGGCTCTTCCTGGGCCTGGGCACCACTCTCAGCTACTCCGCCTTGCTCACCAAGACCAACCGCATCTACCGGATCTTTGAGCAAGGGAAGCGCTCGGTCACACCCCCGCCTTTCATCAGCCCCACCTCGCAGCTCCTCATCACCTTCAGCCTCACCTCCCTGCAGGTGGGTCCTCAGGCCTTCACCCCTGTGACAGGGAGGATGCACTGGGGGTTGGGCTGGGGTCTGTCCTTAACCTTAAAAAAAAAAAAAAAAATCAGAGAAATGGTGTTTCTAGAATCACTCTTTTCCTTTGGCTCCAGTTTCAAAAACAAATAAAAAGCTGTGGGGAGTGACACGTGCCCTTAATCCCAGAGAGTTGGGAGGCTGAGACCGGAGGATCGCAAGTTCAAGGCTAGATTCAGCAACTTAGTGAGGTCCTAAGCAACTTAGTGAGATCATGTCTCAAAATAAAAAATCGAAAGGGACCAGGGCTGGAGCTCACTGGTAAAGCACCCCTGGATTAAATCCCCAGTACAAAAAAAAAAAAAAAAAAAAAAAAAGTAATTAAATAGTTAAAAACCACAAGGGGTAGAGCCCTATTCTGAGTATTCTAAATGAAAACAACTCATTTTACTGCTCAGTCTTGGAAGAAAAAATGGGTCAGTAAGGTGAGGTGGCTGAGCATCCAGCTCTTTTACTGAAGAACAATGCCATGATTTTGATAAATTGAATGTGCTCTTCCAGAGTTTGGCTCACATTATGAAAATAGGGTAAAAACATACATGACTGATTTTCCTGAAACAAAGACTCTGTTTCCTAAAGGCAGTTACTTCTGCTCAGTTCACTGGGGTGATAGAAAAGAGAGGCCCAGGGACCAGTGTTTTACTGTGGAGCAAAACATTTAATTCCATTAAATGGCTGGTATTTCAAGATGTAATGAGCATTAAAAATGGAGTTCCCATGGGGTTTTCCCTAAGACAGTTATATTGCAGCACTGGGCATGACTCTCCTCATCTGGAAAGCCTTGGATACTTCCTGAGCAGAGGCACGTGGCTTGGGGAGGTGGACCAGGTGCAACATGGCAGACCCAGCCAGGCTCTGTGTTACCTCACTCAGCTTGTTTTGACATGACATATTCTCTACTGCAGGGGAGCCCTTCTCCCTACACAGCTCTGCATATATCATGTTCATTTCCACCCATGGCCTTGGTTAATGTAATTCTCTATGCCTTGAGGGTGTGCCTGTCTTCTTCCAGATCACACACCTGGAGCTTCCCCTCCTCAGTCCATGATTCCCCTCATCCACAGGATAGAGATGCTTACACTACATTCAGTGTCCCCCCAGACCCCAGGATCATTTGCCTAGTTTCACCTCTTTGGACTCCCCACATTACATCCCCGTTTCTAGAAACAACAGATCTTTTAAAAGAGCCACTCCTTCAGCTTCACTAGGCATTTCTACCAATAAGATGGATGTAAAATAGTATCTAATTGTTCCTTTAATTTGCCTACACCTAATTACTAGTACACTGGGCCTTTGGAATTTCCTCTTCTGTGACTTGCCTGTTCCTATCCATTGCTTATTTTCTATTATTTTGTAGGACATCCGTATAAGTAAGTACAGGGTGAAGATTTGTTATGAATTATATGGATTGCAAACCTGGTAAGGGTATGTTTTGGTTGCAATTCCTGTGCATCACCAGCCTTGGGTTTTTGATGTGATCCCCACCCCCACCAAAAGCCATGTTCTAAGAGGAATATCCACGTTGCTTTCCTGGACAGGATCTGGATTTTATTAGCCCCTTGTTTATGGAGTTGCTGCCATTGAGATAATCACAGAAAGGTGTTCCTTCTGAGTGGACAAATTATTAGAAAGTGTCCCTTCTCCTGGGATGCACAGCATGACATTGGAGTGTTAGCTAGGTTTCAGCCCCACCTGCCCATCTGATCAGGCACTCTTGTGTAGTGAACAGCCTGCATGAACATATGCATAGCCTCCCCAAGGTCTCACCTTTATGCAGCATCTTAGCTTCTGCTCCTTAGCAGCCATTGGCTCAAGGTCATACCTCCTGCCAACATGAAGGAATTGAAGTTCCTTGTTCTGACTCTGATACTATCCAAGGCACTTCAGCATCAGCTCACCTTCTTACCATTCTCTTGCCTGTGATGAGCCCGTATTTTGAGGTATGCATTCATACATAATTTCATGATATTTTGTCCAGTAGTTCTCTGGATTTGGAGAAGAAAGTGGGTCCTCAGGAATTAAGTTTATCCTCTTGCTAGATGTGGTCAAGCTAGTATTTTTACATCTGTGGAATGGAGATAATGCCTATGTGGGACCTGTGAGGAAAGAATACCTCTTTTGGGCCTGGTCCTAATTGGTAACACCTGCACCAGCTGCTCCCCCTCTAAGATGGCACTGTGTCCTAACAACAGATTATGAAGTCTATTCTGTAAATGGAGAAACTGAGGCTGAGAAAGATGATGTGTTCAGTACTTTGAAGGAACTCAAGTAAATGGCATTGATAATGGTTAGAGAATGTCAAGTTGCCCCTTACCCTCATATATACCCAACATATACCCTCATATAGCCCTTCTTTTGGTATGTCCCCTCCTGGACTGTTCTCTCTTCTTCATGGTGGTTTTCTTGTGCCTAAGCATCTACTCAGTAGTCAGGAACTTCAAAGGAATACTAACCTGCCTAAGACCTAGGTTGGGGACTGGGGCAGGTGTGTCTGATGGAGGGGTGTCCCTGACCCTGTGTTGGCAGGTGGTGGGTGTGATAGCATGGCTGGGGGCCCAGCCCCCACACAGCATTATTGACTACGAGGAACAGCGGACGGTGGACCCAGAGCAGGCCAGAGGGGTGCTCAAGTGTGACATGTCGGATCTGTCTCTCATCGGCTGCCTGGGCTACAGCCTCCTGCTCATGGTCACGTGCACTGTGTATGCCATCAAGGCTCGAGGTGTGCCTGAGACCTTCAACGAGGCCAAGCCCATTGGCTTCACCATGTACACCACCTGCATCATCTGGCTGGCTTTTGTGCCTATCTTCTTTGGCACTGCCCAGTCAGCTGAAAAGGTAATCAGGCTCCCCTAGTAGATTTTGCTGTCTTGTTTGTTTCCTGTCAATTGAAGGGCTTGACTGTGCCAAGAGTTGGGCCCCCTATCTGGATGTTTCATGATTTGAATGATTACTTGGTTGATTCATTCATGTACTTAAATATTTACTCATTAGTTTTTAAAATATCCCTGTGCTTGTTCATTCAGCCATCCCTCTCTTGCTTTGTTCATTTGTTCATCCATTCTTCTAACACTCTTCTTAACTACATTCTTCCTAACTTATTTTTTTATTCCGTTTCTTCATGCACTTTATACCACTTAACACAATCTAATGGTCCATTTTCTTGATCATTGATTCATAAATTTGGTAGAACCTTTGTTCACCTGTGTTACCCATCTACTTGTCCATTTGATCCTTTATGTATGCCCTATTTATTCATTCATTTACATATTTGGAACATGCTGTTTCCTTCATTAACATACTCAAGCCCTTTTTAGGCATAGGGACCATTTTCCCAAGTGTGTCTCTAGTCTTAACAACCCACTCAGCCTGCTCACTCACCTTCCTTCCTGCTACACCAGAGCCACACTCTGCCTGCCAACTTCTTAATGCCACTGGCCTGTGCTTCTGCTGCCATCCTGTCCTAAGCACTCATTGTCATTCACCTCCAGACGAGGTGGAAACAGATGTTGGAAGGGAGAGGAGTTGGGAGAAAACAGGCTTGATTCCCATCTCATTCCCTCCTCCATGGCTTAGATCTACATCCAGACCACTACACTGACTGTATCCTTGAGCCTGAGTGCATCGGTGTCCCTCGGCATGCTCTACGTGCCCAAGACCTACGTCATCCTGTTCCATCCAGAGCAGAACGTGCAGAAGCGGAAGCGGAGCCTCAAGGCAACCTCCGCTGCGGCCGCCCCACCCAAGGGCGAGAACGCGGAGGACCCCAAGTAGCAGGGTGGTGGGTGAATGGGGCTGGCGGCTCTCTCTTCTCCTCTGTCCCCCACTTCCTAGTGGGAGCTGTAGAGTCTGGGTCCACAGTGAACAATCAGAGGCAGAGAGTTCATGAAGCCCATACCCAGCATGGACGGGCTGGCCTTAAGAAAGAACTGGAGCCTCACTTCACGTTTGAGCTCTGCTTTTCTATGTATGTTGGCTTCCTGCAGATCAGACTTTCTACGCAAGGTAGGAAATAGTCCCTGACAGAATTCTACCTCTGGAGAGGGACTAAACTCACTCTCTGGTTTGAAGTTCGGAGATTATGATTAAGCCCCGGGGCTTGGCCCAGTTTGGGTGAGGTTTCCACTCCTCAAACAACCACCGTAACCTGAGGACTGGGCATTGCATAAGACGCTGTCAATCCCAGGATGAACTCCAGGGTTGGAGTTAAGGGGAAGCAGTCTCCAATGAGAGGACACCTATGGGTCTGTACTCGGCCTGAGTAACTTGGGCTCCAGTAATACTCTGCTCCTATAGAGGGACAAACCCTGGGGAGAGAGCCCTGTGAGCAGAGATGGAACTGCAGCAGACAGCAAAGTGAGCCAAGAAATTGGTGCACACTTCCCGTGGGATCTTTTCCCGTGTACACTCCCTTAAATTGCCCAACCTTAAGAAATTCCAGTGCACTTCTGTGGGTTAGTGGTGTGAGGAACAGGATGGTATTTGCTGCCCTCTGATGGCTGTGTGGGGTTGTGTTCAGGAGGTCCTGCTTGGGACCAATGACAAGAGTTGTCTCTAGGGTGAGGACTGATTGCAAGCACATAACATAGGATGAACACAAACATGTTTCTTTCCCAATATTTTCTGGGAGGTCGTTTTGGAAAGGTGAGCATGAGGAGTGGGGAAGAAGATGCCTGGAGTACAAGAGACATGAGCGTTTAGTTTCTGATACTGTTTAAAAACAGCTGGGTTTCAGTTATGGAACTTTGTTTCCCTGGGGGTAGAATTTACATGTATTAAGTTGACTTTGGTTTACCATGGATTCTCTAGTATTTAATGTCTGGAACTAATTTGTCCACACTGAAGAACACTTCATGCAGATTCTCTGATGCACCATGAGTTTTGACCTTGGGACTAAGTGATTCTGCGTTCTGAAATTAACAGGGCTTCTCTTCAGAATAACATTTCAGGTGTACAGATTCTCCTTTCTTACTTTTGTTGTGTTCCATAGTGTGAATTATGAAGTTTCATTTATTGCTGTCAAAATTCATTTTGTAGGACTTCTTTCCTGTGTGGGTTACCTCATGTGTGATGTTTTCTTGGTAAGAGCTTTGATAGGGTTTTGTTTTCCTATATTTTTAGAGTAAATGAGCTCTGATCTCCAAATGAAGTTTTCCTCAACTGTTTCTTCCAATATAAATTCTCTGATGGACTGAGTTTTGACTTCTAGTTTTTTCTTCCCCTGATATTGGGGCACTTTGTCATTGAGCCCTTTAATTTTTTATTTTGAGACAGAGTCTCACTAAGTTGCCAAGGCTGGCCTTGAACTTGAAATCTTCCTGCTTCAGCCTCCTGTATACACTTTAAAACATGTTTTTTTGGTGAGGTTTTCCCCATTCTAAACTCTGTGACTTAAAGTTAGAATGACTTCTTAGTAAAAGTATTTTCATGTTGACTGCACTTTTAGAATTACTCCCCAATGTGAGATGTTTCTTATTTATTCTGGCTTCTGGCCAAAGATTTTCACATACTCCTCACCGTCATCCTCCCTGGCTCTATGATGGTAATTGTTTTTTCTTCCCTAGGTGCTGGGGATGGAACCCAGGATCTAGTGCATGCTAGACAAATGCTCTACTTGTTGAACACTGAACAATGCCCCAGTCCCTGATGGGAACTCTCTGAATGAGTTCTCGCTTCCTCTGTGGGCTCTGTCACATGCAGTTTACTTGCAGGTTATCTCCACAACATGAACTATTTTGTGTACTGTGGGGCATCCTCTATTATTAAAGGGGTTCTCATATTTAGTACATTCATGGGGTTTCTCTCCTTTCAGAATTCAATGCACTTCAAAGGGATAATTTCTATAAGAGGGCTTTTCCGTATTCAGTGTATATAAAATTTCCTCCTTTCATCTTTGTGTGTGTGTGTTTGTGTGTTTTCACAGGAGGCCTGACAACACCCTAAAGATTTCCCCATAGTTTTTTGCTGCCTAGTTTTGAATTCCCTGATGTTCAATCAAACTAACTCCTGAATAAAGTTGCATTTTTTTTCAAAGTATGGTTTCCCTTCTGTTGAATAAGAGCTGAGTTATAACCTGAAAGCTTTTTCTTATCATTGCCCTTGAATTATTTCTCCCAGGTATAAATTATGTTCTAGTGAAAGCAGAGTTTTGGATTAGAGGCTTAGTCCATATTTATCACAATTACAGTTTTTTCCTCCAGCACGAGTTCTCCAGGGCAAAATAAGATTTCATCTTGATGCCAACTTTACCCACCATAACAACTTTATCTAGGGTCCTGAGAGCTTTTTAATATTAATTATGTTCTTAGACTTTCACCAGTGTGAATTTTGGGACACATTTATTACACAGTTTTGTCACATTTATTGTATTTTTTGTTCCTTTGAAATTTTTATATATTGAAGTCTCTTTTATGAGGGCGCTAATCCCCTTCATGAGGGATTAGAGCCACTTTCCTTGACCTAATCATCTCCCACAAGAATCACCTCCTAACACAATCACATCAGAGGTTGGGATCTCAACACTGAAATTTTGGGGTGACACAACATTAAGTCTATAGCAACTGCGGTGGAGGATACTAACTAGTCCTCTGCTTCCAGTATCTGCCCCCTCTTATTCATCCTACATATGAATCAGAATAGTTGTTCCATGGCACATGTTGCTGTGACCAATTGCTGTAGTCCCAGTCCTCTCCTAGCACCACAATCTGGTTGTGATTCATTCTAATATTTAGCTATACTAAAAAAAAAAAACCCACACAGAAATAGCAGGAAGGATACTTTAATCTAGGGGATTCTGGCCCCAGGTATAGTTCACTGATATAATATGCTGGATTAAGTACTCTCAGGTTATTCTACCAAAGTTCATGAATATTGAATTAATTTGTAGTGTCAACCTCTGAGTTATTTTTCCCATTGTGATTTGACAGGGGAAAATCAGTCTCCTTTGCCCCTGCTAATCTATACTTCCTTAACTCAGCTTTCACATCTTGAAGTCGTATTATATGATGGTTGAGACTTCTTGAGATCAACTCCAGCTCTGCTGCTCACTAGCCAGGTGACCATGGGCAAGACCATTCACCTCTCTCACAGTTAGTCAGCTTCCTTAATGATCCCTGCACAGATGCCCCAGCCACCACTCTCACATATCCCCTGACTCTCCGAGTTCCACCACACATCATGCATGGAGACCCCACTGATTAATCAAACCTCACAGCTGAGCAGGTCCAGGACTCAATCTCATACCCAAGGGCTCCCTAATCACTGACTCCCACTGACTGCTCATTCATTACTATTCCATAAGTATCTTTGTGTGCTTATTCAGTGGACTAAACAGAAAAAGCTTATTTCCTTCAAGGGACTTAAACCTTAGTCATAGGGACAAAGAATGAACAATGTACAATATGAATTAATAAATCACATAGTATGTTAGAAGGGGACCAGCACTGTGGAAAACGGAACAGAAGAGTAGCCTAAGTAGATGAGAAACTAGAGGGACAGGCAGCAAGTTTGACAGTGTCCAGAGGAGGCTTCAGTTCAGAGGTGAGGAGTCATCCATGGGGATCTTTGGGGACGGGGGCATCCCGCAGATGTAGTAGTGAGTGCAGAATCCCCAGAGTCGGGGTATGCCTGGTGTGTTTGGGGATTCAACAGAGACTGGATAGCGTAGGTGAGGGAAGGTGAGATATCAGTCATGGTTCTCCAGAGAAATAGAACCAGGAGGATCTACCTATCTACATTCTATCTATCTATCTATCTATCTATCTATCTATCTATCTATCTATCATATCTGTCCATTTTGTGCTAGTGTAAGAGAATATTGCAGACTAGATAATTTATAAAGAACAGAGGTTTATTTCTAAAAGTTTGGGGAATTGGGAAGCCCAAGGTTGAGAGGCCTGCATGTGATATGGGCTTTCTTGCTGCCTCATCCCATTACAGAAGGAAGAGGGCAAGAGGGTAACCACAAGTGGGCTGAACCCATCCATTGATAACTGCCCCATGAGCACAATAATGGCATTAATTCAATATAAGGGCAGAGCCCACTTAACTTAATCACCTCTTAAGGCCCCACATCTCAACACTGTTATGTTGAAGATTCATTTTCCAACACATGAACACATTCAAACTAATGTATACACATAATGTAAAGTGATATCTTTTAAGAAATTGGCTCACAATATTGTAGGAGTTGGCAAGTCTGAAATCTGTAGGGCAGGCAGAAGACTGGAAGCTCAAGCAGGAATTGATGCTGTTGCCTGGAGGCAGAATTTCTTCTCTGGGAAACCTCATTTTTTGCTGCTGAGGCCTTCAACTGATTGGATGAGGCCTACCATATTATTAGGCATAACTCCTTTGTCTTAAATCAACTGATTGGAGATGTTAACCCTGTAAGGTCAGGCAAGAAGCAGCAACCAAAGGAGGAAGATTTAAAAAGGCCACTGAACAAGGCGTTATTGAGACTCACTCCTGAGCGGAACTCTTATCAGACTGACAGAGTGGACAGGAGAAGGGTCTGAGGAGAAGCCTGGTGGCGGCGGTGGAGGGAAGGGGGGGCTCTCCACAGGACTGGAATTTTATGGGGCTTACGACAGGAAGGGAAGGGCTTGGGACAGGAAAGGGATTTTTAGAGTCCCTTGTCCCAATGGAGTTGGTCAGGGGAACTGGCTGAGATCCAGGATTGGCCAGGAGACCTGCTGATTGACAGGCAGTACTATAGGTGCCAGATTGATGTTTCTTTCACGCCAGAGGGCTGCTTGGTGCTTTGTTCCTAAGTCACCACCAACAACCTGACAAACCTCATCTATAAAACACCTTCATAGCAGCACCTAGATTAGCATTTTATTAAATAACTAGGTGCTATAGCCAAGCCAGTTAATACACACAGACTAACATATGAGGAAATGGGAACATATGTGCAGTCCCCACAGGCCATTATAGGTATGGGACTTCCTTTTACTGTGAGATGAGGAAACATTGTAGGGTTACACTGGAGCATTTTAAGAGAGGAATGAAATGGTCTGACAAATTTAAAGGACCACTTTGGCTACTGTGTTGATAATATATTAGAAATAGGCTTTTATGTGTGTGTCTTTTCTGTGTATATTACATGTGGAGTTGTATGGCACATTCATTCACTGAAACAACCCTGTTCTCATTCATGCCTGCAAGGTGCATTTCAGAAACCTTTTTTATGTATGTCTTTAAAAAATGTCTTATAGGCAGAACCATAGAGCAAACACATTCATCCATTAACATGCACTGTCCCAAACAAGTACACACTGATATTTTTAGGAACATCTGATATAGTCTTATATTTTGGGAAGAAGATAAAAAGAAAGAGAGAGAAGGTGAGCAAAAAACTTCTGTAAGTCAGAGAGACCCATGAGACTCCATCTGCCTGGAGAGCTTTCCTGGGCCTTGGCAGAGGGATTTGTCATGAATCCGAGACGTTTGTTGTCCCTTGGTGCCTATTTGTAAAGTAATAAACCTCTTTATGTAACTTGTGAGTGTTCTGTCTCACCAGACTCAGGCAAGTAACCAGTACACAATGGGCCTGCTTTGAAAGTATTCTATTCCATTTTCTCATTGTACATACTACAATTACTTGCTAATCATTTGCATTTCTTTCTTTCTTTCTTTTTTTTTTTTTTGTGGTGCTGGGGACTGAACCCAGGGCCTTGTGCATGCTGGTCAAGCACTCTACCAATTGAGCTATATCCCCAGTCCTATTTGTATTTCCTTTTGGAATACCTGTCTTTCCCACTTAATGCTCATGAAGGCAGTAACTATATTCATATAAACCACTGTATACTCTCTATGGTGGCCATTATATATTAAACAATCTCCCATTTCTATATTTCTGGCCACTAGGCTCAGCTTTTCTCTTTTAGAACACCTCCAAAACAGGCATTACTACCAATAACCTTCTCATCTAACCAGGGCCCAGGACTTGCTGTGGTTATCACGGACTGTGCCCATGAGACATCACAGGGCTATGGTGTCAGGCTCAGATATGTCTGTGAACCCATGGTTTCTGGACTCTCAAGGTTGGAAAGACACCTTGAACTCCTTCCACTACGTTAATCTGGGGCTGAAGAAGGTCTTCTTATGGAAGAAGTATGTGGTGTGCAAAGCCAGGCTCAGAAACACAGTTGTAAGACTAAGGACTCACCACACAGTCTCCCACTCATGAGCTCCTGTTAGGGTCTGTAAACAAGTCAAGATGGCACCTGGCATTTTGCCAGAGGGAGGGGTTTGTGAAGTAACGCCAGTGAGCCATTAAGTGTGGAGATTCCTTATTGGTTGACTGCTGTATCTAGTTTATGTTAATTAAGATAAGCTGTGTGTAATGTATATATACCCCTCCTGTCCTACAATAAAAGGCTCCCACTCCTGCTGTATCAATGTACACAAGTTGCTCGTCCCCCCCCCCCCCTTATTTTGCTGCGGCTGGACTGCGGCAAGCTCCACCCCAACATCTTAAGCCAAATGGCTCTTTAATGTGGCCTACAACACTTCATAAAAGAGGTGCCCTAGAGCTATATCATCTGGAGTTTACTCTTTGATTCATCATTTACCAACTGTGTGACTTACAACAAATTTCAAAGTCTTCCATCAATATTTGAATTTTTTTAAAAATTGAACATTTTATATTATTTTCTGTATATAACATTTTGACATCTTAAAGAAATCATGATGGCTGGGGAGAGACTACCCAAGGCTGGCCAGGTGTGTCTTCAATATGTAAATTAACCAAGAAGAGCCGCATCGTAGAGGCAATGTTCCTTGGCCTTAATCATCCAAGGACCAGGAACAAGGCAACCAGAGAGCACTCCTACTCCACCGTTGTTCAAATTAGGAAATCCTAAACCTTTCTCTCTGCCCTGCCTTGCCTTTGGCTTAGAAGCCAACAAAGGCTCTGGCCTAAGGCTTTCCCCTCTATCTTGTCTTCTGACTCTGACACCCCCCCACCCCCCCACAGTGTTTTTTCCATTTGGCTGTGTGTTTTGAGCCAGGCCTGCCTTAATACACCTGTGAATATATTACACATTGTTTTCTTGAGCCTGTTCCCTGTCTCCTCCTGTGGCTACATTTGATTAACTGTCTTATAAGAGAATACAAAAAAGGATGGTAGGAATAGCATTAAGTGGATTACTATGTACTTACACAGGACCTGGCACAAGGCATGTCCTCAAATGTCAACTGCTATCCCCAGTGATGGGTGGTAAACTCTTTATACCCATAGCCTGAACACTATAGTTTCTGGAACCAGGTAGAAACAGATGGTTATTTCGGGGAAACAGATTGGCCATTGAGAGATAAAAACACTGAAAAATATGACTTCTAGTCATGTTTTAGTGATATCTAACCAGATAACCAGGAAACAAAAGTATAACTTTTGTAGACCACTGAGTACTTTACTCATTTTATTTTCACAAAGACACACTGATGAATAGTTGTTCATCAACAATTTTTTTGGGGAGGGATATCGATGTGTGATACACAGAACACAAGGAGTATGTTAGTACTACCAAATTCTGGTACTTGCAGGGAATGATAATTAGCAAACTGAGAAATACAGAAGAGATGAGAAACAATCAAGCCTTGTAAATTTTTCCCCTTCACAAACTGGTATAAAAATACTGAAAGTGAAAATATTACCAAAAATATATTTAGTGCTATTAGGTTGGCCAAGGAGAATGGAACACCTCATGCTAGACAGAGAAGGTGTCTCTGTCTTTGTTTCCACATTGTCCTGCTAGCTAATCCAGTAGTTTATGGGAGGGTAGGAAAAAATGCAAAGGGAAAAGGAAGGAGAGGAATTAGACAGCAGGAGGCTCAGGCATTGCTAATGTTTGAGTGAGTTAAATTGTTTTCTCTACCAAAGGCATATAGTTTAGTGTTATTTTGTTCTAAGACTCTGAGGCTCAGGCACAGTCTGAGTCTGCTTTAGAGTCAAAGAGCCATTTAAAAAGCAGTCACTGAAGGGCTGGGGCTGGGCTCAGTGGTGCAGCGCCTGCCTCGCATGTGTGAGGTGCTGGTTTCAATCCTCAGCACCACATGAAAATAAATAAATGAAGATATTGAAAAAAAACTAGACAATTAAAAAAACAAACAAACAAAAAGCAGTCAGAGGAAGGAAACACTTCAGGGACATGCCCCTGCCAGAGGTAGGTGAACTTAGAGGGGTAGGGAGAAAGAACCCCATTGTAAAATCAGTCAGGGGAGATGAGGAAGACCTGAGAGAGGAGGATTAGAGGAATTTGAGAAGGGAAATTTGCTAACAAGTCTTCCCCCAAAGAGCAAGCAGTTTTATGGCTGTTCATGGGAGCCCATAAACATGAAGAATAAACAAGTCTAGATATGACTCCCCTTCTCAAGTCTTTCTGATGGAATTGCCCACTGGGCAGCTTCGAAGGAAGAGAGGAAAGTTCTCATAGGGGAGGTGAGTCCTGGGTCTGCTTCTCTTGAGATGGCATGGTCACATGTGTCCTGGGAACTGTCTTTGTGTACTAGGTGGAGAGGTAAAAGAAGGTGGGCTGGCAGCTGCTGAAGATGGCACATTACTAGCTAGAGACCTCTAAACTCTCAGGATCTCAATAATGGTCCTTTACTTCCTGCCACAGTCAGGGTATCTACGTGGCCAATTGACTAGAAAAGCAAGGATGGGGTGAACAGCTCTTCCTAGCACTCCCTGCATGTGTTGGGTATAATCTGGCTCAGAAAGGGGCAGAGAAAAGTTCTTCTGAATAACTGCTAAAATCTTGCATGCCATGCAGGTCAGCTGGCAGAAGAGCTCATGCTGAGGAACTCTGGGTTCTTAAAAATGCACGGTTATGGACTGAGTCAAAGGTAATGCTGGGGCAGATTAGAATGCCTAGGTGGATAGCCATACTACCCCAAATTAGAAAAGTAGAGAATAGTGCTCAGGCAAGGGTGATTCCCTTAGTCAAGAAGCTCATACAATAAACTGTTAATCATACGGAATATAATAAAGCCACTACCAGGCAAGCACTATTAACCATAAATATATTCAAGTTGGCTCAGGAATATCAAACAGGCCACTTAGTTACTTTGTGGTTCCTCAAATATGGATGAATGAATGAACAGGCATCTCAGAGGTCTGATTTCAAGAAGACTCATACCAGAAGGAGGTGTACTCTGGGAAAGCAGACTGTAATCTCAGTGGAGGGCCTTCAGACTGCAGCCATTTTGATAGAATACATCTCCTGGATCTGTCACCAAGATGCAGGAGGCTCTTAACCTGGCAGCAGGCCTTGGCCCAAATACAGGCCTATGCCAAGTGGCAGTGATTCCCCTGCTTCCAACAAACAAAATGTACAGTGAACCCAGCTTAGCAATGCATTTCCCAGGGATACAAGGCAAAGGCAGGGGAGGAGGTGGTAGTGACAGGACCAGGCAGGTCATGGAGATAATGGTACTAAAACATGGTTTTCTAGGCTTATTGTACAATCTGGAGGTGCGAGTCATGCAAGGCTACAAACAAATGTGTGTGTACCCAACATAACCCACACCAAGTAACCTCTTGAAATGCTGCTTCACATGCATCGGGACAAAGCATGAGGTGCTAGTCACCTAACAGGAGATGCCTATCGAAACACAGGTGGCTCTTTATTAGCCAGGAGCTGAATTTAGAGAAATTGGGCTTGGAAGCTGAGAGAAGCTTCTGAGTTTGTGTCAGCCTAGAGTCTGACATGATACTGAATATCCTCTTCTTTAATCTGAAGCAGAGGTGCAAAATTTAGAGGGGGCCAGAAGGTTGCCCAGATTGACAGACAACACTTCACAAACCAGGAATCTGTCCCTTTGCTTGCCAGAATTTGTTCTGTCTTCATTGTGGAGCATGTCCCAGGGTGCAGTAATACAGGTTCCTCCATTCCTTGTGGTGGAGAAGGGGAGAGTGCTCTCATAAGCTATGCATGTGAAAGTGCACAGATTTTTATCAAAAGCACTAAGGATTTAAGATGGTGAAAGAACTGTACCTGCAGGATTAGTGTGTCACTCACAATTTTGGACATGGCCACAGCCTTGGTTGGTTACAGAATGTCAATGGTGCTGTGGACTACTTCTGGACCCATGTTATTAATCAATATATCGTTCACCACTATCAAAATGGCACCATCTTCAAAGGGGTAAAGTGCCCAGATGAAGGAAAAGAAATGCTACTTTCAAATACAAAAACAGAAATTCAAGGCTGCCTGCTTTCCTATGGACATGGAATCATTACCTTTGGAAACATAAATAAACCTGGCCAAGGACAAGGATACAGCAGTTCAGTTATTTTGGGAGTAGTTAATAGGCTCTAATGTAGTGTGGACACAGAGACTCCAGTCAAGGGAAAGAGAACTAGAGCATTTTCATAACTGGCTCTCATTTCTTATGTCAATTGCACAGTGGGAAATGGCAAGTCACAGTAGAGGTGGCTGGGAATCCCCACCAACCACTAGGTGGTTGGGATTATCATACTGGAAGCCCAGCAGACTTCTGACTGCTGTGTGTGGAACACAGCTGGAGGACAAAGGCTGCACAAGTAAATCCTCTTTTAATGGAGAGGGTTAGTGTCAAGCTGAGATCTGGAGGAAGAATTGTGGAACTCAAGAATTTTGATCAAACTTTGTCCCCTTGACTGAAATCCCGAGTTCTGAAAGTTGGATTTGGGTACACTACCCAGAATCATGGATATCGATTCTATTACTGATTCACAGTTGATTCTGTGATTCCAATCAACTAATTCAGTTGATTCTGACTCATACTGTGTAAGAGCTCAGATCATCTAGTTCCCAAGGGTGGTAGTAAGAAGTGACATGATTCCTTACCAGTTAGGAGTTAAGTTAGAAGAGGGTCATACCTTTCAGTTGAATTGGCTCAGGAGAATGCCAGTAAGAAGCTCATGGACAGATAGATCTGGGAAATCTGGCAAAAGATGATGTGAAGTTGAAGGTGGGAAGCATAATTTAAATGATTTCCAGGCTGGTGAATGGATGACTTCACTTTATTTATACTGGCTGTCAGGAGTATGGGCAAGGAGAGAAAAAACAGAGCTCCATTAGAGGTGGCAACTCTCTTATACAGAATACTCCAGTAGAATGAAATGCTTATGGGTCACTTTCTTACTATTTTGTTCTTTTAATTCTGGACCTTAATTTTTATAACTTCATAATCTTTTAACAAACTATAAATTTGATAATCTATTTTTATGTTGTTAACAAATCTCTATTTTGGTTCTGGTTCTTGATAATTCAGGTTAGTAAAAAATACTTCTATTGCTAAGCTTGGTGGCCCATGCCTGTGATCCCAGCAGCTCAGGAGGCTGAGGAAGGAGAATAGCGAGTTCAAAGACAAACTCAGTAAAAGCCAGATAATAAGCAACCCAGTGAGACCCTGTCTCTAAATAAAATACAAAATAGGGCTGGGGATGTGGCTCAGCGGTCAAGTGTCCCTGAGTTCAATCCCCAGTACCAAAAACAACAACAACAAAAAAACCCCCAAACTGCTATTAATTTGAGGCCAGTACTAAAGAGTGGAAGGGTGTTTGCAATATTATAGTCTCAAAACCCATGATATTGTGACGCTTGACTCTTGAGAAATACAATGACTATCCTGATTTAAGTTTTCATACTTATTCTCTAGAATGGATTATCTTATATTCAATAGTTAATTTACTGAGTCTCAAAACTCTTCCATATAAACTTAATTCATGTCACTTATCTCCAATATGATGTCTCTGATGTTGAATGAGATTTGCTGTTTGGTTGAAAGCCTTCCCACATTTATTACATTTGTAGGGTTTCTCTCCTGTGTGAATCCTCTGATGTTGAGTAAGGTGAGTGCTTCGGATAAAGGCCTTCCCACAGACTTTACATTTGTAAGGTTTTTCTCTTGTGTGAATTCTCTTATGTTGGGTAAGAGCAGAGTGGTCACTGAAGGCTTTCTCACATATGTTACACATGTAAGGTTTTTCCCCGGTGTGAATTCTCTGATGTTGGGCTAAGGCTGACTGGTCCCTGAAGGCTTTCTCACACAAGCCACATCTGTAAGGTTTCTCTCCAGTATGAATTTTCCGATGTCGTGCAAAAGACGAATTATCTCTGAAAGCTTTCCCACATTCACTACATTTATAAGGTTTCTCTCCAGTGTGAATTCTTTGATGTTCTGTAAGGGAAGAATTCACCCTAAAGGCCTTTCCACATTCATTACATTCAAAGGGTTTCTCTCCAGTGTGAATTCTCTGATGCTGAAGAAAACTTGTACTCTGATTGAAGGCTTTCCCACATTCGTTACACTTATAGGGTTTCTCACCACTATGAATATTCTGGTGTTTGGTAAGATGTGCCCTGCACACAAAGGCTTTTTCACAAATGTCACATTTGAAAGGTTTCTCTCCAGTATGTATTCTGTGATGGTGGGAAAGATGTATGTTTCGGATAAAAGCTTTTCCACATAAATTGCATTCAAAAGGTTTCTCTCCAGTATGGATTTTCTGATGGTAAGTAAGTGAGGAGCTCACTGAGAAGGCCTTGCCACATTCTTTACATTCATATGGTTTCTCACCAGTGTGAATTCTTTGGTGATGGATGAGGTGTGTACTCTGGTGAAAGGCTTTCCCACATTCTCTGCATTCATATCTTTTCTCTTTAATATGCATTTTCTGACTTGTGTTGAGCTTTTCACTATGAAGTTTCTGATGCTTGTTAAGGGTAGAACTCTTAGAGAAGACTTTCCCACACTTACTACATTCAAAGACTTTTTTACTTGGCTGAAATTCCTGGTCTTGAACAAGAGAGGAGCTCAGGGTGCTGCCCTTCCCAGATTCACTGCATTCCTGTTCACTAAACCCAGATGGGGAGTTCTGTTGAGTGAGGACCACTTGCTGCAAGCTGATCTCCTGACCTTCCTGACACTGCCATTCCAACAGGTTAGCATATTTCCAGTGACTTTCTCTGGTGAATCTTTCCTTTATTGTCCACTGACCTAATTCTTCTTTAGAAATATCTGCCTTGAGAGTAGTTTTCTTACTCATAGGCATTGTCATCCAGTCTGAAAGACATTAAAAACAAAAATGTCTGTTTTACCTGAGTTCCTCAAGATGGCATGGGATTATGAACCTGTTAATAATGCTTAACAAGGAGGATGTGGTGAAGCTTTTTTGAGAAATGACAATAAGAAAGGAAAGAGAAAGAGAAGTGAACACAGGACTGTGGTGGGGTTCATCAATACTTCATGTCTAAGGCAGGGGAGCTTGGGCTTCTTCCTGATCTCGGAGGTCATGGGCCTGGGGTAGAATCCAGAGTACCAATAATTATTTTCTTTGTGATCAGAGAAAAATTACCTGACTATAATATAGACCAGAATATTCTAACATATAAGAAAAAAAGAGTATCTTCTCTATTTTAGTACTATGGTCTTTAAGACAAAGATTTGGCCTAAGGAAACCACTGAAACTAGACAAAACTAGGAAAAAACATCAAGAACAATTCTAATACTCTCACATTTTACAGACTTATTACAGTACGTAGATGGACAATAAAAAGCTAAGCTGCCCTTCAGTTTTTTTGTGTGTGAAACATTTATATCTACTAATAAAATAAGGACCTACTACTGCTTGTGAGGAAGCAATGTCTTCTAACCCATATGATAATGTGATATCAAATGAGGAAAATCTACCATGGTGATGTTTAAGAACAGAAAATTAAGAACAAAGCAGGATATCTGCAAGGCTATAGCCAGTATGTCTTGGAAGGAAAGTCTGTAAATCTGGGTTAAGAAATATTCATCAGAAAAAGGACTCTATTACAAAACAGTCCCATGAATTATCTAACAAAATAACTCTTTTCCTCTGACACACTGCCCGCTGCCACCCCCCCACCAAAAAAAAAAAAAAAAAAAAAAAAAAAGAAAAATTCTCATGTAACAACCTTCTTACACTTGGTTTCCTGGGTATCTTGTTATTGACAAGAGTTCTGGATTGTGTGCTATTTTTCCTTACATTTGTGAATGGCCACCTTTTAACTTAAGTCTGTTTAAGACTTTGTACTAAGAAACATAATGCTAAGGACAAGACACTAATTTTTCCAGGATAAAAGAAGAAAGTAAAAAAAAGATACTAATATGGATGATGCAAACAATCCTGGGAAATTCTATCCAGAACAAGCCTTTCTCATCTCCTCCTTTTCCAACTCCAGGAAATTTTACAAAGAAATACAATAATAATAGTAATTTTAAAAACCTTTAATTATCTGAAAAAGAAAGATGAACAGTCAGATAACAATAGTATCTGCAGGGAATTGATTCTAGGATTCCCCACAGATACCCATCCTTACAGATACCACAGAATGACTATATTGTCATTTAACTTTAATCATTCTTATTGTGAGCAAGCATATATTACTCTGAGTGGGAAATTTTAGCCTTATAATATATGTGTTTATCTTTCTAAAGGCCTACCAGAGAAGAAATTCTTTGAGGAAAAAAAACTACTAGGTATTGGGAATCACCTTCCTGTATTTTTCTTCTCTCCCACATCTTAATGCTTTGGGTGATATGCCTTCAGACAGATTTTTTTTTAATTCATATTTTCTAGTTGTCTTTTGCAGAAATTTGGTCTGCACAAGCTACTCTGTATTGGCCAGATGTGAAAATCCTTAATATTTTGAAGTTTGGCAATATAGTCAAGACTCCTCTGCATTTGCAGGTTACACATCTGTGGATTCAATGAACCATGGATTGTATACTATATAGTTAAGCTTATAAAAATGATTGCTTCTGTACTGAATATGTATAGATTTTTTCTTGCATTATTCCCTAAACAACAGAGTAAAACAACCATTTACATTGTATTAGGTAGTATAAGTAATCCAGAGATGATTTAAAGTTTATAAGAGGTTGCACATTTTATATAACCTATACACATTTTATCTAAGCAACTGAACCAAGAATTTGATTAATCCTTAAGCTTTCCAGGGTAAAAGAAGAAAGTTTAGTAGAAATTCAGAATTTTCTATAGTCTTTTGACATTGTGGATCCCAAAACTATAGTTTGGGACCATCCAAAGAGAAAAGTTTGTAGTAAACATGTGAATCCCTTCTAGAAGTAAGGAAAAACAAGAGACTGAAAAAGCTCTGCAAACACTGGAACTCAATCTCTAGCTATTATAGTGCTTGGCTAGATTAAAATGGTTTGTTTATACTCCAAAGCTGTACCAGAGGAAAAGGCAAATCTTCTTGGGAAGAAACAATATGCAGAGTTCCTATGTTCCTTCTCATCTAATGTCAGAGATTCAATTTAAAAACATTGAATGAGGATACAACAACAGATAAAAGAAAAAGAGATCGAATACCAGAGTTATCAGATATGCAGTTAAAAGTAACTGTGATTGATACATTTGAGAAAACATGTAAGATTAAAAACAAGTAAGATTAAAACAATTGGAACAAAAGAATCAACTGAAAATCCTTGAACTTATAAAGAATTGAAATTATGAACTCAATAGCTAGATTTAACATAAGCAGAAAATATCCATGTGCTAGGGTTTGAATATGTCCCCTAAAGCTCAAGTGTTAGAGATTTAACTCCCAAATTCATACATTGATGATATCTAGAGGTAGGCCTTTGAGAGAGAGGATCAGATGAGGTCATGATGGTGGCCACGCCCCTATAGAAGCAGTAGTTATTTTTATAAGAAATGGAGGAGAGACCTGGGCTAGCAGGCTTTGCTCTGTCTGCCTATATCAAGCCCTTCATGGAGTTATGATGCAGCATGAGACCCTTTTCAGATGCTCAGCAGATACCAGTACCCTGCTCTCAGACTTCCCAGCCTCCAGAACCATGAGCCAAATAAACCTTTATTCTTCATCAGCTACCCAATTGAAAACAGACTACAATACCATGGTAAAAGATGCAGAGAGACAGATGAGACAGTGTCAAATGAGTGAATATATATATGACTGGAATTGTGTAATGAGAGGAGATAAAGAATGTAGCAAAATGTTATTTGGAAAAAAAAAAGCTGCAAAATGAAATTTGAGTATTCTATTGTGGTAACACAAACCAGACAGACTAATATAGCCTCTAAATTAAGTAATACATTTCTAAACAACTGATAATCAATGGATGTGTAACTGATGTGATTCTGCAATCTGTGTATGGGGTGAAGGTGGGAGTACATAACCCACTTGAATCAAAGTGTGGAATATGATATGTCAAGAAATTTGTAATGTTTTGAACAACCCACAATAAAAAATTAAAAAAAAAAAGAAATCATGATAAAAATTAGAAAACAACTGAACTTAATGATGATACAAATAAGAATTGGAACTTATAAGACACAGCTGAAGTCACATGTGGTAGGAAATATACATACACTGACTGTCAATCTCAAAAACATTTAGGAAAACAACAAATTAAACCTAACAAAGATGAAAAGAAATAAAGAAAACAAATTAATTAAAAACTTGATTGACCTCTATTAAGACAAATGAAGATAAGACATATTACCAATATTAAGAATGTTAAGGTGACATTGGGACAGATTCCACAGATATTTACAAGAGAATAAGAACACAATGAAAAAACTTCATGGTAATACATTTGATGACTTAGATAAAAGATTCAAACTCCTAGAAAAACATAATGTAATAAAACAGGTACAAAAAGAAAAAAAATCTAAATGATATTATATCTAATAAATACATAGGATCTTCATTTTAAAACTTCTTCATCAAGCAATTTCTAGGCAGAGATATTCACTAGTGAATTCTTCCAAATTTAATGAATGAAGAAATAACATCAGTTTTATATTTTCAATTGGTTTTATGAAACTGACACACACCAGATCTGATGAGGATATTATAAATGATAAATTCACAGAGTATTCTCTTTTATTAACATAGATGCAAAATTCCTAAATAAAATATTAGCAAAAGAAATATGGTGATATAAAAAGATAATATGTCACAAATAAACTGAAATTCAAGGTTGTTTTTGTATTGAATCACTCTTGTCATTCACATTAACAGAATAAAGCAGAAAAACCATACCATTATTTTAATAGATGCTGAAAAGACCTTTGACTCAATTCAATACCCAGTCATGATAAAAACTCATGGTAGTAGAACAGTAGTAGAACTCTTAATTTGATTGAGTTCTTATAAAAACTATATTAAACAAGTTAATCATAAAATATTAAAAATATTCCCAAGACTGAGATAAAGTAAACATTTCTGTTTTCATTACTTCACTCAACATTGTACTAGAAGTCTAACAAGTTCAAGGTTAAAAAGGAAAAAAAGAAGAAAAGATTAGAAAGGAAGGAATAAAAATGTTATTTATCTGATGACATGACTGTGTTCATATAAAAACACAATATGGAATATTTCATGCACAATCTATTAGAATTAACAGGGAATACAAAAACCAATAGTGTACCTACACACCAGCTACAAATAATTGGAAAATGAAACTTTCAAAAGATATTAATAAATCCATCAAAACAACAAACACTTCTTATCAAAATCTTAGCAGGAATTTTTTAGACGATGAATAGCCAAATCTAAAATTCTAAGAGAAAAAAAAAAAAAGAACAAAACTGGAAAACTGACATTAGCAAGTATGACTCATTATAATGCTATAGTAACTAACAGTGTTCACTGGCACAAGAGTAGACAGAAGAAATGAAACAGGACAGACTAGAAATAAACTTGTACACAAACAGACCAAAGGGACAGATTATAGAACCCATGCTTGCAGCTGCACAAACATGACATGTACTTGCAGTCAACTTATGTCTGACAGAAATGACAATACAGAATAATGGGGAAAAAAAGTCCTTTTCAGTAAATGATTCTGGGTCAACTGGATGCCTATCTAGAAAACAGTGAAAAATAAGTCTTTCATGTGAATTGTAGACCCAAATATGAAAGAAAAAATAATACAGCTGCTATAACACGTGTTTTCATGGCTTTAAGAGGTCTTAAGTAGGATATAAGGATTAACCATAGGAAGAAAAAGAATCCTAATAAATTAAACTATCTTAAAAATTCAAAACTTCTATTTATCATATGATGCCACTATTCACAGTGAGAAACAATATTTTTAATATATATATATATATGACAGAAGACTCAAAACCTGAATGTACAACCCTATAAATCAATAAGAAAAAAATTAACCAGTCAGCTAAAATAGAAAAAGAGGAAAGACTTATAGATACTCTACAAAAGAGGATATCTAAATGTTTAATAGAGGGGCTGAGATTGTGGCTCAGCTGTAGTGCACTCGCTTAGCATGTGTGGGGCCCTGTGTTTGATCCTGGGTCAACATAAAAATAAATGAATGGAATAAAGGTATTGTGTCCAACTACAACTAAAAAAATAAATATTTTTTAAAAATATAAATAAATGTTTAATAGAAATAAAAAGATGGGGGCTGGGCTTGTGGCTCAGTGATAGAGGGCTCGCCTAGCATATGTGAAGCCCTGGGTTCCATCCTCAGCACCACATAAAAATAAAATAAAGGTATTATGTCCAACTACAACTAAATAAACAAAATATTTTAAAAAAAAAGAAAGAAAAAGATGGGTGGGTACAGTGGCGCATGCCTATGATCCCAGTGGCTCAGAAGGTTGAGGCAGGAGGATTGTGAGTTCAAAGCCAACCTCAGCAACTCAGCAAGGCACTAAGCAACTCAGTGAGACCCTGTCTTTAAATAAAATACAAAATAGGGCTGGGGATGTGGCTCAGTGGTTTAGTGCACTGAGTTCAATCCCCAGTACCAAAAAAACCCAAACAAAAACAGAAATAAAAAGATGATCATCAGTCATAAACTTAAATACTCCATACATCCTCTAGAACAGTGAAACATTTTTTAAAATGACAATACTAAGTGTATCAGAAGATATGGAACTCTCAGATCCTGTTGGTTGGAATATAAAATGGCAGAAGTATTTTGGAAATCTACCTGGCTAGGTCTACTAAGGCTTGCAGTTGTACAAGCACGACACTTCTATCTATATACTTACTCCAGGAAAATGTACATGTAATGCTCTAAAAGCTGTATAAGAAATGTGCACGGTAGTACTAATTAAATAGCTCCAAAATAGAAATAAGCCCAATGTCAAGCAATGGTACAATGTACAAATATGGATAAGGTTAGATCAAAATGTTATACAGTGAGGGGCTGGGGATATAGCTCAGCTGGTAGAGTGTTTGCCTTGCATGCACAAGGCCCTGGGTTCAATCTCCAGCACAACCACAAAAACAAAACACAATACAACAACAACAACAAAACTTGTTATAAAGTGAGATGAAAATAAACCACAACTGTCATGACATGTGACAACATGAAAGAATATCAAAATACTGTTGACATAAAGATGTCAGACACAGAAGAGTAAATGACATGTAATACCATTTACATAGTTTAAAAACAGGCAAAATAGGGGCTGAAGATGTGGCTCAAGCGGTAGTGCGCTCGCCTGGCATGCGCGGGGCGCTGGTTTCGATCCTCAACACCACATAAAAATAAAATAAAGATGTTGTGTCCACCTGGGACTAAAAAATAAATATTAAAAAAAGCAGGCAAAACAAATATATGGTCAAGGTAGTTGTTACCTTCCGGATGAAAGAAACTGAGAGGGACAAAGGGTTACTGGAATGTTGATGTTCTATTTTTTTATATGGGTGTTGATTATACATATTTATGTGTTTATATTGCTAAAATTTGTTAAGTTGTACACTTATTATTTGTGTACTTTTCTGTATTACCTCACAAAAGGTTTACTTGAAAAATGTGGGAGCCAGGCGCAGTGGTACCCGCCTATAATCCCAGCAGCTCAGAAGGCTGAAGCAGGAAGATTTTTAGAGTTCAAAGCCACCTTCAGCAATGGCGAGGCACTAAGCAACTCAGTAAGACCCTGTCTCTAAATAAAATACAAAATAGGGCTGGAGTTGTAGCTCAGTGGTTGACTGGCCCTGAATTCAATTTCTGGTACCCACCCCCCACCCCCCGCAAAAAAGTAGAAAATGGATTTAAAAATTAATCAATGAAAGCACTCACTTCTTGCTATCTTTTCTATCAGCTACTGAATACTTATGTCTGCTTAGTAAAGTGCTTTCTTGATTGTGATAATAAAAACACTTATCCTGACTTTTTAAATTTTTTATATTAGAGAATCAATATATCTTGGTTTTACTACACTGAAAACTAACTGAGGTGTGAGAAGACTAGACCCACTGAAACTCATATGATTGCAGTGTGACAGAGCAGGCTTGGTGGGAGCACTCGAAAGTCAACACTCACTGGGGTCACTGCAGATGGGCAGATTGAGGAGCCATACCCCTAGCTGTATTGGTCTATATTAAAAAAAAATATAGTAGTTTTAAAATACACAACTCTAGGGTTTGAAGTAAGGCATGTGAGTAGTATCCTCCAAGCCTAAAATGTAGTCAAGAGGTCACAAACAGGGAGGGACCAAAGTTCAAAGTCTCTGAAAAGGACTTTAGACCTCCCACTGTTTTGGCAGGCAACTACTAGGTGGCTAAGGAAAGCCTCTTATAAGAAAGACACCAAAATAAACAGAAAATCAAGGAAAACACAGCCTATGATGGGAGAAGAGGATGTTTTTGAAAACCAGTATCTTTAAAGAGAAGATTTTTTGTTTTGTTTGTTTGTTTTTCAGTGCTTGGAATCAAACCCCAGACCTCACATATGCTAAGCATACATTCTGCCACTGAGCTACGTACACCCGCAGCCCTTAGAGAGAAGCTATGTTAACTGTGAAACATGAGTAAGAACTTATTTTAAAAAGCAATAGTCACAGAAACAAGGATTTGGGAAATCAAATGACTGTGGAATTTAAAACTCAATATACAATGCCTGTTGTAAACAATTCAAAAACAGAAGAAAAAATCCAATAATCCTGTTTATAGACAATGAACAAACAGCAGTGAAGGATGGTGATGGAGGACGGGAAACAAGGTAAGACCCTTGGATGCCTCCTGTTTAGTCCCTGGAGGCAGATTCCAGATCACACACAGGGCCATAAGGGCACAGGGGTCTCAATGTATTCAAGTGACAGACATCAGGCTCCCAGGAGGCTGAGGCAGCTAAAATCTATGGACCGCCAAACAGAAAAGCTGTAGAAACTAAATTTAAACTATCCCACAAACTCTCCTACTTCTTGCCCAGAAGGCTCTGATGGTATTATACCATTTAAAGAAGAAACAACAAAAGAAAATACTACAGTACAGAAAAGAAGAAGAAGAAGAAGAAGAAGAAGAAGAAGAAGAAGAAGAAGAAGAAGAAGAAGAAGAAGAAGAAAGAAGAAAGAAGAAGAAAGAAGGAGAAGAAGAAGGAGAAGAAGAAGGAGAAGAAGAAGAAGAAGAAGAAGAAGAAGAAGAAGAAGAAGAAGAAGAAGAAGAAGAAGAAGAAGGAGAAACAACACCAATTCTACACAAAATCTCTCAGAAAATAGAAAGGGAAACTTCCCAACTGTTTTTTTTTTTTTTTTTAAGGCTAACATTATTCTGCTATCAGAAACAAAGATACTACAAGGCAAATAAAACTAACGTCTTTCATGACTGTTGATGCAAAAATCCTTAATGAAATGTCAATAAATTAAATCTGGAGATATTCAAAAAGGATAATAAGTCAACACTAAGTTGGGTTTATCCTAGGAATGAAAATTTGATTTTTGATATTTAAAAATCATTTAACTATAATTTATTAACTCAACCATAACATCATCTTAAGGATTCAGAAAAATACTGGAAAATTAATATACACTTATGATAAAATTATCATCAAACCAGGAGTGTGTACAAACTTATTCACCTGATAAAGGGTATCTACAAAAAATACCCAGGTAACATCATAATGAATGAAATGTCATTATGGCTTTTCCCCTAAGATGGGGAACTAGGCTAGGATGCCCCTCTCATGGCTGCCACTTGATACTGTGCTGAAGGTCCTAACCAGTGCAGTAATGAAACAACTGGGTCTCATGTACATTGCTGTGGGGATACAAAATGGAACAGTTACATTAAAAACAATTTTCAGTTTAAAGTTAAATATGCACTTAATGCACCACCAGCAATTCTTTTCCTAGATATTTACTCTCATGAAAACTTACATCCACAAAACCCATGTCTACACAAAAACTCATACCTAAATGTTCACAGTGCTCAAACTGCAAACAACTCAAATGTTCACTAATGATGAATGAACAAATTGTGGTTTATCTATACATTGAGATGTTACTCAGCAACAGAAAGTAATTATGCTGTGCAAAATAAGGATAAATCTTAAAGATATTATGCTGTGTGAAAGAAGTCAGAGATAAAAGAGTACATACTGTAAAATTCTATTTATATGAAATCCTAAAAAAGTAATAGGGGAAAAAAAAAGTAATAGGGAAAGAAAGATCAGTGGTTGCCAGGGGCTGGGGCAGGGAAGGATTAGCAGCAAATGGGGTAAGAGGAAACTTCCTGAAATAATGAAAATGTTGTTTTTATTATGTGGTGATAGCCACCCAATTGTATCCATTTATCAAAATGGATCAAGTTTTATACTTAAATTTGCTGAACTTTATTGCATCTCAATTATACTTTAATGAAGCTGACAAAAATTAATTTTAAAACTTCAATAGAGGTTAGGCAATAAAACTTAGGATGTTTGTAAAACACTAGAGCAAAGAAAGTATTAAGAATGGAAATTTTCATAAAAAGATAAGAAAATTAGAAGACTAATGCAGGAGGTTCGATATTAATATCAAGCATTCTGCTAAAGAAAAAAAAATTAGCAATAAGAGAACAAAATGTCCTAAAATGAAAGGGCAGGAATTTTGGATGGAAAGCCTCACCAAACACTCAAATGTTTGCTAATGCTCAATGTATAATATTCAAAGATATATCTCTGAGAAACTTAAGGTTATTCAACTAAACGAGAAGAACCTCTGAGTTTTAAGAGAGGAAAAATAGGTCCCAAATGATTACAAACAAGAATTATTCTTTTTAACAGCAGCCTGAGGTCTAGAAAATAATGGAGTAATGTTAAAATTATGAAGGAAAAATGAGTTCCAAAGCTAAATTCTACCCATTCATAAAGTTTAAGGAAGAAAAAAGACAGACATATTATGTTATATAAAATATTCCCATACATAATTTCTGAAGAAGCTATTGGAAGGACAATGCCACAAAAAGATGAGAGCAAACCAAGAAAGATGACAACGTAAGACACAGTGAATAGGAGATCCAGAACAGGAAAGAGGATGATTCATAAGAGGATGATGGCTGGGCACCAGACATAAATGCCCGGCAACTCTGGAATGAAGCAGATTAGAAGGCTCCGGAAGAGACAAAGACAATTTAGAGAAGGACTAAGATCAAATTTGTGATCAATAAGTCAGATACAGTGGCACATACCTGTAATCCAAGTGATTTAGGAGATTGAAGCAAGAGGATCACAAGTTTGATGCCAGCCTCAGCAACTTAGCAAGACTCTTGTCTCAAAGTAAAAAATAAAAAGGACTGGGGAGGTGGCTCAGTGATTAAGTGCCCTTGGATACAGTCCTCAGTAGAAATAAATAAACAAACAAACAAATACAGAAATAAGTTAGTGACTCATAGAAACTAAACTAAGACTAATGAAATCTGGGAATAGGTTGCTTAGGAAAATGGAAATTGTCAAAATTATGCTACATCTGTACTGGAGGACAGGGAATGGAAGACAATAAGCATGAGTAGTTGAAGGGAGCAGAGACTGGGCTTAATCCTCACTTTTTTTTTTTCAAATGAGAATTTATGGTAATTTTTAAATTTTAAAACAAAATAACTGACCTTAGCCAATATAGTTATCCAAAGCCCCCTATTAGGCTAGAGAAGTTTGTGCCTTCACTTCCCATGGAGGCACAAACAACCCAGACAAAACCCAGCAGTCTCTTGAGGCCAGAAGGTTTGCAGAGTGGGAAATGTAAAATGAGGATGAGATTGGTTAAAGGTATAGGAAGGTCAGTATAAATAAGAGACAAAGAGGAAAAGAAGTATTTTTAAACAAAGTCAAACAGCAAAGAACAGTAAGAAGCCTCAAGATTTCAAGGGAGACTGACATACCAGTCTAAAGGGCAGGATGCAACCACTAGACAATGGGACTACACTAAGGGTTACCATGCCTCAGAACAGCAGACCTTCCAACAAAACTCAAGCAAGTACACTAGAGAGGTTGCACTCCTGAAGGCTCAGAGACAGGCAAGAAAAGCTTCTACTGTGCTGGGATGGTGATTACTGGGCAAGCGAGCCCTAACTGTGCCTAGCTAAGAGAAAGGGAGAGGGAGGCAAGCCATGTGTCATGGTTTTAAGAATTTTCCAGTGGTTCGTGTTAATTGGCATTTGGCCCAAAGTATTGCCATGGGTAAGGACACAGCCATGAGAATGAATAGGAAAACTAGCATCCTCAGTTCAGTCTCTGTGAATCCTCCAGCTCCAACCCCTCCCAACTCTATCAACAGTCCCAAGGAGGTGAACCTTGCCTGAAGACAGGATATGCTGCTCTTTCAATGGTCTGCTGATTATCAGAATTGGAAGGCAAGGAGTATTTGAAGTTCTGCCTGTTTAGTTTCACAATAAAAAATAAGCAAAGGAAGGAGGTGGAGAGCAAAGATGCTTGCAGCCTGAATCCTGTTAGGTCTTTTTGGTCAAGTCTCTGGATTTGTAGGCCACTCCTCAACTTTTCAGCTCCTGCACAATTCCTTGGGGCATGTGACTAGTGACTGCATATACACCTGGCTTAAAATTACTGACTCTCTGCCACCCGGAGACCCAGTTGTTCTCTAGACTCATCATCACAATGGTTCCATCAAAGGAAGAGCTGATGCAGTCATATACTATCTCTTGGTTTCCATTCATTTGTAGGTAGGCATCACAATCAGCACAACATTCATATTCAAACTGGTGGATTGTCTTGACCAGTGAACACAGAAGACCAGCTCACAGATGCCACAGATCGTAGACACTGTCTCCAAGGCCATCCTCTGGGATAAAAACAGTGGGGGACATGGCCACAGCCCCCACAACAGAGGAAGTAAACAACTCACTACTAATCATCAATTTTAATAGAAAAAATTGAAAAAATGTTATCTAAAAAAAGTCAAGAAGTAGCATATAAACATGTTCCTTGGAGACATGAAAACAAATATATCAAATAATCAGCAAAAAGAAGAGAAAGTGGTTACTTCCAGAGAAGAGGAAATGGGGAAGGGGACAAGAAATCACTATTGTTTATAATAAATCTCACAGAGTTTCATTAAGCTGAATACTTGTATTATCTGAAGAAAAAATAAATACTAAAAAGAAAGAAAAAAATTTGAATAAACGCCAAACAAAACAAACAAAACAAATCAGCAAACAAAGAACTGAAGGAAATAAATAGTGAGGAGCAAAAATTAATAAAAATAAAATAGAATGGACTTGCAAAGTCAAATGTTTATTCATTAAAAATTCTAATAAAAAAGGCAAACCTCTGAGAAGACATATATTTAAAAAGACAAAAAATAAATATTATTATAAATTCATTCTTCCATTCAACAAACCAGTACTGAGACCTGACATGCCAAGCATATGACAGCAAACAAGACTAAATTCATTCCTTAAGGATCTAAGGGGAAAAAAGATATTTAAACAGGAAACAGAAAGCACTAAGAATAAAGATCAAGCCAAGCGTGGTGGCACATGCCTGTAATCCCAGCAGCTCGGGAGGTTGAGGCAGGAAGATCAATAAATCAAAGCCAGGCAAATTCAAAGCCAGCCTCAGCAAAAGCAAGGCCCTAAGCAACTCCGTAAGATCCTGTCTCTAAATAAAATACAAAATAAGGGCTGGGGATGTGGCTCAGTGGCCGAGTGCCCCTGAGTTCAATCCCTGGTATCAAAAAAAAAAAAAAAAAAAAAAGAATAAAGATCAAAGAGATAAAGACTAATGTATTTTACTTCATTAAATAAGAACTCCTGCTAGAGACAGAGAGACATGGGGGAAAAACAACAAGAGTATAGATTCCTGACTATATGTAACACCTATACATAATAGAAAAAGATAAGCTATCATAGAAAATGGGCATAGAATAGGAATATTTAAGTGACAGAACACAAATAATCAATAACATGAAAAAAATGTTCAAACTCTCCAGTAAATAAAGGGAATACAAATAAAACCACAGTGATGCTATTTCTTGGGAGCAAGACTAGCAACATTTTTTAAGTTTTACAAATCCAGGTTTGGGCAAGCAACTCCTTAGACAAGAACTTGCATCAACTGTAAGTGTAATTTATAACAATTAACTTGACAAAAAATTGGGGAATATCTAATAAAGTTGAAGTAGTGTATATCCTTAAGCCTAGTATTGCTAAATCTGTGAATATACCCAAAGAAAATATGTATAAGAATATTCAGGTTGTCATTATTTACAACAGTGAAGAAAAATCTGGATATAGCCTATGTACCTAACCATCAGGAGAATGAATACTTTAAAAAAAAGTTTTAAAAAGTAACCTAGAGCTACATACCTCAATATGGATTTGAAAAAAAAGTATGTTCTGGAAAAGCTTCCATAGTACAATACATATATTTACCTCAATATGGATTTGAAAAAAAAGTAAGTTCTGGAAAAGCTTCCATAGTACAATACATATATTTATGGGAAGGAAGATGAAAACTGCTTAGAGCTACAGATATATGTGGAAAACCCACAAAGAGAAGCTTGGAAAATACTGGTGTAAAATCAAGCTAATGGCTGTCTCTGGTGTACAAGGAGGAAGATGTGATGAGGAGAGCCACAGTGGACTTCCATTATGTTATGTTCCATTTCTTAAGCTGAATGGCAGGGCATGAGTACTGTTTCCATATCATCCTTTAAACTGTTCAAAAAATTATACACTCTTTTTTTTGTATATTCAATGTAGAGTATTCAAAATAAATGTATTTCCAAGTAAAAAAAGGAAATGATAATGGTAAGTGCAGAAGTAAAATTATATCATGGAAGAATAATATATAAGAAATTATTCTCTTAAAAAAATCCCAGTAAATTTAAAAGAAAAAAATGCAGGTCAACTAGTAAAATGAAAAAGAGAACCTAACACATGATGTTAAAACCTTAGATGAGTACTCTTCATGGTTGTAAACTCATGCATTTTATAGCTCAAGGAAAAAAAAAACATGTTAAAGATAAAAAGGTAAAATGTACAGCTGGTAGAACACAAACCTAACAGGGTGATAAATAAGAAACAAATTATATAAGTGATTAGCAAACTACTCAAATTAAGAGATCAGGTAGCCTTTTGTTTTCTGAGTTAATGAAATAAACAATTTCTGTGTAATTATACTTTTGGAAAAGGAAAGAAATGCAAGTTTTAAGAGCTGATAGATCTCATGCTGGCCTTTTGCCAATCCGGACTTACCACTTAATAGCAATAATAAATCAGTTCAGATTAGTTATCCCCCTCAGGCTCAGTTATCTGTGAAACAGGATTCATTGTACTTGCTTCACAGGTTGTAAGAATTAAATAGGCAGCAAATATATATTTCCTGCAAAATCACCAGGTATAATGCTCACATATTAGCTCTCTCCTCCCTTTACTACCTCATGGCCCAGAGAACAGAAAAATTAAAAAAGAAAACTCTCTGAAGGACTTTTTCTTACCACTATTAAAAATAACTGTCAATTCTAAACTAAGAGTAAGGTGTGCAACAATGAAAAAGTTCTAGATAGAATACATGGTGAGTAGCCCTTATTTGAAATGCCTGGGACCAGAAGTGTTTTAGATTTCTTTGGATTTGTATATACATAATGAGATACCTTAGAGTTGGGATCCACACTTAAACATGAAATTCAGACAGAAGGTAATTTAATACGATACTTTCAGTGTACCTGCATTTTTTACTGTGGCCTGTTGAGCAGGTCCCATAATAACCATCTCATTATTAATGGCTCTTAAATCTTGCAATAATCTCCATTTACCAGATTTCTTTTTAATGACAAAAATGGGAGTATTATGGGGAGATACAGAAGGTTGTATATGTCCTTCTGCTAATTGTTGTTTGACCAGGTCATGGGCTGCTTGTATCTTTTCTTTAGTCAGGGGCCACTGAGGAACCCATACTGGTCTTTCTGATTTCCAAGTAATTTTTATTGTCTCAGTGGCCCTTTCTGAAAATCCAACCCATGTCTATCTATTCCTTGATCTATTTGTATTGGTGCTGCTATACCTTGTTCTTGTTTTTCTAATCTTTTTCCTTTCCTAAAACCTTGTCTAGTCATAATAGTGGGTGCATTTTGGTTGATGTTATTTGTTAATGTCAAACCTAATTGATCTAGGACATCTCGTCCCCATAAATTTACGGGAAGATGATCCAATACATATGGCTGTATAGTTCCTTCACATCCTTCAGGATCCTTCCAATCTAATACCATTGCACTTCTATGGGGATTAGTCGCCACTCCTAGGCCTCGAAGCGTTTGAGTGGCTTGTTGTAATGGCCAATGTTTTGGCCATTCTTGACGAGAGATGATGCTAAGGTCTGCACCTGTATCCAGTAGCCCATTAAATTCATGTCCTTGAATATTTAGTTTTAGCATGGGGCGAGAATCTAAATTTAAAGAAAGCATAGCCCAATCTACACCTGTGGAGCCTAATCCCTTGGAACCTCTTTCTACAGTACGACTGGAAAATTTATCATGTAGGCTGGGTATTATTAGTAACTGTGCTATTCTATCTCCTGGTGAAATTACTGATATACCCCCTTTGGAGAACTGGCTATAATTTTTATTTCACCTTCATAATCAGGATCAATTACCCCAGGACTTATCATAAGTCCTTTTAGAGTAGAAGAGCTGCGTCCCAATAATAAGCCTACTGTTCCTTTGGGAAGAGGTCCTTTCACCCCTGTGGGAATGATTTGAACTCCCATCTCTGGAGTTAGTACTGCTCTGGCGGAGGCGCAGATGTCCAACCCTGCGCTCCCTCTGGTTTGTCTGATGAGGGATCTGATGGACAATGTGTCCTGGGCACTACCCTGATGGGGTTGCTGGGTTCCTCCAGTGCTCCGTATATTTGTGGTTTTGGGCCCCGGAGCATTGGGCCCCCCTGTCCATTTTTTGGCAATGGAGCCCGATGCCTTTCTCCACGATATCGTGGATAAACACCTGGTCCTTGTTCGTTTTTTGATAATGGAGTACCCTCTATGGTGGTTTGAGAACGGCATTCATTAGCCCAATGTCTCCCTCTACGGCATCGTGGGCAAATACCTGGTACTCTACTCCTTTGATACCTAGTTTTGTTAAACCCTCCTCCAATGGGGCAATTCCTTTTAAAATGTCCTGTTTGTTCACAATTGTAGCATGTTCTTGGCCTGGCATCTAAAGCCTGTTTTACTGCAGCTGCCACAATTTGCCCTTGTTCATTAATGTCTCTGGCATCTAAAGCCTGTTTTACTGCAGCTGCCACGACTTGCTCTTGTTCATTAATGTCTCCACATAATTTAATATATGTGTTTAAATCTTCATGTTTCCATGGTCTAATGATATCTCTGCACCAACGATTCGCTTGCTCATAAGCCAGGTGTTTTAGTAATGGCATTGCTTGTTCTGTATTCCCAAAAACTCTGGTAGCTGTTTGAATAAGCCTATCTACAAATTCAGCATAAGGTTCATTAGCTCCTTGTATTACCTTAGATAATTGACCTTGTAAACCTCCATGTCCTTGTAAAGTCTTCCATGCCTTAATTGCATCTACAGCAATTTGTGCATATACACCAGGATCATATGCAATTTGTTGCTGCTGATCCTCATAAGGTCCCTTTCCTAACAACATATCTAGATTTCTCTGAGGATAACCAGCTGCTGCATTTAGCCTAGCCGTCTCCTTGCAAAATTCCTCATTGGCAACCTTCCATAACAGGTATTGTCCTCCATTTAGCACAGCTTTACACATATTAGCCCAATCTGCTGGCGTCATGTTCAAGTTGTTAATGGATTCGACCATGCTTACAGTGAAGGGTGCTTGAGGACCATAGGTTGTTACAGCCTCTTTTAGCTGCTTCACTGTTTTGAAATTTAAAACTTGGTAAAATCGCTGCCCTCCTGCCTCAAATACAGGGCATGTTAATATTTGAGATCTTGTCTCAGGATCCCAACTATCAACTGCGGGGGTTGGGGACCTCCCAGCATATGGAGGTGGCCTTGTTAGTTGGACACTTACGTCCTCTGGTGATAGAAAGGTGTTAGTAGCAGTCTCCTGTTGTAACTTTCCCCCTGATGGCTTTTTCTGTTTTACACTTTCTTTCTCTGTCTGACTAACTTGAGAGGCTTTCTCTTTTACTTGAATCTTTTCCTCTGTCTGACTAACTTGAGAGACCTTCTCTTTTACTTGAATCATTATGTCTTCTCCTTCCTCTACCATTGTCTGAACTGAAGGCTTTGGACTAAGCAAACAAGATATGAACGTCCACAATGGCAATGTGCCAACTGGCAGAGTCCCTGGGCTTTTCTTTTCTATTCTTTTTAAATCTTCACCATGATGGTTCCATTGTGATATATTTAACAACTCCTCCTTAAAAAGCCATGGGCTACATTTTTGTATTGTATCAACGTATGCCCTGACTGTTCTTGATTTTACTGAGATGCCTCCTTCCTCTAATAATTTACTTAACACTCTTTCAGTTTGTTTTTTACTAATTTCTGATCCCGTATTTCTACTATAATACAACCCAACAAGATGACGCCAAACAAAACTGAGACAGAATGAAATAAAAAGGGAACAACAAAAAGTCATTATAGCCTTTCTATCCTCCTGACATGTGCATCCGTCCTTTCTCCCTATCTGTTCCTCAGACGTAAACAGTTTTTCCTCAGATGTGAGCGGTTTTTCTTCCGTCTCACTCATCTCCAGGGACAGGCAACTTAAAACAAAAGTGAAGCAAAATAAAAGAGGAATCTTAAAATGGCTACCCATCCTCTCGCCCTGCCCTCAGGGGTGAGCAGTTTCACTTACCCTCAGTCGCTCCCCGTGCGAGCCACCAAATGCTGCAGTCTGGCTGGGCACAATCAGGAGCCACTTGTCAAAAGAAACTAACTTTATTTTTAGAACCACACACGCCAAACAAAACAGCCTCTCAGGAAAAACCCTCAGAGCCTCAACTGCCACCACCGGCTTTCCACAAGCCTCTCTCTCTCCCCCAAGCTTCTCCCCACCTCTCCCACAATCCTCCTGCTCTTGAGGCCCATTGGCTGGGTCACGTGGGCTGACCCAAAAAAGTCCCCCAGTGAGCAGCTCCGTGGTCTGAGAGGGCAGGGAAACAGCCCAATGAGCATCACCGCAGAGGAGCCAATCAGCTAGATGTTGCTGGGGCGGCTGTGAGCCAATCATCAGCCGGCAGCTGGAAGTTTGCTGGCAGCTGGAAGTTTGCTGGGGCCCCTTCGGCTGTGGCTCTCAACATATGAAATCAAGTGTGTAATTTTCTACTTGTGGCCAGCATGTCAGCACTCAAAAAATTTTGGGATTTTGGAGCATTTCAGATTTTGAATTTTTGGATTAAGGATGCTCAATCTATATTTTGAGAATCAGAAATAAATCCTATTATTATTCTATATAGTCTTTGGAGTCCTAAACAGTCATTAAGAAATGAAACAGAAATTAGAAAAACTAAAAACAAATTGAATAAACACTTTAAAAATGAATATGAATTAGAGTGACAAGAGGATAATATGCACTTGGAAAGGATTAGTATTTCTTTTTCTTTCTTTCTTTTTTTTGGTACTGGGATTGAACCCAGGGGTGCTTAACCACTGAGTCACATCCCCAGCTCTTTTTAATATATTTTATTAAGAGACAGGGTCTCATAAATTTCTTACGGCCTCACTAAGTTGTGAGGCTGGCTTTGAACCCACAATCCTCCTGCCTCAGCCTCTTGGCCACTGGGATTACAGGCATGAGCCACCAACCATGCCTGGTTAGAATTAACATTTCTTTATAGCAGAATTTCCAGTTTAAAAAAACAAAAGAGGTGATAGTTCTATTAAAAATATACATACATGCATATACATATAAATTATAATTTTAATGGGAAATGGAGTAAGAAGGAAACTATTGAGTTTTATTGAAAGATATAAAATAACACACCTTCCATGACTGGGAAAAGGACCTGGGAGGAACTGAACTATTACTGTCGGTGTTTTCATGTTATCACCCACACCTGACTATAAAACCCTTCTAGGCATAAACATCTTTCAAAAAAAATAGTCTTTCCTGATTGTACTACTCCAGCACAATAGAAAATTAGTGTTAATGATGAGTAAATGGCTAACTGAATGATTCAAATAAAAGCAGTTATATCAGAGTGATAGAATTGTGGATAAATTTCTTTTTTTCTGAATCCCCTTTCCCTTGCTTGCTGGTTATAACTCATTTGTGTAACATAGAATGAAACATTAAAAATACCTGTTGGGTTGTAATACAACATAGAAACTCAGAGAAGATTCAGAATTCTATTGTAGTAATTTAAAGGATTTTGATAACTGAGTTTTGAAAATAAGATCGAGTCCCAGACATTCCAGGTGTGCAGTTATTTACTGTAAGATATAAATTCCTGCCTACTTCACTGGGTTACTATGAAAAAATAAAATTAAAGGTTTGCAAATATATTTTATAGGATGCAAAATGATAGCTGCAAGTGCAATATTATAGTGTTTTAAAATAAAGGAATGAGCCTTTTGAATATCAGATGACCATGGAAAGATGTACCCCCTACCCTTAAGAACCCAGACCCAATGGACTCCTTAGGACAAGCAATACCACTAAACTGCTGTATTCTCTGAAATCCCAAGCAAAAGGTCTATGCCACTTACCAGGTGCCAAGCATTGTACTAGGCATGAGCAATACAGCAAAAGATATGACAAACCAAGCTCTCTAGCACAATTCCTGGCAAAAGGTAGAGGACAATGAAATCTTGATTGAATGTATATCCATGTGGATGAAGAAATATGAGGTAGTTGAAGAAATGTGCAATGTTTTGCTAGAAAGAGAGGAGCTTAATAGGCATTTAACTGGCCTTTAAGCTGCCCTGCTGTGTGGTTCCTCCCCACTAGAGACGTTTCAGTAGACATTATACTGTCAGATGTAGTAGAGGAAGCTCAAGCATGGGGTTGGGGAACAACGGCCCAGATGATATTTTCTAAAACTGAAACTATTCATCTATGCCAAACAAGGAGAGAAAAAAGAAATCATGGGGGGAGGGTTCAGAGAGGCACAAACTGGCACAAGAAAGGCATGCCACAATTTGGCAATGCATGCTGGGAGACATATGCAGCAACAGGCCTGGCATGTTAGTTGAGATTTCATGCCTATCCTGACCATTTGGGTCCCTCCCAAGGTCCCCATACTTGTGATTCTTACCAAGAGAGAAGTCTCCTGAGGTGTCCTCTGGGATCCATTCTTCCCCTTTTCCCAGTTGAGAAAATATATCTGGTTTGGGTCCTAACAGTCCTGTTTTTGAGGGGGAAAAATGGACCAATCTGTTCATAATAGTGATAAAAAATCATTGCAAGGATGAGGCCTGGTCCTCAGAACTTCCTAGCAAAGGTAATCTGATAGGAAGATCCAGGGTGGACAACATGTTCACAGTGAGAGAAAGAAGTGGCTCAGGTCTGACAATCTGCTTCCAGGCCCCACCCTGCTGAAAGAGTTCAGGGAGAATTTGACTCCTAGCCACTTTTGAGGCATCTCCACTTGAGACTCTAAAAGCCTGGGGACACCAAGGATAGGCAAGTAGCAGCTTTGAAGATAACATCCTTAATTGGCCCATTTCCAACCCAATGTTTAGTGTGGCTTCAGTTTAAGGGTCCTAACAAGATCCCCAAAAGTGAAGATAAATCTTTCAAGGCTCCCACCTTACCTAATGAGACTAAGTTGCTGTAGTTTTCCAGCATCACATCCTTGTACAGGGCTCGCTGGGCACGGCTTAGTTGCCCCCATTCCTCCTGGGTGAAAAGCACAGCCACATCTTTGAAGGTCACCGAGTCCTGTAATAGCAAATCCATTCTTATTGACTGGGGGCTATTCTGGGGAAGCTGAGACTGGCTGTCCCCAGGAGCTTGTTAGGATTCACAGGACTATTAGCTATAGGGAGCTGGTATACTGAGACAGGTTAGGCATTTCCTCTAGGTCTCTGAAAGGCTTATTTTTGTATTAAAAGTTTTTCCTCCGTTTTGAAGATATAGATGGTAGTGACTGAGCACTAGGACCATACACTTGCTGTTCATTTTGCCCTCAACATTTTCTCTCATCTCCCTCAATCTGCCCAGCCCTGCTTCTGGCCTCCCTCATATGACTAAATCCTACTTAGGTCTCAGCTTGGACATTCCTTCCTCAGCACAGCCTTCCCTGACTGCTTCTACAGTTACCTATGTGGGCCCATCAAAGTAGTGGCCCACTTTATTGTGATTTTTGGTTTACTTTCGGTCTCCCTCACTGCCTATTTTCAAGAAGGCATTAAGCAGTTCTATATCTCCTTTATTTTCTTAGTATCTACAATATGGTTTGAGGAGTCAGCACCTATTATAGTCATGCAACACATAATGATGTTTTGGTCAATGACAGACTGTGCATACAGAGGTGTTCCCATAAGATTATAATGGAGTTGAAAAATCCCTATTGCCTGGTGATATTATAGCCACTGTAAAATCTTAGCACAACATATTACTTTTGTGTTTGTGGTGATGCTGGTGTAAACAATCCTACTGCACAGTTAGTCATATAACAGTATAATATACATGGTCAAGTACTAATATATACTATACTGTGCTAATATTTGATAATTATGGTAAATAACCATGTTACTGATTAATGTATTCTCTATATTTTTTGTCATTATTTTAGAGTGTACAACTAGTTTACTATAAAACAGTATGCTGTGTTAATGCTGGCAAGAACCTCATATATCTAGTGTTTCTTGAATCTCTTCATTGTATCAAGATGCCACATTGAGTGACTGATCTGGACCATCTAGATTTTCACTAATACTCTTTATGTTAGAGAAAAATAAAAGGGTGAAATTGCCTAAGGATGCATTTCTCAGAATGTGTTCCATTGTTAAGTGATATAAACTGTATTTGTTTTTCAGCAATTCCTGCTTTTCTTCAACTGCTCATCTGCCACCCCCAACATATGTGCGAGCATGCACGCACACACACACATGTCCCATGTAAACAGTAATTCTGTACCTTGGGTCAATGTCCCCTCAACTACAAATAATCCTTTTCTTTGAAATTCTGTAACAAGGACAGAGAAGAAGCAGTCTCTATCAGGTATATGCAATCTAACATGTAAAAGTCAACAACTTTCACATCACTGGTCTTCTTGGCCAACAGAAGAGCCAAGGGAGCTGGTATACACTGTAAAGAGTTAAGCTGAAGTCAGAAAAGAAAGCCAAGGGTCTAACAGAAAGGACTTTTAGATTATTCTAAAACCCTCTTACACAGCAAAAGTCTAGCTGTATCTTTGTCTTTGGCTTTAGATAGATACCTCAGTATCTTTCTAGTAAATGCCAGCTTTTGCTTATGGTAGTACTTGAAAGAATGCTAGTGGAAAGATTTTTATTTCAAACAAACCTGTGTTCCAGTTCCAGTTGTGCCATTGATGACCTTTAACAAGTTACTTAACTCCAACACCCGCTACCATGAGCCCAATACGAGTAGGGAGGGAGTGACTGGGGTCAAGTGTCTGGGGGAGGCTAGTGTAGAAGTAAAGCTCCAGCTCAGGGAAAACAACAGCTTCACACTCTTCATATCTAGAAGGCAATTTAGGCAACACTCTCTCACTCACCTGGACTATGGTGGGCAGGTAACTGACAGCCATTCCTTCTTTGATGAGCCCTCTTAGGGATAGGCAAAGTGCTGAGGAGGCAAGTGGGCAGCTTTGCAACTGCAGGATTCCTAAGAGTAGAAATGTCTAGAAACCTGTTATGAGGAGAGGACTGGGTCAAAAAATACCACATAGCATCTGGGAGTGAGTCTGTAAGCATTCATATCCTGGGAATCCCCCTGTATCCGAAAGCTATGAACTCTTTGGTCTTTCTTTGTTCCCAATTTTCTTTCCTGCTTCTGAAAGCATTTTTCTTTTCCTCCACTGTTAAGTGAATTGCTCACCATGCAACTTTCCCCTCATCACATCTTTCCTTTACTCAAAAACTCCATGCCTTCCCTTCTGTATTTTAGGGAATGAAGTTTTTATTTTATTTTTTTTTTTATGGTGCTAGGGTTTGAACCCACAGCTTAATGCATGCAAGGCAAGCACTCTACCAATTGAGCTATATCCCCAGCCCCTCCCTTCTCTATTTCAATACTTGGACTTCTTGCAGAAAGCCCTGCTCCACTGCCAGCTCTCACACTTTCTACCCATCCTCTATCCTTTACTGCTTTAGCAGTGCTGAGGAGTCAAGAAATTGTCTCTCCTCCTAGGGCAGCTAACTCGGAGGAGTGAAGAAATCGGGAAGGGGGTGAACTTCCTCCTGAAAAAGGAGGCAAGCTAAGTAGATCTTCATTGTGTATGTATCTCTCTTAGGCTAAGCCCTTCTCTGGGGCCATCTGGGTGACCTGGAACCAAAGGCAGGCCAGAAACAATGTATTTGTGGGAGCGGGGTGAGAAAGGAGTACGGGATCAAGAGTCCTTCCTGCAATCACCCTCGGCGGCTTCATTAGGTACTCCGGGGAGCTACTGCAAGGGCTGCACTGCAGCTGTCCCTGCACTAGGCAAGTTCCTCATGCACAGCTCTGAAACGCATCGGGAATACAACTATCCCCGAAGTATAAATGGGCTTTCCAGGGTCCGCTCCAAGACGTGCTAGAGGCCCCGCCCCATGGTCCTCCACAAGCACTCTGATTCGAACCCCAAGCCCAAGAAGCCCATTCCAGACCGTCCTCCTTTTTTTATTCCCCCCGCCCCGGTTTGGAATCAAATCTCAGACATACATTCTGGAAAGTTTGGGGCATTTGGTCAGTATCCTCCAGAATGGACAGCAACCCCAAAATCCTCAGTTTCCCTTCCGCCCTTCTTCCCAGACCTGACCACCCCACAGCTGCTTCCGCTCTCCCTTTGCGACTTTGGTCACCGTGCCTGGTCGCCGCTGGGTTGCCCTTGCAGAAGCCTCCGCTGGTGGCGAGAAACCGCAACCACCACATCGCAGTCAGAACACAATGAGCAGGAGTCTGCAGCCTGGATCTGCACTGCGCTTGCGCGTTGCCCTGGGAACCGCGGAGCCGAATTCCCACAAGCCTTAGGTCGGCTGAGCTAGGGCTGCCGGACTCCACTTCCCAGGAGAATTGGCGGAGAAAATGATGGCGTGCGCCTGCGCGGACAATGATCAGCGCTCCAGCGCCCGGGACTAGCGGTTTGGGATGCTGAACTACGTTTCCCAGGAGCCTCGGCGGGTGCATCCTCGTTCGCCTTATTCAACTAAACCTCCACGCATAACCGCTGTGCACGGATTCTGTTCCGTTCTGTGCAGATTCGGCGTGGGCCTCTACCTTGAAATAAAGCCCGGGAAACTATACACCAGGAACAGTTGATCAGCGATGAGGGAGAGTCCAGCGGAGCGGCGCCTGATGTGGTGACAAGAGCGGATCGGTTAAGGTCTCCGGAGACAGTAGGAGAGCCAAATGGCACGTTCTTGGAGAACGGTGCCAAAAAGACTCGAAAAGCTGGCGGGATTGCGCCCTTTGCCCCGAAGAAGCACTGGGTATTACCCATCTGGCCCTGCAGTCGACCAGGGCGTGGATTCCGAGACGTCACGATAATTTCTTCAGTGGGAGGAAATTTCTTTTAGTGCGAGGACAGGGACATTGGGGTGAAGGCCCTTAGAGCAGGGCAGACTGCGACTCAGAACAGAGCTGATGGCAGCTTGAACCCGGCTGGTGACTGAGGGAACCCAGAACGGTACTGATAAATGCCCAAGACAGAATAGACTTAGGTCTTGATAACTTATCAAACAGGGCTGAGGGAGGGGAAGGGAACTTGGATCCCAATGAGTCTTATTCTTAAACAAGTGGATAATGTTTAGAAGTTGGTGTTTATTTTTATTGAGGATGCAGTGATGTGTAAGGATATTCCACTGGAGATATTTAGTTGCATTTGAATACATGACTTTCATGGAGCTCAGGAAGGAAAGATTAGAGGGTTTTAACTTTGTTGTTGGTAAAATAAAATTTAAAAGGCAAGAATGTCACTTGAGATTTGCCACTTAAGGAATTGTTGGCCACCTTTTAGGGAGCAATGTCAATGACTTTATGTGACACCACAGCATTCTATTTGGGGTTTTATTGATGATTTTATTCCACCAACACCTTTATCAACTCTAAATACCCTTCCTCAGGATAATGGCTAGTTCCTACGTTTGTTTGCTAAACCCTGTTACAAGACCCCTGCAGTAAGGATGTAGAAAAAGCTTCCTTTAGCTTCACTTCCTATAACTTCCTTCTACTTAACGCCCTAAATATACACTGTATTAGCCTTCTTGTAGTTACTCCTTTATTCACACACACTCCCCCCCACCCCAACTTCCCATTTCCCTTGTCTTCTTTGCACCAACTGGCTCACTCCAATGGTACCCTGTGCTAGGAGCTACTTTGCAGTAGGGACTAGGGGTCTTTCATCCTAGAATTGATAGGAGCTGACTTACACACTATGAGTAGGAGCAGTATCTTATCATACTTGTTCAAATGTACAGTGCAAAAGCAATCAAGTGTGTGGACTGCAGGCATGAACTAACTTATGCCAAATGTGTATATACACAAGAAAGTAACCCACCTCAACTATATCCTAAGCACTCATCCAGATCTGGTGTGTGTGTGTGTGTGTGTGTGTGTGTGTGTGTATGTGTGTGTTTAGAAGCCCAATGCAGTCTCCATAATCATCCAAGTTTAGGGGGCTGTTTATGCATTATCTACAAGAGGGGTACTAGCACCATAGTCTGCTGCTCCACCTGTGTTACAGAACCCAGATTGCTAACCTATTTAAGTGTGTAAATGGCCCAATTTGTCTTTTGAGCTCAGTTACAGATAAAATATAACTAATCACCCCATTCTGTGTAGTTGCAGAGGACCCTGCGTTTCTTGCTCTTTAGAAGTCATTCAATACATCCAAATTCTCTTTTACTGACTCTCCTGCCATGAATTCCTTTAGGGCTCTCGATCCCCAGAAACTACTGAGAAGGTACTTAGTAAATATCTAAAGGCATATTGGTCATGGCTATCTGTCTGCTGCTCATATGCCTGACAACATCTACAGTGACCATATGGCAGCCTCCACCCCACCAGCTGATTGGAAAAGGGACAGATACTTGGCCAAAAAAGTGACTTTTAAGACAGAGCCTGTCTTAAAAGGATGATCTGGACCAATTAGGTTTCTTTCATGAAATTTTAGAATTAAGAGAGATACAAGGGTCAGATAGGAGACCTGATGATTCTGGGTCACATGAATTTAATTTTAAGTAAAGGAAGCCAAGGTAACTGAGATAATGGAAAAAACACAGCAATGGGAGCCCATATGGTGGTGGTAGTAGTGACAAGGGGAAGGGCACAGAGAGAGCGCACCTACAAATCCTTGGCTAATGATGGTTCTCAGTTGCCACAGAGTCTGGCTATACTGCATTTCAAGTGGCACACACAAAAAATCCTCAAATATTATAGAAGTTACAATTCTACTTGAGAATTGAGACCAAAGTAAGACTGGGTTTAACAAGAGGACGCTATAACCAAGGTATTCTCGCTCAGACCCTTACACTTTGAATATTCTATCCAGGTGTTTTACAAATAAATATCCTCCTTTCTCTCATTTCAAGCACAGAGGAATGAGGAGGATGGAGCAAATCACTGGCCATGAGCTTCTCCACTATTCTTCCCCATTTCCTGCTTAAACACACCCCTTGACTCATCCTGCTGATTCTGGGGCTCCTTGACTATACTCATATATAAACTCATGGAGTCTTGTGGAGAGCCATTCTCACACGTGACTGGGCGACTCCCGGTTTGGGTCTGAGGCGCTCTGACTAATCTGTGTCAGAGCTTTCCCGGCCCTCTCCTGATGAAAGAACCCGTCCGTGTGGGGGTGTGACTGACCACTGACCCCGGGGGCCCAATCACTGACCCTGACCTTGGAGTGCGGCCCCCCCTCAACCTTCATTGGATGGAATTCTCCCCTGAATTTCTTGTTCCCCAATAAAAGGCTACTCCCTGGCGTGCTCGCCCTCTCTCTCTCCTGCTAGCCCTGAGTAATCCTTGCTGCCCTACGGGTGGTTCAAGGTTGGAGCCAGAGAGGGGAGCCGTCTCGGACCTGGTCATAGAAAAAGGTAACTGAGTCTGTGTGTTTTATTTCGATCTCTGCTAGCTAACTTTTATGCCAAGAACCTCATTAATGAAACCAGTGCACTGGTCGCATGGTGGAGAGTCTGAACAGGCAAAGAAGGAATTTAACACTGAACTAATTGTATCCCCCAAAACTTAGATTTTCAATAATTACTCTTTCTTATATCCATTCTACTCCTTTCCCTTCATATGTTTGTATTCCACCTGATCTCAAGAGAAAGAAATGAATTAAGAAGAAGGGGGGCAGAGAAGGGATGGGTAGAAAAGAAATTAAAATGACGAAGACAGCAGAAAAATAAAGGTTCAAAAGGAAGGCATAAAACAAGGGGGAGAGAAAGTAATGAAGGTGCTGAAGCTTTGTATGGCAATGAGTTGAAGTCAGTAAGATTTTAACCCTGAGTAGTGATTGCCCAGAGACTCTGGACTGCTTAGGAGCTAAACAATGAGAGATCATAGGCACTTACTCCACTATTGCCCACATTTTCTGGACCCACGATTTATTTATTCCAACCACTCTTATTGGAAAGTTTCCCTCCTCTTGTTGAAAGTATTCCTAAAGCCTCTGTGTGCCAAATCTTATTTTCCTCGTCTGAGCTGTACATCTACTCATTGCTGTCTCCCGACTCTCTCATGCCTCTTTTCAGTTGTAAACATAATCATCCTATCTTATATCATGCAAACGCTCCCTGGTAGATGGATGGCTAAATCAGCCCCATTCTCTAACCCCTTAATTGGCCTACCTCTACTACAAAGGCTGAAAGGGCTAGGCTCTCCTTTTTTTAGCCTCCCTTGCTGCTAGGAGTGGTCATGTAACAGTTGTGGCCCATAAGATGCAAGCAGGTGTGTGCTAAAGAGCTTCTGGGAAATCTTTTCTGATAAAAGGCACAGATGTTGCTGGTCCTTCTCAAACCCTTTCTTCCTGATTTGAATGCAGACATTTTACCTGAAGCTATGGATGCCATCATGCAACCAGGATGGAAATCCCTTGAAATGTAAATCATTCAATTATCTTATCTGTGGATCAATGCTGACCACCTCCACATTTGTCATTTGAGAAAAACACCCCTACTTGCCTAAAACATTGTTAAGAAGGATTCTGAATATCTGTAGCCAAAGGTCTTCTAATAGGTAAATCCCTTCTCAGCCCTCATTTCCTTGGTCATCTTTCTAAATCTCTCCCATATCAGTAAAGCTACTAAGTCATTTTCAACATTTAACTCACTCTTCAAACACATTAAAATTTATGTGTTTTAAATTGATAATCAAAAACAAAGGTTAGAGCCAGGCACGATGGCATGAGCCTGTAATCCCAGCAGCTCAGGAGGCTGAGGCAGAAGGATCACAAGTTCAAAGCCAGCCTCAGCAATGGCAAGGCGCTAAGCAACTCAGTGAGACCTGTCTTTAAATAAAATACAAAATAGGGCCAGGGATGTGGCTCAATGGCTGAGTGTCCCTGAACCCAATCTTCATTACTCCCCCACCCAAAAAAGCAAAGTACAGGGCTGGGGATACAGCTCATTTGGTAGAGTGCTTGCCTCATGCACAAGGCTCTGGGCTCAATCCCCAGAACCATAAAAAAATTAAAGTACTTTATTCTGAAGCATTTGATATTAACTATTCCCATCTCTGTTAAAAATTTCCTTTTACTTCTGTGGTTTCATTGCTTCCTGATTTTCCTGTTTATATTTTTCTTTTGATAGTTCATTCCTCTCAGCTTTTACTGATTCCTCTTTTGCTTCACTTTCCTCACCAGTGACAGTACTCCCAGTGTGCCCTGTACCACTTTTCTTATTCTACTTCTTCTCAGGACTCTTTTCTTGGATGTTCCAGAGACACATCAAAATGCCTTCAAACAGAACACATCATTGTTGCACAAAGATGGCTAATTTATGGGGTTTTAATTATGGAATCCCAATCTACACAAATAGGAAATTTAAGTCATCCTTCTATTTCAAATAGCCATACCTAATCAGTTACAGCTTTTTTTAGATTGTGCCAAATTATAAATTATTGCTTGACTTTTCTTTTCCTATCCCATTATACTGCCACTTTCTTAGTTTATCCTTTAAAAATAAAGAATGAATCTTAAATCATTTTGACTAATCATGTCTAGCCCATATTTAGGACTTGGCAAATTTGTGTGAAAGAAATGAAATTAAACTACTATCATCATAACAGATCTATAAAATATCCCTATGATTGTTCTGAATGTTTTGAGTTGCAAATATTGTGTTAATATGCTAAATTTCCATATTTCTTAGTGTTCATGCCTTCAGTCAATGTCCCTGAGCTCAATCCCTGGTATCAACTATCATTCTGATAGCTGAATATGACATAAAGATATGTATTTATTTGATTCTTCTGTGCTTAAATACAATATTAAATTATGTTGTTTTCTAAATAATCAGCTAATTTAACAACAGTTTAAGACTATGAAGAACTCAAAATAGCATGCTATTACATTAAGATTTGTACAATTATTCTATTATCTGGTAGAAATCAGCCTACATTTTAAGGTAGAAAGTAATGCAGGGAAAGAGAGAAGGACATGGAAGGGCATTAGAAATTGGTAGAGGTAGAAAATTTTGACTCGAAACATCCAAGGAAACCTTACTGTGGAAAAGAAGCACCTAGACAACATACATAACAGAGTAAAAGGCAAAAGATTTCCTGGCATCATGGTTTGTAACATTTTAGCTAATAGGGATCCCCCAGACCTTTTACATCCAAAATCTCTCATTTACTAGGTAAGAAAATTGTGACCTGCTAAAAGTGAGTAACTTGTCCAAGTTAGCGGCAGGTCAGGACTACAAACCAGGTCTTTGGGCTATCCAGTTAAGCACTGACACATTTTCTCTCCAGTGTGAATTCTCAGATGTCCCAAGGAGAATTTGCAGTATGATACAATAGAACTTACCTTGAGCATGAATGTTCACTGTTTATACATTACTTTCTCAAACCTTCTGTTAAAAAGTACATTTTATCTTTTGAATCCAGATTTCTTCACTTCCATATGATTTCTCTGCTGTGGTCTATGTTATCCAATATGGTAGATTGTATGTCAACTAAAAATTACCCACAACTGTTACCTTTATTAGGTGTCTACCTCAACATGACTTTATCTGATTACTGAAGAGTTAATCATGATGAAGGGGACAGTAAACACTGTCCTTAGGTGTGAGTTCTTTGATGTCTTGTAAGGTTTGTACTCCGACTGAAGGCTTTTCCACATTCAGTACACTGATAGGGTTTCTCTCCTGTATGAGTTCTCTGATGTACTATAAGGGATGAATTCTTAATGAAAGCTTTCCCACACTGATCACATTCATAGGGTTTCTCACCAGTATGAATTCTTTGATGCTCAATAAGATATGCACTCTGGCTGAAGGCTTTTCCACATTCATTGCATTCATAAGGTTTCTCTCCAGTGTGAATAACCTGATGTACAGTAAGGGATGATCGCCCAGTGAAATGTTTGCCACATACCATACACTCATAAGGCTTCTCTCCAGTATGAATTCTCCGATGTTGAGTAAGTGATGAATTCTTACTGAAAGCTTTTCCACACTGATTGCATTCAAAAGGTTTTACTCCAGAGTGCAGTCTCTGATGTTCTATAAGGTATGTACTTTGGCTAAAGGATTTCCCACATTTGTTACATTTGTAAGGTTTTTCTCCAGTGTGATTTCGCTGATGTAGGGTAAGAGTTGAACTCTTACTAAAGGCTTTTCCACATTCACTACACTCATAAGGTTTTTCTCCAGTGTGACTTCTCTGATGAACAATAAGATGCATGCTTTGACTGAAGGCTTTTCCACATTCATTACATTCATAGGGTTTTTCTCCTGTATGAGTTCTCTGATGCACAGTAAGATTCATGCTTTGTGTAAAGGCTTTCCCACATTCATTACATTTATAGGGTTTCTCTCCAGTATGAATTCTTTCATGTTGAATAAGGGATGAATTCTTGCGGAAGGCTTTCCCACACTCTTTGCACTGATAAGGTTTCTCTCCAGTATGAGTTCTTTGATGAACGGTAAGATTCATGCTCTGACTGAAGGCTTTCCCACACTCACTACATTTGTAAGGTTTCTCTCCAGTATGAATTCTTTGGTGTACAGTAAGAGATGAGCGTTCAATAAAATGCTTGCCACATACATTGCATCTATATGGTTTCTCCCCAGTATGGATCCTCTGGTGCTTAAGAAGTGATGAGCTCTGGCTGAAGGTTTTCCTGCATTCATTACATTCATAGATTTTCTTTCCTACAAACATTCTTTGATTTTTCATTAATTCAGAATTTTGTTTGGAGTCTTTTCCTTGTGAAATCCAATTACAGGATCTTTTTGCCATGGAAATGCTTTGTGGTGTATCAAGGACTGAACCCTGATTGGAAAATCTTTCAAATTCATCCCCTCTACATACCCTTCTCTCTGTGAGGGTTTCCTCGTGGGTAAATGCCATTTGGCCTAGATGTTTCTCCTGTTGCCCCTCTAACCAATTTCCAGGTTCCCAGGTTTCCCCTAAGGTTGAATGCCAGACATGTTCCCTTTCCATTATGACCCCATGGGATAAATCTTCAGTATTGCTGGGTTTTGGAGCTGACTGTTTGTTTTCCCAATCTGGAAAAAAAAATTCAAAGGTATATTAGTTTGTATGCTAGGAGACAAAAAATTGTATAAGGTAGTAATGAGAAATTAAACTAGAATAACTATTAGATATGTTTTAGAACTTTCAAAGATACCTTTACAATAACATAGAGAAATTGGAAAGGAAGGAAAAAACAGTGAACCAGTTGATGGAAAACAGGGGAACTAGAAGACAGGGATAGAAGATCTACTGGGCAAGCAGAGAAAGGAGTGAGTTCATTAAGGAGTGATGGACAAACAATGAAGATGAACAAAGGGAAAATATTCAGAAGACCTAGGATTGGTGGAAGATGACAGAAAGTCCTGCTACCTCATACTTGATATTCCTACCAGCAGTTTCTTTTACTCCCATAAGGCTGCTTAGAATTATGTACCAAATAATCTTCATAAAGCATCACAATGTGACATAGTAAAAAGACCGTTGATCCTAGAGTCAGAAAAATGGGTTCAAACCATGACTTTTAACACTTTTTCCTTATTTCTCTTGGTCTGATTTTTCACTGATTTAAATTACAAGTAAAGAAAATCTTATAAGGAGTAGGTAAGATATTGTACACAAACTACCCTTGGGCAACAGACTTGTTTGCAACAAAAATATCCGGACATACTTGAAACTGATGTGATCCACAGGCTTTTTCTCCTTCAACTTTAAGTAGGCTCACAGAGTTAAGAGAATCCTAAAGAGTTCTACACTTTCCTAAATATCTTCTCCAGGAAGGTGAGAACTAGTGGCATGGCAGGGGCAGGCAAAGGAGAACTGTTGAGCTGCTGGAGAGAGGGCCTAAAGGAAGGAAATTGGAGTCACTCAGACTTTATTTTCTCAGATCCCATAGACAATGGGGGGGGGGGAGAGAATAGAAAACTATAATCTCAGGATTATAGTTGCTTATCCAAGTCAAGAGAGCAGAGATAAGACAATAAATCAATGATCTAAAGGCTGTGAGCACAGGCCTGACTGAAGCAAGAGATGCATTAAATGGGTTCCCCTCCAACCTGACCTGTTTATATAAAAAACATAAAAAGGGAAAAGCTAAAAGAAATCAAGACCCCACAAAGTACCCTGAGAGAGGAGATCTATGCAATTAAATATGAAAATATTTGCAGCAACATATGATGAAATGACAGCAGTATCTCGCTCCACTTGACTATGGTCATATCCAGCTATCCAATTCAAGTTCTTTGGGAATAAAATTCTACCCAGAAAGCAAAGCAGAATCCATTCACAAGGTTAGATAATAATAAAGTCTAGAAAGAATTGCCTCCATTGAAAGATACATGATATCATGATACACAGAAAATATTGAGTTTGTAAAGTATCTAGAGATTCAGGAAATAAATTTTTAAAATTATAATAAGAGGAGAATAAGAACAAAAGAAGTAGCATAAAAACCAAAAGGGTGAATAAATGTTGAGATAATTAAATGTTTCCAGTTACCAAAGACATGAAGAAAGTAAAAATAGCTGGGTAGAGTGGCACATGCCTATAATTCCAGTGGCTTAGGAGACTGAGGCAGGAGGTCACAAGTGCAAAGCCAGCTTCAACAATGGCTAGGAACTAAGCAATTCAGTGAGACCCTGTCTCTAAATAAAATACAAAATTGGGCTGGGGATGTGGCTCAGTGGTCTAGTGCCCCTGAGTTCAATCCATGATACCACCCCCCCACCAAACACAAAACAAACAGAAAACAGATGCTATAGACCAGGAGATGATATGTACAACACAGGACCCATAAAGAACTTGTCCTGGACTTATAAAACAATGTCTATGAAACAGCTAAGCCCATTAGAAAAATGGGCAAAACCTTGTACAAGTACTTATTAAAAGTAAATGTGAATGGTTTGTAAACATAAATAAAGATGCCCAATCTCGGTGGTATACAGAGGAAGGCAAAATACAGGTGTAAAGAGATACCATTAACACATCTCTCTGCATAACAAAATGTAAAAATTCAAATAGTTTCATATTTTGTTAAAAAGTATGGTAATGAGAACTTTCACATGTGGCTGGCTAGTGGGAGTGATATTTGCTAAAAGTATTGTGAAAACAGTTTAGTACAACTGAGAATAAACAGATTGTGATTTAGCAAATCTAGTTGATAAAAGTACTTAGGTAAATCTGCCTTACAAAGGTATACAAGATCCATAATGCTTTGAGTAACATTATGCACAACAGAAGAAAATTGAGAAAAACCCAAATCTCCATCAACAAGAGAATGGGAAACTAAACTGTCCAATATTTATACAACTGACAAAAGTGATGATGATTAGAAGTGGAGAGAGTGGGTATCATTCCCCTGTTCCTGATCTTTCAAGAATGGCTTGTAGTCTTTCACCATGAATATGATGCTGTCAGTTTATTCATATATGGCTTGTATTATGCTGAGGTTTTTCAGGCCTGGTGGGAATATAAAATAGCACAACCATTGTGGAGAACAGTATAGCAGTTCCTCAAAAAATTAAAAACAGAATTACCATTTAATCCAGCAAATTCCACTTCATGGTATATAACTGAAAGGGTGCACCAATGCTCAAAGCAGCAATGTTCATAATAGCCCAAAGGAGGAAGAAATAAAACGTACATCAATGGATAAATGAATAAACAAAGTATGGCAAATGCATTGATGAAATATTATTCAGTCAAAAAAGGAAATTCTATAACATGGATGGAACCTGAAGACGTTATTCTAGGTGAAAAAAACCAGTCACAAAATAATAAATACTGTGTGATTGAACTTAAATGACATACCTACAGTGGCCAAATTCAGAGTCATAAAGTAGAATGGTTGCCAGAGATTGGGGGAAGTGTTTAATTGGCAGAGTGTCAGCTGGGGAAGATGAGAAAGTTCTGAAGATTGGATGGCAGTGGCTGCTGCATAACAATGTGAATGTATTTAAACGCCTCCAAACTAACCATTAAAAATGGCTAAAATTGTAATTTTCTGCTATGCATGTTGTACCATATACACATATACTAGTTACAGTAAAATAACACCTAAAATTAGTATTATATTGATAGTTCATAATATAAAGGACATATATAGATACTTCAAAAGTATTAGATAATACTCAACACTCACTTCTGATTTGCAAGAAAAGTTAGCATTGCACTAAGCATAAAAACAAATATCTAGAAGAATTCTCACTGACAAGATCAAGGAAAGGGTTCTTACTATTTATTACTACTTCTATTAAATGTCATTCCACAATTGACCAATACAACTAGGCAATTGAGAAGAGAGGAATTCTCATTCTTCCCTAATTATGATCTATCCACAAAATGACAGATTGTTAGAATGGCTTTACTAAAAATTAATGAAGTTTAGTTTTAAGGGTCAAGGACTGAACAATGTTTCAGTCTCTTGACACTTTGCTATGTCATTAAATAGGGACTTTATAAAGCACACAGCATTATGCTCTAGCTCTACCACTCTAAGGGTTCAATGATTATAAGCTTTTATCATTACCGTTATTGTTTTATATTAAGTAATAGGAAGTTCTGTATTCCTTTTTTCTTAAATAGGAGATTTTAGTGATAACTTATATTCCTTTATTGTCTTAGAATGCTTTTTCAGCCTTTCCTGGTTAACTTATAAGATTTCTATAATTTGGGGACTCATTGGGACATGAACAAGAGTCTCCATAACCAAGCACAGATCTTCAGTATTTATGAATAGAATAGGCCATAGCAGATACCAAGAGCTTACATAGTATTGGGGTAGAGATAGGAGGGTTGGGTAGCAGCCGAGGGCAAGTTTTTTTCTTTTATATTTCTTCCACATTCTTTGTAATAGTTAAAGAACTCATAACAAAACAACTATTTCAGTACCCACCTGACTGAATTTCCTATGTATATACTTGCAATCCTACAATACAGTCTCCACACAGCAGCCAGATCTGTTAAGCATGATAAATCATCATTCACTATTTATTTATTGAGCCAGACACTTAAAAGTGCTTAGGATGAGCAATGAAAAACACAAAATTCTGTCCTTATGGCACTCATACTTTAGTGACAGGAAGGAGAACAATCAATATAAAAAGTAAAACACCTAGTATTTAAGCAGTATGCCTTATGGAATAACAATAAAAGCAACAAAATGGAAATAGGGAATATGAGAAGTAAGGTTTTCAATTTTAAATAGGGTCATTAGGACAGACTTCATGGAGAAAGTGACTTTTTTGGCAAATTTTTATTTTTAGAATTACTATTACTATTATTTCATTATTTAAGATACACATGACAATAGACTGTATTTTGACATATTATACATATATAGAGTATAACTTATTCTAATTAGGATCCCATTTTTGTGGTTGTACATTTTGTGGTTGTTTCACATATGAACACAGGAAGAGAAAATGACATTTAATTCAAGACTTCAAGGGGCTGAGAGGAAGTCACAGAAATATCTAAGGGAGAGCAACCCAGAAAGAGGCTAGTGCTGCTGTCCTGAGATAGCAGTGGGCCTGTCCTGTTAAGAATGAACATGCTTTTGGAGTACTTCTACATTTAAAATATTCTGTAGGTGAGAAACAAAGATGTGTATTTATTAACATAATGATGTTCATGTTGATATGAAGGCAGATAGGGACTCTGTAACAGTATATAATTCTTGGTATGTGTGTATGTGTGTATGCATATATTTACACACACACACACACACACACACACACACACAGAGTTACCCAGGACATCTATAAAAATAATTTAAAATCACATATAAACCACAGGCAATAAGCTTCCACATTTAGGAGTAGTTAGGGGTAGCTTCCTGGAGAGCACAAAATATAGAATCCCCAACTATATTTTTAATTTTTACAAAAAAATTTAAAACTTATTTATTTATTTATTTACTTACTTATTTTTGGTACTAGGGATTTAACCCAGGGGCATTTTACCACTGAGCTACATCCCCAGTCCTTTTTTATTTGGACACAGGAACTTCACTAAATTGCTGTTTGGCCTCAAACTTTCAATCCTCCTGCCTCAGCCTCCACAATTGCTAGGTCCAGTTTTAGGCCCAGTCTTAATAATAAATTTCTAATACTTTATATATATATATTAACTAAAACTTTGTACATAATGTTAATTTTTGTTTCCTTAATAACTAAATATGAACTGATTTAAGTCTAATGACCACTGATTAAATTAAAATTCACTGCTTTCTATATTACTAATAATTTTTCTTCATTTAAACAATAACAAGCTGGCTAGCATTAATATTGGCATCAGGAACAGCATTTCTCTTTCCATTTGCTACTCATCTTTTTTCATACAAAATCTAACAAAGCACTCGATAACTATATAAATAATACTTTACTACAGAAAAAGATGAATCAAAAGGAAAATTAGAAGCTCTAGTTTTCTAGTTTTACTAGTTTACTAGTTATATTAGGAAATAATAGGAAGCCACAGCAAGGCAAGAAAATCAAGTTACGATTTTTTTTTTTAAGAATTAAACTTGGAGACCAAAACACCTATGTTGAATTCTGGCATGTTATTTCATTCTGAGTCCATTTCTTCCACTATAAAAGGGGCTAATAATACCTACCCTGTAGGTTTGTTATGATGAGTGGATTAGGTGATGACTGGGGAGGAGCCGAGCACAGTACTTAGTCGATTCTTTCTCTTCTTGGCTTGGACAGGATACTAAGAGGACTAAATAGTAGATTAGTCTGGCAGTAATATCCAAGAAAATCTGGAAAGAACAAGAACTGGAGTTTGTAAGTCATCATGTTCTCTGGGTCTCATTCTTGACAGATAGTTTCTCCTTCTCTATTGGATACTTCTGTCCTTAGAGCTACAGTCAAGTCTTTCTCTTATTAAAAAACATACCAGAGGCATTATACCTCTGTCTGGCTTCTTTCAGTTCTTGTTCTTCCTTCCTTTTCCTTCAGAGCCAACCTTGTTGAAATGGTAGACTGTACTCATGTGCTTCTCCTTCACCTGCTCATTATTGTATTTTCTTGTTTGTTTCTCTGTCACTTTCCCCCCCAAAGAATACTTGCCTCAGCACTAACAGGGCTCTTCTCAGAGTGGACTTAGACCAAGTCCAGAGGCATTTTTTTCATTTCTTTCTCAACCCTGTTGCTTTCCCTCTGCTTTTCTCTCTTTCCTTGACCCAGCTCTCCTGGCAACACTGTTCTCCTCTCACATTCTTTCTGTCACCTTTATGAGAGCATCTTTGGCCCCCGGCCAAATGTTACCCCAGCCTCGGGGTTCTATCTGGGTGCTTCTGAAATATTCTCACACACTCTCTCTGATAATTAACCATTTTTCATTAATATGAATTTCACAAATATGGTTACGACTGCCGAAGTCACATTTTTCACTTGATTTCTAAAAATTTTACTTGATGTCATTCAACATTCACTAAATAAATACATTAAGTATTTAGTCTGGTAGGTAATGGAATAGGCAGGAGGTACAAAGAAATATATGCTCAATAAGGCAATTCAGTGCTAGTATGCAAATAGATATTCAAAGAGACAAGTAAAATACTGGGTGAAATACAATAATAAATGAATAATCTTTAGGATCCAACCCAACAGAGAAGCCTGATGGGGGTAAAGGAGTGAGAGAGGAAAACACTATATCAAAAATGTATTTTCTTCTGCTGTTACTGAATGCCCAGTAAAATTACAACGTAGTCCTAAATAAACTCACTAAAATAATATAGGGAATGAGGGAAAAATCTTGCATGTATATATACCAACAACCCCCCAAACAACCAAAAAATAAATAAATAATCTTAAATATCTTCATACAAACAAGAAAGGTTAATTAAAAAGACTGCTATCAAAAAGAGGAGGAGCCAGGCATGGTGGTGCATGCCTATAATCCCAGTGGTTCAGAAGGCTGAGACAGGAGAATATCAAGTTCAAAGCCAACCTCACCAACGGCGAGGTGCTAAGCAATTCAGTGAGACCCTGTCTCTAAATAAAATACAAAATTGGGCTGGTGATGTAGCTCAGTGGTTGAATGCTCCTGAATTCAATCCTTGGTACCCCCTCTCCTTCAAAAAGAAGAAACATTTAGAGAACAAGAAAGCAGCTCACGGAAATAAAAAAATCTGATAGAAACATTTTTTTTAACACAGAAGAAATAAAAAGAAATAGGCACTCTCCTCTTCTTCTACCTCAGGTCTTTGCACATGCTATCTCCTATAGTCAGAATGTCCTCCCATATGGCCCATCAATTTATTTGAGCATCTGTTCAAAAGTCACCTGTTCCCTGACCACCCCTATAAACAAAGTCCTGTTAACTAACTTAGTCCCTTTATCCTGCTTTATTTTTCCATGCAGCACCTACAACCATATTATAATCATTAGCTTTCTTTCTTTTTTTCTTATTCTATATCTTGTCTTCCTTTCCTCCCTTCCTTCTTTCATTCTTAGTTTATGGTGTCCTCCACTAGAATGTAAGTACCTCACGGCAGCTGCCTGTTTTTCTTACTACTATATTCCCACAGCTAGTAACAGGGCCTAGTATTCAGCAGACATTTGTGTAGTGAATAAGTCATTTACATATGAATAAACACCAATAGCAACAGTAATCAAAGCCAGAGTAAAAGACAGCTATAATAAAAGTGATTAAAGCTCCCCTAAAAGATCCTGTTTTGCCAAATAAATTAGCATTAAAAACATAAAATAGTTTCCAAAGTTACAGAATATGTAGCAAGACCCATTAAGATGTAATATACTCTTTGACCTATAACTCCACTCCTAGAATCTGATTCTTCAGAGTTTACTGGAAACCAGCAGTGATGGTCCTAAAGTTATTTTTTTCCCCTGTTGTAAAATTGAACATTCTTGAAGAAACTACTGTGATAGAATTTCTTCAGGCAAGCACCAGATGAATAACTTCTTCCACAGGGAACTGTAAACATGGGCAGGCTTACTGAAGTCCTGCAATGGAGGACACTAGAGGATTATAGGGGCTATTTCAGCCTTTAGAAAACATTCCATTCCTTCTGACTTTTGTATCTATTAGATGAACCTGTTTTAATGTTAGACTTAATTGACCAACCATAGCTTGACAAAGAACAGACTCCTGCCTTGACCAATTTTCTCACTAAGAATATAGTAATAATAGGTAGCAGACAGATATGAGCATATGGAATTGAGGGGAAACTGCCCACCCCCCAGAATTTCTTTAAAAAAGCAATTTCCCTAAGGTTACTCCTACCCTACCCTGGTTTAAGTCAATAGGATATGTTATATTCCTCAGCAAACAACCTGTTATCTGCAAAGCTACTATCTCCATCAAGAAGGAGAATATAAGTTACCCTAAAAGGGAGACCTTTATATATACCAAAAATTCCAGGACTCAGGAAGATAGGATAATTACAAACAAAGGTCAATGACCATAAAATCTGTAAGAACAAGTTCCAATTGGAACCAATAAGTACCCGCTGAGGTAACCTAGATTTGCTTTTAGATCTAAATTTAACATGTCCTTTTAACAGTAAAATTCCCTCCTCCCCCCAGTAAGTTTTGCTTGGGTACCTGTGGTGTGGGTAAGATCATGCGCAGTAGGGACTTAAAAATCTGATGCAATCCTACTGTCAGTCAAAAGTTGAAAGGTGGTAACTAGGCAGAACACTCTAGAAAATTTCCTAAGATCTCCAATAAAACTGGGAAACAAAGGGGGCTCATTGTCAATCTTCCCTGAGACTGTTTTGTTTCCCTTCTAATAAACTTTGCTATATTATTACTAAGTCTCATATCTTTCTGAAATTTTATCATTGCAGAGCATAAGAGCAAGAACAAAACAAGATCTCCTGTATCACTACGATACCATTCAGTCCAGTGGTCAAATTTTACCACTCTATCTTAATTGCCTATGTAATGTCCCCAGATTTGTTATCTATTCAATGTATCAATTAACCTTTGTTTTAGGTAATAAGTTGTAACACCTACTATTTTTTTTTTTGAAACATTCATTCAAGAGAACTTGAATCTGTGCTCCTGGGCTGAGCCTTGTTTGGCTCAAACTGTTTTCTGATTTCCTTCAAGGTACAGTTGTTACTTTGCATGGATACTTTTATAATTTTTTTAAAATCTCTTTATGAAGGGTCACTATTATGGCAGCTATTATGAAGACAAACAACAATAAGTGTTGGTGAGGATGTGAGGAAAAAGGCACACTCATACATTGCTGGTGGGACTGCAAATTGGTACAGCCAATATGGAAAGCAGTATGGAGATTTCTTGGAAAATTGGGAATGGAACCACCATTTGACTCATCTATCCCTCTTCTTGGTCTATACCCAAAGGCCTTAAAAACAGAATACTACAGGGACATAGCCACATCAATGTTTATAGTAGCACAATTCACAATAGCTAAACTGTGGAACCAAGCTAGATGTCCTTCAGTAGATGAATGGATAAAAAAAAATGTGGCATATATACACAATGGAATATTACTCAGCAATAAAAGAGAATAAAATCATGGCATTTGCAGGTAAATGGATAGAGTTAGAGAAGATAATGCTAAGTGAAGTTAGCCAATCCCAAAAAATCAAATGCCAAATGTTTTCTTTGATATAAGGAGGCTGATTCATAGTGGGATAGGGAGAGGGAGCATGGGAGGAGTAGATGAACTCTAGATAGGGCAGAAGGGTGGGAGGGCAAGGGATGGGGCATGGGGTTAGAAATGATGGTGGAATGTGATGATCATTATTATCCAAAGTACATGTATGAAGACACGAATTGGTGTAAATATACTTTGTATACAATCAGAGATATGAAAAAATTGTGTTCTATATGTGTAATAAGAATTGTAGGGCTGGGGATGTGGCTCAAGTGGTAGCATGCTCGCCTGGCATGCGTGTGACCCGGGTTCGATCCTCAGCACCACATACACACAAAGATGTTATGTCCACCGAAAACTAAAAAATAAATATTAAAAAATTCTCAAAAAAAAAAGAATTGTAATGCATTCTGCTGTCATATATAAATAACAAAAAGAAAATAATATTCCTACAAGACAGCCCCCCAGAAAAATAGTGTGGCTTCAGAGGAGAGCGGGAAATTAGCCAAACATTAAACCTCTCCCAGTACATCCTTTCACAGTGACAGTGAGCCCTGAGGGAAAAGCAAACTTTCATCCCTTCCTGGGTTCATCCCCAGCACCTCCACCAAAAGCAAACATTCACCCTTTCTTAACCACAGTGGGTTCTGAAGGGAGAAAGCAGATACTGAAACTCTGGGCCCTGGACTTTTATCATTTCCCATTGCCAATGAGTCCTGGAAAGAGAAAAACAAATAGTGAAGCTCTAGATAACAATGGGTCGAAGAGGAAGGAAGAACAACCAGTTCTGAGCTTTTCTCAGTGACAAATTTTACAACTGCTTTCCTGAGTTGAAATTTTCACCTGTATAGCTAGGTCCCTGACTATTTGAATCGCACATCCATCGTCTCCAACGACTAATTTACCCTCACTGTAAACTGTAAAACTGAGGCTCCTTCTACAACCTGGAGACCATTTCCGTATCCAGAAAATGAGTCCTCCTATGCCTGATGATTGACTCTGGGGCAAAATAAAGGAAAGCTTGCTGATCTGTTTGAGGTCTGCTTCTGTCCCAGTTATTTGTATTTTCATTATGATGTCAAAACCATGTTGGTTATTTTTGATTATTCTTTTTACTTTGATAGACTTATACTATCCAGAGAGCATATAAATATTTACTAGCTCTTTAATATTAAAAAAATATAAAAAGATATGATTCGATTGGGGATGCAGCTCAGCAGTGGAGGACCTGTCTAATGCCAGAAAAATGACAATGGTGAGAACACCAGGTTAAGAGAATAATTCTATAAAATGGGCCCACAGTGCTGACCCTGCCACATTCTTTCTTTGCTAAAAACACAATTTGCATGCAGCCCTTCCTAGCCTAAGTGGACAGGATATGTCACATTCCTCAGCAAATGGAGGCAGGGGTAAAGGATAGGCAATCAGTGTAGGTAATGAATGATGGGGGTTGGGAGGGTGACAACTGGTTATCAATGGGTTGCTAAATGTTAACTTCCACTATTGTGCTCCCTGGTACTCTGAGTTGCTAACAATTAACTTCCCACCTCCTGCTCCTGTTTTCACATATATGGGGAAAAAAGAGAAGACAATAATTAAAGACAATAATTAAGAAAACAAGTTGTACCCCCTCCCACAGGTTTTCAGCTCTGAAGCCCCCTCCTCATCGGGGAAGTCTGTCCTCTATCACTTTCTTAAATAAAACTTGCTTTCTATGCTTGCCTTGGCATTCCTCAGGTATTTAATCGTCAATAGCAGGTTCCCAATCTACACTGGACAGGTATCACTAGCATGCAGGGTTCTGAGGCTTTGGTTCAATCCTCAACATCATGACCAAAAAAAGAAAAGATAAGATACTTTTACATAACATAAGGAAAATAAAGATCTGAAATGCATTTCTGCAGAAATAAGCCAGTGATGAAATCTAAAAAAAGAACTTTTGGTGATATGACCAGGAAATAAAGATTAAGAAGCATTAAACATTAAAAGGAAAATGCAATTGGATGGGTAGTGAATGCAGATTAAAATATTGGGGAATGAGGGTTGTGGCTGTCAGTGGTAGAGCACTAGCCTAGCATGTGCGAAACCCTGGGTTCGATCCTCAGCACCACATAAATATGAATAAATAAAATAAAGGTATTGTGTCAAACTACAACTAAAAAAATAAATATTAAAAAAATTCAGGAATGAAAACCAAAATATATACAATGGAAGACTGATAAAAATTAAAATGAAGCTACAGTCATTTTTCATGTTTTAAACATAGACTAAAAAACACCTATCTGAGGTAGAGGAAGAAGAATGTTGGATACCTTTAAATGTGAATAAAGCTTCCAAATGTTAAATAGTAAGGGAAGGGAATTTAGGGATATAAGTTACAACTTGGAAGAAAAATTCATGAAAGACAATAAGAGGAGACACATTATTCAGAGGAGATAGAATGATAGAGATTCAATTCAAAGTCCAGATGAAGATAGAAGAGACTTCTAACATTTACTGAATACTTAGTTTGTTCTAGGAGATGAACAAGTTATACAAATGTAGTGACTCGTTTAATCCTTGTAATGTATGACTTCCCTCCAATATAAGGATGCAGGCAAGAGCTAGAAGAATGTGCCCCATCAGTAATCCGAGGTGTCCTCAGAATATATATCAATTGCCACTAGCCTCTCCAGACCCAAGGCTCCCTGAAGTGATTTCTCCCCATTGAAATACACTCAGGTATGTCTCACATAATAAACCCTGACACTTACCTGGAGAAGCACACCCTGGGAGTTCTTTGTTCTTCAGATTCAACTCTTCTTGTTCCAGCTGGGAGATCACAAGAGGTTTGGAAAGCTGATGCCCTGCAAGGGAGGAAAGAGAACAAGTTTGGGTTTTGAACTGAGTCTAAAAACCAATCCCAGTATTGTTCTGATCCCTTCCTTGTCAACATTTCTGAAACAAAGGAAGATGTAGCTTATGAAATTTCCCATTTTCCACTCTCTATAGAAAAGACCGTTCACCTTGAAAGAGGGGACACCGAGCAAATATCCTAAGACAATGCCCTATAAAAGCTAGGATTTCCAGTCCAAATTCACAAATTTCAGACGTTGTACAGGATTGGGGGGAAAAGGTGTCAAGAGGTAGGTCTTGAATTACAAGGAGAAGTCCTTACCCAGTGAGACCAGGTTCCTGTAGTTCTCCAGCATCACCTTCCCATACAAGTTCCTCTGAGCAGAATCTAGGTGCATCCACTCCTCCCAAGTGAAATCCACAGACACATCCTTGAATGTCACTGATTCCTGAAACTATAAATTCCTCCTCAACAAGGGATTATGCCAGTAAAACCCTCTGAGGGCCATGAAATACCAAGTACACTAGGAGGAAAAGGGCTACGATAGAGATCTGTGTGAGAAAAACATGCTACCTTCTGACATTAAAACAACATCTGCAATGAAAACAGATATTATTACGAGATATTATCAGAGATAAATATAACATAGAAAGTGGTTTGTGAGTCAAGAACAGGAAGAGTTGGTATAATAGAATGCTAAGGTTTGGACTTGGAGGGGGTGTGTCTCCAAAGATTGTGTAAGAAACTTGGTCCCCAGGATGGCAGCATTAAGAGGGTGAGCATTTGTGGGGTGGGGCATAGTGGGAGGTTGTTACTAGTACCTCCCTACTCTCTTGACTTCCTATATTGCCACATGATCTCCTTTTCCATGCCCTTTCACCTCTGTGATACCATCTGCCATTAAGCCTTTACCAGAATCAACTAGAAGCCAGTGTCATGCCTCTGAATCTCTAAACCTATTAACTAAATAAGCCTCTTTTGTTAATAAAGACCCAACCATGTTTATTTTGTTATAGTAACAGAAAGCAGACTAATACAGGGAAAGGTAGTAAAAGCTGCTCTAGATTTCTACTGGAGAAGAGGTGATGACGTTCTGATCACTTCCTATTTAGATCATTGGTGAAGAAAGGATTTCCTGCCCTATTCATTACAAGATAACGAAACATATGACATTAGATACATGAGATGTACAATAATTTATTTATCACATCGAGTCATAGACCAGGAAGGAAGACCTCACACACTATGCAGGGTCACACAAGGGTTTCACTCAGAAACAGAGTGAACCAGCAGGACTGTGAGAAGCAGGCTTTGTAGTGACAAGAAGTAACCCATGGTTACTGTGGAATGATATGACTGGCTTATCTGAACAATTTCACAGGCTGACAGGGAGGTAAAATGGTTAGGTGGAGCACTAGGCAGAATACATCTGGTCAAGCTGATGGTGGAGATAATTGGAAGACAGCCTTTCCTGCTGAGTGAAGGCATATATGGTGAGAGCAGGGAAACTTGCCACTGGGTCTCATGGCCTAACTCCCCAGACCATGAGACCTAAAGATGTCAAGAGAGTGTGCTGGCCTTACAATACATTGGGAATCCCACTTATTAGAGGAAATTATGTGCAACAGGATTGACCTAGAATGTGAATTGTTTATCTTATAGAGACCAGCTTCAATTGAAAAAGGCATTTCAAATTTGTAAGTCCATTGCAGCCTTGTTCTCTATTCTCTATCCCTTAATAGAGGAACTAAAACACTGTAAATATTTAATACCTATTAAATGAAGGAACACATAACCAAGTGTGTGGTATCTATAATAATAGCTAGTTGACACTTTTTATTTCTTGGCATTTTAATCACTCATTTCCCATTATCTCCTGTATAGCTCCAAGTCATTAGTCATTCAGAGAAGGAGTAGCAAAAGTGAAGAACTACCTATAGCCAGTTGATATTAAGAATCTAGGCCAATGTCCATTAATGGAAGCTGATTAAGTAAACTATGATTCACTTGCACAATGGAAGACAGAAGCCCTTTACATATTGATACGGACAATTTCCAAGATATATTGTAAAGTACAAAAACAAAAAATAAGACATGGGGTGTAGAATCCTGAGTAAATATTAACTTTTATCAACTGTATAAAAAATTAGGGAAAGTATATATACATATGGATTTTTGTTGTTTCTTCTGGAAGCCTCCATAAGAAATTATCATCATTGCCTTTGTACAAGAAGGGATCCCTAGGAGGCTCAGATCAAGGGGAGAAAGCAGAGATTTTTTTTAAGTGCTCATTAATATATATTGGTTTTTTTCTTTGTGTGGTACTAAGGATTGAATCAAGGGCCTCATACATGTATAAAAGCACTGAGCTAATAAACCCAGCCATTCTAATTTTATTTTGAAACAGAGTCTCACTAAATTGCCCAGGCTTGTCTTGAACTTGTAATCCTTCTGCCTCAACCTCCTGAGTGGCTAGGATTATAGGCCTAGGCTACCATGCCTGGCTAACTTACATTTTTCAACATCTGAATATACATGTGAATATATCAGCCATTCAGATTTCAATTAAAAAAACCTAAAATCTGAAATCATGAGCAAATATAAAATAAACCCAAACTGAGAAGCATTCTACAAAATAATTGGCATGTATTCTTGAAAAGTGTCAAAGTTGCTGGGTGTAGTGGCAGATGCTTGCAATCCCAGGGGCTCAGGTGGCTGAGATAGAAGGGTCATGAGTCAAAACCAGCATCTGCAAAAGCAAGGCACTAAGCAATTCAGTGAGACTCTGTCTCTAAATAAAATACAAAAATAGGGCTGGTGATGTGGCTCAGTGGTTTAGTGCCCCTGAGTTCAATCCCCAATACCAAAAAAAAGGCGTCATCAAGTACAAAGACTATTCCAAATTAAGGAAAATTAAGGAGATATGACAATCTAATGCAATTTGTGATTCTGGCCTAGGTAAAGAATATTTTGGGAAAGGTGGCAAAATACAGTAATGTTTGCAGATTAGCTAATAATGTTGTAATCAGTGTAAGTTTCCTGATTTTGATAAGTGTATTTTTATTATGTAAGATAATGGCCTTAGTTTTAGGAAACACATAGTGAAATACTTTGGAGTTAAATCATGTCTATGACTTTTTCTCAAATGGTTCAGAAACACACACACATACACACACACACACACTCATATAAGGGAAGAGAGAGAATGAAAACAAATATGGTAAAATGTTAGTCCAGGTGAAAGTTATCCTAAAAATTATTTTTATTATTTTTGCAACAAGTTTTCCCATCTGAAAAGTTTCAAAATAAAAGGTTCCTTTTTTTTAAACCGTGAGATAAAGTTGGACATAGTGGTGTGCACCTGAAATCCCAGCTACTTAAGAGGCAGAGATAGGTGGAACACTTGAACCCACTGAGTTTGAGGCCAGCCTAGGCTACATTAAAAAACCTGCTTCAAAAACAAAAATTAAAATAAAAAAAAAACCCACACAAACAAAAATGAGATAGCATTTTCTATCCTTGGGAATAGCTAAAATACAATGTGTTACAGGTTGAACTGCATCCTTCATAAAAGATAAATTAAAGTCCTAATTCTTAGTACCTCAGAATGTGACCCTATGTGAAAATAAGGTCACTGCAAATTTAACTAGTTAAGATGTGGTCATAATGGAGAAGGGTGGGCCCCTACTCCAATATGACTGGTGTCCTTATGAGAAAATGTCATTTGAAGACATCAACACGCAAGGAGAATACCATGTGACAAAGAAGGTAAAGACTGGAGTTATGTAGCTATAAGCCAATGAACACAATGACTGCAGCAAACCATCAGAAGGAAGTTAGGAAAGGGCAAGGAAGGATATTCCCACAGTTTTCAGAGAAAGGGTATAGCCCTGAAATTGCCTTGATTTTGGACTTCTGGCCTCCAAAACTGTGAGACAATCAATTTCTGTTGTTTTGAACCACCAGTTTGTAGTGCTTTGTTACAGGAGGCCCAGGAATATGATATATCAAGCATGGCAGAGGATGCTGAGCAACTAGAATTCTCAGATCCTGCTTGTGAATATTTAAAATGGTACATACACTTTGGAAAACAACTGACTCCTATAAAGTCAAACATACACTTGAGCCAGCAATTTCACTCCATGTATCCATGTATTTATCTAAGAGAAATGAAAGCATATAGTCACACAAAGACTTATACATGAGTGCTTGTTATAGCTTTATTCATAATAACTAAAAACAGAAAACAAAATGTTTATGATGAGTGAATGGATGAACAAAATTTGGTACATTCAATAAACTATTAGATATAAAAAGGAAGGAACTACTGCTACACACAACAGTATGTGTGGATATATCTGAAAAACAGTGTGTTAAGCAAAAAAAGCCAGCACAAAAGTGTATCTCCTGGTATGGTTTCATTTGTGTGAAGTTCTAGAAAAGACATGACTAAACTATAATAATAGAAATCAAGCAGTGGTTTCCTGGGATGGGTGATATGGACTATGATAAGAGAAGAGTTCTGACATGTTCTAAATTAAGTTACAGACCTAATAGAGGGAAGAATAAGATAAGATAAGGCTACACCAACCCATAGCTTCAAGGTAAGTCAACAACAACAACAACAACAACAAAAGAACAACAAATGCTCCACATTCCTTGACTATATGCTGAAAATTACCCATCAAGGCTATACCTCATTCTGCTTTTGAAACCAACCAAACGAGAAATAGCAAAAACTTCTCTTTATGGACTAACCTATCCCAGGACTTTGCCACCCCCTCATATAGGGCTCTATTTACTATAGGCTCGATGTAAATGATTTATGTTTCTTCTCCCAAAAATTTCATTATAAATGAAATGGACATTCTTCTACCTGATATCTGGCCATGCTGCTGGTGGCCTAGGATTGTCCCAGGACCCATCCTTCACCTTTTGGCTAGAATCTGTATAGCTCAAATACTTTATTTTCAGAGACCTCTTAGTCTTGAAAGCTTCACAACCAGAAGGGGACATGAGTATACTTTCTGGGGCAATGAAAATGTTCTACATCTTGATTGGGATAGTGGTTATGTTAGTACATATATTTGTCGCAGCCAAATAATTTAATGCTTTAAGTGGGTTATTTTATATTCATTATATCTCAAAAAAGTGGATTTAAAATTTTAACACTGAAAAATTTCAAGTAACATTATTATTATTACTACTACTATTATTTTGGTAGCAGGGATTGAACCCAGGGTTGCTTAATCACTGAGCAACATTCCCAGCCATTTTTTATATTTTATTGCTGAGTTGCTCAGGGCCTTGCTAAGTTGCTGAGGATGGCTTTGAACTCAGCATCTTCCTGTCTCAGCTTCCTAAGCTGCTGGAACTACAAGCGTGTGCCACCCTTAATTAACATTAAACAGCAAATCAAATCCAGGCTACTGATAACCAAATTACAATCTTCATTAACCAGAATCTTCCAGATGACCCACATAAACATTCCCCTCTTCTAGAAAACTCCCTTCTCTAATATTCATTATTGCTTTATGGTTTTTGTTTGTTTTCCATGGTGCTGGGGATTGAACCCAGGGCCTTGCACATGGGCTAGGCAAGTGCTCTACCACAAAAGCAACAACTACAGATTCCAGGAAAACTAGCAGGTTCTAATTTCAAGTAATAAGTCAGGGCTCCTCACTTCTGATTTCAATTTCATGGTTTCCTCTTTCTGATTAACACTGCTTTTTTTCCTACAAAATTTTTCATTTTTATTTTTATTTTTTTTGGTATCAAAGATTGAACCCAGTGGTGCTTAACCAGTGAGCACTTCCCCAACCCTTTTTTATTTTTTATTTAGAGATGGGGTCTCACTGAGTTGCTTTAAGACCTCGTTAAGTTGCTGAGGCTGGCTCCGAATTCACGATCCTCCTGCCTGAGCCTCCCAAGCTGTTGGATTTATAGGCATGCACCACCTCGCCTGGCTAGAAAAACTTTTATCATGCCAAGTCTCTTAACAAAATTCCTCAGACTGATCTCCCAGGTACCTCTTCCATCCCCAGGCCTGCCAGGTCAACATACATGCAAGCTCCTCTTTCCACTTGACTCCAAATAGGGCATTGGATTCCCTCTATGCCAGTCAAGCATGTCTCACTATCAGTGACTGCTACCCTCACCCCACCAGTGAAACTCTAAACTACCAAGTTCTTGGCTGGACTAATACTAAGGATGCCTAGCAATTACCAAATACCTTCAACATTACAGGAACCAAGCTAAGGCTCTTTTCACTTGCATTATCTTATTTGAGCTTTGAGAAAACCGATGAAGTAAATGAGATGAGCCATAGGTAATTCTTAACAATGCCAGATGTATGGCAGAAATTCAGTTAATGCTGTTATTTCTGTCATCAATATGAAGAAGTGATGCTTTAAGGAAGTCAAGTCACTTGCCTAAGGCAATGCAGATATTAAATAGTAGGGTCAGGATTTAATATTGGACACTCCAACTCCGTTATATAGCAAATCCTCAACATTTATCCATTTTCAACCCTTTAGATGGGCAAACACCCCCTACTTCTCCTAATCTCTACCCTGATATTTCTCTTCTCCAGACTCTGGAACACCAATAATCTGGGAACATAACCATACTTGATCTTATCATTATTTTCATGTTTAATCCTTATAATTGTATCCTGTACAGATGTGTCCTCTTTTATAATACCTGAGAGCCCATAAGCCCTATAAACACAAGGACCATTTCTCTATGATTTTTGTTCCTTTTCTGATCCTTGAACACCATCAAGAACCCAGCAGGCCAGGGTATCAGTGGCCTGAGAACAGAGGGACACTGAGGGAGGCTTTGCAAAAACTCCTCAACATTCTGATCGGCAATAGCTTTGTCCTGTGTAATGAATCCCACACACAGTATGAGAATAAGGAAGAGATTTGAGAGAAAAAGATGTGTCACCTGAGCTTCCAAAGGCAGAGGCCCTGCAGCCATCGCCTTCTTCCTTCCTGTGGGGTCCTTCCTAGGGAATGTGGAGCTGAGGGAAGGACAGGAAATCATGAGAAACTGTACTCCTGCAACAACAAACAAAGTACCTACAGATAAATAGGAGTGTAAGGAATCTACATAGAGAAAATTACAATTTTTATTTGTAGTTTGCTCTATTAAGTTTATTTAGATATATAAAGAAAGATGAACATAGATATACATACTGAATTCCTGGATAGGATGTCACAGTATTCTAAGTTGTCACTTCCATGAAATGAATTTTTGAACTTATACTCCTAATTAAGCTAAAATGGAGTAACAATATTTTGAAGTTAATTATGCAAATTGTTTTGTACAACAGAAAGAAAAATATTTTAAAAAGAATACTGATGAAGCCGGGTGCATAGTGTGGCACATGCCTGTAATCCAGCTTGAAACAGGAGGATCATGAGTTCAAAGCCAGCCTCAGCAATTTAGCAAGGCCCTAAGCAACTTAGCAAGACCCTGTCTCTAAAAAAAAAAAAAAAAAGTGCTGGGGATATAGCTCAGTGGTTATGCACACACCTGGATTCAATTCCTAGTACCAAAACAACAACAAAAAAATACTGATAAACACTATTATGGTTTGGATATGAAATATTCCCCAAAGCTCCTGTGTTGAAGGCATGGCCCTCAGTACAGCAGTGTTCAGAGATAGGGCTCTTGGGAGGTGACTGGATCAAGAGGGCCCTAATCTCATCAATGGATTAGTGGATTAATAATTTGATGGCATTATTGGGAGGTGGTAGAAACTGTAGGAATGGGGGCTAGTTGTAAGAAGTAGGTCACTGAGGATGTGCCCTGGCAGAGTGTATCTTGTCCCCGGTCCCTTCCTCCTTTCTTCTTGTTTCCTGGCTGCCACCAGGTGGCAGCTTTCCTCTGCTATGTCCTTCTCCCAAGGTTTCTACTTCCATTTAGGTTCAAAGCAATGGGGCTGACCATGGACCTATGAAATTGAGAGCCAAAATAAAGTTTTCCTCCTCAAAGTTGTTTTTCTCAGGTATTTGTCACACTGACAAAAAGCTAACACAAAGACAAATTCCTCATGTTCACATTCATATGTGGAGACTAAGTAAGTTGGTCTCACAGAAGTACAGAAGAGAGGAGGGGAGAAAAGAACAGAGACAGGTTGACTATAAGGTATAAAAATACAGTTACACAGGAGGAATATGTTTTAATATTCTATAGTACAGTATGGTGACTAGAGTTAATAATAATTTGACATATACTCCAAAATACCTACAAGAAAGGATTTTAAGTGTTCCCAACACAAATTTTTGATATGTATTTGAGGTCATGGATATGCTAATTATTCTGATTTGATCATTGTACACTGTATACATGTACTGACTGTACACTTCACCTGAACCTCATATAGTCAATTAAATATTTTAAAATAAAATAGAACACTGATGACAGTTTGCCCAACCAGAACTTTTAGTTATTGGAACACAGTATTACCAAATAGGCAGAACACTCATTCACCAAACTATCAACTGTATAAGGGGCTCACCATTTTAAGCTGTGAGAACAACTGTACGTAAAATAGATAAACTCTGTGCCCTAATGAATATTATTATCTAACAGGGGAAAGGACCAATGGAACAATTTGAAGTCTTTCCAATATAGATGATTCGTAAAAAATGTACACATAAGAATTCAGGGGCTGAAAGTATAACTCAGTGGTAGAGCACCATAAAAAATTCAGGATATGAAAAATGTGGCATTTCACATTAGTGAAGAAAATTATTCAAAAGGACTTTCCATTTGGGAAAAACTTAAGATGTACATGTGTAATGACACAAAAGTATTAGAACAAAGTACAGATGAGGCTCCCTAATAATGATGTTAAAGACCCAAACATGAAGGAATTGTTTTATGTTTGATATGAATATGTAACATCTCTGCTCAGTTAGGAAATATGTGCTTGTATATCAGAAAATTTAAAAATAAAACAAAGGCTTGGGATATATAGATCAGTGGTAAAGTGCTTGCCTAGTATGTGTAAAGACCTGGGTTACATGCCCAGCATCAAAAACAACAACAAAAAATAGTGAATGCCTGTAATCCTAGCAGTTGGGAAGGCTGAAGCAGGAGTATACTTAGTTTGAAGTCAGCCAGAACAACTTAGGGAGGCCCCAAGCAACTTAGCTAGAACCTGACTCAAAAACTCAAAATAAAATATAAAAAGGCCTGGGTACAGCACCCGTGGTTTAAATCCCTGGTACCAAAAAAAAAAAAAAAAAAAAAAAAAAAGCAAACTGCATAAAAATTCTCCTAAATGTTCAAAATGCAACTTAAACAGCTTATCATTAGCACCTCTCAGAAAGTTAAAGAGTAAGAAGACAGGTAGTATTAAAAGACATTGTGCCACTGACCTAGAAATATCCACTTGAAGAGACTGATAGACTGCGACAACAATGTAAAACCGTACCTAGCCAGATTGTCTATATGTATTTATATAAAAATATACTTATATATATTTAAAAAAAATTGGGATGCAAAGAAAATTAAGGACACAGCCATACTTTCCCTCACACTCATTAAATGTCGATGAGCTTCAGCTGTTTTTAAAATTGGTATAAGTAAACGTTTTCAGCATGTTTTTTAAAAAAGTTTATTCTTTATCTCCATTGAGTGGCAGTTACCCAAAAAGTGATGGAGCTTAAGATTCCTGCACTTTAACCTTGCCAAATGCATTTCATAACTCACTTTTAATGGGTAAATGGAGAAGTGATACTAATATTCATATTTCCTTCTAAAAACAAAGTGATAATATACTTATACACATGTACAGATTTTGAGAACTCTCAAATGATTTTTGCTCATCTGAATTTTCTAGTTGACCTACAGTTAAGTTTTAACAGGAAAAATTCTTCAAAAAAAAAAAAAAAAAAAAAAAAATCCTGAAGTAGAAATCTGGCTTCCAGTTTCTTTTGAAGAGATGGGTCAAGGGGAGCCCACGCCTACGCCCTTTTTTGGAATCAGGAAACCACTGCGTGTGTTCTGAGTTGCGGTTTACACAAAGGGCTGGAGTGGGAGACCCCGGACTGTTGTTCAGCATCCCTCGAGACTTCCCAGGGGCAGATCCCCTTCACCTTGGCGACGAGTTCCAGGACTAGGATGCGCGGGGCCCGGAGAAGCCCTGGAGAAGAGACCCGGGGTCCGAGCTACTGGCCATGCCTTAGGCCCCCAATGACCCTTCGAACCCCAGAACGCCATGCCAAGTCTCCCGCCCCCGCCGCTCCCGGGCTGTGATCCAGCCTCGGCGCCCTCCTCGGACAGGTGGAAGGTCTGTGTCAGGGATATTCCTAGCTCTGGGGGTTCTCACCACGGCCTGGCTGCTGGGTACCTGAGGGGGCGCACCTGCAGCTCAGTGGCCCGGTGGAGGAGAGGACTCTCCCCGAGCCCAGCCGCTGCCGGCTCCGCCCCGCGGGCCGCAGAGGCCTCCCCCTGCAGTTCTGGGCTCCTCCTTCGAGATCCTCTGAGGCCCGCCGCCGGTGCACTGCATTCACCCTCTCGCAGAACAAGCCGGAGCGGCCAGCCGATGGACGCAGCCCCGCCCGAAGCGTTGTACTACATTTCCCACAAGGCTGCCGGGCCATGACGCTAGCGTCAGAGTGCGCAGGCGCGGGGCCACCTTTGTGCGGCGGACGGAGGGTGGCACCTGTGCCTGTTGGGGTTGCCCAGAAAGAAATGGATGTGCATTATGTCTTTATCCCTGCTTCCCCAAAGAAACTCTTCTTAGATCCTGTCGGATGGTAGTGAGGACAGACATCCTTGGCTAAGCCTGATTTTTCCTTCTTGGAAATGAGAGGAACCTAGAGGACCCTTTGCAAAGGAGTAAAGTAGTGACACACCAGGTACGTGGTGGATACTCCATAAACACTACTATATCCGGTTCTCTAGTTCAGTGTCAGGAGCTTCTCTGAGAATTTCAACATTATCGCTGTGTAAAAATCCGGTAAAATCCTTCAGTTAAATGTGTGCCCTGCGTTGAGGTAGTTTCATCAGATCTGCCCCTTTGGAATTTGCTGAAGTGTTTGGCATTTTTGGTGCAGAAAAATGACACCTTAATTTGTAAAATTTGGTTTTCCAAAAATAACTGTTAATTTCTTCTGCCTCTTTGCTGAGACAAAGCCCATGTCTTGAATCAAACTTTACCCAGTCTTCTAGAGCCCTCTTTTGACTAGGTCTCTTGGGACTGCCAAGCCCAGTTTTAGCAAGAATCCTCTTAAGTCTCCCACCCTGGACTGTTGTAGGGACAAAGGAGGCAAGGCACCGAAGATAGCAGGAAACAGTTTTATTTGGCTGCAGCCAGGTTCAGAGGGTATAGCCTTTGCTGTAATCAATCAATCCCCTGAACCCCGAGTTCAGGGAGTTTCGGAGTTTTATACCCAGCATGTAAGGGGAGGGGCTCAGAAGTTCACAGTCTGCAGAAGTTCAGGTAAAAGCAGCTTTTTTCTTTCACTGTTCTGGGCATGTTAACTCTTCAAGGACAACACCTGAGAAGGGGAGAGCTTCATCTCCCCTTTCTTTTTTCCCCCTGCCAGCTGTTACCATGGGCCCATTTGTAACTTATCTCAAAAATGTAGACATCCCTGTGAAGCCCAGCTCAAGGCCAGAGGCCTTGTTTGCACATTTCTTCAAAGTACTATACTGGATACCTTTGTGAAAAACTAGTAAGGGGGTGTCCAGCACCTGGAGTGCTGGTATCTTCTCGGCCAGTGGCCAAGTAAGCAGGGTGACATGAAAATAGGAAGTTTATCTACAATGGACTCTTTTGCTGATAGTCCTAAAATCAGCCATGGTGAAGAGGGGGTGCCACTTCAGGATAGCTGATCAAGTTCCTCATCCACTACCCTTAATGTATTAAGTCATTGGCCTGCCTTTAGCAAGAATCTACCACTTGATGTTTCCTCTTAGTAATTTTTCATCCACTGACACTCTCACCCTGCTTGTTGGCCAAAAATCTGCAGCTGTCTGTGTTGTATTCAGAGTTCAGCTCTGATTTACTGAAGCTGCTCTCCCCCATTGCAATAGTACAGAATAAAATCTGGCTTTACTGCATTTTATTAATGTCTAGCTCTTCTCTTTCACAGTTGTTTGAATTATTTCAAAACATGGAAAAATATGAAAAATTTCACAATTCATACAAACTAAGGTAACTTAGCATCAAGCAATTTTACCAAATAAAAAAACCTGTCCCTGCATCGGGACAGTATTTCTCCAGGATTACAACATAGAAGCTATATGGATATATTCAACACAGTTTTTCTGTGGCTCTTGGTAAAACTTGACAACGTAGAATGTGCAATTTCCAAACAAGTACAAACAAATCAGAAACAGAAAAATTGGGAAAAATAGAAAGTATGTTAGAAAATAATAGTAATGATGTGGTGGAAATACCAGGCCTGATTATAAAATGAATATAAGAACTTTATGATAGAGAATCAGTGCCTTGGGAAAGGGTTAATTTCTCCCCTTCCCCTCTGCCAGCCTCTCTTCCTGGAATCTAATTAACCATGGATCCCTATCTATAGGGGTGTAAATAGCTGTCTCTAGGAAGTCTGACAACTCTCTCTTGATATGTAAACATCTCTGTGACAGACTTCAAGACTAGAGATGCAACAGATGCCTGTGAAGTTTCTTCTTTTATTTTGTAAAATGTATAGGAATATAGCTACATCACTTAATTGCTAGTATAAATTTTAGGTCACTATGCCAATTAACTATAACCTCGTAGGCTTAATTCTTAGACATATACCTCTTAGGGAGATAAACTCAAGTCATTTTGAGCTACTGCTGCCTTGGAAAAGGACACTTCATGATAACACTTGCAAGTGTTTTATTGTCTTTGTTCTGCACCTGTGACCTATTTATAAAATTTCTGTACATGGTCCTTGGTCATGAAGTTCAAGTTGTAATGGTTAAGGAATGATGTCAAATTTACTATAAAGAGCCCCCTGTAACCCTAGCTCAGGGCCCAGAATTTCAGAGCACTACCTTTCTGGGTCCCCCAGAGTTCTCCAATCCTTTCAGTGGTGCTTGGTCTCTAGCTAAGCACGATTTCCATAATAAATCCAAATCTATCAATAATTATTAGATATTCACATAGAATGAACTTACCAGTTAAAAGAAAAATATTGTCAGATAATATTTTTAAAACTCTAGCTCCAGTAAGGATACACAAATCTTGAAAGTCAAAGGTCAGATTCTCAAGACTAGGCATGGGTAGCATGGATGAGGCACTGGGTTTGATCTTTAGCACCACATGAAAACAAATAAATAAAATAAAGGTAAAATTCTTATAAAAAAAAGACTAGACATGGAATCTCCAAGTTATAACCACTCTTCAATATTAATTATAAAGAATTAAAGTCTGCGTACTGCATCAATACTTGCATACTCATGTTTATAGCAGCATAATTCATTATAGCCAAACCATGGAAACAGTCTAGGTGCCATCCACAGATTAATGGATGAAGAAAATGTGGTATCTATACACAGTGGAGTTTTATTCCACCATAAAGAAAAAATGAAATTATGCCATCTTCAAGAAAATGGATGGAACTTGAGACCATTGTGTTAAGCAAAATAAACCAAACTCAGACGATCAAAGGTCATATGCTTTCTCTCATATGTGGATGCTAGAGAGGAAAAAGGATAAGAAAGGTGGGATGATCGCACATAATTGGAAAACAAAGGGAAATTAATAGAATAGAGGAAAGGGACAGGGGTGGGAAAAGGGGAGGGAGGATGAAGTGCTTAAGAAGGATACTGGCCAAATTATATTGTTATATTGTGTGCATGTATGAATTTGTAACAATGAATTCCACCCATTATGTACAACTTTAATGCACCATAAAATAAATGTGGAGGGAAAAAGTCAAGGGTAGGAAAAAGATATGCCAAATATTAACATGGAAAGTTATATAGCTACATTTAATTCAAAGTAAGACAAAATATTTCTAGAGGTAGAGAAGGAAATTAAAAATGTTAAAAAGATTAATTTACCAGGGAATGAAAATATTCATAAACTTTTATACATTTAATAATGTAACTTCAAAGAAAAAGTTGGTAGAACTACAAAGAGAACTAACAAATATAACAGAGTTATTTTAAACCTATCTTTCTCATTATTTGACAGAAAAGATGATAAAAGAATGATCATTGGCCAGGAGAGGTGGTACACTCCTGTAAACCCAGTGGCTCAGGAGGCTGAGGCAGGAGGATCATGAGTTCAAAGCCAGCCTTAGCAAGTTAGCAAGGCCCTAATCAATCTAGCAAGATTCTTTTCTTTCAATTCCTGGTATTAAAAAAAAAAATCACTGAAGATATGGGATATTGGAAGAGCAAATTATCAAACTTGATGTAGTAATGATGTAGACTATTCCATTTCAAAATTTGAAAAGTCATATTTTAAGCACATATTTATAAAAAATGATCTCATAATAGTTCAAAGGTAACCCAAACATATTTCAAAGAACTGGTACCATATAGGCCATGTTTTTTTGACAACAATGCAAATAAGTTAGGCATTTTTAAAAAGACTAGAAACAAATAAAGGGAATATTTAGAGGAAACTATGGAGCTTTCGAAGTATTACATTAAAGAAAATAAAGCAGGTTGGATAAAACACTCATCTATTTTGTTTCCTCCCATTGCCCACTGTGGAAGTTCAGGACACACTACTTCAAAATATGGTACCTTGGTATTTGTGAAAACATCAAAATCAAGAAGGCACTCACACCTTCTCCCCTGAAGCAGGTCATAAAACGCAAGAAGGAATTTCTGACTTTCCCCTGAATCAGATCATAAGGTTCTCACGTATGAGATGTGTCTTACTTTATATTTTCTTTTGTTGGGATGTTTGAAGTTTGAGCTGCTTTCCTGTCAAGACTATTATCCATGTAAATGACAAACACCAAAATAATATAGCCTGGGAATTGGGAATGAAGAGAAAAGCAGCACATTGATTCTTTCCCAGTGACAGAACAATCCCTAGAAAGGAAGCCAAAGTATCGATCCTTCCCCAAATAGATCCTTTCTCAGTGCCAGTACAATGGGACCCTGAAGAGAAAGAGATAAGCTATGAATGCTGACCCCAGACCCTCCATTCTTCTTCAAAGCAATGAACCTTCTTTTTTCCTTTTTCTCAAAATGGTGTCCTCCTTATTGGATTGGCATCAGGGAAAAGGACTGAGCTTTCAGCAACAAATCTGGCACCCCAGATGGGACCCAAAAGCAGCCCCTGCTCTTTAAAATATTGCTCAGTAAAAACAAATTTTCAAATTCTCACCAACCAGTTTCCTAAGTGCTTAAAACTGACCACTGACCACAGACTCCCTCTCATTTCATCAAATTAGACAGACCCTGGATTCCTAAGTGCCCCAAACTGACAAGCCCATTAATTAAGTCACCTCTCAGTATAACCCATATAAGCCCAATCCCTTTCCTTGTCCAGTGGCTCCTTTTCCAGCAGAAAAATGGCTCCACCAGCATCACCTCATTCCTGCATAAAACTTGGTCCCTGAATAAACAGCCAATCCATGAAGTTTGCATCTAGCCCAGTCTTTTGGGGCTAACAAATACCACCACCAACATTTTGGTAAATGGATGCTATTTTCTTGGCATACCTGAAAAATCTCCAGTCAGAATAAGAGAGATAAGTGGCAATCTGATTTTACACGTTCAGAAATCTGACATAGAAATACAAATACCAGGTACAATACCAGTCCTGGAACCCAAGATGAGGGGTGGCATTAAAATACATATAGTTCCATTTGTCTAGTTTTATGCTTGTTGTCTGTGCTTTTGGTGTTGCATCCAAGAAATGATTACTAAATCTAATATTATGAACCTTTTGTCCATGTTTTCTTCTGTAGATTTTGAAGTCAGGTCTTCTTTTTATGAACTTAGTCCAGTTAAAAAAAAAATTTTTTTTGGTATCAGGGGTTGAATACAGGGGTGCTTAACCACTGAGCCATGTCCCCAGCCCTCCATTTTTTAAAAATCCTTTTTAGTTATAGATAGACACAATACCTTTATTTGATTTGTTTATTTTTATGTGGTGATGAGGATTGAACCTAGTGCCTCACATGTGCTAGGCAAGCTCTCTACCACTGAGCTACAACCCCAGCCCTACTTGATCCAATTTTACTTAATTTTTATAGATGCAATATAAAGGCACCTCATTATTTTGCATATTATACAATGTTTTCAATAAATACCAATTGTTGGACATCTTGTCACATCTCCATTATGAGGTTTTGACATTTTGAATAAGAATATCAAGGCTCAGTCTTACTCAAAAACAGGTATAAACCTGCCTAAGATAATGTTTTACTTTAACAATATGGCTTTTCAATAGTTTTTTGTATTATTATACAATTTTGAAGGTGGAGTTGGTCTGTCAAAGGTTAAGTATAAGAAAAAAGTGTCAAAAGTAAGTGCAAGAAATTTGTATGTGTACATCTGTCTGCTGTAAAAGTTCCCATCTGTCAGCCCTAGTTTTGGTGATTTTTTTTTTTTTTTGGTACCAGGAAGTAAACTCAGGGGCACTCAACCACTAAGCCACATTCCTAGACCTATTTTGTATTTTATTTAGAGACAAGGTATCACTGAGTTGCTTAGTGCCTCACCATTGCTGAGACTGGCTTTGAACTCCTGCCTCAGCCTCCTGAGCTACTGGGATTACAGGCATGCATCACTTCACCTGGTGGTGATCCTCTCTTGTCTGTTTTTTGTTTTTGTGACTGTTACTGGCCCTTTAAGATATGGGCCATGCTGCATTGATCTTACCAGTAGTCTCTTGAACACAGAGACCTTGGCTGAGCACAGAGACCTGTCTAAGAGAAAGACAATCTACTATAACAAAATCTGACTTTTGAATAGTTTTTCTGGATTATTAAACAATCTTGACATCAAAGTTGGTCTTTCAGGGGTCAAGTATATGAAAGAGATTCTGTATTTGCATGCATTTATGTAGTTGCATGATAAGGGGTCTGAACCATCAGGAACTGAAGGGGCCAAAAGGCACAATCTCTGGTGTGCAAAGACAGTAGGACATGAGAAAAAAGGGTTAAAAAGACTTAAATCTTTTAAACCCATGTCTGGCATTAGTTGGAACAGATGAGATCAGACACCAAAGAATTTATTTGGCTGCAGCCAGGTTCAGAAGGAAAAGCTTTCACTGTAATTTATTAATCCCCCTGAACTCCAACTTCAGGTAGTTTCAGAACTTTATACGCAGTGTGTAGTGGGAGGGCTCAGAAGTTCACAATCTGCAGAAATTCACACAAAAGTAGCTTTTTCTTTCACTGTTCTGGGCAAGTTAACCCTTCAAGGACAGCGCCTGAAAAGGGGACAGCTCCCCCTGCCAGCTGTTACCATGGAGTCCAATTAGTAAAATCTTCTCTTATCTTTGAAAGTAACATCTTCTCTTATCTCTTATGTACACATCTCTGTGAAGCTCCAGCCCAAGGCCAGGGTCCTTGTTAAAGAATCTGTCTCTCTTATCACACTTTGCATTTGCAAACACACTTGCTTGAAAACTTTTACAAACTATTATATACTGTTCCAATACTAGATAATCCATAAATGTTGTAAAAAACTAGTAAAAGAGTGTTCAGTACCTGGAGTGCTGATATCATTCAGGCTGTGGCTAAGTAAGATAGAACAACAGGAAATAGGAAGCTTAACTACATTGAACTCTTTTGTAGAGATTGTTTTGCTGATACGATCAATTATGCTGAAGATTTCTGGAGAAGCTTAATTAAGATTTTCTGTGGAGGAGGGGGTGCCATTACAGATACTCCTAGCACTGTTTCTCAGCCTGGCCCCAGGAAGCCACAGATCATCCCACTGTGGTTAAGGATACTAGCACTAAACTGGCAGAAAACCTGGCCCCAACCCTGCCTTCCAGCCCCTTTTGCCCAAGGAGGATTGAGGCTGCTGCCACAAAGGATGTGGCATAAGGTTTCAGCACTGGGGACACAAATAGGCACCCCATTTGGCCAGGGGCTGGCTATCCATCACCAGTGCAAAAAAAATTCTTGTTATAACAGTATCCCCTTAAATTAAGTGCCTAGGGAAACCAACAGAATAAATAATGCACCCAGAAAAGAAAAAGAAACTAAGGCCAAGCCATGTTTTGAAGGTAGCCTCTGCAAAGGGATCTTCAAGGAAGCCTAAAGAAAAGGAAGGAAAGTGACTCCTCCACTGCATATCAATATTCCCAGTTACTAATAGGGCATTATGGAAAAATGTGGATGTGTAACCGATGTGAATCTGCAATCTGTAGTTGGGGTAAAAATGGCAGTTCATAACCCACTTGAATCTAATGTATGAAATATGATATGTCAAGAGCTTTGTAATGTTTTGAACAACCAATAAAAAAAAATAAAAAAATAAAAATAAAGAAGAGAAAAAAAAAATATTCCCAGTATAAGAAAAAGGCCCAAAAGGAGACTCTGGGTACAATTGACAGTGGGGAACTCACTTAAAGTTGATGCCATCATGATAATATACGGCAGGCAGGTCAGGCTCAAAAATATCCTGTGCTCCAACCCTTTGAATGCCACCTGGGAGAGAAAAAGATAAAGGCACAATGTTAGTATATGCCATATTGTTTGATCATTCTCCTGGGATAAAATTTGTTGTGAAAATTACATGCATAGATAAAATTCACAAGGATTGTTTAAGAATATGAATTTAACAAAGGGTCTGAAACTAAAAAAGATAAAAGAAAGGTATAGTTATGGAAACCTTTTAGTATGGAAAATTAGAGGGTAAAATAAATGTTTTCAGATGAGAAAGTATTTTGTCTGGAAAAGTAAAATTCTTATGTTAAAGTTCAAGATGAAAGAGGACAAAACTAAGGATGTAAAGAAGTTGTGAATGTTTAAGTCACAGAAAATTTGTGGAAGGTAAATATCAAAAAGTGTGTGTTTGTGATTAAATTAGCACAGTCAGTTAAAGTTATTTGGACTTTAATGTACTGATATGAAGCAAAAGCTGAAACATTAATTGGCTTTTATCTGTCAAGATAATTTTTTATTAGGTTTTATTACTTGGGGAAACTATGTCTTAAAGAAATTAGGGTTTGTACCTGTTTTAAAGTCTTAAATAATTACTCTGTAAATGGTTAAATGAACAACTATTATAACAATATAATTAGGTTATAACAATATAATCGACACCATCAATATGTGTGACTAGGTAAGTGTATGCATCTGAAAACTATATCTATCTAAGCCTTATATAAGTGTTATGTACAAGTTAATAAATTGAAAGTTTGTGTAGGTTTACCAGCAAGATAATCAATAAATGCTGTCTTTTATACATGATATCTGACATAGAAAGGTCACACTCTCAACTGAAGACCTGTCTTATATCTGTTTGCCTTGACTAAGTCCACTTCTGATCATTAACACTGTTTCCTAAATGTATAAGAGTTTTAAGACTATTTTTTGATTTTTGTTAACCCATGCAGACTTGTGATTATTGCTACTGTACAGTATGGGTTCTAAATTGTACTTTAAAAATTAAACTTAGTTAAATGTAAAGGTTAAGGGAAGCATTTTGCCAAGTTCTCCAAACTAAAATTTTCTGTAGCAACAGTCTAGGATTTATATAGAAATAACAAATTTGGTTGGTATTTATTCATGTCATTTGATGTTTTATAGCTGGATAAAGTAACCTGTTGTCAATAAGTTATATATACAATTTTGTGTTACTTTTCACACTGAAATTGGAATTTAAATGTATTTTTGGAAGGTAATAAGGAGAACCTGATCTGTTTAAAGGTGACATTGTAAAACATGAAAGAATTTTGCCACTTCTTCCACAAAAAGACAGTGAAAAGTTCTCTTGGCCTTTGATTCATGTTTCAGAAGTAATGTTGTATTATTTGTGAGGAGACCCACCTTACTTGAGATAAGGCTCATCTTTCCACCTTACTCCATGTTAGAATGGCTCCAAAATAGGCTAGACTTCAGCTCATTTAAAGTTGTGTTCCAACATTCAATTTTTGTTGTAAAGACTACTATGATCTCAGAATAAACAGGGGATATAACATATCACTTAGTAAAGGTTTACTAGTTCTAAAATGTTTTTTTTGGGGGGTGAAATCTTTGGCATTTTCAATATATAACATGTCAGGTGTGACAGATACTTTTACTTCTTCCTTTCCAATATGGCTTTTATTTATTTATTTTTTCTTGCTCTGGCTAGAACTCTCAGTACTGTTGACTAGAAGTGGCAAGAGTGGGTATTCTTTCCTTGTTCCCGATCTTGCAAGAAAGGCTTCAGTCTTTTACAATCTTGTCTTTTGCTGTCAGTTTTTCATACATGGCCTGAATTATGTTGAGGCAGTTGCCTTCTTTGCCTAGGTTTTTTTTTTTTTTTTTTTTAGTGTTGCTGTTTAATGAAATGGTGTTAAATTTTGTCAACTGATTTTTCTGCATCAATCAAAATAACTGTGTGGTTTTTGATCTTCTTTCTGTTAATGTGGTATATATATGACCTTCATTGAGTTTTATATATAGAACCAACCTCACATTCCCACATTTATTCCTTCCTTGCTTTTCTGGCTCAGTGGAGTGGTTAGGGTGTGTAAAATGTGAACATTTTTCCTACCCACTTCACTGTGTTTCTTACCTGAGGTGCTGCAACCCCTTAACTAGTTTCTGGCATTCTTACAAAAGCAATTTGGTTCACATTTTAATATTTAGTCAATGTCTCCATGGGAGAATGAAGGTGTGGGGCTTCTTATTCCCTCATCTTGCTGATTTTATTCCTCTGAGCTGGGAATTATTTTATTTCAGCACTTGAAAACTGTTGTGGCTTAATGATTTCTGATGAGAAATCTGCTTCCTTTTTTTAAAGAAAAAGTCACTTTAGAAAAGGTGTCATTTTTCTCTCTTTCCTCCTTCCAGATTTTTCCTTTGACTTTGGTTATCAGAAGTTTTACTTTGAGGTGTTTTGGTGTGGATGTCTTTGGATTTATGATCTGTGAGCTTGCTCAGTGTTCTAAACCTGTAGCTGTATGTCTTTTGCTAAACTTGAGGAATTTTATCCATTAGTATTCCAAACTAATTTATTCTTTTCCCTCTTCCTTCTGAACTAATGATAAAAATATAAATTTTTTTTGTTACACTCCCACAGGTTCCTGAACCTGCCCCCCCCCCAAATTTGTTATTTCTCTGTATTTAAGTTTAATTAATTCCTATTGTTCTACAATGGAATACAATGATGCTTTCCTCTGTCTACTGTTCTGCAATGGGTTTAAAACAGAATATGATACCTATATTTCTTCAGGTAAAAAATTTCCATGTATTTGTCTTTATCTCTTCTGAGACCTTCAATTTCTTTGCTCAGACTTTTGTTTCTAATATATCAATAATTGCTCATTGAAATATTTTCATACTTTATCACCTTTGTTTTTGTCAGATAATTTTAACATCTCTGTCATCAAATTGTCAGTGTCTGCTGATTACCTTTTTAATTTGAGTGATACTTCTGGTTCTTGGTGTAATGAGTGTCTTTTTAACCTTAACATTTTTAGTATTACATTATGAAACTCAGGATCTTATGTGAACTTTTGCTTTCATCTGGTTTGCTTTGATGCTGCTGCAGCAGGAAGAATAGGTACTACCTCATTATAACCAGGTGAAATAGAAGCCCACATCTCCCACTTGTCCTCTAGACACCTGAGGTAAGAATCTCCTGTTTATTGCTTGGTGTGAGTGGGAGTTCAAGCTCCTCACTAGGCCTTTACTGATATTACCATAGTTCAGAGGGGGAAAGAATGCCTTTTTACTGATTCCTATTTTGCTTCTGGTGACACCATGGGGTTGAAATGTGGACACTAGTAAAAGTTTTGACTGTACAGTAGCCTCCGCTGACACTATTCTAGCTGGGAAGTAGTGGGGGCTTATTCTTACTGGTTGGGGTAGAAATCCAGGTCCCCCACAGGGTCTCCACAATTATTAGCAGCATGGGCCAGGTGCCCATTACTAGCCAGTGTGGTCTGGTCTTGGTCTGCTCTGACACTATGCAATTGGGGTTTTATGGCCCATCTTTATAGCCTTGTAGGAGTGGAAGTCTATGCTCTGGACTTGGCCTTTGCTGGTGTGTGGAATGATGGGATCACCTGTGTATTGTTTGCCTAAAAGAGTGGTTATTGTCTAAAAGTTTCTGGTCTCGCTAGATGCACCTTTCTTGGTCTCTAGATAGAAAAAAGAAGCTTTACTGAAGCTTGCTATTTTTTTCTCTTTTCTTGGTGTTTCTGGGATCCCTGTTTTTTCAGCTTAATATCTGATATAGATGAGGCAAAAAGAATCACCAAAATCTTTTTATGCTTATATTATATATGAAGTACAGGGTTTTTAAAAAAGATATATTTAGTAGTAGAAATAGCAAGAAGCACATCATCTGTTTAGTCCATCACCATCTTCCTAAAATAGTTTAATAATTAGGGTGGAAATTTATTTCATAGAGCATAATTTAGTTATTTGAATCCAACAATACACAATAATGTTAGCAACAATAACATAGAAGTAGTACTATTTCTTTATAGTTCTTTGTTTTGTACTACTCACCTTGGTGGTCTTATACAAAAATGCATATAAACATCTAAAATTTTGAGTTTACCCATATCATTAAATCCATAAAGCAGGATACCAAACACCACTATGGAATTTTTGAAGTTGAAGAAGACAGAAATTATGTAACTTGAAACAGAATTCAGGCTAGAAAATACACAGTTCTCTTGATTCTGTTCATTGCTCTCTCACAGAAAATTATTTCTCAAGATTTTTTTTTTTTTTTGGTACTAGGGATTGAACTCAAGGGCACTCAGCCACTGAGCTACATTCCTAGCTCTATTTTGTATTATATTTAGAGACAGGGTCTCACTGAGTTGCTTAGTGCCTCACTTTTGCAGAGGGTGGCTTTGAACTTTCGATCCTCCTGCCTCAGCCTCCTGAGCTTCTGGGATTACAGGTGTGCTCCACTGCACCCAGCTCAGAAAGTTATTTCAAAATAAAAAAAAACCCTTTCATTTTCTATGGGAAATGTTGTTATGTAAAAGTCGATTTTAACAACTTGAGACAGACTGACATACATGATACTCTAGTGAGCTTTTCATCACTGATAAAATACCTGAGAAAATCAGCTGAAAGGAGATTCAGTTTGGTTCACAGCTAGAGGTTTCAGGTCATAGTTGCTTAGTTCCATCACTGTGGGCTTAAGGTGAGGCACCATGTCATGGCAGGGAGCAAGTTGTGGAGTGAATCTGTTCACCTCACATAAGCAAGTAGCAGAGGAGTGGGAGGAAGAGGCCAAAAACACTATACAGTCCCCCAGGGAATGCCCACAAGGAATTACTCTCTTTAACTAGTTCCACCCCATACAACTTTCATCACCTCCTTTTCATTATTAGTCCATTCAGCAATGAATCTATAAGTAGATTAATTCATTGGTGAGATCAGAGCTCTCATGATCAAATCACTCCCAAAAGCCCTACCTCTGAACATGAACCTTTGAGGGAATCCAGATCTCAACCATAACAGATACTGAATTGTTTTGAAGGTCTGATTTTATTTATTTGTTACTTGTAAAAATTCTTACTTTTGACTGGACTCAGATTCAGAAGTGGAAGCTCTCAGAGAGGACAGCCTGCATCTCTTGGAAATCTGTTCCTGGCATTTTTCTTTGGCTTCTTTCACTCTCTTGGCCAAATGTTTGGCATATTCTGCAGTCTTTTTCTTATTCTTCTTAGTACACTGTTTCTTCAATGTTGGTGTTGTAGAGTAATGAGATGATGAATCTTCTGTGCTTTGGTCCTGGGTTTTTTATCTCCCTTGTTTAAGGGTTTTTCTGACAACATATCGGTGGACATCATCTTCCTTAGACTGAAAAGTTTGCAGAATTTATTAGCTCTTTTGGGATTCAGTTGATGAGGCACAGTAGTATTAGTAAGTCCAGGAATATCCTTTTCTCTCTCTTATTACTATTATTACTTTTTACAATAACCAAGTTGAGAATGCTCAGATTGGCATCCACAATACAACCTTGAACAGATTTGTGCTTTCTCTCTCCAGTTTACTTTGGTCTATAACAGGAATGCCCCTTACTCAGCAGCAGGTGAACACAGCCATGAGTCAAGAGATACCCTGCTTCATGGGGAAACCTTGCTTGTCAGTCTCATCACTGATTTGAATCACATAACCCTTCTATGCTTCACCCAGAGTGTTAGCAGCAACTTCTTGGCCATAAGCTTCTTAAAGTATGAAATTTGTGTCCACCCTCCACTTCAATGAGTTTCTGGTAGCCAGTGGCTTGGAAAGATAGTCAGCTTCATCTTGGTACAGCTTCAGATACCAAATTTTATCCTAGGTTTTGAAAGATGATTACATATTGATTTTGAAAAAATAATTATCATATGAGCTTTAATTAAGAATTTTACCAGCTTGGGGTTTGGCAAAATGCCAGACAATTGTCACTAGGAACAGAACTGTATCTTTTCTTCTGAGAACATTTTTTAAAGACTCCCAAACTCCTCCAAGAAGCAATTCTTCCATAAATTTCTCAAGCCAGATTGAACAAATTATCTTTGAAATGACTGACCCATCAGAAATTCTCCTTAAAACATTTGCTCCCCAGAAATAGAGTCAATTAATATTTCCCCTAGGATTATGTCAAACTCTTTCATTTTTAGACTAAAGAAAAACCATTCAAAATATCTCTGACAGCCTAATTTTGGCTTTCATATCAAATAGCATTTTTCTCTTATCAGGAGCACTCTATTCCAGCCATGTGGGTCCCTACAGATGCTGGATTCACTCTTCCTGAGCCTCTCACCACTGCAGTACTCTTGGCCTTGCTTTCCCCTTCCTCTGTGGGTATTGCTATTTCACCCATCCTTCATAATTGGATGGTAAAAATTTATTTCTGCTCTTAAGTTTTTGGAAGACATTCCTGGTAACTTCAATCAGGTTACTACTAGGGAAGAAACCTGATCAATACACACACACACACATACATTACATGATGATACATCATAACGCAAAAGGATTTATCTCAGGAATAGAACATCAAAATTAGGACAATGTAATTCTCTATTAAAATAATGAAGAGAAAAACAATATGATCATTTCAATCAATGCAAAAGATGCATATGACAAAAATACTATTCCCTTTTATGATAAAAACTCAGCACACAGGAGTAATGTCCTTTTTCATAACAAGAGAATGTCCCTTTTCATAACAGATATACATAAATTTCAATTTGTTTGCTAATATATTAAATGGAGAAATACTGAATATTATTTCTATTCAATGTTCTATTGAACCATGCTATGTAGCACTGCAGTGTAAAAAAATAAATAAAAGGTGTTATAATTGGAAAAGAAAAATATAACGTGGTAATCATGTACAGATAACATGGTTGGATAACAAAACTACTAAAAATAAGTAAACGGAGCAAAATTGCAAGATACGAGGCCAATATACAAGTCAGTTGTATTTCTACACACTAGTAAAAAAACAGAGAATGAAGTTGAAAAATACTACTTATAGTAGTACAGAGAGCACGTTATGTCCTCTCATGCCTTCTTGCCACAGTGTATGCTTTTTTCCTTACTTATTTCCTTCTACCTTCATATACCTGTTCCAATCCTACATTTCTTTCCAGTCTCATTTGAGACTTTTCACTCTATTAAAAATGTTCTTTCTCTCTGTCCTTGAGTAGTTCTCAAAGTTTAATTCATCAGCAAATCCTTTCCTTAAAAAAGCTAAAGTAACAGATTTCAAATATGTAAAACTGATAAAAGTGAAGAATTCTTAATGAAACAATAAGGAATTAACTCCTGCTTTCCTTAAAAAGAAAAAAACAAAAACAAAAACAAAACAAACAAACAAACAAAAAAAACAATTCCAGAAGCAAAGATTTGAAGCCACTATGATTAAGTTTTTGTCACCTGAATAGAAAGGGCTGTTAACTGCATCTTTTTTTTTTTTTTTTTTTTGGTACTAGGGATTGAACCCAGTGGTGCTTAACCACTGAGCCACACACCCAGTCCTTTTTCATATTTATTTAGAGACAGGGTCTTGCTGAATTGATTGGGACCTTGCTAAGATGCTGGCTTTGAACTTATGTTCCTCCTGCCTCAGGCTCCTGAATTGCTGGGAATACAGGTGTGCACCATTGCATCTGGCTTGTTAACTGCACCTTAAAAATCGAGACCTTTTCCCTATCTTAGTGAAAATACATCAGCAACCAGAAATTCCTTTACCTCCAATCAAACTGATTTACATTCCCATCTCTCTGTAGACTTCCCCCTTTCATAAAATTAATTTCTTCACCTTTTTGCAGAATTCCCTCATAACATTTCAAAAATGTGTTCTACCCAGTAATGTTTTTTTTTTTTAATACCGGGGATTTAACTCAGGAGGACTCAGCCACTGAGACACATCCCCAGCCCTATTTTGTACTTTATTTACAGAGAGGGTCTCACTGAGTTGCTAAGTGCCTTGCTTTTGCTGAGGCTGGCTTTGAACTCGCAATCTTCCTGCATCAGCCTCCAGAGCTGCTGGGATTATAGGCATGTGCCACCACACCCAGCCTACCTAGTAATATCTTCTTTAATCCACTCCCAATGTGTGTAAATCGTATTGCCTAAGTCATTAAAATAGACATATTCCCTAAATCATTCTTTTCCCTTCATTTAAACTTCCTGAAAGTCTTTAACATGCTATTAGTTCCTCCTTCATATAATAATCTGGCTTCTGTTCACTCTACTGATATTGTACTTGCCAACATCTCCAGTGATCTGCTTAGTTACCAATTTATTCTTTCCTTATTACTTGACTTTAGGATCAACACATGAACTGTGATTCAGTTCTTTTTTGGATACATGTCCTCAATCTTATGGCATTTCTCCTACTTATATAGGACTGCTCCTTTTGATCTTAGCTCAACTCCTCCCATTCCCACCCAACACACCTCCATCAACTTCTATATTTTTTACATAGTTTTATCCATCTCTGTTTCTCACTTTAATCTGTTCACTCTCCTGGCCAATTTCATGCACCATGATTTTCACTACCTACTATATTTTACTCATAATTCTAGTTTTCAAACTCACATTTCCTAAAATTGTGTGCCAAATTTAAAGTACAAAATCAATCTTGATAACTTTCAAATTGCCTGTCTTGGTGCATTGTACCATCATCCACCTGGGTAACAAACCTAACTTACCCTTCTTTTTACTCACCAAACACTATTATTCAATTGCAAGGACTATGCCTTATCTATTCTATACAGTATTAATATTGTCACATATTCTTTACCTCACTGTCTTGTGTTTGGAGACTCATTTACCTATCAAATGACTGTAATGGCCTATGTGACTAAACTTGTTCAGCTGTGTTCAACATTCTAAATTCATCCTTTTGTCGCCATAAATGTCTCCCTTACTTAAAATTTGTGCCATAAAACTCAGGGTAAAATTTAAACTCCTTATTATGACAAATAAGATGTTTTGCTATCTCATTTCTGCTTTCTTCTCAAGATTCAGTCTCATCACTTCTTTTAACAGACTTTCTATAACTGTGCCATGCCACAACTTTGCATATGTGGTTTCCCCTATTTAGAACACTCATTTCACCTTCCAAAGAATCCCTACTATTCTTCCAAATCTGGGCACAGGTATAACTGTTTCTGAGACATCATCTCTGGTCTCTCCAAGCTCCCTTGGTTAGTCTTCATTCCTTTATTCTGCATCCTCCTGTAAACCTCTATTTGTTCTGCAACATAATATCATCACAAATTACCTAGTTCTCTGTGAAAAATCACTTACAATTTTTCATTTGCCGTTTCCTTTAACTTCCAATTTCCTACACAAATTAATGACTTCTTGAAGAGAGCCTGTTTCTTTCAGCCATACAATTTCTAGTGCCCAGGATAGTCCTTGGCCTAAGCCTAGGCATAAACAAATGTAAACCACTTCCAAAGTTCATGTTTTTTTTTTTTTTTTCTTTTGCAGTCTGAAATTGTAAAAACTAGAAGACCTCAAGTGAAAAAATAAACTTTTACTTCATGAAGTGATTCCTTTTCAAGACTTTCCCACTGGTTATAGTTTCTCCCAAATACTGGAATTTTTTTTTTTCCAACTGAGAAATATAGTTTTAATCTTTTTTTTGGGGGGGGGAGGGAGTGAGTATTGAGGATTGAACTCAGGGGCACTCAGCCATGGAGCCACATCCCCAGTCCTATTTTGTATTTTATTTAGAGACAGGGTCTCACTGAGTTGCTTAGTGCTTCACTTTTGCTGAGGCTGGCTTTGAACTTGAGATTCTCCTGCCTCAGCCTCCCAAGTTGCTGGGATTACAGGCATGCACCACCATGCCTGGTATAGCTTTAATCTTGACATGATTGCCAAAACAAACTAAAGTTCTATTTAAATTATCCAGTATCACTGTTCAGAGCATAGCAAGTATGGCTTAATAATAAATACGACCTCAAAGCAACTAAGAAAAATTATTCTGAAAACAAAATTAGGAATTGTGTAGAAATTTAAGAGCCTTTTAGGTGTAGTTTATAAAGTTACCGGAACCAAAAAGGAACATATATTTTTCTTTTCTTTTTTTAAATGATAACCATGCCACTTTGACAGTACATTAGGAAAAGGTGAATTACAGACACTCAGAGGTAGCTCATAGTTTGTTTTCTTCTTTTATTTGGTCCTTTGCTCTAAAAATGCACATATTTTTAAGATCAATTCTTTCCTTTCTTATAAAAGTGTTAGTTGTAATAAATATGCTAGTAGTTTATACAGTTGCTTTTCTAGTGAGAAATTCAGCACCCCTGAACCCAGATGTTTTCCCCCCATATTTACATGTTGCACACTGTATAATGCTGAAAAAGACAGGGTTAAAAAAAGCCCATCTTTTATCTTACAAATGGCTACTATCATGTCAGCAACTGTGAAGTGTCTATGCAGGACATTTTAAAGAGTAAATGACAAATGGCTCAGTGGTGTACATTTGTAATTCCAGCAACTTGGGAGGCTGAGGCAGAATGACTGCCAAATTCAAAACTAGACTGGGCAACATAGTGAAACCTTCTCAAAAAATAGTAGAGCAACCCTTGGTTCAATCCCCAGTATGGCTAAAAAAAAAAAAAGAAAAAGAAAAAGAAAAAGCGAATGACAGGTATGAAAATTTTTCTCATATGATTACATGGCCAAAGTTTAATCCTTGGAATTTATATCTAATGAAGACTCTATCAAAATAGTTTCTTGATATTCCTAATGTTCAATAAATCAATCTTAAGTACATAATCTCTGATAAGCTTTGGTTTAAGGCTTTTAAACATGCAAATCTGCTTTCAAGGAGCCCTCTTCTATATGAATTTTAAAATGATTTGTAAGGGATGACCTCTGGCTAAAGAGTTTCCCACATGCATTACACTCATAAGGTTTCTCTCCAGTATGAATTCTTTGATGTGCAATAAGTGAGGAGCTTTGTCTAAAAGTTTTCCCACATGTGTTACATTTAAAGGGTTTTTCTCCTGTATGAATCCTCTGATGTTGAATAAGAGCTGCACTTTGGCCAAATGACATCCCACATTCCCCACATTGATAGGGTTTCTCTCCAGTATGGATTCTCTGATGATTACTAAGGGATGAGTTACACCTGAATGTTTTCCCACACTCACTGCATTTGTAGGGTCTTTCTCCAGTGTGCATTCTCTGATGCTGAATGAGAGCTGAACTCTGCCTGAAGGCTTTCCCACACACTTTACATTTACAAGGTTTCTCTCCAGTGTGAATTCTTTCATGAATGATAAGTGTTGAATGGGAACTTAAGGCCTTGCCACATTCATTACAATTATATAATTTCTCTCCAGTATGAATTATTCGATGTCTATTGAGTCGTGAAATAGAAGTGAAACCTTTTCCACACTGATTACATCTATAGGGCTTTTCTCCAGTGTGAATTCGTTCATGTTGAATAAGTGATGCACTCTGACTGAAGGCTCTCCCACATTCACCACATTTGAAAGGTTTCTCTCCGGTGTGAATTCTCTGATGATAACGAAGAGATGAACTAGACTTAAAGGTGTTGCCACATTCATTACACAAATAGGACTTCTTTCTGGAATGAATTCTCTGACACCCTGGAAGAGATGTGGATGGCTTCCTACCTGGATTATATCTATTGGGATTTTCTCGAGCATGAATTTTTTGATGCATAAAAAGGCCAGATCTTCTGCTAAAGGATTTACCACATTCTTTACATCTATAGGATTTCTCCACAGTATGGGTTCTTAAGTGCTTACAAAGAGATGCACTATGGCTAAAGGCTTTCCCACATTCTTTACATATGTAGGGTTTCTCGCCAGTATGAGTTCTTTGATGTTGAATAAGACCAGAACTTTGGCTGAAAGCTTTCAAACATTCTTTACATTTAAATAATTTCTCTCCAGTGTGATTTTTCAGATGTTTACGAAGGGATGAATTGTGAATGAAAGCTTTTTCACATCTATTACATTTATAGCGTTTCTCTGCTGTCTTGATTTTTGGTTGGTTAAGTAAATTTGCATTCTGTTTGAAATTATTTCTTTGTATTTCATACGTTAAGGGTGTTCTTTCTCTAGAAATCCTTTGTTTCTTAAATATGACTGATTTTAGGCTGACGTTTTGGCCAAATTCAAAATTTTTATGGCTTTTGTCTATAGTAAGAATTTTCTTATGGGTAACTGAAAATATTTTTAAGCTTTCATTTTTGTCTTGCTGTCTTTTTAACCTGTTTTCAGATATACAGGGTTTTTCTGATATAACGTCCCAGAGTTCATCCCTTTTTAGTCTTTTCCTCCTCAGCCCTTGAAATGTGAAGTCTTTAGTTTGAGTTGACTTTGTGGTTTGAAGACTGCTCTTATATCCTGAAAGAAAAGAAAAGAAAGAAGTTGCCAATGATTAATGTGATTGAGACTAAATTTATACAGGAAATATTAGTGATATCTAAATAAGGGTTTGCTACATGTCTAAAAGACACTAGCAAAAGGTAAAAATAGGAAAATGAATGGTGGCAGATGTATTAGATAAAAACAAAAGCAAAGTGTAAGCTTGTTTACAGAGGGCATGCTTGACAAAATGGAATGGAGAAAATGAACTAGAAGAGGCATATGAGTTGGGAAATGTAGTGTGGTATCTAAAGTCTGTGATGGATCTGTATATCACCTTACTTCTGAAATTATTTCTAATCTTCAAAGTCTTGATTCCCTTTCCTATATGTTAAAACCCCTCTGGAACTGTCAGATTCAGTGTGAATGTTAACTCCTCTTACACCTTTTCATAACACTAAGCTTCAACAATCCATGCCTTTTCTTTATTATAAACAGTGTGCAATTATGTGTCATAACCTAGATGGTATAGATTAATCACTTGATGTGACCCGTTGATGTGGTAAACACAAGATGGATGAGGCTGCTGCCAGGGTAACACAGCCTACTTAAACTTATCTATTTTCACAAGTAAAACACACGGTAAAATAACAATACAAAGCTGGGAGTGGAGCACGTGCAATCCCAGGACTTGGGAGGCTGATGCAGGATTGAAAATTGAAGGACAGCCTTTGTACCTTAGCAAGACCCTGTCACAAAATAAATAACTAAATAAAAAGGGCTAAGAGTACATACAGCTCAGTAAGTACTCTTAGCCAGGTGCAGCTCCCTGGTTTCAGACCTCAGTACTGCCAAATAAAAAATTAAAAAAAAAAAAAAAAAAAGGGTACAATGGCTATGATGTTACTAAGTAGGAAATTTCCTACTCTTTTGTAATCTTATGGAACCAATGTTATGGTCCATCGTTGACCAAAAACATCATTAAATGGTACACAACTCTATTATTATATGTGTATTTAATGGAAAAATATATATCTAGAGATATCAAAAAAGCTTTAAAAAAATCTTGCATTACAGATAATATAAACACGCACAGAAACAGGAAACTGGGGGATATTTCCACATTATGGTAAAATTCACACATACTTTAGCCCTACAGCTAGTACCTTACATAGTAAAGAAACACTAGGTGTATTTCCAATATAATGAAAACCAAGGTGAGAACATCCATTATTTCTCCTACTATTCAATGCTGTAGAAGTATTAATGCAATCAGACATAAGAAATCAATTATAGATATAGGGATGAGTAAAAGGTAAGTGAAACTACCTCCAATTGTTGATGGTATAGCACTAAGCCCCCCAAATCCCAGAGAATTAATGATAAAACTTATTCAGTGAAGTAGAAGCATTTGAAATTGACACACTAATTTAGCATGACTAGATGCCACTAGTACCTTCCTGATAGAACACTCCCATCCAGGTTATCATAAGCAAAAATCTTTCATGACACTGGCAAATGACAAAAGAGCACCTAGTACAGAACCACTGGTATCAATGGAAGAAAAATGACCATGAGTTGATAACTGTTGATATGAATGATGGACAAATGGAGATTCAGTATACTATCTCCTTACTTTTACATATGCTTGAAATTTCCCACATTCAAATTAAAAATTAAGCCTTCTTACACTTTTCTATCTTTCCTTGCAATAGGAGTAAGTTTCTTCTATATTTTCAATTCAAACTTAGCATTATAGGCCTTGCAACTTATCTTATTTTATATTCTCATCCCTTTTTTCTTGTGTTAAAAATGGGATTCTAATATAAACAAAATTATTCATTTGTTTTTCTTATAATCTACATTGTAATTTCAAAATAACATAACAGTATTATTGCTAAAAATATGAGAATTAAGAACAATGTAAGCTGGGCATGGTGGTGCACACCTATAATCCCAGTGGCTTGGGAGATTGAGGCCGGAGGATTGTGAGTTCAAAGCCAGTCTCAGCAATGGTGAGGTGCTAAGCAACTCATGAGACCCTGCCTCTAAATAAATAAAATACAAAATAGGGCTGGGGATGTGGCTCAGTGGTCAAGTACTCCTGAGTTCAATCCCCAGTACCAAAAAAACCCAAAACAAAACAAAACAAAACAAAAACCCCAAAACCGAAAACCAAAACCAAAAACCCCAAAACAAAACAAACAAAAGAACAATTTAACATTTGTTGGCAATTCTTTTTGTCTTTAGGCTATTATTCCACTAGGAAATTCAGTTGAAGTGCAGTGTTTTAAAGACACTGAAGTGATTCTTCTCTATTTAAGCCAAAGTTGAAACACAATGAGGTTCATTTGTTTCATTTTGTTCTCCATTTTTGAGGATTTCTTTATTATTTAATCTTGTTTCATAATCACATCAGAATTTTCATACTTTCAATTTAAAAACTATAAACAAGGTGCCTTCAGAAAAAAAATCTATCCTTATCCTCTTTTTTTGTCTTCACCTTATAATTAATCAGAGATGTGTATCATTCTTGTTTCTTATATAAAGGTGTGATACACACTGTTCTGCATTTCCTCCTTCATAACATATTCATAATGTATCTATCCCCTTCATTATATATTCTGGAGATGGAGATTCTAGGGATCCAGATTCTCCTAGGGAAATTTACAGAGGTTATCTCTTATTTCTTTTCTTACTGTTGCATAGAATTTCCTGTGTTGATATACCAACACAGTTTCACTAAGGGACAGTTGGGATAAGTCTGATTTTTAAATATTCTCTTTTTATATTTTATTTAGAGACAGGGTCTCACTGAGTTGCTTAGGGCCTAAGTTGCTGAGGTTGGCTTTGAACTCACAATCCTCCTTCCTCAACCTCCTAAACAAATGGGATTATAGGCATGATCCCTGGAGCCTGCCTTAAGTATTCTGTTTTTATACATCTAGAATTTACACTGTTATGAGTGAAGTACTGTGTCACAGGTATATCAGCACAGGAAACACCTCCTAATTAATTTTATGAAGTGAACATTACCTTGATATGATAATTACAGTATAATAAAATATATTCATGGGGCTGGGGCTGTAGCTCAGTTGCAGAGCGCTTGCCTAGCATGTATGAGGCACTGGGCTCAATCCTCAGCACCACAAAAATAAACAAATAAAATAAAGGCATGCTGTCCATCTACATCTACAAAATAAATTTTAAAAAATATATCCACAGACCCATTTCTCTCATGAATATAAATGTAAAAGTCCTTAACAAAATATTAGTAAATATAACCCAGCAATACATAAAAGGAATTATACATCATGATTATGTGTGTTAATTCCAGTGTTGTGTGGCAGGTTCAACATTAAAAAAAAATTAAAGTATTCAACAATATTAATGGGCAAAAAACCAAAATAATATTATTCTATTAATATAAAAAATCTGACAAAATCCAGCTGGGTATGGTAGTGTATGCCTACAATCCCAGAGGATCCGGAGGCTGAGGCCGGAGGATATCCAGTTCAAAGCCAGCCTCAGCAATCGATTGAGGCCTTAAACAACTCAGCAAGATCCTGTCTCTAAATAAAATATTAAAAGGGTTGGGGATGTGGCTCAGAGGTTAAGCACCCCTGGGTTCAATCCCCAGTAACAATAACAACAACAATGACCCCCCCCAAAAAAAAAAAAAAAAAAAGTTTGACAAAATCAGCTACCATTCATGATATACAAATATAAAATCACCAAAAATAAGGAGAAGTTTCTTAAATTAATGATATCTAAAAACACTTGACAGCTAATATATTTACTGGGGAAACACTGAATGCTTTCCCCCAAAACTGGGACCAAGGTAAGAATGTCTGCTGTAACCACATTTTTTTTTTTGTGGGGGTGGGAGAGGAGGAGTTACTGGGGATTGAACCCAGGGGTACTCTACCACACAGCTACATCCCTAGCTATTTTTATTTTGAGACAGGGCCAGGATGGCCTCAAACTTGTGATCATCTTGCCTCAGGCTCCTGTATCACTGGGATTATAAGCATGTGCCAATAGTCCTGGCTTGCTTTTACCATTCTTATTCAGCATGGTTTAGTCAGTGCAACTGGAAAGAAAATAAAACACGCATACTCATACACACACGTGTGTGTGTGTGTGTATATCAGAAAGGAAGAAACTGTCCCTACTTGTAGGTAACAGTATGTTAAAAATCCTAAGAAATCTGTAATACATTACATAGAAGGAAGGTTACAGGAACAATATTAACTTAGAAAAATTAATTATATTTCTACATAATAGCATTGAACAGTGAGCACTAAAATTAAAACTATAATGCCATTTACAATTGCTCAAAAATACTTGCAAGTGAATCTAACAAAATACATGCAGCACTCACATAAAAATTACAAAACACCATTGAAAAATTTAAAAAGCTAAAGAAACAGACATGCCATGTGGATTAGAACATTGACCATAATAAAGATCTCAACTATCCTCAAATGAATATACAGGTTTACTGTCATTCCTATCAAAATCCAAGCAAATGTTTTTTTTTTTTTTTTTGTGGTCATTATTCTACAATTTGTATGAAAAAGCAAAGGAACTAGAATAGCTTAAAACAATTTTGGAAAAATACTGAGAGTAACCACTATATACATAAATTAAGGCCTATGTACAGTTATAGTGATCAACACTGGTATTGGCAGAGGAACAGACATAGATCAACTGGACAGAAAAGAAAACCCAGAAACAGACATCCTAACAACTATGTTCAACTGCTTTTTGACAAAGGTACTAAAGAATTCTGTGGAAGAAAAATAGCTTCTTCAACAAACAACGGAGGAACAATTGAATATACACAGCAAAAAAATGAACCTTAACACAATTTCACATCTAATAATAATTTAAGAAAACTTAAGAAGGGTCATGTACATAAATGTAAAATTTTAACACTTTTGGGGGGCGGGAACAGAAGAAAATCTTTAAGATGTAAGAATAGGCAGAGTTTTTCCACTTGATACCAAACAGACAAACCGTAAAAGGAAACACTGATAAATTGGACCTCATCAAGATTAACACTTTTGCTCTATAAAAGACCCAGTTAACAGGATGAAAAGGCAAATTACAGACTTAGAGAAAATATTTGCAAAACACATCTGAAAAATTACTACTATTAAGAAAATAAGAATTCTCAAACTCAACAGTAAAACAACTAAACAAAACCCCAAAACAATTTAAGTAGAAAATGAACAAAAAACATAAACAGATATTTTTATACAGAAAGATATACAAGAAAACACATGTATCTTTTATACAAAGAAGACATACAAATGGTAAATAAGCATATGGAAATATGTTGAGTCCAACATCAACAGACACTAGGAACATGCAAATGAAAATCACTATGTATTTGATCATATATCCATCAGAATGGCTAAAATAAAAAGTAGTGATGTGGTAAAATGTCAGCAAGTATGCAGCAACACTGGATTACTCACACATTGCTAGTGCAACATAAAATGGTAAAATGGGACAGTCATTCTAAAACACAATTTACTTGTCTTCAAAACTAAACATTCAACTACCATGATGACCTAGCAATTGCACTCTTAGACAAAAAATAAAAACTTATGTATTTTTGTGTAAAACTTGTATATGAATGTTTACAGCAGCTTCATTAGTAACTGCTCCAAACTGGAAACAATCCGGATGTCCTTCAACAAGGGAATAGTTCTATAAATTGTGACAAAGCCATTCCGTGGTATACAATGCAGCAATCAGAAGGAATGAAGTACTGATGCATATATCACCTGGATGAACCTCCAGAGAATGATGCTAAGTGCATGTGTGCGTGGGGAGCCAATTCTAAAAGAGGCTGTAAACACTGTATTATCTTATTTATATAGCTTTTCTTCTTTTTTTGTGGTATTGGGGATTGAACCTAGGGCCTCATGCATGCTAGGCAAGTACTCTACCACTGAGTTATATCCCTATATAGCAGTCTTGAAAGGACAAAATTATACAAATAGAAAACACATAGTGGTTACCAAGGATTAAGGTTGAGGGAAGGTGGGGTATAGGGACAATAAACAAGGAAGGAAATAGGTGCGTCTAAAAAAGGGTATCAGGAGGCATCCTTGTACAGACTGAGGAATTCTTCATTTCTTCATTGTATCAGTGTCAATATCTTGGTTGTGATACAGTATTATACTATGTTTTTAGAATTGGGCACATGGGACATGGAATCCCTCTGTACCACTTCTTATAATTGCATATAAATCAACTGTCTCAAAATAAACACTTTTTGGGGAGAGAGGGGTACCGGGGGTTGAACTCAGAGGTACTCAACCACTGAGCCACATCCCCAGCCCTGTTTTGTATTTTATTTAGAGACAAGAGTCTCATTGAGTTGCTTGGCACCTCACTTTTGCTGAGGTTGGCTTTAAACTTGCTATCCTCCTGCTCAGCCTCCCGAACTACTGATATTATAGCTGGGCACCACCACGCCTGGCAAAATAAACACTTAAAAAAAAAAGTAAAATGAGACCCCCCCCCCAAAAAAAAAAAAAAAACAGCACAAATTTCCACCATCTTCCAAATTAGTCCTCCTTCTAGATATTATCAACTCCTTGAATGATGTCACTGTCTATCCCCAAAAAAGCCAGAAACCTAGCAAGAATCCCTCACAACTCCATTTCTTCTGTTTTCCATATATAATCCAAGATGTGCTTTTATCTCCCAACTGTTTCTGGATTGGTCTCCCATCACCACTAACCTAGTCCAAGTCACTCCTGCATTCACTATGTAAGTGGAAACCTACAATGGCCAGCCATTGAGGTGTTGTGTTGGGGAAAAGGGAATGAACAAAACAGGAAACACTGCATAAGGTAGCCTATGATGCAAAGGAAGAGAAAGATCATTAATAATACTAATATTAATAGCATGCTGAAGGAAAAAAAAGCATGCTAAGGAGATAAAAACGTGGAGAAATAGAGGGCTGTTTTAGATGCACTGTCTATTCAAGAAATCTCTGCAACACAAAGGAGAAAGTTATGTGTATTTGTGGTCAACAGAAAGAATGGTCGCCAAAAGGAAAGCAAATGCAGAGGCCCTGAGGTGGCAGTAGCCTGGTTAGAGTCCTCAAATAAAGGGCAGGGTGAGAGCAGATTAAAGGTGAAGAGGTAGCTGGGGCTAGAACAAGTAGATCTCTGAAGGCTGTGATGAGGACTCTGGATTGTGCTCCTTGGTGGAAGCCAATAGGGATTTTATGCACGAGAACAATACAGCATGGTTTTCCTTTTAAATAGATGCTTCTGGCAGCTAAAAGGAGACGATGTGGTGGTAGTAAGGGAAGTGCAGGGCCCGTTTACTGGTCTTTGTTGGAGAGAGCAGGGAGATAGGAACAACACTCATACAAATTAAACAGGGGTGGGCTGGGGATGTGGCTCAAGCGGTAGCGCGCTCGCCTGGCATGCGTGCAACCCGGGTTCGATCCTCAGCACCACATACAAACAAAGATGTTATGTCCGCCGAAAACTAAAAAATAAATATTAAAAAAATTATCTTTCTCTCTCTCTCTCCTCTCTTTATCTTTTAAAAAAACCAAAACCAAAACAAAACAAAACAAACAAACAAACAAAAACAGGGGTGCTGAATACTATGTACTCACTTTGGCCGACTTTTAAAAACCATTACAGGCTATTTCACTGGGGTTGCTACTAAGTCCTCTGACACCTTGTAGAAATTGGGAAAACGCATGCTTCCTTCATGAAGATGCTGCCCCAGAAAATTTCACAGAGGACATCAGTTTTTCATTGGAAGGAATTGTATTAAAAATTTTTAAATTTCTGAGACATTTTCACATTTAGGCATGAACCAAACTTAAGAGATGTACAAGTCGGTTTAACCCCATTTTTCTTAGTACATCTATTCCAGAAAAATACAACTCAAATGCTTATGCTTTGGGCTCATTTCATAAAGAACAAAGCCAAATAAAAGATGAAGACCCTCTAAGCCATGTCCTTCCATTGTCAGCGTAAAACTAACAAACCCAGGGATGATGGAAGTTGTTTTTCTTGTAGGTTTGCTTTGCTTTTTACCTCTTTGTGAATAGTTCTGAAGTGAAAATAACTTTGTAAAAGTATATTTTGTGAACTGGATGATCTAGGGAGTTCTGCCCCGGGAGCATGAGCTTTCTGCTACTGGATGTTCAAGGGTTAGGATTTTAGTTCTGGTCCTCAGTTAATAATCTGAGGTACTTCCAAGAACAGGTAGATCTCCAGGTCTTTCAACTGTGCTCCGGGGGTGTGCAGGAAGGGCTATTCCGAGGTTACTAGAGTCCGGGCAGGTGACAGCACAGCTGCACCCACAGCTCCCCTAGAACTCCCACCTGACATACACCTTTGAGGAAAGGAAGGAGGGCCATCCCTCAAGAGAAATGGAGCAGAAAACAACTCTAGCAGCCAACCCTCCTTTACTCAGTAATCTACTAATAATTTTCCTTCAGGGCAGTTGTTCAGAGCTGAGGAGGGGGAGTTGAAGGAATACATGAAAACATAGCCCTTATTAGAAATAACAGGTTGAATAAAAAGAGGAAGATTGCGTCTAGGAGCCTGGGTTTTCCCTTCCCCATCACTTTTTTTTTTTCTAAGAGTAAATAGAGCAGGATTTATTTAAGTTAAAGGAGTCCCACAGTGGGAAGGAGGCTCAGTTGCAGAAAAACCCATTTTGGTGTGCCAGCTTAGGAGTTTATATATGGTTCTGGGCAGAACATGGAGCAAAATGTATGTAAAATAGGCACTAACAAAGTATCAAGGCTCTTTGTCTTCCTTTCCATCTGGGTTGACCTATAACTTCCTTTAGGGTTTACCCCCATCTTCAGGTTTTCTACCTCTGAGACAAAGGAGTTGGCTGAAGTGTTCCCCCAGGTGAGTCTCAAGGTTTTTTCCAACTGAAATAGGCCTTGATGATGCTCATTAATATGCCTACAGTTAGCCTTCTAGTGTGGTTCCTGTGTGTGAATAAGACTGACCATTGACTGATATTCTTATTCACTCCTCCCTCTGAAGAAGTCACTTTTAACTGCTGTTAGAAGGGGAGCTTCTTTTTGGATTCCATTTGTAAGGTCATTTTCTTCCCCACCATTTCTTGAGGCCTGAGAACCCTAAAGGAAGTTTCCCAATCAATACTCCAAGTTGCACCCTCTTCTTACGCAGCCTACAGTGATTCCTAGATACCTGAAGCTTGCCCACTCACCGAGAGAAGAGTCTCCGGGACTTTCTTTCTCTACCTTCCAGGGATCTTCTCCTTGTTGCAACAGGGAGATCACCTTTGGTTTGGTGAATGGGGGTCCTGCTCATAGGCAAAATAAAAAATAAATAAATATACACATAAGTAAAAAAGACTTGGTCATATTTTGAATCATAGTATCTCACATCTGAGGATGATACAAAGATCTTCTGTGGGATGCTTAGGATGTACTCCAAAGATGTAAAGGTTGTATTAAGTAAAAGGTAAGTGATTTATAGAACATGATTTTGGTAAAATTCATTGTATATGAGGGAAATATGATAAACAGGAAGACTTATCTTTCTGTAGAAAATGTCAAATGTGTAAAACTTTAAGCAGGTATCTTTGGGGAAGATTATGTACCAAGTCTCTTGTTTAAATTAAAAAAAACAGTCTATGATCTCTTTTCAGAGACAGAGTTAACAGTGTTCATCTGGCTGGAAAAGAGAAGTAGAGAAGGGAAGTGGTAGGTTAGTCAGGAAGGCTAAGGTATGCCTCTGCTCAGGGATGAGCAGAACAAACAAAAATTATAGGAAAGGGTTGGGGTTGTAGCTCAGTGGCGGAGCACTTGCCTAGCATGTGAGGCATTGTGTTTGATCCTCAGCACCACATAAAAGAATGAATAAATAAAATAAAGGTATCATGTCCATCTAAAACTAAAAAAATTAAAAAAAAAATCATAGGAAAATGTTGCCTCAACTGTGAAGGAATTTCAAATGTGAAACTGTGTTGATGGAGGGGGTAATAATCAACACCAACCCCCTTCATTCCCATACATGGGGCAATTCTACACCTCAATTCTCAATATTTATAGATATCTGATTTGTATAATCCTAAGGCAAAGCTCAGCTAAACTTTTTTTGATGACCCCCAGCTTTTATTCAGGGAAGCAGGTGCTGAGATCTCCCCATTTCTGAACTGTGTCTAAAAGGGATTTCCTTACCCAGTGAGGCCAGGTTACTATAGTTCTCCAGCATCACCTCCCGGTACAAGCTTCTCTGGGAAGGATCCAGCTTTCTCCACTCATCCCGAGTAAAGAGCACAGCCACATCCTCAAATGTTACCGATACCTGTAAGAACAAGACACTCCAGCTCACCCAGAACCAACCCTCCACAGCATGTAGATGGAGGAAATGGAGTTAAACAGGCTACCATGAAATCCTGCTGATACTATTCAAGGTTCTCAAGAGGCCACTCATTCGTTTAATGGATATTCATCCAATGACAAAAACAGAGCAGCAGGAGGTAGGAACTGGTCTTGTGTTAACCACTATGAGAGGCATATAGAGGATTAATGTAATCAGCAAAGGAGTTAATTAGAATAATCCTTCTGATGGAGATCTGATAATACCTTTTAAAAAGCTTAGAAATGGATATCTTCTTACTTACCAATTACCATATTTGGACTGTAAAGAAGAATACACAAACTGCATGCATAAGGATATTTATCATGTTGGAAATAACTTAAATGCTGATACAGACTAGGTAAAATAAGGTAGTATCTGTTGCGTCAAGCTTGAGGATAGTAATTATGAAAATTAAAATAGCTTCCAGTTATTAAATGCTTTCTATGGGCCAATAACTGCTCTGAGAGCTTTATGTTAATCTTCTGTGTATAATCTATTTGATGTTCACCAAAATCCTATGAAGAAGGAACTATCATTGACCCCATTATATATAAGAAAAAACAAAGGTACAGAGAGGATAAGTGTGCTCCCTTGGCCCTTGGTTCATATCCCATGTTCTTGCCCACAGTGAGTAACATGATAGGAGGGCAATGTGCAAGCCCTAGAAAAAACACTGAAGTGTACAACTTTAACCTGACTCCATCTTTAGTCCTGCTCCTAGTTCCGGTGATAAGTTGACCGTGGTAGGAGGCTTCTGGATATCATCAGGATAGGGGCTCAAGGTTAAGTGGGTCAATAATTTAATCAATGTGCCTACACAAAGTCTCCATAAAACCCAAACTGGCAGGATTTAGAGTCTGAAAATTGAACATATGGAGGTTTTTGGAGACTAGTACACCCAGAAGGGATGTGGAAGCTCTATATCCCTTGTCCCATACTTTACACTATGCACCTCTACATTTGTAATCCTTTTTAATACCTTTTACAATAAACAGATAAATGTGTTTCCCTGGGTTCTGTGAGCCGCTCTAACAAATTAATCAAGCCAAAGGAAGGAGGTCGTGGGAACCTCAATGTGTAGCCAGTTGGTCAAGTACTGGAGACCCAGACTTGCAAATGGGATCTGAAGTGGGAGAAAGTTTTGTGGGGTCTGACATTACCTCCAGGTAGACAATGTCAGAACTGTACTGAATTAGAGGATGCTCAGTTGGGGTTCACCATTGCAGCACTCCTTACTTGGTGAGTGAAGAAAAACTCCCACACTCTTGGTATCTGAATGGTGTGGTGAGATTATAGCATATGAAAAAGAGTTTTAATGCTCATACACATATTTATTATTTGAGCTTTTCCTGATGAGCATGCAATACATATATGATAAGAAAGATAATTTAACGGTATATGGAAGGAATACAATAAAGAATCTTCACCCTCAAAGAATTCAATAATACAATCAGCAGATAAGGAAAATGCATGAAATAGTTTGCATAATGAAAAAAAAAAGCTGTGTAGTGGGATCATATGCCATCTCCTAGTTCAATCTGCACTTTAGAAACAAGGAGAATAAGGTTCAGGGCAGCCAAAACCCCAGGTCTCATGCGTTTCTAGTGGCAACAGCAAGACCCGAACTAAAGTTTCCAACTATGAACCCAGTACCTTCTCTGATCCTTTACAAATAGTGTGGTACTGACACCTGGGCAGCAGGCAGGAATAAGATGTGGTAGGGGATTCACTGACACATGTGGATAGAGAAGGTTCTGAGCAGGAGAGCAACCTTGCTCTCTGGGAATGGAATGGGAAAAGCTTAAAGAAAACAGAACAGCTCAAACACACAATGGCAGGTACTGGTTGTTGCCTGAAAAATCAAATCCCACCATGCTTGTGGGTCCAAAGATGATCCCGTATTGCTAAAGTGCCCTGGTAACACATGGCTGGTGGTCATAAACTTGGGTTGACTTTTTTCAACCTTGGTTTCCTCATATATATGTAAAACAGGAATACTAACTGCTGTACTATTGTGAAAATAATAACAAACTCAAAGCCCCCTCACATTCCTCAACATGCTGGACACTCAATAAATAACAACTGTTAATGACAGATGAAGATGAGTAGAGAAAGGGCAGTATTTTCTGCGTCCTGGAAATACTGTATAGCACTTTCTATCTATTAACATTAATATTTTTATTAATATTGTATCTTTCAGCTACCACAATAACCATACACAATTAGCTGTCACTGTGTGCTCCCCCCCCCCCCATCTAAACACTTCCTATGCACTAACTCATGTCATCCTCTCACCTACTGAGGAGATAGGCATGTTGCTATTTCTTTTACTGGTGAGGAAACTGAGGCACCGAGAAGTGGAATTATTTTTGCCCAAGGCCCACCAACAGTAACAACAGTTAAAACCTGGCTGTGTGGCTCGAAAGTCCAACTTTCTAACCACTGCGTGTTCTATTTCTCTACCACCAATACCTCATAGAACCCTCCTTATGTTTCCTGAGGAGTCTCCTCTTTGCCCTCAGAGAAAGAGATCCCTCCACCTGTGTCCCCTGCAACATGGCTATCCTTTGCTCACAGGTCATGTTACCTCCCCCATTTTCCCAGCCCAGGGTTGAAAATGGCAGGTTGAGATTAGTTTTCAGGAGAAGAGTACAGGCAAAGCACTTGATCTTTAGAATAGAGAGGGAGAAAAAATTAAAAACTATGGGATGGAGAAATCTGGAGGAGGTATCATGAGGATGCTCAGGGGTGACTATAAAAAGAAAAGCATTTTGTCAAGGGCAGGGAGGAAGACAAGAATGAATGAAAGATGCAGGGCCAGAGAGGAATTTTATCATGTTGTGTATGTTTATTCTGTCCCTAGTGATATAAAGTTATGTGACATCTTACCTGTCAAATTAGTGATCACACAGTGGATTAAGAATGAACACTGGACATGTGTTCATATGTGCGGGGAGTATTCCCTACAGAAATCTACCACTTGTAAAGGTGGACCGGCTCCCCTAAATTCACAGGACTTAGGCTCCAAATCCTAATGAGGTTTGTATTGCTATAGAACTTCAGTTAAGAGGGATAAAACCATCCAGCCACCATCACCACCACCAAATCCATCCACTAAGAACTGATAAGGCAATGAGCTCACCTGAGACCTTGATTCCCTTTGCTCAGGAGCCATGTTCTCTTTTTGGGCTCTTCTCCCCAGGATGGGTGCAGTCTCCAGGAGATCTAAAAGAAGAAAAAGATACCATGAGGAAGACCTTCAGTTTTCCACCCCTCAGAACCAGCAGTTCTGACTCCACATGTCTGTAGGGGAATGTCAGAAGGAGCTAGGAGTGGACAGAATCAGAGACATGGGCTGGCGTCCTAGGCCAGGGCTTGACTCTTCATGGTTCTGAGAATTTCCAGAAGCAAGACTGGGAGAAGGGGACTGGATTCCATCACAGCAGGGACTCACTGAGCCTCACCAAGTGCCAGGCACCATTAGCTTTACACTATTTAGTCCCACATCATCAGGTAGCATTGCTAGCATCCCATTTTATGGATCAGAAAACTAAGAACAGAGCGGGGTCAATTGCTCCAGTTCCCCACAAGCCAGTGAGGATGGGACCAGGATTCCAAGCTCTGTACATTCGCTCTAATCTCACCGGCAATTTTCCTCCACAAGCTTTTCCCAGTTTCTCTATCCCCTGTCAAGAAATCAATTTCCAGAGTTTTAACGCCGGGCCAGGGCAGGGAACGCGCTGTGGACGGATCTGCGGAAGCCGGAGGTGGGACTGCCGAAAACCTGGGCCAAGTGCCCCACCTGACGCGCCTGGGGCGACGTCACGGAACGGCTGGCTGAGGCAGGCAATAAGCGCCAGGGTGTCGCTCGTCCCACAAAGGATTCTCCAAGCACCTTGCGGGCCTGTTCCCCTCACTCGGGCGCCGCATCCTCGGAGGCCCGGGTCCGCCCTCTGCCGCTCACCTCCTCGGGCTCGGGGCTCCCGGGGTGATGCCTCGCCAGGCCGCGCTCCGCATGCGGGATGCTCCGGAACCGCCCCGCTCGCCGCAACCTGGCGTCGGGACCCCGGCCGCCAGCGATCTCAGCTCTACAGCCGGAAACCTGGCGGCAGACACTCCGCGGCTCCGAAGGTCCAGGAGGGCGAGGCGGGGCGGGGCGGGGGGGTGGGTGGGGAGGAAAGGCCGGCCGCTAACGCTTCTGGGAAATGTAGTTGCACGCGAGGATTCTGGGAAGTGTAGTTTTCTGCATTTGCCTGCGCTGAGGGGCTCTGCAGTAGGGTGCTCAGGCCCCAACAGAGCTCCCTCTAGCGCTTCTGGGTGTGTTTACACTCTCCGTGAGCTTCTGGACCCTGGGTACAAAGTTCTTCCAGAAGGGAAGCAGGTTCCCTGTGGGCGTTATCTTGTAGGTATGTATCTGCCTAAATGATGGTGAGGACACTAGACAACAGTCAGAACCAGACCCATTTCCAATGGAGTTATTCTGTGAATGAGTACAGAACACCTGCTATGTACCAAGCACTACAGGAAGTGGTTTAAAATACTCAGCAAACAAAAGGAAGTTTATTGCCCTGGAGAATTTTCTTAAGGGTATAGAAAGCAGACAATAAGCCATGAACACGATTATATAGCATTTAAGAGGAAAAATGTTATGGGGAAAAAGCAAACGAAGAACAGGCCAATATCCCTTATCAATTTAAATGCAAAAATCAACAAGATAGCTGCAAACTCAATTCAGCATTTAAAACAGGTTAAACACCTTAATCTGTGAGACTTCTTTCCAGAATGAAGAATAGTTCAACATTGGGAAATCAATGTAATATACCACATTAATAGAATAAAGGGGAAAAGTCCCTACATCATCGTTTCAGCTAATGTAGTAAAATCAGTTGTCGAAATCCAACACCTTTTCATGATCAAAAAAACCAAACGATGAACCTTTTTTAACATAATAAATGCCACATATGAAAGACGCACAGTTAACATCACACTCAGTGATAAAAAACGAAGGCTTTCTCTAAAATCAGGAACAAAATAAGAATGGTTATTTTTGCCTCTTCTATTTGCAACAGTGGATCACCTTGTGCTTTGAATATTGCTGCTCTTCCACTGCAACTGATTTTTAAAATGGACATGTTTCTTTCTCTTCCTCTTCCCTAATGTGTCCCCCTCCCCAATCTCAGGGGAAAAAGGATTACCTTTCTTCCCCATCCTAGACAGGAATATCTGTCCTTGAGCACTCACCTACCTGAAAGTGAAGTAATCCAGACTCTGGGGATGGATCTCAGAAATGACTATTTCCCAAGTTAACAAGTGAATTACAACTCCAACAGAGAACACGTGGAATGTAGCCTATGTATCATCTCTTTAAAAGGCCCCTGTTCCTGTTGATGGGTAGAATCAGAGCCTCTGGGACAGCAGTTCCCTGAGTTTCTCCTTTGCTATCAAAGCAATAAAACTTTTTTTTCCTTTTTCTCAAAACTATGTCCTCCTTATTGGATTGGCTTTGGGGACAAGGACTGAGCTTTCAGCTATGGTAGCATTATAGTTTTAAAAACAGAACTAGTGAGATTGGATATTTGTAACATCAGGTCTTTATGTGAACAAATGCATACATGTCTCCATTGATGGAATCTTTTGTGATTATGTACCATTAAGTGTTACAATTTTAACATTTAAAAAATAAGATTTGGTTTTACATCCTTATGGTTTTGTTGTTCTGTGAATAGTCTCTTTTTCTTAGTGAATTCTGTTAGCATGCAGAAATGCAATTGACCTTTGGATACGAAATTGGCACTTAATATTCTATCTAATCAGTATCATTATTAAACTCTATTATCGTATCTATTTGTTGATATTGTCTGTGAATAATGATAATTTGTTTCTTCCTTTCCAATTCTGGATTTTATATATTTCTTTGTCTTATTGTATAGTTTGTATTGAATGTTGAATATAAGTGGTGACACAGGACATTCTGGTCTCAATACCAATCTCAGCTTTCCACATTTTATCATTAAGAAAAATGTTTGTAGCTGGGTATAGTGCTCAGGCCTGTAATTCCAGTGACTTGGGAAGTTGAGGCAGGAGTATCATGAGTTCAAAGCCAGCCTCAGCAACTTAGTGAAACTTTGTCTCAAAACAGCAACTAAAACAAACAAACAACCAAAAAAAAAAAAAAAAAAAAAAAAAAAAAAAAAAAAAACCCAACAACAACAAACAAGCAAACATATAAAAAGGGCTGGGGATGTTGCTCAGTGGTTAAGTGCTGCTGGGTTCAATTCCTTATTTAAAGAAAAAAGAGTGATGTTTGTTGTAGAATTTTTAATACCCTTAATTGGAGTAAGAAAACTCCCTCTTATTCTTGAATTGTGGAATTCTTAAAACAGCAAGTTTTCACTGTTGTTCATACAGATGTCCCTTAACCCTGAACTATTTAAATTTCAAAATGAAGGAAAATTCACTAATTGCACAGTTAAGTAGAGGCTGGATTTCAGCTCTCCTATTTGGAGAAGTAGACAAAATATTCAGAACTCATAAGTGCACATTTGTAGAGACTCAAAAAATTCTCATTTTGCAATTTTGTTGGGCTCAGAATCCTTTGGAAAACCCAGCATTAGATGATCCAATCAAAGGAAACCTGCTACTAATGATCCAGTCAAAAGATAAATTTGTAGTTGCTTGTGAAAGGAATTAGGCAGATATAATTAAGTCCTAAACCCTTAAATTACTCAACAGGGCAGAAGTCCTGGATGCTGGATGAGCCTATCCATTTAAGTCAGGTAGGTTAGATAAATTCTCTTGTGAGGCAAGATATTAATTAGTCTTTGTCTCCAGAGAAGAGAAGGATAACATGCTGCTGAAGAACCTTCAGAGAGTGCTGGAGAATGAAGCCAGGACTCTAGGCTGCAGGCAGATATGCTGGAAGCCCTGCAGGAGCCCATGGCTGGCCTATGCGAACAGCTGCCTGTCCATCCAGTGGGAATAGCAGAAGCGGGTGGAGAAGATGGAGAGGGAGGTGATGGCCTTGCAGGAGAAAGTTAGGAAAATTCTGCCTCAGACTGTGTTCTGATTCTACCCGACATTTCCAGATACTTTGGCCCAACCCCACTGCTATCCTGGAAGAGGACTCAAAGGATAAAGATGGAGAGCTGTCAGTGGAGTAAAGTCTCCTTTGTCAGTAGGTCCTGGCTTTCTGGTCTTATTTGTGTTTAAGAGAGACATGAATGGATACACCAGCCAGGACCAGGTGGCAGCAGAACCAGTTATCCCATAGATCTGGAAGACAGCTGACCCTGCACCTGGGCCACCCAGCCCTTCCTTCCTGAGCCACATGATCCTGAGGACAATAGTGACAGCTATAGTCATTTGCTACCTATACATCTGGTAAAGGGTAATATATGAATATGCAAGAACAACATGGAAGCAGAAGAATCTCCAGATCAGTGATGTCATGTTGTGCCTAATCCTCAGACATCCAGTGGAGCTCAGTGTGGACAAAGGCTTTTCAACCAACCTGGGCTAGGGACTGTAGATCAGCAGCTGGAGAGAAGACCTTTACACTGCTAATGATCAAGCCTGGACAGGGATAGGGGCATGAGGCAAGAGGGAGCAGGAAGGAGTAGACACATGTCTCTTCAAAGTGAATGGACTGTTATTTGTAACCCCAAGGATGAATGTCATATGTGGAAACATTTTGTAAACAGTCAGTATAAAAACTGGTTCTTGGTGCCAGAGCCCTTACTGCCTGTTGTCAAGGGAGAAAGGAGGAATAGAAAATTCTACTCTCAACTGTTTGGCATTTTCAGAGTGGGTAGCATCAGTGCTTCTCTCCCCTTTCTTATTTATAGAACGTACTGCCCCATACTTGTAAGGAAGACTCCCACTTCCTTTGGTGTGATTTTAGCATCTGTGGATTAATAGAGTGTGTAAAAACAACTGCTTATGTAAAGTTACCCCAACCACCAGGAATAGGAGAATATTCACATATTAGAACTGTCCTGGCAAATGACTTGTGCACCTATCATGCTATTTTAATCTGGGGTGGGTAAAGTAAGTTCTTGTTTGGTGCAGCTATTCATTCAAGTAAAAACATTTAGAACAAAACAAATACTATTGCTGTTGTGTCAGGAGCCACTCTGGACACCTTTAAGTCCTGAGTAAAGGGGTACTGAACAGTTATTACACCCCACAATACATTGGGCTTTACCTCCGCTGATAAGGAAAGTGTGGCTCCAGGAGTGGGCGTCACCCATGCGGTTGAATTACACCCACCTGTTCCTTTGTAACCCTACCCCTTTGCCCTTTTGGGGATAAAATGTTCCATGGAACCTCCCCTTGTGTGTCCCCTATATAAGAATAAAGAATTCCAGTGGCTCTCTCTCTTTCCACGGATCCCTAAGGTCACAGAGCCAACCCTGGATTTTGAAAAGGTACTTCTGTGTGTTTGCATGCTTTCTTTGCCATTTTCTCAAGTTATTGGAATAGTCAGATTTTGTGAACCCAGCATTAGGCCGCCAGCTTGGATAGATGGTGATACTGCTGTCTATGAGAAAGCCCCTTTAATGACCGTGTTATTGTAATTCAGAATGAAGAAAAAACTGCAAACTCCAGTTTGTTATACAAAGTCAGAAGTTTTGGCACTTCAAGTTTGGGTGGAAATATTCCTATCAGGGCCTGGTATGAGTCCCCCGAGTTCCTTGAAATTTTCCTGGAAATGGAGTCCCATCCAGATCTACTATCCTTGGAAGGGGGGAATTGAACTCTGGACCAGTGGGAGTCTTTGATAAATATAGTGAAAAAGCATTTCCTCACATGTCAGGAAAGGCACAGGGATTTATTTTGGAAAGCAAAGAATACACAGTGAAGGGAGAATGTAGGCCATCTGGAGAATGAGAGATGCATTTTGGGGGTTCCTAGATCTTCTTTTAAAGGAAACCGGGTGAGGACTGGGTATGAGAAAGTATGTAAAAATGACAATAGTTTGGCGATCACAAGAGGGCTTATGGTGGTCTGGACATTCTTAGGATCTTTGGGATGATGTGATCTTCATTATCTGATACAGAGATAATGCTGGAAAGTTCCCTACCTTATAGATTTCTTAAAATGCCCTGTCTCTATTTACTTAATCAATTTGTTGGTGAGTTAATTAACAGTATGTAAGGTTATTATAATAAATGAATGATTTAATGGTACCTCTAAGCTTTACAGATTTCCCAAACATTTGAGAATGACAGACCTGGGAGACAGACTGGCTCAGGGAGTGACAGGCCTGGAAAAGTATGTAGAAACTCAGATTGAATATACATTCTTGTCCTTCCTTTATGCCACCTTTATTCCTATTTTAAAATTTCTTCTATCTTATCTCAGTCCCGGGTTAAGTAGGCTGGGCCTGGCTTAGGGTGGGAAACTGAGAATGGACAGAACTGAGTGTGTGTGTGGGGGGATGTGACCCACATGAAGCAAGAAAGTAGGGCCACAGGAGCTGGAGCAGGGTTGACACAGGAGCCTGGGGTCAGGGAGACATCTCTGTGACAGCGTCTATACAAAGAATCCTGGCAGCGATGTTGGTCTGAGATCCATGGAGACCAGGGAGGAGATGCTCTCAGAGTATGTGGGGTGAAGGGCATCTCCAGGAAGGTCAGCACAGGATTCCAAAGGTCCTTCTTTCAAGCCCTCAAAAAGATGCCCTGGGAGCCCCCAGAATGCCAGAAGAAGACAATGAATGGGACTCTGGGATTCTCTGCAAAAGCTTATGTGAATTCAGGGCTGCCAACATCTATAGGTACTCAAGAGGGTGTCACCTCCTTGCACCCCGAGACCTGGGATGCAGGGAGAGGGAGCAAAAGGCATATCCTCAATCATCTCCTTTCAGGAGTGCCTTGGTGTTTTCTTAACTAAACCTAATGCAGTGTTTCTCATTGGGTGTGATTCTACAATCCAGGAAACATTTAGCATTTTTCTGGAGCTGATTTTTTTGTTATTGTTTCTGGATCCGCCCCCCCTTCCCTTCTTGATTGAAGGGAAGCTACTGCCACCTTGTGGCTAGACGCTGGAGGTGCAGCTAAACCTGATGCCCTAGGCAGCCCTTCACAAGTTATTATTTGGATCAAATGCTGAAACGGGAGAAACCCTATCTTTAAGGGAGGGATTGAGCGAACCCATCCTTGAGCTGAGAAGAGAATTCTCTGAACATCCTCTGCTGATACGTTCTCCTTTCACCATAGCACATGATTTGGTATGGAACCTGCCCTGTTCTGAAGGGGACTATGGCTTCCCTCCTGCCTCTTGTCTGCACTTTCTCCCCAACTATAGGGGCTGAAGATGATGATTCTTTGCTCTGGGACACATCCAGAGTGGGCTTGACTCCTTGTCTAAGTGAAATGAAAGGCAGGGAGAAGGCTTGTGCCGACCTAGTTCATTCTTCCTCATGTCTTCTCCCACACCAGCTCTGATGTTCCCTTCTTGCTTTCCTGGCTCTCCCTCTTCCCAAGTGCCAGTTCCCAGCCAGGCCCGTGCATTTCCCCCTGAGAGGCTGCTGTGTGCCTTTTTACTGAAGAAGTACACTGAGGACACCCAGGCACCAGGATGAATTATCTGTGGCCATCTCCACACTGGTCTCTTCTGTCAGTCCTCACCTCTCAGCAGCACCGGAGTGCTCGGTCCTCACCCACTCTGAAACAGGTGCAGAATCATCATGCAGGTTTCACACTAGGCTCAAATCCACTTGAGAGAATATATTATAGTTCCAAATTCTATTGACCAGTCTTCCTGTCCAGAAGTCCATTAAATTCCCTGTTATCTAAATAAATGTTGAAACTAAATAATGGCTATTGATTATTTCTGCTCTCTATCTGAGGTTAATGGTCATTACAAAACAAAACAGGGAAAGGGGAACTTCTTGGCTCTGAGCATACTTTCCTAACTCGGGTTTGAATTATTCACTCTTGTTTCTATGAGGAGTCTGCTGCTGGGATTCAGGTACCACTGAGCTGTAATTCTGCCCCATATCTCCCTCTTTTCATTTTTGTTGGATCACCTGATTTATCATGAGCCTTCATTTTGTCATGTTGACATTGGTGCTAAAGATATGCACATATAAGGGACATGGATGCTGAATCTCAGGTCTCATTTTCCATGTCTCCTGGAAGGAGATGATCGATGTGAATGTACATCTCCATATTAAATTTTCCCCACATATGCATTAAGCAAATTACACCTCCTTCAATGTTTCTACAATGGCAACTACATATGTCTGTGGGTTATGTTTATCTCCAGATGCCTTCCCATCCAGACTGCACACTGAGGGTGGAATCTCTGTCTACTTTCTTCATTCTAGTGTTTAGCATAATGCCTAGTGCCAGGAGAGCAATATACTTCTGTTGAGTGAATATATAAGAAGCATGGTGTATACTTTAAAGATATCACATTTTATGATAAGGGAAGAAAAGATATACAATCTATTTACAAAAATATGATGTATTTTATTTTGTAGGTGGTGTATAGATGATGAATGGGAGCCCAGAATAGAGACATTTGCTGGGACCAGATGTATCAGGGAAGATTTCTTGGTAGATCTAATACTGAAGCAGTCTCCTCCAGATGAAGAGGAGAGCTAGTGAAGAAGTGGAGAAAGGTAGGTGTGAGCTTGGTCATATCACTGGGACCAGAAAAAGAGGACTCAATGATGATGACCTTTGAATTTGGTCCTATATATGGTGATTCATTAGGGTCAGTGCTAGCAAGCAGAAACATAGGGACTTCTAAATGATATCTGATGTCCCCAGTGCTGGGGATCCAACTTAGCAACAAGTGATTCATTACAATGAATTTACTGGTGAAAAACTGCATGTAGACCATGCAAATGAAAAAATTGTAAGATTGGGATGAGGGAAGAAGTAATGGTGAGGAGAAGGTCTCTCCTGGTGAATGAGGAACACATGAGATAGACAGCTGAGTGGCAGATATCATCCTTAAGATGAAAAGCCATGAGAAATGAAGCTGTGATTAAAACACAAAAATAGTCTGAGTGATTTTTTATTGTAATCCTATTTTCTTTCTATCAATTAGGATACTAAATAGTATTGTCCCTAGAGTGTAGTGAGTTAAAATAAATAGCATGCTTAAGAAAGTCCTTGGTACAGAATAAGTTTTTAATAAATGTTTACTATATTCATTATCTTTTATTGTATTTCGTACACACACACACACACACACACACACACACACACACACACATGATTGGTACAGGGGATTGAACTAGGGTTACTTAACCACTGAGCTACATCCCCAGCCCTTTTTATATTTTACTTTGAGATCATCTTGCTAAGTTGCTTAGGGCCTTTCTGAGTTGCTAAGTCTGGCTTTGAACTTGTGGTCTTTCTACCTCTGTCTCCTGGGCTGCTAGGAATATTGTTTTTATGGAAAATATGTACCAGACAGCAAATTTGAGAAACATATTTCTGCAGTGATTGGAGAAGTGCTCCTTATTAGGGGCAGAAGTCCGCTCCCTCTCTAGTCACAGCCTGGAAGAATTAAACTGCAAAAGTAACCCTGTTCTCCTGGGTGCATTCAGTTTTTCTTGTGCCTTTTCTAGTTTCTGGATACCAGGGGGAAAAAAAAAACTCATGTTCTAACCAGCACATGTATATAGAGGACTTGGTGGTGGAAAAGGGTTGTGTCCCCATAAATAGTGAGCCGCCTTGGCACAGAAGCCAAGAAATGCCTCTGCCTGATGTGCTTTATAGCAATTCTTGTGGACCTTTCAGAGAGAACAGTGTTCTTTACTCTCCTTTTGTGTCTCACATTTAATCTCCTCCCCTTTTCCAGGAAAGTTCTTGTTGGAACTCAAAGGAAGACCTAAAATACTCAAGATCATGCAGTAAATGACAGTACTGGGACTCAGACTCATTTATCCTCATCAAACATCTTAGTTCTGTCTCTGGTTGTTTTCTTTCTGTGCCTCCATAGGTGGCATCCACTCATGCTGCAACAAAAACCAGGCATCTTCTTTCTATAGATTTTACTATGGTATATATAGTTTCATGAATGAAACATTCTTACAGAAGGAAAGTGTATACAAGTCTTTGCAGAAACATTTTCCCTGTAAATATGTACATTGATGTCTAGTCCATGAATTGATTGCAAAGTTTACCACTTTGTGAGCTGTCACTTATTTTTCTGCTATTTTAATCCTATCCACATTCTTGCATTTACCTATGAATCTTAAATTTTCAGTAAATTTACTGATTGCTCCCAATGAACTTTGTAGTATGAATGCAATTTTATCTTTAAGTGCATGTCTTCTTTATTTTCTGTTTCTTTACCACCCATTTTATTCTCCATTATTTATATATTCTTCATTTATTTATATATTTCTAATTATGAGTAACATAAAATGGATCTTTCTATCTTAAGAACTAATCAGTCTGCATGAAAGGTCCAGGAAAACTGCCATGGAGCATTGGGAAGAGGAAAATATCCAGGAAGAGAGAAGGGGGAAGGCAGGTCTCTAGGCTTCAGCTGAGACTCCACCCCAGGCTGTCACCTCTGCAGCTGGAGGGAGGGTGCAGGGACCCTGCCCTTCAGGTCTTGGGCTACTTCTAGCACTGTGATATTCACTGCCTGAAGTGGGGCATACCCTACACCAAAGTAGAAGAGAAAGAAAACAGATTTATTCTTGAAGAAGTATTCAACCACAATTTGTGATACATAAAAGAGAGATCCACTGGAGAGATTGTAAAGACAGAGGCACATCTCCTGCTTGTACAGAACCAGGCAGTTACAGTTGTAGCATTCTCAAGATAGAAAATAACTCGTTCTCAAGTAAGAGAGATCACAACACCATTTTTATTTTGCGTTTCTTTAAAATAAAATTTATTTTAAATTCACTTTAAATAAATGGGGTAGCCACTTGTTTGCTAATTACATTTACCAAAGGAAAAAATATGCCTCCTATTTTATGGTTCCTGTCCTCCCATGGACACTGGGAGACAAAGATACTATCTCTCTTGATGATTCCATATCATAAAGATGACTCCCAGGTCCTTGAGAAAGTCATCCTTAGATTGGAAATTTGAAAAGAGACTTGTTTACCTTAGCAATTTACATACATCTGGAAGGGAAAAAGAAAAAAATTGCATTGACAAGTTATTATTATTTTTGGTACTGGGGATTGAACCCAAGGCTTCATGCAGGCTAGGCAAGTGCTTTACCACTGAGTTACATTTCTAATCCTTTTTATTTTGTATATTGAGACAGAATTTCATTAAATTGCCCAGGTTGGCCTTGAACTCGCATTCTTCCTACTTCCCAAGTAGCTGGGATTTCAGGTGTGTGTCACCATGCCCAGCACAAATGATTTTTTAAGAGTACTCTAAAAGAAAAATGAGAGGGTTCTTTTCATTTTCACACAGGAGAAAATTAATTGTTTCTTCATTTAAAAAATTCTTTTTAGTTGTAAATGGACATAATACCTTTATTTTGTTTATTTATTTTTATGTGTTGCTGAAGATCGAACCCCATGCCTCACACGAGTGATGCAAGCGCTCTATGGCTGAGCCACAACCCAGCCCCTTCATTTTTGATTCGTATCTATCCTTACACATAAGCATGTTCCATGTCTCCTCCGTCCTCTGCTCTTCAATCTTACCCTTTACTTCAGCCACTCCTCTCTTCTCTCTAGTACTTAGTTCTGTGATACCCAGTTGCCTGTGCCCCCTCAAATTCTCCACAGTTTCCTTAACTCAGGGACCTCCATACTCACCTGGATCCCTCCTCCCTGCCTGCGTCTTTTGAGCCTTGCAGACTCTGAACTGGGGCTTCCATGGGGTTCCCTCCATGGGTTCCTGCCTCCAGGTCACTGCCTGTGTTCTTTTTAGATACTTCCAGTGTCTGAAAACATTTTGTTCCTGCATTTTATCTGCATTTTTATTTATGGATGCTGCAGGGAGTCTGATTCTTGTTATCTCATCATAGGCAGAAGTCAAAGTTCTGAATTTACTTTGAAATAAATTCTTGGTTACTCATATGGGACTGAGCTTGATTCTCTGTGACTTCATAATGACATACACATTGCAGCTTAGTTTACAGCAGAAAGAATGTTAGATAGTTATCTTGAATACTGCAATTTCCCTGATTGAACAGATCTACACATGAGGCATTAATAAAGTAATTACCTCACTAAAATACCTTTCTTTTTAAAAAATTAGATGACACTTGACTGAAATTGTCAGAAATCCTATGGCAGTGAAGGAAGAAAAAGTAACTTAAGGACAAGAGAAATCTTCAGGCAATAAGGTACTAGCAGCCTCTTTTCTTTTTCACCCAATGGATGAACAATGGATCTGCAAGTGAAGAACATGACCTTTACCATGTTTATGATCAAGTTTGTAGAGGTGGTAAAGAAATGGCCCAGAGAATTTATGGGCCCGGTGACAATCTAGCAAAAAACCTTTTATAGAGATGAACTAAGAGCAAGAATAAAAACCTACTGATTTGTTCCAAATAGCAATTGTTTTCTTGGGGGTCATAGGCAGAGAGGCTGAGAAGGATGATTTCAGTTTGGTTTGTGGAGAATCTCTTTTGTTTGGATAAATTTTTAGAAGCAGCCAAATAGCACTGTGGCTTGAAGAGATCCTTATGTAGCAGCTGTCACAAGGAATAGGGGCATGAAAATGAAAAGAGGAGGAAAGAATAAACATGTATCTCTTCAAAGTGAATGGGCAACTATTTTCAGTCCCAAAGACATGTGTCACAGGGGGAATGGCATTGCAAATGGTTGACATAAAAACCATATTTGGTTGCCAGATACAGCATTACTTTTTATTAAGGGAGAAAGGAGGCATAGTCAGTTCTACTTGCAACAATTTGGTGTTTTTAAAGAGTAGGTTGCCTTTGTGCTTCTCCAAGATTTTGGCATTTATAGAACATATTGCCCCACATATGAAGTGAGGACCACTTCCTTTTGTGTGCACTTGTAACTTGGGATTATGGTCTGTGAAAATAACTGCTTAAGAATAAAGTTACCTCCACCACGAGGTAGGAGTATGTTCTCCTATCAGAAATGTCCTGGAAAATGAATTTTGTCCCTATGGGGCTCTATTTTAATTTGGTGTGGGGAAATTAAGCTTGTGCTTTGTACTACTGTTTAAAATACACACACACACACACACACAATGCTGTTACTGTTATCCATGGAAAAGACCATTAAAGCTTCAACTGTTTTGATTCTGGAATGAAGAAACATCTTTGAATTCCAGTCATATAACTGAGGCTGGGGCTTTGATACTTCCTCTTTGACTGGAAAATATGTAGGAAAAAATCAGGAATCACAGGTCTGCATTTGTAAAGACTTAAAAAGCTTTTGGGGCTACAGGGTGAGAAGGATATCAATTATTGCCAAGGACAACACCTTCAAATAGCCACCCACTAGACTCTACCTCTTAAAGGACCTCTTAACATGACCACAATGGTCATGTTAAGCTTCCAACACATAAAGTGTTGAGGGATAAACTCAGACCAAATCCAGACTATAGCAGAAGCATGTTGGCTGTGGGTTCAGCAGCAGTAGATTATGCTTGAACCCCTCCTTACCCTACCTGTAAGTCAAGTGTACTGTCCCGTTGGTGGAGTAAACAGAAGCATGTGGTAGTCATTTTCTGAGAGGGATGGGGAGGAAAGATGTGAGGGGAAGAGGGCAGAAGAAAATGTTAGATCAGTTTTTACCCTGCTGATCACCCCCACCACACCACTGAGGTATTGAAGTTTGAACCTAGAGGTGCTCTATCACTGAGCTACATCCCCAGCTATTATTTTGAGAGTCTCCCTAAGTTGTCCAGACTGGTTTCAAACTTGTGATCCTCCTGTCACAGCCTTCCAAGCTGCTGGGATTAAGGTGTGTGCCACTGTGCCTGACTTGCCATGCTGATTTTGAAGCTGTATCCTGGTGAAAAATCTTTGGAGTTGCACATTAACCTCTTTTTAAAAGTTTTCCCAATGATAAGCATACATTGCAGATTTTTATAACTCTCAAACCTTGCTCTCAGTCATCCACTGCCCTACTCCCCAGGTGCCTCTGTGACCTTGTTTGATTTCTTTACAACTACACGATTCCTTCACTAAGGGTCCTTTTCCCAGGCTGTTCCCAAGATCAACTGATGTCTAACCTTGGCTATCGTCCCCTTCCCTGATCTTGGAATCTGCAATGAATTCCCAAGATGCTCTCTCTGTGCTATGATTGTTTTCTTCACTTTTGTCATTATTTTTGGCGTTTTGGTTACTTGAACATATGATCTTTTTTTCTGTCAGTGCAAGTTCAGTGCGTGGCCAGGTGCCTGACTTCAGCCAACTTCTAATGAAGTGGGAGGCAGAAGCTTGGCTTGATGCAGTTCTATTTAATGAACACTAGAGAGAAGCGTTGCCCTGCTCCTTTCCTGGGAGACAGTAGGAGGCCCTCAGATTTTCCCCAGGATCTTCAGTGGTTGGGATCCCTCCCTCTTGCTCCAGGAACAGAAAGGAGAACTCAGCGTCTGTAATAAGCACCGTGGCTCAGGAGGACAGGAAATCGGGCCCCTCCCTCATTCAGATACTTCTAGGTCAGTCTCAGTCTGACAGGGGACACTTGGTCTCCACATTCTTCTCTTCATAGTGAGCCCTCTAATTGCTCCTTAAGCCACAGGACTTCTGTCTCAGGTGAGGAGAGAGACACTTTTACAGAACATCTCTAATCTTCACAGCACTTTTTAAGAATTGATGTCATATTCTTCCGAGCTTATTAGTGAAGAAAATGGAGGATTAGTGAAGTGAGGTCTTTTACTTAAGCTCAGTTGAGAGCCCAAACTGGTGAGCCTGCCCTGTCCATCGCAACAACCTCCCTACCCCCACTTCAGGGTGTGCCCATATGCCTAGGTGTGTCAGGGGAACACAAGGTGGAAGATGTCCCGCAGAGCTGGGTTTAGGGCTACCTTCTTCAGTCCCAGATTTCTCCCACAAGGGGGCAGCACTGATAACCAGCCCCCTTACAGCTGGCATCTGAGGGTCCCTCCTCATGATGGCCTGGCCTGAGGGGCCTCACATCATCCATGACTTAAACCTCCTCTATGAGAGGAGGCGGTATGTAGCTTTACCTGTTAAGGAAAATTCTAACACCTCAGAAGCCCTGCTAATAGTGCCACAGCCCCACGGTTGTTTTTCTGTTCCATTAGGCTAAAAAAAGATTCTAAAGAGAAATTCAATGAACTTCTAAATAATCCCTAGATTAAAGAAGAAGTCTAGAAGTGTATAAATGCATAGAACTGAATAAAAATAAAAATTTAACAAAGTCAATATGAGGGGTGTAAATAAACCAGCGTGAGAGAAATGGACAACCTGAAATTAAAAGAGAGCTATGGCAAATTAGTTCTCTAAGTTCTATCTAGAAAATTAGTGAAACATGAACAAAATAAAGCCCAAAACAAGAAAAAGGAAAGAAATAATGAAGAGCAAAAATCAATGAAGTAAAAAAAAAATAGAAAATTAGAGAAAACCAACAAAACAAAAAACTGGTTCTTTCCAAAATTAACAAAATTGATACATTTCTAGAATGGACAAAACAAAGAGAGAAGACGGAAGTCACTGACATCAGAAAAGAAATAGGAGATATCAATACTGACCCTTTAGCAATTTAGAAAAATAACAAGGAAGTATGTACCACAATCAGCTTCATACTTGTAGATCAGCAGCTTAGAGGAAATGAATGATTTCCTTAAAACCCACACACTCCCAAGACTTAATCAGGATTAAATAGGTAATATGAATAGTCTATAAAAAGGTAATAAATTGAATTCATAATTGAAAAAAGCTTCTGAAAAGGAAATCCTGAGGCCAGATAGTTTTACTGCAGAGTTATAACAAGTGATTAAAGATCTAACACCAAAGTTACAAAATCTATTTCAGAAAAATAAGAAGTAGGAACACTACTAGTGAGCTCTTTATAATTTTATGTTGCTTTGGCATCTGTTTTAATATGAATTGGACTTTATCATTTCAGAAGCAGCACTTAGTCACCATTGATGTAGGTTCTAGTTCTCTACCTCCTCCTGGTTTTTCAACATGATCAATATGCATATCCCCCTTATACAACCACCCTCACCCCTGGTGACCACCTCCCCATGTAACTAACAATTAGAAACAACCCACTTGACTCTCTCCTCTAACTCCCACATTCCTAGTGACCACCTGGAATCACAGTGTGACTTGTGCCTGCTTGTTGCAGATCCACCAATTAGAATTTCCAGATGGAAACCTGCTTGGGTAATTCCCTGGACTCCAATAAAGCCTTTAATCCACAAGTCCTTTTCTCTATCTTGTTCCCAATCTATTGTACAGTATGTGTGTCCCAGAGGGCTCCTCACTTCCTATTGGGCCTGTAAGTTGTGATCCTATTTTTAGGATCTGTAAATAACATGTTGCTTCTGTTATTTCAAATGTCCGGCTGTCTGTTGTATGTCTCACCCATTAACACATCCAAACCTAAGTTCCCTCCTGGTGAGGGCTCTCCTAGACAGCGGCTGTCTTGATAGGAATAAACTGGACACAGGTCTGACAAGAGCCAAAGGGCATCTGCCAGTATAAAACCAGTTTCCTGTGAGAGGAATACCTGGTCAGGACACTTAGGCATAATGCTGTCCAATAGGAAAAAGATGCATCCCATGAAAGGTTTTCTGTAAACAACCCTGGAGTCCCATCAGGGCAAGATTAAAGTTTACAGCCACTCTCCTAAGAGATCTCAAGACCAAATGAAGGGAAAATAATGATACTTACCAAAAGATTTTACAAGGCTATTATTGTCCTGATACCAAAACCCAAGAACAACAACAACAACACAAACCCCAACAAAAGAAAACCTATATAGACTAATATATAGACTAATATATTTATATTAGACTAATATATTTCCTGAACTTAGAAACAAACATCTTCACAACAGCAATGCATAAAAAGAATTATATATCATGCCCAAGTTGGATTTATTGCAGGTGTGTAATCTTGGTTCAACATTTGAAAATCAGTCCATGTAACTCATAATAATAACAATTTTGGGGAAAATTTAATCTATCATATTAATTGACACAGAAAAAGCATTTGACAGAATCTGACATCCATTTAGGACCAAACTTTCAACAAGTTAAGAAGGACAGCTGCCTCAAATTGACAAAGGACACCTACAAAAATCCTAGGCTAACATTAATACTGAAGGACTGTGTGTTGTTCTTCCAAGGACAAGGCAAACATATGAAGAAACAAGGGGAAAGAAGATCTAGTTAGCAGGTTTGTTATGTAAACTCCTATGGCTCTGTGTCTGGGTTCATAAGGACCTAGAATTTTCTACAGTGATTGATTTCTGTCCTTTCTGGTACAGAGGGGAGGGAGGACAGCCTTAGTCATGCATGTCCTCCTTTTTGGCAAGTTTGGGGAGGGCAGAGAGCTTATTCTGTGTCTACTTCATCTCAGTTGCCTTCAGCTCAAAATAATCCTTATACAGAAGTGGCATATTTGGGGGCAGCATATTCTACTATCCTTCAAGAATCAGTGGAATGATAGAATCCATTCATTAAGTGGCAGAAATGAATATAGAGAGGTGTTTTCACACTGTCAGTCACTGTGAAAAACAAAACACCAGGATCAAAGAAGAGAGGATCCTAAAACCTTTAGCAGGCGAAAATCACATCACATATTAAAGGGACAAAGATTTTACACTCCACCAAATTCAACTCAGGTTCCCCTGAACTCTTCTTTTTTAACCAGGTCTTGAATTTTGTATTTCCACCTTCATCTCTGTGTTGTCTAATTTTAGCAAGAATCCTTCTAAAAAATCCTTGGTTTATCCAGAATCCCAATCCTTCATATCTGACCGATCTCAATATCCAATATGGTTTTTCATACTGTACCATACCCTAGGTGACATCTGAGCAATCTGGTAAGAATCCCGGTAGGTCACTTTAGCCAGAATCTCCCAACATTTTTTTATTTCTTCCTATGTTCGTTCTGTCTTATGACCCATAGAACACAGAAATGAACTGAAAGACTAAATTCTATGAAATTGGTATCATTCTATATATTTAAGGCAGAAGTTAATGCATTAATACAGTGTCTAAGGAATTGGGGTTCAGTTCTCTCAAGGAAACTCTTTTTGAGAAAGGCTAAAAACAAATGACAATTCATGAAAGGTAGTTGTAACACCCGCAAACATATGTTCATACCCCTAATACACAATATCTCAAGCATGACTAAAAGGTGATTACATTAATATACAGAGCCACAGATAATTCAGAGGTAATGCAGAAAAGAAAACTTATACATTTCTAATAAACACAAAACTATTTTAACTCCCACTAGCAAGTAATGAAAATTTAAAAATAAGCAACAAGGAGCCATCACTCTCAGTTAACAAATTGTCAGAAGTCATAAAAGTCAACAAGGATGCACCCAAACTAACCATCCAGGTTCTTTTGGTGGAATGAAAACTAGTAGAGCCATCCCTCAGGATGGGGGGGACTCGTTCAACAACCTTCTGCAGATACTGAAACCCAAGGATGCTCAAGTCCCTGATACAAAATGTTATATGTCTATGCATACATCCCAGTATACATAAAATCATCTCTATATTCTTTTAAATAACTAATGCAATGCTATGTAAATACTTGTTATACTGTATTGTTTAGGAAATAATGCCAATAAAAAGTTGGTACACGCTCAGTACAGATGCAATTTTGGGGGGAATATTTTTGATTTGCAGTTGGTTAACTCTGGGATGCAGAACCTACAAATATAAAGACCTGACTGTACTATCTTTCTGGAAGGCCGTCTGGCACAAAGAGATAATTAGAAAAGAATGCAAATGTTTAGTATAGGAATTTTGATTTCAGACTTCTCATATATAAAAAAACTACAAACTACATGAGTTTCCATCACTAGAAGCCTGACTACTAAATATCCTTCTGTGGACCTGCCAATAAGGGAGGTAAGCCAACACATAAATAAGTGAATTACAAGTAAAAACAAGTATATTTTAGGCAATATGGTATAGAAACTGTAGGACCAACCAGGCTACATCATGATTCTTTTGGGAGGAGCTCAGATCAAGGCACTTTTTGGCAGGTCCTTTCCTAGGAATGATATGGTATGAGCCTCAGATGGTTTGTTCTTGGACAAATTTGCCTTCAATCAGAGTACTTCTTCTCTATCCAAACCACATATGTGAAAACATGCAACTGATTTAAAAATTAGGTTGAAGGCTCCTGTAGGCTAAGCTAGTCAGATCTTATTAATGAATTTCTTATTAGATATTGGAGAGCCATTCCTTGACGTTCATATTTGCAAAGGTCTCTTGGAGATGGGAAAGACTGGAGCTGAAGGAAGCAATGAAGATGGGAAGTCACAAAATACAGTGCCAGGAAAAGCAGAGGGTCTGTTGGCATGGGAAGAAGAGGGACCAACTCAGGAGATAGTTCTAGAACAGAATCTACCAAAGTGAATGGGGTCGTGAGTGATGGTGATGGGGAAGGGGGGGTCTAGGTAGAATTTAAATCAAAAGGCTTATTAAAATCAGCTAGAGCCAGGTGCAGTGGCTCTTTTGCCTGTAATCCCAGCAGCTTGGGAGGCTGAGGCAGGAGGATTGTGAGTTCAAAACCAGCCTCAGCAATGGCGAGGTGCTAGCAACTCAGTGAGACTCTGCTTCTCAATAAAAATGCAAAATTGGGCTGGGGATGTGGCTCAGTGGTTGAGTGCCCCTTAGTTCAATCCCCAGTACTGCCTCCTGCTCCAAAAAATCGGCTAGAGACAGCTGGATGAAGTTCTTCAATCAGGACCTCAATGAATGAAGCCCCTCAAGTTCTACCTCGTTCAACCATCCCCATTCAACAGCAGCAACCATTTTTCTCCATCAATATCACCCTTCCACTAGTCACCTCCACTGAAGCTTTTTAACCTATATCTCTTGGAAGTTCACCTCCCCAAATTTTCTCAATTCATCACCTGAGTGAGAATTCATCAAAAACAATTGTTTTGGTTCTGGAGATTAAACCAGGGCATTTAATCACTGAGCCACATCCACAGGCCTTTTTATCTTTTATTTTGAGACAGCGTTTCACCAAGTTGCTTAGGGCCTTGGTAAGTTGCTGAGGCTGGCTTTGAACTTGCAATTCTCTTGCCTCAGCCTCCTATCACTGGGATTACAGGTATACTCCACCATGCCCAGAAATATTTCCCATTTTAAAATATTTCCAAACTCTGAGCTGCCCCTTATCATATACATATACAAATACACAGATTTGTATCACCCTTAGAAGGGAAGGAAGCCACCCAATTTTCTGTTTTATGAGGGCCATAGGCTAGAGATGACCTTATTTACTAGTTTGACTCTAGTTCCAGGACTTTGGTGGCTCAAGGCTGAGAGGGAGCACAGATGGAGGTGGGGGACAGGGCAGATGACCAGTGGCTGTTGGGTGCAAAGTGGCATACCAGTCCTCAGTCTGGTGGGGTAGAGAAAATGAACCACCTGTGGAGGGTTGTGAGGGAAGGGCATGGTTATAGGGGTGAGGGAAGCAGGTTACTGTTGGAGGTGGTGTTGTGTAGGAATAGGGACAAGCAGGGGACTCTGGCAAGAATCCAGAGAAGGTGGCAGGCGAGAGATGGGCCAGTGGCTGGAGCAATGATCTTTCTTGCTTCCGTTGCTTAGCTCTGCGGTTCTGGAACCAGACCTGAGAAAGAATAGCCAAATCAGAGCTTCTATTTCAAATAGATGGCACTGTCACATATGATCCCCTTCTTCCAAGGACAGGAGGTTCAGGTACAGGGAGTAAGCATCTCCCACATCACCAGAGGAAGAAAAGTTCTACTAGAGGCATGGCTGACCTAGGTCTGCTGACAAACTGTACTTTTAACTCTAACCTGTCTCTAAATTTGCTCAATTTGTACAACTTTGGATGAGTAAGAACAATCACCTTCCAACAAGAAAGGGATAAATATTACATAGTGACATTTTCTCTCTCCAGATATTGGGGAAATCTTCCATAGGGTTCAGTTTAGAGATGAAGACTATTGATAAATATAATTGTTATAGACAAGATTGGGTTTAGGGGAGGATTTAGACTTAAGGTTAATTAACTCTGTGACTAGTATTCATCCTCAGGCTGGATGAATCGCAAGGTTGTGGTTAGGGATAAGGGACAAGGTTGTGCATGTCTGTGAACAGTTAGAATTGCATTTCTTTTGGGGTTCACATCATTATTAAATGTTGGGAGTAGTAACTCAAGTCAGATTATCTTAGAGTTAGGGTTAAACTTGAGTGACATTCACAGTATAGAGGAGGAAGTGTTAAGTGATGGGTGAAGTTTAGTTCCAGTGATTGTCTATACTCAGGTAGCTCCCACTGCACTAAAGAGAATCTGCATTTTTTCCTCAAGGTAGGAGGGACCCTGAAGTATCACCTGTATTCTGGCCTCACTGAGGCCCGTGTCCCGTGCGAGACCCTCTCGGGCCCAGATGTCTGGGTACTGATTCCTCCCAAAGGCTGATTCCAGCTGCTCCAACTGTGCTGGGCTGAAGGTGGTACGGTGGCGGCGCCGGGAGTGCAAGTGACCCCTCTGTCCTTCTTGTGGAGAATGTCTTGGTCTCCCCACTCCTACGGCAGAGAGCCTTCTGTAGGGCTGAGTGCTCATGTCTGAGGAGGGAGAAGAAAGGAGGGAGACGTTGCTTATGAGTGGGATCACCCATCCATCACTGGACCACTTATTTTCTGCTCAAAGCCCCCTATGCTGATTCCCCTTGGGAAACCCAGCTCACACCAGAAATCCTTCTTCTTTAATAACCACTATTCCTAGACCAGCTTAGCCTCAGTTGCTGCTATATTTCTGGGACTGGGTTGTCTGCATAGGGTTACTTCTCAGACCCACTTTCCATCCTGGGTATTCATACTTTGTCTACCTGACAACTCCATTGTATGCCCAATCTGAGCCCCCTGTTACTACCCCTCCCTGTGCCTTTCCCCTCCAAGTACACTCCACACCCACCTGGGGCACACCTTGTGGGCCTTCTATTTGCTTTCATGCCCTAACAACTTTCTAGGTCTCTATCGAAGGTCCCCTTTGCTTGTTTCCTGCTCTCATGAGTTGCATTCAACTTAAAACTTCTTTATGCAGCTCTTATCCTCCTGTACCCCAGCCTGGGAAGATGAAGCATTCTCCACTGTGTCACTCAGGCATACCCTCCCCTTACTTATGTACTCTCTGTCATTTCTCCTTCCCCTGCCCTGGCCCAGCCACCAGGCTGCAGGAACCTGAGCTCGTGGGAAAGGCTCGCTTCTCCTCCCTGCAGTCTCACTAAGCCCCCACATTAATTAGTCTGAGAACTGCCGGGGAAAGAGAGAACAGAGAGGGAAGAGGAGACACCTGGGAAGGTACAGGCTGAGAAAAGGAGATGTCTGGAGCAGACACCTATTCCCATGGGGACCTAAGTGTGGCTCCCACCCAGTGTTCACTGTCTCCCTTGGGGACTTACATGTATTGTACTGCTCTCTCATGATCAAAGCCTCGGCCCCTCCAGCTCCCTCCCTTACAGAAGGCAGTGTTCTGGGGCAAACTCTGAGATTAGGAGTGAAGGCATAGGCTCCAGCTATGCCTCTGCATCACCAGAATCCAGGGCCTCATTTCTGCCTGTGAAGCAAAGGAGTTCTATTTAAGGACCCCATGGTTTTAATATGCTAGGATTCTGGTTTTCATTTCTTCTCCCAGCCTTCCTCCATAGTGAACCACTGCCTCAGAGGAGACTAGACATGAGTCTCATACCTGTTGCCCACCTCAGGGCCCCAAGCCCAGCCTGGGAAGTCACTCACCCACTGTGGAGGTCAGAGTCCCTGCAGCTGGGTATCTCTCAGGTAAGAGGGTGCTGCAAATTCGCCCCTTCCTTTGCTTCCCCTGCTGGCTCCTCCCTTCAGCTTCCATGATTAGCCACCAACACCAAAGACAGTCCAGTCTCCTGTGTCCCTGAATCTTTGATTCTAGCTCAGTCTTTCCGTTTCTGTTGATCCCTTCTATGTCCGTGATCTCTCTCCTCCTTTTGTTGTACAATCTCTGATCTGTGTGTGTGTGTGTGTGTGTGTGCGTGCGCGTGTGTGTAAAGATATAGGTATATATAGAGATGTCTCTTCACTGTCTTTTATTTTTTTTCTAATTCCTCATTCTCATTCCCCACATCTCTCTCTCCTTCTCTCTCTCTCTCTCTCTCTCTCTCTCTCTCTCTCTCTCTCTCTCCTTCATCTGATTCTCTATTTTTTCTCTCTTTCGATCTTCTTTCCACCAGGATGCTGCTCTCTCTTCTTTCAGCTGCCTATTTTCCCACACCACCTCTCTCTCCTTGAGTCTTGGAGGAGTGACCTCCTTCTGGCCCCTGTGGGCCCATCCAATCATTACCTGGTCACCAGAGCCCCCTTGCTCTGGGGAGGATCACAAGCCGGATGAGGGAAGGTGTTCTGTTGGAGGGTCCAGGGACTGGGGCCAAGAGCTCATATTCCCAGGGGACCAGAATCTTTTGTCCAGTTAAATCCCCTCCTGGGAGCAGGCAGAGAAAGAAGGGTAAAATACATTCCTACTAAGTCCCCCTTCTCAGAACCCCACTGTGGGGAGGGAGGAGGAAGGCGGGGACAACCAGGGGGTAAGAGGCAGGGCCTCTCTGGCATCTCAGTGTGCAGGTGATACCCAAGGACCTGTTTCTAGGAAACTAAAAAATGAAGAGTCAAGTGCATGCTTGGTACCCTAATATCCCAGAATATACCGGCCACCCTCTCAGAACAATCTGAACTCAATCCATAGGATAAATCTCCAGGGCACCAATGTTCTTATGTACTTTCTGATTTCTTCCTTTGAAAGTCACCTGCATATTCATCTAGAAATCTCAGGACATCAAGACCTTTCAAGGCCACTGAGATTTTCAAAAAAACACTGATCCTTGAGCGCATGTGAATTCCAGAAGCATTCTGTCCTACCCAAACCTCAGGATACTCTGCAATAAACAGATTCCCATGAATTTTGGCATTCTGAGTCTTTAAGGAAACCCTGATATAGCTGAAATGTCTGAGCAGTCAGGACCACCTGAACCCTATAGTACTCTGACTCTTGAGGTTGCTTAGACCCTGGAAGTACATTCTGTCATCCCCAGTATACCCTGATACTTTAAGGACAATCTGATATTCTAGGACTTTAGGATCCTCCATGACACTCTGAAACCTAAGGGCACTCTTGTACCCAGGACATTACACCTTTACTAGGTGATTCCCACTCTGTTACATGAAGTTCCGATCTCTTAGGACACATTGACCTGATGACACACTAACTTTCTTGGAACTTGTGTACCTATGGTTTGATCCCTAAGGTCACTCTAACTCTTTAATCACATCCTTTAAAAACTTCTTGACAATTCAAGAATGGAAACATCATAAACCTCTAAGAGCCTGATGTTTATAATATGGTCCAAAGATCATCATCAGCAGCAAATGGGAGCCTGTTAGAAATGCAGAATCTCATGTCCCACCTACTGAATCAGAATGTGTGTTGTAACAAGATCCCCAGGAGAACTGAATGTATATTTGTCTTAGGCAGGTTGGGATGCTGTAACAAAATACCACAGACTGGGTAGCTTCAATAATAGACATTTATTTCTCATAGTTCTGGGGACTGAAGAAGTACAAGATCAAGGAGATGGCCGGTTTAGTTCCCCAGTTGAGGTCTCTCTTCCTGGCTTGCAGATAGCTAATTTCTCACTGTGTTTTTACTTGGTGGAGAGAGAACCAGCTATAGTCTTTCTTCTTCTCAGAAGGAAACTAATGCCATCATGGGGCCTCCTCCTTATTACCCCATCTAAATCTAATTAACTCTAAAGAATTCCACCTCCAAATATCATTATACTACCAAATTAAGGTGCACCCTTATTTTTTTGGGGGGGAGGGACACAAACATTCAGTACATAACAAAATAAAATCGAGAAGCCCTTCTCCAAGACACCAACCCATCTTTCCATATCCTAGCATATTCAGTTCCACAACATTGTGAACAAAATACTGTAAAAAAATAAAGGAGGACAAGAATTTTTTTGGACTAGGAATATTTTGGATCATGGCTTCATAGACTTAGTCTGTAGTTATCTGGCTGCATTGCTTTGGGCATGAATTGAGGCAGAACATCATGGTGGAATGGCATGGTGGAGGAAAGCTGCTCAACCCATGACAGTTGGGAAATGCAGAGGGAGAAGAAGGGACTGGGGACAAGATATAGTCCCCAAGGTCATGCTCCCAAGGACCTACTCCTGCCAAATAAGTTCTACCATCTACAGTTTCTACTACTTCCCAATAATCCATTTAGCTGTAAATCTCTTGATGGATTAATCCATTGATGAGGTCAGAACCCTTATGATCCAAGTACTTCCACATATCTTCACCTGTGAATATTTCTGTTGGGGAACAAGCCTTCAACATATGAGCCTTTGGGGGGAATATTTCATATTCAAATCATAACATCCAGTATATCCTGGGATATACTGTGTTCTAGATAAAGTATATTAGATCTCCTACCCTGAACCCCATGGAAGCCCTTGCAAAACCCCAGTAGCATGCAATCAACTTGGACCCACAACAAAACACCAAATTACAATGAACTCTGGTGCCTCAAGATACCCTAACCCTACACAAGCACTCTGACTACCATCCAGGACAACCAGTTGCTCCAGAACACTCTGGTATTACAAAGAAATTCTGACTACTACCTTTGATCCCTAAGGACACCCAGATGCTATGTTTGACTGGACATCACAGGATACCATAATTCCTCAAGAATTTAGAAGCATATGTTATACCAGGGCACCATATTCCTATCCACAACCCTGACTTGCAAGGAAACCTGAAACCCAGCATATTTTTATTTGACATAAGGTAGAATGGTGGATTTGAGCCATGAGCTCAAATCCCAGCTATACAGCCTAGGATTTATGTGATTGTGGACTCATTGCCTAATACTTCTAAGTCCTAGTTTCATCATCTGTGGTTAACAATCTAGTAAATTCTCTTTGTCTGAAGTAGTTATGCTCCACAAAGCCACCATGTGAATTATTGAATACCCCCTTTAGTGAGGGTCAGGCTATAATCTGTGTTATGTTTGAAATATAACCTTGTATTATATATGTTTCTGTATTATGTTTAATTCTATTTGAATTAACAATATTTGAAAGATAGTATCAAACTCATGGTCAACAGCACTGTAAATCATGCCTGAACAAAGCTTATCTAATGCTTGCATTTTCTCTGTAAGGCACATCATAGCCTTCTTACTCTTCAAAACAGTAGACTGCATTTCAGAACACATTTGAGCCCATTTTAAACTGCAAAACCACCAACAGAGAGCACAAAAATATAAAAACGACACCAACTATGTCATGGAAAGAACCTATGAGAACTGAAACAAGAATGTGGCCATTCAGTTTTCAGTGTTCTGGGCATGCATGTGGCTGCAAATGTCCACCAACATGCCAAAGAGTAATGCAAAAAATAATGGATTTAGGAGTCACAAATAGATGTTAGTAAGTAGGTGAATTCACAAATGTGGAATCCATGAATAATGAAGGTAGAGTGTACTTACCTCATGAAATTGTGATGATTGAGTTAATAAAAAGGAAGCATGTAGAATTATAACTTGAAAATTATCATCATCATCATCATCACCATCATCACCGTCATCACCACAATTCCTAAGGATTCTAACTCTAAGAATAATTCTGTTCATGTCAAATCCTTGAATTTTGAGGGCAAAAAAAGATGCTTTCATTTTAGGAGGAAGGAACTTTGACCTCATTTGCTTATGGTCACATAAGTTTGAGCTCAGAATGACTCCATGACCCTCTAAGATACACAGACCACAAAGACATGGTGAGATGTTGGAATTTTTGACCCCATAAGAAATTCCTTGACATGATAGAAGGCAGACAATCAAAGCAAAATTCCTCTTGCCCATTTAGAACTCCCAGCTACACTATTCTTGTACAAGATATACCACCACTGAAAAACCACTCAATACCCAACCCCAGTCTAGGAGATACCCTGATTATAAGGTCTGCCCATGGGTCTGTGTGCGTGTGTGTGTGTGTGTGTGTGTGTGGTGCTAGGGACTGAACCCAGCGCCTCATACATGTAAGCAAATTCTCTACCCCTGAGTTACATCTCCAGTCCTTTCAATTTTCAGACAGGTTCTCACTAAGTCTCCTAAGCTGGCCTTGAACTTAAGATCCTCTTGCCTGGATCTCTATAGTAGCTGGGATTACAGGTATGCCACACCTTGTCCAGCTCCATAAGATATTTTGATCATATAAAGACATAATCTTATTTTCTAAGACACCTGATCATTCAGTGTACCTTAGTACACAGAATGTCTTGATGACAGGACATTTGTGTCCAGTGTATTCTCTCACAGTCCCAGACTTCTCAACAGGTACTACAATCATTGCCACACTCTCCCTATTCCTGACACACAGACAGCCCAGAACAGCTTTTGACACATGGAACCCCATGAGTCCACACAATAATTATCTTAAATCATCAAGAAATCTTGGCCTCTCAAGGAAACCATTCTTATATAACATACAACATTATATGTATCACACAGATATATAATGTCCTCAAATATCTTAACTTTCTTGGCATTCTCAGCTTTCTTGAGCATGCTCTGTTCATCCAGGACTTTATGATTCCTGTGGATACTCTGGTGGTACAAACACACCTTGACACTTTATAGCAGATCTATTTGAATCTTTATAAATCCATAGGGACCACCATATCTTCAAAATACCTAATTCTCATTCATTCAGATGCCAAAGGGGTATGTTGAACTATATGAAGACCTTGACAACTATAGGCTTCCAGAGCATCCAAGAGTCTCTGAATCACCCAGATGGCCCAATTTATGAAATACTCCAACTCTAAGAAACAATTTGATCCTCTAGAACACTTTGAGATCAAAGTTGAGATAAGGACACTTCAAGAATATTCTGCATGTACAAATATGGCATAGTGAGTCCCACTATTATGTATGATTATAAAGCACTAATAAAAATGTTCTTCTGGGTGGCAGAATAGAGGAGGTGGTGCTCCTGGCCACGCTGTGGAATGAAACCAAGAAAACTGACAAGCAGCTTCTCAGCAAGGTCGGTTAATAACAACAACAACAAAAAGTAAGGAGACTTTACTAGAATTTTAAACTGAACATTCAAAGAAGATCAGGGACTCAGGAGTTTGGATATAATAAAATAAGGGAGAAATCCCCAATGGCACAGCCACTGCCACAGCCATGTCAGAAGCTCCAGCTAGAGAGCTTCCTCCATGAGCATAGTGGAGGGATAAGGGAATTAAAAGGACCCACATATTTTGGAGACCCAAGGTGTGTCTGGGTACAGAGCATTTAGAGATCAAGGACATTGCTTGGCAAACCTGAAGGACACCCCTGCACAATATCCACATGTGGGGAAGAAGCTGCCATCTATCCAGGTGGTGTGTGGAGGACAAAGGAAAGAACCATTTTGCAGCTGCTCTGCATATCTGGCCAGGAACCCAGAAGAGTAGGGGTGGGAGAAATTGTTTAGAGACTGAACCCAAGACCAGGAAATATGCGGTCTGCAGGTGATGTAGGGGACTAAGAAATGGGTCCTCCACTACACAAGTGGACCCAGAAGAGATCCCTGGGGTAAAGTCTTTCAACATGGATCAGCAAGTACTGGGCACTGGAGGTGCACTGATTTAAAATCTCCAGACCAGTTAGCATTGAGTGAAGAGCATAAAGCCCACCTAAGCCAAAACCCTGCTTCAGGAACTCTGCCTATGGGATTACCTCTTTCACTCCAGCAATCCAGAGGTTAGAGCATCACACTCCAGAAGACCCCTCCTAAAACCACAGAGAAGAGAAGCTGAAACTACTTTGAACTTGAATGGAAAAACTTCTTTAACTTTTCATCAAGATGTTTTTCTTTTCCTTTAAAAAAAATTCTTTGTCACTGTTTAATTGTGACCTTAATAGTATATGGACATTTATATAGTCTCCTATTTTTTTTCCCTTCTCATCTCTAGATTTTTTGAAGCCAGTTATTTTACATGTATTAGTTTTTGTGAACTAGGATGTTTTTGTTTTCATTTTTATTTTGTATTCTTTTAAAAATTATATATATATATATATATATATATATATATATATATATATATATATATATTTATCCTACCTTTTTTCTTCTGCTAATAGCCAATCTCTATTGTTCTCTCTTTCACTCTTTCTTTAATATTTTTTTCTGTCTTCTCTCCTCCTCCCCCATCATGATCATCACATCCTATATTACTTCTTTTCTCTCTTTTGAAAATGGAAAATCCTTTTGAAAACTTGCTGTTTTTATTATAGGCAATAATTGATCATATAATTTATGTTTATTGTGATAATTAATATTGTATATATCATAGAATAAATTATTTTGCTTAATGGTTATTTGGCATTGGTTGGTGTTATTATTTTTCTTCCCCTAAACAGTGAGGTACTGGACACCTTCAGGGACAGTATAAGTCCACAGGGTAAAAACTCTACTGCCTCAGATCCATACTGTTAAATGGGTAGACACAAATAACATGAATAAAACAAGGGAACAAATTGCCTAAAGCAAACCAATATACTCTAAGAACAGAATCCATAGACATCATAGTGAAAGAAATGTTGGAGAAAGAGTTTAGAATATACATAGTTGAAATGATCTGTGAAGTAAAGGATGATGTAATACAGCAAATACAAGTAGCAAAAGATCACTTCAATAAAGAGATAGAGCTTCTGGAAAAAATTACAAACAAATAAATGAAAACTCCTTGGAATGAAAGAAACAAGAAATCAAATAAAAATACAACAGAAAGTATCACCAACAGACTAGACCACTTGGAAGACAGAATCTTGGGTAATGAAGACAATGTATAATCTTGAAAATAGAGTGGACCATGGAGGAAAGATGTTATGAAACCACGAACAGAACTTCCAAGAATTATGGGATAGCATGAAAAGACCAAATTTAAGATTTATTGAGATAGATGAAGGTGCAGAGATATAAACCAAAGGAATGCACAATCTTTGCAAAGAAATAATAACAGAGAATTTCCCAAATCTAAATAATGATGGAAAATCAAATACAAGAGGCTTACAGGACCCCAAATGTGCAAAATTCCAACAGACCCACATCAGGCACATTATAATGAAAATGCCTAGCATACAGAATAAAGATAGAAATTTAAAGGCTGCAAGAGAAAAGTATCAGTTACCTATAGGGGGAAAACAATGGATCTCAGCAGATTTCTCAATCCAGACCCTCAAAGCTAGGAGGTCCTGGAATAACATAAACCATGTTTTGAAAGAAAATGGATGCCAACCAAGAATTCTATATCCAGCAAAATTAAGCTTCAGACTTGAAGATGAAATAAAAATCTTCCATGATAAACAAAATTAAAAAGAATTCTCAACTGGAAAGCCTGCACTTCAGAATATTCTCAACAAAACATTCCATGAAGATGAAAAAAAGTGAAAACCAGTGAAGAGAGGAACTGTGCTAAAGGAACAGTCAATCAAAGGAGAAACTAATTCAAATTAAAAACTAGAGAAAAACCAAAATGACTGGGGACACAAATCCTGTCTCAATAATAACCTTGAACATTAATGGCCTAACATCATCAGTCAAAAGACATAGACTGGTAGATTGGATTCTGAAACAAGACCCAACAATATGCTGTCTCCACAGACTCATCTCATAGGCAAAGACATCCACAGACTGAAGATGAAAGGATGGGAAAAAACCTATTACTCAAATGGATCATACAAACAAGCAGGGTTTCTATCCTCATATCAGATAAAGTGGACTTCAAGCCAAAGTCAATCAGAAGAGACTATGGCATTTCATGGTGCTTAAGGGAATTGTACATCAACCATACATAAAAATCATAAATATTTATGTCCCAAACAATGAAGCATTTATGTACATCAAGCAAACCTTTCTCAACTTCAAGAATCAAATCAAATAGATCACAGCACAATAATACTGGCACCTTTAGCACACCTCTCTCACTACTGGCTAGATCTTCCAAATAAAAACTAAGGAAAAAAACTATAGAACAAAATAACATAATCAATAATTTAAACTTAGCATATATAGAATATTTCATCCATCAATGACTGAATACATTTTCTTCTCAGCAGCACACAGATCTTTGTTGAATACAGACCATGTTATGTAAGCTATCACGTAAGTTGGCATACAGTTGCAATATCACCTTAATATATTTTTAGCATTTGTAGGGTTATTCTGATAGATCCCTTTCCATTGATGTTAATTTTTGTGTTCTTGCTTTTTTCTTGATTACATTTGTTTGATTTTTATCATATTTTAGCTGTATTATTTCTTCACTATTTCATATATTTCTGCTCCTATAATCTTATTCTTTTCTTCCTGCTACTTAATTTGAAAATAATTTGTTACTCAGCTTCTTTCTGAAACAAATACTTTAAGTTACAAATATTCATCTGAGTACTGTTTCATCCCAGAGATCCTGATATTTTAAGCCTTTATTATCAGCTTAAAACACTTCTTATTTACTTTTCTTGTGCTTTCTTCCTCAACCTGAGAGATATTATAAGTGTGCCATTTGATTTTTGAAATAGTTGATGTTGGGGTAGTGTTCTTAAGGTGATTGATTTTTAATGTAATAAATCATGCAGAAAACACAGTCTGCATGATTTAAAATTTTAAAAAGTAATGAAAATGCTTTTTATATTGATTGTATTAGTTACATACCTGTCAAAACTGATCAAATTGCATACTTAGGCATTTTATTGTACTTTAATTTTACCTCAGTAAAGCTATGGAAAATGTGTTCTTCTGCTTGATAAACATTTCTTAAGGCCCAGGACACCTGCCTACCATGACATCATATCTCTCCAGTCTTCCTGTCTTTGCAAGATGCTCCAAGTCTGCCAGACTCTCTGACTTTCCTATTTCAGCTACATCTGACCTTTATAACTTACTTGGCTTCTCTAAGAATGCAGTTACTCTGACCATTTAGAATATCATAATGATACAAAACACCTGCAAGCTACCTGGGCATGCTTACTATCCTCAGATGAGGTGAACCCACAGGATACTACTCTAACTATGTAAGGACCAGCTGATATCCTCTGTGAATCAAGTCTCTATAAAGGTGTATTGGATAACATAAACCCTAGTTTATTCTGAATATAAAACACTCTGCCTTCTAGTTTATTCAACCATAGAGAGACATCTTAATGTCCTAAGACACTATCACTCCCAGGGCAGTCTAGCCATCTAAAGTGACTTAGATCCTCCCAGTACATCTGATACCTCAGGAAACTCTAACCTATAAGGACATCCAGCCTATTGAGTTCCCAGTGACCTTGCAGAATGATCTTAAGTTATCTACTGAACACCCAGGAAATTATGTCTCTTAAGGATGCTCTGATCCTAGAAGGATACCTTGTGAGTTTGACTCCCTGTATAAAGATTCTAGAACTAACCCTTTGTGATGTAAATTGCTTAGTCACTTCAAGCCTCATTTTCTTCATTTGTAAAATGCTGTGATTTGAATGAGCCTCTCCCAAAGGTTCATACACATAAACTTGGTCCCCACAATTGTGATATTGGAAGGTATCACAGATCTTTAAGATGCAGGGCTAGTGGGAGGTCCTTAGGTCACTGCGGATGCACCCTTTAAGAAATTAAGGGACCCAACATGTTCTTGCTTTCTGTCTTCTATGATTCAAGATGTGACCATTATTATACATACTCCTGCCATTATGCACTGCCCATACCAGAGGTCAAACCGATGGGGCTTCCCAACCTTAACACTTGAATTTCCTAAACTGTGAGTTAAAAAAATCTTTTTATCTTTTTAAAGTTAATTGTCTCAGGTATTTAATTGTGGTGACTGTAACCTGATTAATAAAAGTACAAAGCTAGGACATTCCTTCTGAGACCTGGGCAGGCAAGGACAATACCTGTCTGCTGTAGTGCCCCATTCTGATCTCAGGGCCCCATTCTGATCTCAGGATAATAAATAGAATGAATTTCAAGAATGGGGCCAGAAGCTACCTTTACTTAATGTTAAGAGCTTCAAATTTGTCATCTTTAAATATTATTTATTCTAGAGCACAAGGTGGACTAGGAAGGGCCAAGGTGGTTCATGCATTAATAAAACTTCTTAAAAATAATATTGTCAAATATTCTTGGTTTTGGGTGAGATATTCTTGGTAAGATAGGGATGAAGGTGATTTTTTCCCCCAGAGGGATGAATATTCCATTGTCCCAGCGTTAAGAAAACACTTTCCTTTTTCTTTTGGGCAGGTGGGGTCTCACTATGTTGCCCAGGCTTCTCAAGATCCTCTCACCTCAGCCTCCCATTACCATGCCCTGCTCAAAAACACTTTTCTTTCCTCATTACTCTAAAGTCCACAAAACATGCTGAAATTTTGATTGGGATTATTCTGAGTCAATGAATTAAAAAGATGTTTTAAAGAAAAGTTACTTGTTCAATAAGACAAGGGTGAGTATAATAGTGCAGGAGAAAGAGGCTGTCTTTGGAAGGCTCTGACTAGAAGGCTGCTCCCAAGTCCAGCTTCAATGTTGAGGACTAAAGGAAAATATTTACCTGTTGTCTTTGTGCCTTAAAATCTAAACTGAATATAACATTTTTTTTGGATCACTTTCTCCTCAGGAACATCTCATGTTACTTTGGAGACATCTGTGGCCATTTGGATTTTTGGCCTTATTTTTTTAAAAAGGAGAGAGAGAGAGAGAGAGAGAGAGAGAGAGAGAGAGAGAGAGAGAGAGAGAGTTTTTAATATTTATTTTTTAGTTTTCGGCAGACACAACATCTTTTTTTTTTGTATGTGGTGCTGAGGATCGAACCCGGGCTGCATGCATGCCAGGCAAGCACGCTACCACTTGAGTAACATCCCCAGTTCGATTTTTGGCCTTATTAAGATCTGGATTTTTTTTTGGCTTTCTACAGATTTTTTTTTCTTGAAGTCCAATAGTTAACCAACTTATATCTTGGATCCAATAATCTAGATAAATGTCCCCTGAATTTTGGTCTCCTTCACACCATACAGGGATGAATAGTTGTCTAGATGGAAAAGCTCCTTTAAGAATGAGAGTTACTAGGAAAAAAAAAGAATTGTACAGATAAGGTCTTAGGGTTCTCTAGTGAAAAAAACTCAAAGGATATATGTAATAAAGAGAGTAATTATAGTCAATTGACTTATGGAGGCTGAGAAGCCCAAAGAACTTCAGTAAGCAAGCTGGAGACCTAAGAATTCCAGTCTTAAAGCTGGCAGACTTGAGACCTAAGAAGACTTTGCCAGTAAGAGGATAAATCTGGAGAATTTTGTGCTAAGTGAAATAAGCCAATCCCAAAAAAGTAAAGGTTGAATTTTTTTTTTAAAATTTGTGAAAGCTAACCCACAATAAGAGGGGAACAACAGAAGTTCAGTGGATTAGACAAAGGGGAATGAAGGAAAGAGAGGGAAGATAGGAATAGGAAAGACAATGGAATGAATCAGACTTAACTTTCCTTTATACATACATGACTATACCACAATGGATCTCACATTTGTGTACATCCATAGACTGGGGTCCTAATTAGAATGATATATTCCATACTTGTCTAATTATACTAAAATGGAATCTACTGTCATGTATATCTAAAAAGAACAATAAAAAAGAGGACTGTAGGTTTCAGTTTAAATATAAAGGCAGGAAAAAATTATGACCCAGTTTGAGCAGCCAGGCAAGAGATGTTCTCTTTTTTACTAAAAGGAAGGTCAGTTTTTTGTTCTATTAGGGCTTCCAACTGATTGGACAAGACCCACCCATATTTGGGAAGATAATCAGCTTTACTCAGTCTACTGCTGAGTCAAACATTGATTTCAATGTAAATACCTATCAAAATACTGCATGGTACCTCAAAAATATGTAGTTCTTATGCCTCAATTTAGAAGAAGCAGGCAGGTGTGGTGGTGCACACTTGTAATACCAGTTGGCTCAGGAGGCTGAGGCAGGATGATTGCAAGCTTAAAGCCAGCCTCAGCAAGTAAGTGAGACTCTAAGCAACTAAATGAGACCCTGTCTCAAAATAAAAAATAAAAAGGGACTGAGAATGGGGCTCAGTGGTTAAGCATCCCTGCATTCAATGCCTGGTACAAAAGATAATTAAAATTAGAAAAATGTTAGTCTCATCCAAAAACACTCTCACAGATACACTCTGAATAATATTTGATCAAATACCTGGGTACCCTGTGGCCCAGCCAAGTTGACATGTAATTAACAATGACAGATAATATAGTCCCTCTTCCCCCATCAAATTCACAGTCTAATAAGGAATAAATAAAGCCACCAGTCTTGAAAAAAGTATTTAAAAAAATAGTTCAAAGAAATTTGACTTATTCTGGTGCTTAGCTTTTTAAGTTCTTTTTATACCCTAGAGATTAGTGTTCTATCTGATGTGAGAGGGGTAAAAATTTGCTCCCAGGATGTAGGCTCTCTGTTCACTTTGCAGATTGTTTCTTTTGCTGAGAAGAAACTTTTTAGTTTGAATCCATCCCATTTATTGATTCTTGGTTTTAATTCTTGTGCTATAGGAGTCGTATTAAGGAAGTAGGGGCCTAATCCCACATGATGAAGATTAGGGCCTACTTTTTCTTCTATTAGACAAAGAGTCTCTGGTTTAATTCCTAGGTCCTTGATCCACTTTGAGTTGAGTTTTGTGCATGATGAGAGAAGTTTAATTTTATTTTGTTGCATATGGATTTCCAGTTTTGCCAGCACCATTTGTTGAAGATGCTATCTTTTCTCCAGTGTATTTTTTGACACCTTTGTCTAAGATAAGATAATTGTAATTTTGTGGGTTAGTCTCTGTGTCTTCTATTCAGTACCATTGGTCTACCAGTCTGTTTTTGTGCCAATACCATGCTGTTCTTGTAACTATTGCTCTGTAGTATAGTTTAAGATCTGGTATAGCAATGTTACCTGCTTCACCCTTCCTCTTAAGGATTGCTTTAGCTATTCTGGATCTCTTATTTTTCCAGATGAATTTCATGATTGATTTTTTTATTTCTATGAGGAATGCCATTGGGATTTTGATTGGAATTGCATTAAATCTGTATAGTGCTTTTGGTAGTATGGTCATTTTGATAATACTAATTCTGCCTATCCAAGAGCAAGGTAGAGCTTTCCATCTTTTTTTTAAAAGAGAGAGAGAGAGGAGAGAGAGAGAGAGAAAGAGAGAGAGAGAAAGAGAGAAATTTTAATATTTATTTTTCAGTTTTCAGTGGACATAACATCTTTAGTTTATGTGGTGCTGAGGATCAAACCCAGCACCCTGCGCATGCCAGGTGAGCACATTACTGCTTGAGCCACATCCCCAGCCCAGAGCTTTCCATCTTCTAAGGTCTTCTTTGATTTCTCTCTTTAGGGTTCTGTAGTTTTCATTTTATAGATCTTTCACCTCTTTCATCAAGTTGATTCCCAAGTATCTTTTTTTTGAGGTTATTGTGAATGGGGTAGTTTTCCTCATTTCCTTCTCAGAGGATTTGTCACTGATATACAGAAATGCCTTTGATTTACGGGTATTGATTTTATATCCTGCCACTTTGCTGAATTCATTTACTAGTTCTAGAAGTTTTCTGATTGATATTTTTGGGTCTTCTAGGTATAGAATCATATCATCAGCAAATAGTGCTAATTTAAGTTCTTCTTTTCCTATACTTATTCCTTTAATTTCTTTCATCTGTCTAATTGCTCTGGCCAGTATTTCAAGAACTATGTTGAATAGAAGTGGTGAAAGAGGGCATCCCTGTCTTGTTACAGTTTTTAGAGGGAATGCCTTCGATTTTTCTGTATTTAGAATGATATTGGCATGAGGCTTAGCATAGATAGCTTTTACAATGTTGAGATATGTTCCTGTTATCCCTAGATTGTATAGTGTTTTGAACATAAAGGGGTGCTGTATTTTGTCAAATGCTTTTTCTGTGTCTATTGAGAAGATCATATGATTCTTATCTTTAAGTCTATTGATGTGATGAATTACCTTTATTGATTTCTGTATGTTGAACCAAACTTGTATCCCTGGAATAAATCCCATTTGATCATGATGCACTATTTTTTGATATGTTTTTGTATTTGATCTGCCAGAGTTTCATTGAGAATTTTTGCATCTATGTTCATTGGAGATATTGGTCTGAAGTTTTTTTCTTTGATGTGTCTTGCCTGATTTTGGGATCACGGTGATATTGGCCTCATAGAATGAGTTTGGAATTACTGCCTCTTTTTCTATTTCCTGAAATAAATTGAAGAGTATTGGGTATCAGTTCTTTTTTAAAAGTCTCATAGAACTTGGCTGTATTCATCTGGTCCTGGACTTTTCTTGGTTGGTAAGCTTCTGATGGAATCTTCTATTTCCTCACTTGATATTGATCTGTTTAAATTGTGTATATCTTCCTGACTCAATCTGGGCATATCGTATGACTTAAGAAATTTGTTGATGTCTTCAATTTTATTGGAGTATCAGATTTCAAAATAATTTCTAATTATCCTGTGTATTTCTGTAGTGTCTGTTTTGATATTACCTTTTTCATCACGTATGCTGGTAATTTGAGTTCTCTCTCTCCTTCTCTTTGTTAGCGTGGATAAGGGTCAGTCAATTTTATTTATTTTTTCAAAGAACCAACTTTTTGTTTTGTCAGTTTTTTCAATTGTTTCTTTTGTGTTTATTTCATTGATTTCAGCTCTAATTTTAATTATTTCTTGCCTTCTACTGTTTTTGCTGCTGATTTATTCTTCTTTTTCTAGGGCTTTGAGATGTAATGTGAGGTCATTTATTTGTTGACTTTCTCTTCTTTTAAGGAAAACTATTTAGTTCTTAAGGGGCAAGAAATTTGGATAGGAAACCCACCAAGAAATACATACAATATGACTAACTTGGAGGAGAGTTTGTAAATTTCCTAAAACATTAACTACTCAGCCATTCCTCTTCTATTTATTTATTATGATTGATACAGGTTTTGGATCAGAAGTGTTTCAGACTTCATATTCTTTTGGATATTGGAATATTTGAATGTACAGATCTTGTGGATAAGACCCAAAATCTAAACACAAATTTGCTTCATGCATTTTTACCAATTATCTCAAAGATTAATTTTTTAGCAATATTTTAAATGGTTTTGTGCATAAACAAAGTTTTATGGCTGTGTAGTTTCTTCTTGTGACATCATAACAATGCTCAAAATGTTTTGGATTTTGGGGCATTTAGGAATTCAGACTAGGGATGCTCAACTTGCATTTGCATTGGGAAGTAGGAATCAATGGCAAAGAGAGGAGGGATTTGTTTTCTTTAATTTATAAATAATTTGGCTTCAATTTTAACTTTGATATGGTAATTATGAAGGACATTCTTTTTAATTTATCAGCTGAACATTTCTTTTTACAACTTAGGTTTTGGATTTCTAATGTTTGACTTTGTGATCAGAGGCTGTGAGAAAATAAACCCTATGAAATCAATTTTGAGTCTTTGCTGTAATCCAAGAAAATGGCCAATATTTGTAATTGTTCCTTGGGCATAAAAGAGGATGTATTCTCTATTTAAAAGGAAGAAAATATACATTTATATGTATATAGTTCTTCATTGTATACATTTTTATTATTTCATTGTATTCATTTTTCATTATTTAAGCAAAACACTTATCATGAACTACTTTATTAAATTTTAAGAAGTATATATTCATATCTATTAAGACATTTATTTAATTAAGTTTTTAAAAAATGCTTTGTGATTCTTTGTCATACATAATTTATTGTTTCTGTTTTTGCTTAAGGTTTCATAACTGTTATCAAGTTCCATGAATCTTTTTATTACATTGTAAAATATTTACCTGTGATTAATGCTTTGCGTTGATTTAATTTTGACTTTATCTGTAATTAATAGTGCCACTCTTACTCTTTAATTTTTGCTTTTATCTAACACATATTTGCCCAATTCTATATTTGTGTTCTTTTTAAAGTTTTAATAAAATTCATATTAATTTTTTTTGTTTTATATAAGACGCAAAATAGATACTTCAATATACTTTCACACCCATTCTCAATAGTATAGAGATTCAACATATTTAGATTACAATATACACATCCTGTACTCAGTATTCCCTACCTGTGGGTAGGCCTGCAACTCTAGGTGATGTGTCTTCTGTTTTTTTCCCCCTCAAAATGCTTATCTAAATCCTCGGGTTAAAACTTAAATATTTCCAAATGACATATAGATACTACAAAAGTATAAGTTTCTAGCCCACATTGTGCTACCGGGGTGTCAATATTTGATCAGCTTCTGTATAATTCTTTGGCAGAAAAAAATGAAATAGGTTCCCAGACCCACAATCCCCTAAGACCATGTGAAGTGAAGCTTAATAATTAAGGTTTGGTTCTCCTTTTATTTTTGAGTCAGGATCTTGCTAGGTTGCCTAGTCTGGCCTTGAACTCCTAGACTCCAGCATCTGCTTCAGCCTCCCATGTAGCTGGGTTCAATCTATCCATCTGAGGCTTTGGTGTTGCTCTGCAGTTACTTGAAACACTGAGCTCTCTGAATAACACATATCATAAGGGTCTAGGAGAGACTTTGGAGATGCCTTCCAAAAATTAAAAATATATTTCATTATTTTAAAAAGTGTTTTAGAGGGAAAAGGGATTATTAATTAATCTTTACGGCTTCCTTGGAAGAATTACAAAGAAATGAGAACATCTCATCCAGGAACTTTCCAGTTTTCTATGTCAAGAATGAATTAACTATAACAGAGATTAAAAAACAGAATCAAGTTTCTGTTCTTAGACATTACTTTCTTAGCAAACATTAGCAAATCAGACCTTAATCTTAGGCTTAGGGTTATACAAAAGGCAGTCAGGGCAGGAGAAAAGTCAGGGTGAAGAACAAAGTTGCTGTGAAGTTCTGTGGGCCAATTTCTCTAGCCTCACAATTTTGGTTCAGGTACATTCTGGGCACAAGGCAAGGGTCCAGGTATATTATTCCTGTGACATTGGTATAAGACATACTTAAGGGGGTAGGAAGCAGAGGAAGACCAGGGTGCATCAGGACCTGATATAGGAACAGTCTCTTGTGGCAGTTTTGCTTTGGGAGATTGAGCAGAATCAGGCAAACTGTCAAAAGTGTGGAAGGGAATTCAGGTTAATCATTTTTAATGGTCAGCAACAGGGTTTCCAAAGGAAGGTAGGCTGGCAAGAGTAGTGGAGCATGGCAGTGAGGACTCAAAAAGCAGGTAGATATTATGACCCAGGCTGGCTTTCCTTCTTTCTTTTTTTTTTTTGGTACCAGGAATTGAACCTAGTGGGGTATAACCACTGAGTCAATTCCTAACCCTTTAATTTTTTGAATTTTGTTTTGAGACAGGGTATTGCTAAGTAGCTTAGGGCCTTGCTAAATTGCTGAGACTGGCTTTGAACTTGTGATCCTCCAGCCTCAGCCTCCCAAGCCACTGGGATTATAAGCATGAACCATAGCACCTGGCAAAACCCAGGCTTTATTGAAGGGTAGAGACTGTACTGGGGCAGAAATGAACCAAAGTCTTGGCAAATTAGCAGTGGGTCAAAAAACTAGGTTACTTCTATAAATCCCAGCTACTTAGGAGGCTGAGGCATGAGGATCATAAGTTTGAGGCTAGCCTAGTGAGACCCTGTCTCAAATAATAAATAAAAAGTGTTGGAGATATAACTCAGTGATACAGCACTTGCCCAGTGTGTGTGTGAGGGCTTGGGTTCAATCTCCAGTAACACAATACACATACAGCTAAGATTACAGCTCTTGAAAAAGTGCTCCACAACCTGGAAGCCTACCTTTGGTAGGGTACCTTTGAATCCTGGGGTAACACAGAAAAGTTGAAGGTTAATTTGATTCACAGAATATTAAGATTTTGTTCATTTCAGTATGGCTAGCTGATTGCACCATGTTTAACCCCAGGGCTGCAAATGCCCCAAGGATATTGTTTACTGATCCCAAGGAAAGAACTTATAGAACTCAATAGAGAAGTTTGAGACATTTTATTACTCATGTGCTCCTCAGCAGGGGTAGGCTGGGATACAATGGAGGACTGCACCATGTCTACAAGCAGGGGAAATATATAAGATAGGTTGCATGCCCATTCCACAGGTAAATATTTTCAAATATTTTATGAGTACATTCTTAAGCCTTACAACCAAGGTCACTCTGCTTTGATTCTCACCTAAAGATTGGAGAAAAGAGAAGTGGCCAGTTTCCATTTCCTTCATTATCACATTCTTTTTTAAAAATTGATTTTAAAAAAATGACAGCAGAATGCATTACAATTCTTATTACACATATACAGCATAATTTTTCATATCTCAGGGTGTATATAAAGTATGTTGACACCAGTTCATGTCTTCATACATGTACTTTGGATAATGATGTCTACCACATTCCACCATCCTTGCTAATCCCCTTCCCTCTCCTTTTCCCTCCCACCCCTCTGCCCTATATAGAGTTTGTCTATTCCTCCCATGCTCCCCCTCCCTACCACACTATGAGTCAGCCTCCTTATATTATAGAAAACATGTGGCATTTGTTTTTGGGGGATTGGCTAACTTCACTTAACATTGTCTTTTCCAACGCAATCCACTTACTTGCAAATGCCATGATTTTATTCTCTTTTATTGCTGACTAAAATTCCATTGTGTATATATGCTACACTTTTTTATTCATTCATCTAGTGAAGGGCATCTAAGTTGGCTCCACAGTTTAGCTATTGTGAATTAAGCTAAGCACCAAAAAAAAAAAAAAAAAAAAAAAAAAAAAAAAAAAAAACCAATCAACAAATGGGCCAAGGACCTGAACAGACACTTCTCAGAAGAGGCTATACAATCAGTCAACAAATATGTGAAAAAATGTTCATCATCTCTAGCAATTAGAGAAATGCAAATCAAAACTATTGTAAGATATTATCTCACTCCAGTCAGAATGGCAGCTATTATAAAGAGAAACATCAATAAGTGTTGGTGAGGATGTGGGGAAAAAGGTACACTCATACATTGCTGGTGGGACTGCAAATTGGTGTGGCCAATATGGAGAGCAGTATGAAGATTCCTTGGAAATCTGGGAATGGAACCATCAATTTGACCCAGCTATTCTTCTCCTCGGTCTATACCTAAAGGACTTAAAAATCAGCATATTACAGGAACACAGCCACATCAATGTTTATAGCAGCACAATTCACAATAGCTAAACTGTGGAGCCAAACTAGATGCCCTTCTAGTTTGGCTTCACAGTTTAGCTATTGTGAATTAGCTATTATGAATTCTAGTAGATGAATGAATAAAAAATGTGGCATATATACACAATGGAATTTTACTCAGCAATAAAAGAGAATAAAATCATGGCATTTGCAAGTTAGTGGATGGTGTTAGAGAAGATAATGCTAAGTCAGCCAATCCCCAAAGAACAAATGCCAAATGTTTTCTCTGATATAAGGAGGCTGATTCATAGTGGGGTAGGGAGGGGGAGCATGGGAGGAATAGACAAACTCTAGGTAGGGCAGAAGGGTGGGAGGGAAAAGGAGGGGGCAGGGGGTTAGCAAGGATCATGGAATGTGATAGACATCATTATCCAAAGTACATGTATGAAGACACAAATTGGTGTCAACACACTTATTTACAACCAGAGATATGAAAAATTGTGCTGTATATGTGTAATAAGAATTGTAATGTATTCTGCTGTCATTTTTTTAAATCAATAAAAAAACCCAAGAAAATTAACAGAGTTTCATGGCATAAAATATTAATGCATTATCTCATAGTTCTGGAGGTCAAAAGTCCTGAGTGGGGCTTAGAGCATAAAATGAAGGTGCAGTCGTTAGCTATGGTTCACTTTTTTCATATTCAGAAAGCATCAGTACAATATCTGCTTTTGTGGTTACAGCTCCACTCTGACTGGCACCCTCTCAGCTTTCTCTCACAAAGACCATTGGGATAACCTTGACTAACTCAGATAATACTTCCATTCAAAATCCTTGACTTCGCCTGCCCGGCTCTGCGAACGACTGCCACCCACGCAGCTCAGCGAATGGCCTCCGAGGCGCAGCTCAGCAGGCACAGCGAAGGGACTCTAACCAAGACTTCATGAAATAGCTAACCGGGAACCAAAACCAACGGAGATTGGGTCAGACCAGAGACAAGCCAGCCCCACCCCTTCCCTTCGGACACTCCGGCAAGGAGCCTGGGGTCTGCCATAGCAGAGAGGTGACGTCACCAGAGTTTGGCCGATGAGATTCCTTCCCAGCGGAATCCACTTTAGCAGGTGTGTGACTCCCACCACCACCAGATACAAACAGCTGGGAAACCTCAAAAATCTCTCCATGGGTGTGACTGTAGAGGCAGAGGGAAGCAGAGAAGACTCCCCACCCCCAACTCCCCCAACTGCCAATGGAGTGGGCGTGAAGGTAGGGGCAGAGGGAAGCAGAGGGCACTTCTGACCCCCAACTCCCCCTACCACCAGTGGCGTGGATGTGACGGTAGGGGCCGAGGGAAGCAGAGGGGATTCTCGATCCCCAACTCCCCTTACCACCAGCGGCAATACCCAAGGTCTTAGCCGCCAGTTTCCGAGGGCGTGCCCACCAAAGGGGTCTGGAAAAACTAAATTGTTGGTTCCCAGATCACTGCTCCACAGCACTGGGGCTTAGATGAATGACAGAGAGAGTACTCAGTTGTTTGGGAAATAGGGCACGTGGTGGGGCTGCAAGTGTAACCAGATCCTTGGGGAACCGCCTCCGGTGAGCAGGACCTGGCTGGCTGGCAGGAGGAAGGGGGGAAGGGCCGGAGAAGTGAAACAGCTCTGGACTAACAGGATTCAGAGACTCCCAGGAGCCGCCCTACAGGGATTGCTGTCGGCACATAGACTGCAGAAGCTCAGCTCGGAGGGCACAGCTCCGCCTACTGGAAGAGAAGAAAATGGATCTCTAAGACCTCATTTTTTTAAAATTTATTTTTTATTTTTTAATTTTATTTTCTCCCCTTTTCCTTCTTTCTTTCTTTCCCTTTTCAAGTTTTATTGTTCTTTCCATTCTCCTCTATTCTATCTGTCTCTCTCTCCTTCTTTCTTTTTAAGAGCACCTTCCTTCACCTATCCCCCAACTTTCATCCCAAGCATTACGTCTTCCATTATGTGTAATTGTCTAAATGCAAATAGGTGAATGTTTCGAGATTGTCTATAGGGCTCCTAAATAACTAGCTATTACCAAACACCCTGATCCAATCGCCTGTTAATATCCCCCTTCAGTAGAGCAACCTTCCAAAGTAGCCAAGACATACTAACCCTCATACCATCATAGCACCTAACCTAAACATAAAGTCCTAAGACCAAACAACAAATCACTATATGTATATAGAACCTGGAAGCCTTGTATGAATTGAATGAAGCAGCTTTAAAGTACAATAAAGCCCAACATTTTTATGTATAGTCTCTCACCACAAAGGAGAGACCACAGAGATATACAAAACAAAAACAAATTTATAGGAGAAAACAGAAACACAGCAGTTAAACAGAGTTAGAAAGTAACGTGAACACCATGAAAAAACAAGGCAAAAAAGGAATACAAACAATGCAGGACAATTTAAATCTACAGGAGAACCTAGAGGCATCAGAAAAATGGACAGAGAAAGAACTCAAGGCATACCTGACTCAGATGGAATGGAATCTTAGAGAAGTCATGAGACAGCAAGTCGAAATAATGAAAGAATACTTTGAAAACGAATTGCATAAGCAAATTCAAATTGCAAAGAAGGAACTCTACGAAGAGATAGAGATTAAAAAAAAATCAAACAGTAATCCTAGAAATGCAGGAAACCATAAACCAAATTAAAAACTCAAATGAGAATATTACAAACAGACTAGATCAAATAGAAGTCAGAACATCAGATAATGAAGACAAAGTTTATCAACTCGAAAAGAATATAGTCAATGCAGAAAAGATGTTAAAAAATCATGAGCAATCCATACAAGACATACGGGATGTCATAAAAAAAACCAAAGTTGAGAGTCATTGGGATAGAAGAAGGTATAGAGATTCAAACCAAAGGAATGAACAATCTGTTGAATGAAATAATCTTAGAAAACTTCCAAGATATGAAAGATGGAATGGATTGCCAAATCCTGGAAGCCTACAGGACCCCAAATGTACAAAACTGTAATAGACCAACTCCAAGACACATAATTATGAAGATATCCAACATACAGAACAAGAAGAGAATATTAAAAGCTACAAGAGAAAGGAGGCAGATTACATTCAGGGGTAAAACAATTAGGTTAATGGCTGATTTTTCATCACAGACTTTGAAAGCGAGGAGATCCTGGAACAACGTATTTCAAACACTGAAAAATAAAGGATTCCAACCAAGAATACTGTATCCAGCAAAATTAAGCTTCAGATTTGACAATGAAATTAAAATATTTCAGGATAAACAAAAATTAAAAGAATTCGCAGCCAGAAAACCAGCACTGCAAGGCATTTTGAGAAAAATACTACAAGAAGAGGAATTGAAATACAGCTCCCAAAACTAACAGTGGGAGGTATCTCAGTAAAGGGGGAGAAAAATAACCAAAGAGGAAAAACTAGCCAAAATAAAATAAATAAATAAATAAACATGACTGGAAGTACAAACTATTTATCAATAGTAACCCTAAATGTTAATGGCTTAAATTCACCAATCAAGAGACATAGGCTAGTAACCTGGATTAAAAAAAACAGATCCAACAATATGCTGCCTCCAGGAGGCTCATATGATAGGAAAAGACATACACAGGCTGAAGGTGAAAGGTTGGGAAAAATCATACCACTCACATGGCCCTCGGAAGCAAGCAGGAGTGACCACACTCATATCGAATAAAATCAACTTCAAACCTAAGTTAATCAAAAGGGATAAAGAAGGACACTATATACTGTTAAAAGGAACCATTCACCAACAAGACATAACAATTATCAATATGTATAAACCAAACAATGGTGCTGCAACGTTCATAAAACAAACTCTCTTCAAGTTCAAGAGTCAAATAGACCACAACACAATAATTATGGGTGACTTCAACACACTGCTCTCTCCATTAGACAGATCCTCCAGACAAAAGCTGAATAAAGAAACTATAGAACTCAATAACACAATCAATAACCTAGACTTAACCGACATATATAGAATATATCAACCATCATCAAGTGGATACATGTTCTTCTCAGCAACACATTGATCCTACTCAAAGATAGACCATATATTATGCCATAGGGCAACTCTTAGTAAATACAAAGGTGTGGAGATAATACCATGAATCTTATCTGATCATAATGGAATGAAACTGGAAATCAATGATAAAAGAAGGAAGGAAAAATCCTGCATCACCTGGAAAATGAACAATATGTTACTGAATGATCAATGGGTTACAGAAGATATAAAGGAGGAAATCAAAAAATTCTTAGAGATAAACAACAATACAGACACAACATATTTGAATCTATGGGACACAATGAAAGCAGTTTTAAGAGGGAAATTCATTTCCTGGAGTTCATTCCTCAAAAAAAGGAAAAACCAACAAATAAATGAACTCACATTTCATCTCAAAACCCTAGAAAAGGAAGAGCAAAACAACAGCAAATGTAGTAGAAGACAAGAAATAATTAAAATCAGAGCAGAAATCAATGAAATTGAAACAAAAAAACCATTGAAAAATTGATAAAACTAAAAGTTGGTTCTTTGAAAAAATAAATAAGATTGACAGACCCTTAGCCATGCTAACGAAGAGAAGAAGAGAGAGAACTCAAATTACTAACATACGGGATGAAAAAGGTAAAATCACAATGGACACTACAGAAATACAGAAGATAATTAGAGATTATTTTGAAACCCCATATTCCAATAAAATAGAAGATAGTGAAGATATCAATAAATTTCTTAAGTCACATGATTTGCCCAGATTGAGTCAGGAAGCTACACACAATTTAAACAGACCAATAACAAAGGAGGAAATAGAAGAAGCCCTCAAAAGACTACCAACCAAGAAAAGCCCTGGACCGGATGGTTATACAGCAGAGTTTTGGGAGCTGTATTTTAATTCCTCTTCTTTAATTCTTCAAAGAAGAATTAATACCAATACTTTTCAAGTTATTTCAAGAAATAGAAAAAGAAGGAGCTCTTCCAAATTCATTCTATGAGGCCAACATCACCCTGATCCTGAAACCAGACAAAGACACTTCAAAGAAAGAAAACTACAGACCAATATCTCTAATGAACCTAGATGCAAAAATCCTCAATAAAATCCTGGCGAAACGAATACAAAAGCATATCAAAAAAATTGTGCACCATGATCAAGTAGGATTCATCCCTGGGATGCAAGGCTGGTTCAATGTATGGAAATCAATAAATATTATTCACCACATCAATAGACTTAATGATAAGAACCACATGATCATCTTGATAGATGCAGAAAAAGCATTCGACAAAGTACAGCATCCCTTTATGTTCAAAACACTAGAAAAACTAGGGATAACAGGAACTTACCTCAACATTATAAAAGCTATATATGCTAAGCCTCAGGCTAGCATCATTCTAAATGGAGAAAAACTGAAGGCATTCCCTCTAAAATCTGGAACAAGACAGGGATGCCCTCTATCACCACTTCTATTCAATATAGTTCTCAAAACTCTGGCCAGAGCAATTAGACAGACAAAAGAAATTAAAGGCATAAAAATAGGAAAAGAAGAACTTAAATTATCACTATTTGCGGATGACATGAGATTCTATACCTAGAAGACCCAAAAGGGTCTACAAAGAAACTACTAGAACTAATAAATGAATTCAGAAAAGTGGCAGGATATAAAATGAACACGCATAAATCAAAGGCATTTCTGTATATCAGTGACAAAACTTCTGAAACGGAAATGAGGAAAAACACCCCATTCACAATATCCTCAAAAAAAAATAAAATACTTGGGAATCAACCTAACAAAAGAGGTGAAAGATTTATACAATGAAAACTACAGAACCTTAAAGAGAGAAATAGAAGAAGATCTTAGAAGATGGAAAAATATACCCTGTTCATGGATAGGCAGAACTAACATCAACAAAATGACGATATTACCAAAAGTTCTCTATAGGTTTAATGCAATGCCAATCAAAATCCCAATGGCATTTCTTGTAGAAATAGATAAAGCAATAATGAAATTCATATGGAAAAATAAAAGACCCAGAATAGCAAAAGCAACTCTAAGCAGGAAGTGTGAATCAGGCAGTATAGCGATACCAGATTTCAAACTATACTACAGAGCAATAGTAACAAAAACAGCATGGTACTGGTATCAAAACAGGCGGGTGGACCAATGGTCCAGAATAGAGGACACAGAGACCAATCCACAAAGTTACAACTATCTTATATTTGATAAAGGGGCTAAAAGCATGCAATGGAGGAAGGATAGCATCTTCAACAAATGGTGCTGGGAAAACTGGAAATCCATATGCAACAAAATGAAACTGAATCCCCTTCTCTCACCATGCACAAAAGTTAACTCAAAATGGATCAAGGAGCTTGATATCAAATCAAAGACTCTGCGTCTGATAGAAGAAAAAGTTGGCTCTGATCTACATATTGTGGGGTCGGGCTCCAAATTCCTTAATAGGACACCCATAGCACAAGAGTTAATAACAAGAATCAACAAACGGGACTTACTTAAACTAAAAAGTTTTTTTCTCAGCAAGAGAAACAATAAGAGAAGTAAATAGGGAGCCTACATCATGGGAACAAATTTTTACTCCTCACACTTCAGATTGAGCCCTAATATCCAGAATATACAAAAAACTCAAAAATTAAATAATAAGATAACAAATAACCCCATCAACAAATGGGCCAAGGACCTGAACAGACACTTCTCAGAGGAGGACATACAATCAATCAACAAGTACATGAAAAAATGCTCACCATCTCTAGCAGTCAGAGAAATGCAAATCAAAACCACCCTAAGATACCATCTCACTCCAGTAAGATTGGCAGCCATTATGAAGTCAAACAACAACAAGTGCTGGCGAGGATGTGGGGAAAAGGGTATACTTGTACATTGCTGATGGGTCTGCAAATTGGTGCGGCCAATTTGGACAGCAGTATGGAGATTCCTGGGAAAGATGGGAATGGAACCACCATTTGACCCAGCTATCGCCCTTCTTGGACTATTCCCTGAAGACCTTAAAAGAGCGTACTATAGGGATACTGCCACATCAATGTTCATAGCAGCAGAATTCACAATAGCTAGACTGTGGAACCAACCTAGATGCCCCTCAATAGATGAATGGATTAAAAAATGTGGCATTTATACACAATGAAGTATTACGCAGCACTAAAAAATGACAAAATCATGGAATTTGCAGGGAAATGGATGGCATTAGAGCAGATTATGCTAAGTGAAGCTAGCCATTCCATGCCAAATGTCTTCTTTGATATAATGAGAGCAACTAAGAACAGAGCAGTGAGAAAGAGCAGGAGGAAAAGATTAACATTAAACAGAGACATGAGGTGGGAGGGAAAGGGAGAGAAAAGGGAAATTGCATGGAAATGGAAGGAGACCCTCAGTGTTATACAAAATTACATATAAGAGGTTGTGAGGGGAAAGGGAAAAAAAAAACAAGGGAGAGAATTAAATTACAGCAGATCGGGTAGAGAGAGAAGATGGGAGGGGAGGGGAGGGGGGATAGTAGAGGATAGGAAAGGTAGCAGAATACAACAGTTACTAATATGGTATTATGTAAAAATGTGGATGTGTAACCGATGTGATTCTGCAATCTGTATTTGGGGTAAAAATGGGAGTTCATAACCCACTTGAATCTAATGTATGAAATATGATATGTCAAGAGCTTTGTAATATTTTGAACAAGCAATAAAAAACATTTAGTGTTACTATTGAGATGTGTTTTTTATTTCCAGCCATATTTGTTTATTTTTGTTATTTAACTTTACTTGGTTTTCCTCTTTGATTAGTTTTTCTTTTAGTGTACTACCTCCCTCTGCTTGTTTTCATTGTTGTTTATAATTTCCTCTTCATGAAATATTTTGCCAAGGAAGTTTTTGTGTCAGTTTTCTAGCTGTAAATTCTTTTAACTTTTATTTATCATGGAAGGTTTTTTTTTTTTTTAAATTTAATCTTCGAATTTGAAGCTTAATTTTCCTGGATACAAGATTCTTCTTTGGAACCAATTATCTTTGAGAGTTTGAAATATGTTGTTTCAGGATCTTCTAGCTTTCAGGGTTTGTGTTGAACAATCTGCCATTATCCTAATTGGTTTACCCATATATGTAATATTTCTTTCTATTGTGGCTTTTAAAATTCTCTCCTTTTTCTGTATGTTGGGCATTTTCATTATCATATGTCTTGGTGTGGGTCTGTTGTGATTTTGCACATTTGGCATCTCTAGGCTTCTTGGATTTAGATTTCTATTTCATTCTTCATCTCTGGAGAGTTTTCTGATATTATTTCATTGAACAGTTTGTGCATTCCTTTGGTTTGGACCTCTATGCCTTCCTCTATCCCAATAACTCTTAAATTTGGTCTTTTTATGCTATCCCATATTTCTTGGATGTTCTGCTTGTGGTTTCTTATCAGTCTCGCTGTGCTGTCTACGTTCTTTTCAAGATGATATACTTTGTCCTCATTGTCTGATGTCCTATCTTCTATGTAGTCTACTCTGCTGGTGATACTCTCATTTGAGCTTTTAATTTGGTTTATTATTTCACTTCAAGGATTTATGGTTTTTTTTAACCTCTATCTCCCTGTAGAGGTAATCTTTTGCTTCTTGGATTTGTTTATGTAACTCATTGTCAAAGTGATCTTTCACTGTTTGTATTTGTTGTCTAATGTCCTCTTTGAGATTCCCAAACGTCTGATTCATGTATATCCTGAAATCTTTATCTGTCATTTTTTCTGCTGTAGATGTTCATTCTTCTGATATGTTGTCTTGAATTATTTGTGGTACTTTCTTTCCTTGTCTTTTCATGTTGCTCATATTTCCTTCCAGCTCTGTGGGACTGAGGTGTTATTGTTTTTACCCTATAGATTTGTAGTGCTCTTGTGTAGTTTCAAGATCTCTTCTTTGTAGGGAAGGACAATGTTAACAGTTCTCAATATTAACAATACATCACCTATGAGCAAATTTTTGTTATTATGACATTTATAGTTAGTCTCTGTCTAGAAATTTTGGATTCATTTATTATTTAAAATATGTCAGTAGTTTCATAAAAGGTGTACAGTTTCTGGTGGCAGATAGGAACTTGGGGTTGGGTGTAGGACATTATGTTTAGGTGGAAAGATGTGAGGGTATAGGGTTAATATATCTTAGCAACTTTGGAGGAGAACTCTAATGTAGAGGGTTAGTAGGAGAATAGAAGGAGGTAATTTAGCATAGACAAGTTTGTGGGAGTACAGTAGAATGCATAAAAGCAAACACATATATGTATTTAGAAAATTACACAAAGTAAAAATAGTAAAAATTAGGAGGTTGAAAGAGGAAGAGAGGGAGAAAGAAAAATAAAAAGAGAAAAAAGAGAGAGAAAGAAAAGTAAAAAAAAGAAAAAAGTGTGGGGGGCTTATGCAATTCCTCTATATAATATTATTCTGGTGACTCAGTTCTTAAAGTTCTATTTCATGCAAATTTACTGGTTTCACATATGTTGGGGTTGTGAGAACCAGAGGGGGAAGGGTTGAGGAGAAAGAAAGAGGATAAAATGGATGAAAAGAGGACAAACAAAACAAAACAAAAACAAAACAACAAAAAAGAAAAATGCTCTTAGAATTCTGTTTTCTTCTCTTCCAGTAGGTGGAGTTGTCTATTCCAAGCTTGAGTCTCTGCCCTCAGGGTGGTGGAGGTAACCAGTGTGAGAAGGCTTGAGCTCCTGCCTGGAGCCTCCCTAACCTTGGTCTCTTTGTGTTGCTCCTGGTTTTTAACCCCCTCCCCTCTCTTGCTTATTAGGTCTCAAATGCGGGACCTTTTGCTCTCAGCCCTTGGTTCACTCCAGGTGGGCAGCACCCTGGTCGCACTGTGCTCCTGTTCAACTGAGAGCTGTTTTTGTGTTGGATAGACACTGCACTGAGTTATCACAGCTGCGGGGGGAGGGGGAATTGGAAACCAGGTACCTGTTTAGTCGCATATCCATGCTGATAGCCATGCCCACAAGTTTTCCAAGATGGAGTCCATCTGTTTCCCGTGTTGCGGTGTCTGATGAGGTGGGGGGAGCTGAGATTTCCTTGTGCTGTGGCCAGAACTCTGTCTGGTGCCCTGCATGGGAGCGGAGTGTAGTCTGGTGTTCTGCAGCTTTGCAGAGGTGCTGATTTGGTGCTTCTGCTCTGTGGCTTGAGAGCCACATGAGTGTTCAAACTGTGGGCTTTGGGACTGGAGTCTGGAGTCTTGTCTGTGGACAAAGACTCTGCATTCTGCGAGGTATTTGCCACTCTCATTGATTCTGTGAAAATCCACTGTATGGGGTCCTGTCACATGCTCTGAGATGTTGTATTTCGTCAAGGCAAGACCCTGTGGAGAAGCTGTTTGACTGCTTTCTCAGATTCATGCACAGAGCAGCCAGAAAGGGTATCTCCTGTACTCTGCCATCTTGGATCTGTCTACTATTAATCTTTATGTTTACTATCACTACCTCATTTCTCACAGAGCCAAATATTATCTAAATTTAGTCACCATAGTTAAACAGTGTTTGTCTTTTTTTTTAATATTCTACATAGGATCCCCACATTTCTATCTAAAGTACATAAGTTCTATATGACTTCATATGCATCCCAGTACAACCAGTTTTAAAGGCTTAATTTTCTTTCAGTGTTTCCTTCATTCACTTCTAGGAGCCACTTTCATCCTCATTTTTTAAAACTATTTATTCTTTTTAGTTGTACATGACAATAGAATCCATTTTGATATAATTATACAAGCATGTAATATATATTATTCTAATACAGATTAAAGGAAATATCACTATTAGAAAATTTATAACATTATTTATTTCCCCAATTTATCTAGGAAGAAGTATAATGAAAGGAAATGGACAGATACACATTGACTTTGTGTAGGTGGTCTGGGCCCAAAGCCTCAGAGACAAGACCTGATTCATCTGAATATTTTCTTTACTCTGTCAACCTGAACCCTCAGCAAGACCTCAGGAAGTAGAAAAACACCTTTTTCTCCCTTCCTCCCTCTTCTCTTGCTCTTTTTATTCCTGTCTCTTCCCCTCCTTTTCCAATAATTATAAATCCTTCCTTCTTCCTTTTTAGAAGGCAGTTTCTGGTTGATTAGGTCCAGAGAAGATACCAACCAATACATACCATTAACTTCTTTTCAGGCTGAGAGATGAGTGAATTTTCCAGATATTTCATGTTTTGCCTTTTCTTCATGATACAACAGTTTGAAGGGTTGTAAGGTAACTTTCTCGCAGAAGTTCAACTCTCCAAAAGTTAGTAGATGATAATTAAGCACATCAGGATTGTTGTGAGACTGGTTATCACTAAGGCCTCAGCAGGGTATTATGACCTACTGATGACATCAGCACAAATGACCCAGCCAATATTCACAGTACTGTAACATCACTAAAGGCCATCATCTAAAGTGATACCTTTTATACAGATGAAATTCTATTGTTAACTTGAACTTTCATGCATTAAACTTTATTGAAAATTAGACTTTATACAAAAATTAGAGACAATATGGATTAAATAAAGGAAATTCTTCTATATATCTATGGACATGGCATTACTCAATCTCCCCAGTGGTGAGGATATAGCAGTACCACAAAGGTCAGGCTTAGCACCATGCTTGATTCATGGAAAATGTAAAGTTATATCTCATAAGTACTATTTACATTATGTAGGAGCCTAGGCATGTTGGAATGTAGGTGTGGGTCTGAGAACATCTCATATGTTCATATATGCCTACTGGTTATTGAATTTTCTCTGCTGCTGTCAACAGTCTCCGGTATCTTCACAGCCAGACTCATGCTCATATCTTCTGCCACTTTATCCCACCACGTGCACATTGGCAGGAAGAAGATAACCCCAGCTTCACCATGCTTAGTCTTTGTCAGGAACTCTCTTCTGGTCAAGCTCATATTTCTCACTCTACTGGATTCTGTACATGAGTCCAGTCTGTCTTCTACAAACATCTAGGTCTTCTACAGAGTTGGAGTTCTGAGGAACATTGCTTTATCTCCCACCCACTTTGGAATGTGCCTTGTCTTTTATTGTTCATATGTTTTTACTCTTAGTTGATAATTACCATGGCCCAGCCTCCTTTATTCTCCTTTACCTCAACAGGCTCATTCCTCTGAATGTTTTATTTAACGTGGCCACTGAATTAAAGGCACATTTATCAATAAAATTTCATCTTCTTAAGCTATTAAAATGTAAAAGCACAGAACAGATAATATCTTGCATGTATTAAATTGGTAAAAATGGGAGGGTAAAACTATCAAATGATTATCTGGATACAACCTACTGAGGAATCTTCATGAACTAAAATATTAACTTATGTGGCCATATTGGAGAATAATAAGCAACATTTCATAAAAGAAGAAAAGTAAGTAATCTAATACTTTATAATCTCACTTTATAAAGGGAGATTTATAGGATGATGTCCCTACCATTATGTTTTCTTTTGGGGCTTTGGATTTTAAACCTTCAACTAAAAAAATGAAAAAAATTTTGGAATTTATTAGTAAGGATAGAGTTCAAGGTGAGTAAAATATGCCATGCAAATGATCATCAGGATGGGACCAGTGATCAGGAATCAAAAAGAGAGTATAACTCAGTGAAATAATCATAAGTGCCTTCATGAACATGGTGATACATAACAATAAGGGTATTATTAAGTCAATAATTTATAATTTTTTTTAAAAACAGGACAAAAAATTCGACCTTGAAGTAAATGACTCACATAGGCCCAGGTCCATGGGTAAGGTTGTTCTTATTGTGTTAGTTTCTTACTGATTTCATAGAAAGTAAACAACATTTCATCACTTAACATCTTCTTGTTCCTGAGGTCAGAAACCCACTATGAGGCTTTAGGTCTAAAGAGTGTTAGCAGGACTGTTCCTGTCTGGAAGGTCAACCTGGGGATATTTCTATTTTTAGCTGCAATTTTTAGCTGTCATTCACATTCTTCATCTTCAACAGGCATCAGTCCAACATCTGCTTCCATGGTTGCAGCTCCCCCTTGATTGTACCTTCTTAACTGCCTCTCATAAAAGCCATCAGGAAGACCTTGACTGGACCCAGATGATCCAGGAAAATCTTCCCATTCAAAATACTTGACTTCATTTGCAGTCTTTTTTTCCATGTAAGGTCATATATTCATATGTTCCAGGAATTAGGAGGTTTATATTTGGAGAGTAGTTTCAGAGGAGAAGGTTTCCTTCTTCATCCTGGTATACCAAGATAAAAATTACAAGGTTTCAGAGAGAATTAACCTACAGTAAAATATAGTAGTATGAGTGGAAATCTGAAATTAAGCAAAAGGTTGGAATGACTTGACACAGCAATGACATAAATACATTGTATAAAACAAACAGAATAAAAGAAATATCACTTGAAAATTAAACATTAACACAAGGAATGAAATGGTCATTACAAAACAATGTTTTTTTGCTATAAAACTCAGGCAAACAGATTCATTAAGGAAGAATTCCAAGACAGGATGACAGGTCAATGTGAATAAAAGAATTTGGAGCTCTGCAAAATAGAGATGCTTAACAAGTGCATAACTGAATAAAAAACTGTCAGGGGCACTCTGAACAAGAGCTATGCACACACCTTTAAGTCCTGAGTAAAAAGGTACTGGACTGGTATTGCACCCTGAAATGCAAGTGGACTTTACCTCTGCTCCATAAGAAAGGAGCAGCTCTGGGAGTGGGCATAACCCAATGGAGTTGAATTACACCTATCTGTTTGTTATAATCCTACCCTTTTGCCCTTTTTTGGATAAAATGTTCCATGGATTAGCTCCCCCTATTAATAAAACCTGAGTTCAAGGCATGCTACCTCTCTTTCTTGCCTGCCTTGCCTTCTTTGTGGGAGCTGGGTCAGAGGGTCCATCACAGAACCCAAAGGGATTTTTGGTTCTTATATTTGGTCTTTTGATGCTGTCCCATAATTCTGGATGACACCCAAAGGGATGTCTTATGTGTCATTATTTCATGGGAGCCCAGTTCACCTGGAGTAACCCTGACTACTTTAGTCATGTATCATGAAAAATAACCTAATTGGAATCTGAAAGAAATAGAAGTGTAAAATTTAATATTTGATAAACAAATTTAGATAAAGTGAGGTGAAGAAAAGAGACAAAATATTATTTGAAATATACATATTTTTCATAACAGGCATTGAACCCAGAGGTACTTAACTACTGAGGCCATCCCCAGCACTTTTTATATTTAGAGATGGGATCTTCAGGAGTTGCCTACAGCCTCCTTAATTTGCTAAGGATGGCTTTCTTCTCATGATTCTCCTGCTTCGGCCTCCTGAGCTTCTGGGATTATAGGCATGAGCCACCATGCCCAGCTATAGAAATCATATTTAAATATTAAAGTCAGGCCCAGGTCCACCCACACTGTCCTCTGTAGGGCCCAGACACACAGCAGGCCTGTTCACCCCTTCCCCAGCAGGGCATACACTCACCACTTCTGACCAGTGGACTACTGCAGGAGCCAAGATCAAGCTCAGATCCACCCACACCCGCCTGTGCTGGACCCAGGTGCACAGCAGGCCCAGTCCACTCCTCCTCACATTGGGGAAGATACCCAACAGAGCCTAGACTCTTGTGCAGGACCACCCCTTCCAACCAGCAGACTACCAAGGGAGGTTAAGTCCAGTGGCCCAGATCCACCCATTCCACCTTATCCAGGTCCCAGATCCAGGATGCAGTAGCATTCATTGAGGGATGACAGCAGGGCCTGGAAGCTCAACATCAAGGTGAAGTACAGACAATCTGCATGGGTACTATAAGAATATAGGGTAGAAACTGTAATATCTCAAATCCATGCTGCAAAAAAGGAAGACACATAGACAACATGAAAAAACAAAGGAGGAAAGTGCCCCAAACAAACCAGGACACTATAATAACAGAACCCATGGACAGCGAAGTTGATGAAATGTCAGAGAAGGTTCATAATTGAAATGATCTGTGAATTAAAGAGTGATCTAAATGAGCAAATACAAGCAAAAATTGATTATCCAACAATGAAATAAGAGAGCAAATACAGGTAGCAAAATATTACTTCAAGAGAGAGATAGAGACCCTGAAAAAATCCCTAGAAATCCTTGAAATGAAGGATACAATAAATCAAATAAAAAACTTAATAGAAAGCATAACCAACAGACTAGATAACTTTGGAGAAAGAATGTCAGATAATGAAGACAAAGTATACAATCTGGAAAATAAAGTTGATCACATAGTGAAGCAAGTTAGAAACCATGAACAGAACATCCAAGTATTATGGGACAGCATCAAAAGACCAAATATAAGGGTTATTGGGATAGATAGGAAGGCACAGATTTTCAAACCAAAGGAATGCACAATCTCTTCAATGAGATGATATCAGAAAATTTCTCAAGCATGAAGAACGAATTTGAAAACCAAATAAAAGAGGCTTAACAAGAAACCAAATGTGCAAAATTACAATAGATATACACCAAGTCACATTATATTGAAAATGCCTAGCATAAGGAATAAGGAGAAAATATTAAAAGCCACAGAGTGAGGAATCAGATTACATAGAGGGGGAGACCAATTCGTATCTCAGCAGATTCTTCAACATAGACCCTCAAAGCCAGGAGATCGTGAAACAATATATAACAAGCCTTGAAAGAAAATGGATGCCAACCAAGAATCTTATATACAGCAAAATTAAGCTTTGGATTTGATGATGAAATAAAAACCTTCCATGATAAGCAAAAGTTAAAAGAATTTACAACTAGAAAGCCTGCACTACATTATTTTTGATATCTAAGGGAACAAAGAATATCAGGATGTAAAAACCAACGTGTAACCAAATCACATTAGCTTAAAAAACACAGGTCTATGTGAAGTACATGAGTCATTCATTTTTATTCATGTAATATGTGTAGTAATAAGAATGAACAAGTTAGACTCACCATGACATGGATGAGGCTTTCACATATAATGGGTGAAAGGAACCAGAAACAAAGTATAAATGTTGTATTTCTCTTACAAATTAAAAACAAACAAGCAAACAACAACAACAACAACAACAACAAAAGAGTCAACAACTTTAGGGTCATTTAGAAATCAAAGTAATTATTTTTGGATTTAGGATAGAAGCCAAAATTGAACATTGAGAATTCATGTGAATGTGATAGTTTGTTGGAAGTTGAGATATGAGGGTAGGGAGTGGAGATGGGACTACGAAGAATTAATCATGATGGTATTATCTATGAAAATACATGAATGTGGTGTGTTCTTGGATTGAGTGTGTCAAGTTCAGCTATTGAGGATCCTTCTACTATGAGCCTGTTTGAAACTGTTCACACCCTTCTAACAATCCAACATTTGTTCTGCTGGCTCATGCTGTCATATTGTTCATAGATGTTAATAGTTTTTTATATTAATCTTGTCTTTTTAGTCCACCTCTTCTCCACAGTTCCAAACAACTTTCTGTAGATTCAACATGCCTGAAAAAATATGTACATGTAAGAAATGTGGTTCTTGTTTGGTGTTCATGTTTATTTATCTATCCTTAAGCATACAGTAAAAGTCAACTATGTGAAATTCTCATTGAACATTTATGGTTTCCATGTACATGGATATCAAACTGATTCCTTGTGGGAGACCAACCTCGCATGTAACTAACTTAACTCCCCTGCTGGGTGATGTGGCATCAGGCACCCGGGCTACTAGACTGCCCCACTCTTCTAGGGTTCGAGTGATTTGTGTTTTTGTGTCTGGGTGTGTCTTGCTACAGCCCCATGGGTGGAGCTATGCTCACCTGTTCCTTTGTAATATAACCCCTTGCCCTGTTTAGGGTAGAATCTTCCATGGAAGTGCCTTGTGTCCCCTTCTCTTACTGTGCCCTTGGGTGTGGCCTACCCAGATGTCAACCTGCTGATGGTGGACATCATAAAGATAGACTCAGCCCCCTGAAACCTGACCCCTTGCCTCTTTTGAATAGCTTCTCCTCAATAAAAGGGGTCAGCGCATGCTCGCTCTCTCTCTCTCTCTCTCTCTCTCTCTCTCTCTCTCTCTCTCTCCCCCCCTGTGGACCCTTAAGGTCAGAGGAGCCATCACAGAGACCCCAATAAAAAAGGCATTTGTGTCTTTTGTGTGGTTATTTTGTGCAGACCAAGTAGCCCAGTTCAACTGGGGGTGACCCCTGAGCCTTTTAGTTGAGAGAACAGAAACATGGCAATTCCTATTACTAAATATTTTAAATATAGAGCAATATTCATTGTGTTAATGCATGCTATGGATGACTGTGTTTGCATGTGTCATTTGTTCTGGAACAGAGACTGCTATATTTCTTCTGTCAACCTGGGCATACTATGGTGTTATATTTATCAAGCTTCCTTATACTTAGCTCTGATCATATGATTGAGCTTTCTACAACTGGAAATGAGTGGAAGTCACATGTGTCATGGCAAGGCATGGCCATATAGAATCCAACATTTCTCCTTGCTCTTTCTTTTATAGCTGACTGGGATGTTGGTTATCCAAGATTGCCTAGAAAGCTCTACGCTCATGATGAAAAAGTTTTCTTCCATCCTGGTATATGAATGATAAATTATACCATGTAGGACAGTTATCATTTCCACCTGCTTCATGCTCTGAATCACTATTTAAATAAGAAGGATATTCCTCATAGTAGTTACTATTACCTGGCTGCTCTTAGGAAGTCATAGTGTAAAATGTTTTTGAGAGGTAAATAATCTCACTTGGTATACAATAAGTGGATGATTATGGTAGATGTAAATATATATATTCTCCTAGCCTATTTATGTGTTTGATATGTGTGTATCCACTATACACACAGATATAAATAGGTGTATGCGCTTGGTTTGTCTCAGATTGTACTCAGTAGCATCTTGAATACATACTGATTTTATTGAAGATCTCTGACTACAACTTCCCTCTCCAGGTCTCTCCAAGTGACCATTAAGAAAACACACAAACCTAAAACTTCATTAAAAATATCAGATTATCCTTAGAAAATTTTGTTAAGAATATAAGGTTGTCCTTAGAAATATGAACCACAATTTGGAATTATGCTTTGGTTCCTATTTTTCCCTTACCACCACTAAAAATGGTCCTATTCCATAGGAGCAATTTGTTCACAGTCAATCTATATATTTGCCACCACTATCTCATTTCCTATAAATAGTCAAATCTTATCTCACTTTAGTCATCATGGTTAAACAGAGTTTGTTTATGTCATTTTCTCTTTACATTTCACTTAGAATCTCTACACTTCTATCTTATAGTCTGAAACAAAACAATTTTTACTCCTGAGTATATAAATTCTATATGACTTTATATGCATTCCCGTACAACTAGTTTTAAAGTGTTTAATTTTCTTTCAATATTTCCCTTATTTATAATAGCCACTTTAATCCTCATTAAAAAGAAAAATTACTATTAGAAAAATGTAAACACTATTTCCCTAATTTAATTAGGAAGAAATCTAATGAAAGAAAATTGATGTGTATGGTGTCTCTGTCTAGGTGGCCTGGGCTCAAAACCACAGAGATAATACTTGGATCATCTACATATTTCCTTTACTCCCAGAAAACCTGGGTCCTCTGGAAAATCTCAGAAACCAGAAAAACACACTTTCTCCCTTTCTCCATCCTTCAGTACCTTCTTTTGCTCTTTTTATTCCCCTCATCCCCCTTCTCCTCCTAACTAGAAATCCTCCTTTCTTCCTTTTTAGAAGGCAGTTTGCAGTTATAATTAGGCCAAGAGATGCAACACATACTCCTTGACTTCTTTGCAGGCTGAGAGATGAATGCATTTTGCAGATATTTCCCTTTTCTTCATGGTGCAAATCTTTGGGGGGTAACTCAGATCAGGTAACTTTCTCTCAGAAGCTCAACTCTCCAAAAGTTAGCTGATGATGACAAAGAATCGTATCTGTACCTGAAGAACAAATACAAAATGGAGCAAGACTGAATTACTGTCCTGAGCACTGCTCAGTACAGCATTAGGGCTGTTATGAGACCAGTTATCACTAAGGCCTCAATGGTGTATTATGACCTATTGATGACATCACACTGTCCAATGACCCATGCAGTATTCACAGTACTGCAGCATTGTTAAAGGCCATCATCTAAGGTGATACTTTTTATACAGTGGAAATTTTATCATTAAATTGACCTTTCATAGATTGCACTTTATATCAAAATTACAGACAATATGAAATTCTTCTTTGCAGCTGTAGACACTGCATTACTTAATCTCCCCAATGGTGAGAGAGATTCAGGCTTATTGCCATGCTTGATTCATTGAAAAAGTGAAAGCTATATCTCATTAGTACTATTTACATTAGGTAGAATCCTAGGTGATAAGCATGCTGGAATATAGGTGTGGGTTTGAGAACATTCCATCCATTCATACACCCCTAGCAGTTATTGAATGTCCCCTCCTGCTGGCACAGTCTCCTTTATCTTTTCAGCCAGACTCATTCTTCTGCCACTCTCCTCATCACTTCTGCATTGGCAGGAAGAAGACAACACCAGCTTCACCAGACCTAGTCTTTGTCAGGAATTCTATTCTTGTCAAGCCCATATTTTTTATTCTACAGGATTCTGTCCTTGAACCCAGTCTGTCTTCTGAAAACATCAAAGTTCTATATAGTGTTTGAGCTCTGAGGAAGCTCTATTTTACCTCCCATCCATTTTGCAATGCCCTGTGTCTTTAAGAGTCCATGTTTTTACCCTTAGTATTAATAATTACCATTGCCTAGCCTCCATTACCTCCTTAGTCTCCTTCCTATGGAAGTTCTCCTACTTACCACTGAATAAGAGGCACAATTATCAGTAATATTACAGCTTTTTAAGCTATTTTAAAATGTAAATGCTAAAATAAGATACTATTTTGCATGTATCAAATTGGTAAAAATGGGAATGTAAAACTATACCAAATGATTATTTGAATAAAACCCAATAAGGAATCTGTCTGAACTAAAATGTTGATTTATGTGGCAATATTGGAGAAGGATATGGAAACATTTTATGAAACAAGAAAATAACCCACTACTTTATAATCTCAGTTTATAACAGGAGATTTGCAAGGATGGTATCCCTAGAATTCTTCTTCTTTGGGGGTTTTGTATTTTATTTTATTATTTTTTTTGGGGGGGTTTGTATTTTAAGCCTCCAACTTTAAAAAGAATGAATACAAAAATTTGGTGGGTAACTGAAATGAAATTCATTACTAACTATAGATGTAAAGCTGAGTAAAATATGCCATATGAAGGAGCATCAGGAGGGACCAGTGATCAGGAATCAAAAGAAAGCACAACTCAATCAAATAATCCCAAGTTTTTTCATGAACAGGCTGCTACACAATACTAAGGGTATTATTAACACAATAATCTATAATTTTTAACAGGGCAAAAAATAATATTTTACCTCAAATATGACTAATGCTTATGTCCATGGGAAACAGTTGTTCTTATTGTGTTAGTTTCCTACTGCTTTTATAAAAAAATTATCAATTCTTTTTGCTTAAAACATATATGTATTATCCTGTATTTCTTGAGGTCAAAATCCAAAATTCTAATTTCTTGAGGGGCTTGAGGACTTAAATCAAGGTGTCAGCAGGACTGATCCTGTCTGGATGCTCAACTTGATAATATTTCCATTTTCCATTGTAGGTTCCAGAGCTGGCCGCAATCCTTAGCTGTTGTTCATGTTCTTCATCTTCAACGGGCATCAGTCCAACATACACTTCTGTGGTCACAGCTCCACTCTGATAGACACTTTCTTAGCTGCCTGTCATAAAGGCCATTATGATGACCTTCACTGTACCCAGATGATCCTGGAAAATCTTCCTATTCAAAATCCTTGACTTCATTATATCTGCAAAGTCTTTGCAAGGTCACATATTCATAGGTTCCAGGGATTAATAGGCTTACATTTGGGGAAGGGCATGGTCAGAGGAAAGGGTTCTTTCTTCATCCTGCTCTTCCAAAATAAATCACAAAGTTTCAGAGAGAATTCAGCTTAGTAAAATACAGTAGTATGAGTGTGGAAACCTGAAATTGAGCAAAAATTTGGAATGAATTACACAGCAATGATAACACATATTGATTAGGACAGAACAGCATGAAAGAAACAAAATGTTACTTAAACATTATCACAAGAAATGAAATGGTTCTGTAGTTTTCGTTGTATAGTTCTTTCACCTCTTTTTTTAGGTTGATTCCCAAGTATTTTATTTTATTTTTTTTGAGGATATTGTGAATGGGGTGGTTGTTCTCATTACCATTTCAGAGGATTTGTCACTGATATACAGGAATACCTTTGATTTATGCGTGTTGATTTTATATCCTGCCACTTTGCTGAATTCATTTACTAGGTCTAATAGTTACTTGGTAGACCCTTTTGGGTCTCCTAGGTGTAGGATCATGTCATCCACAAATAGTGATAATTTAAGTTCTTCTTTTCCTATCTTTCTGCCTTTAATTTCTTTCATCTGTCTAATTGCTCTGGCCAGTGTTTCGAGAACTATGTTGAATAGAAATGGTGAGAGAGGGCATCCCTGTCTTGTTCCAGATTTTAGAGGGAATGCCTTCAATTTTTCTCCATTAAGAATGATGCTAGCCTGAGGCTTATCATAGATAGCTTTTACAATGTTGAGGTATGTTCCTGTTATCCCTAGTTTTTCTAGTGTTTTGAAAATAAAGGGATGCTGTACTTTGTCAAATGCTTTTTCTGCGTCTATCGAGATGATCATATGGTTCTTATCTTTAAGTCTATTGATGTGGTGAATAACATTTATTGATTTCCATATATTGAATCAGCCTTGCATCCCAGGGATGAATCCTACTTGATCATGATGGACGATCTTTTTGATATGTTTTTGTATCCGATTTGCCAGAATTTTATTGAGGATTTTTGCATCTATGTTCATTAGAGATATTGGTCTGTAGTTTTCTTTCTTTGAAGTGTCTTTGTCTGGTTTAGGAATCAGGGTGATGTTGGCCTCGTAGAATGAATTTGGAAGTTCTCTCTCTTTTTCTATTTCCTGAAATAGCTTGAAAAGTATTGGTATTAGTTCTTCTTTAAAGGTTTTGTAAAACTCTGCTGTATACCCATCCAGTCCTGGGCTTTTCTTGGTTGGTAGTCTTTTGATGGCTTTTTCTATTTCCTCAATTGATATTGGTCTGTTTAGGTTGTGTATATCCTCCTGACTCAATCTGGGCAGATCATATGACTTAAGAAATTTATCAATGCCTTCACTATCTTCTATTTTATTGGAGTATAATGTTTCAAAATAATTTCAAATTATCTTCTGTATTTCTGTTGTGTCTGTTGTGATATTGCCTTTTTCATCCCGTATGCTAGTAATTTGAGTTCTCTCTCTTCTTCTCTTCTTTAGCATTGCTAAGGGTCTGTCTATCTTATTTATTTTTTCAAAGAACCAACTTTTAGTTTTGTCTATTTTTTCAATTGTTTCTTTTGTTTCAGTTTCATTGATTTCAGCTCTGATTTTAATTATTTCTTGCCTTCTACTACTTTTGCTGTTGTTTTGCTCTTCTTTTTCTAGGGTTTTGAGATGAAGTGTGAGGTCATTTATTTGTTGTTTTTTTCTTTTTTTGAGGAATGAACTCCAAGCAATGAATTTTCCTCTTAGAACTGCTTTCATTTTGTCCCATAGATTCTGATATGTTGTGTCTGTGTTTTCATTTATCTCTAAGAATTTTTAAATTTCCTCCTTGATGTCTTCTGTAACCCATTGATCATTCAGTAACATATTGTTCATTCTAAAAATGATACAGGATTTAGGATTTTTCCTTCCTTCTTTCCAGTTTCATTCCATTATGATCAGATAAGATGCATGGTATTATCTCTACTCCTTTATAATTTCTAAGAGATGCTCTGTGACATAATATACCTTGTTCCTGGATAGGCAGAACTAATATCATTAAAATGGCCATATTTCCAAAAGTACTCTATAGGTTTAATGCAATGCCAATCAAAATCCCAATGGCATTCCTCACAGAAATAGAAAAAGCAATCATGAAATTCATCTGGAAAAATAAAAGACCCAGAATAGCAAAAGCAATTCTAAGCAGGAAGAGTGAAACAGGCAGTAGAGCGATACCAGATTTTAAACTATACTACAGAGCAATAGTAACAAAAATATCATGGTACTGGTACCAAAACAGGCAGGTAGACCAATGGTACAGAATAGAGGACACAGAGCCAATCCACAAAATTACAACTACCTTATATTAGACAAAGATGCCAAATGCATGCAGTGGAGAAAGGATAGCATCTTAAACAAATGGTGCTGGGAGAACTGGAAATCCATATGCAACAAAATGAAATTGAATCCCTTTCTCTCACCTTGCACAAAAGTTAACTCAAAATGGATCAAGGAGCTAGGAATCAAACCAGAAACTCTGCATCTAATAGAAGAAAAAGTTGGCCCTAATCTCCATCTCATGGGGTCAGGCTCCAAATTCCTTAACAGAACACCTATAGCACAAGAGTTAAAATCAAGAATCAACAAATGGGACATACTCAAACTAAAAAGTTTTTTCTCAGCAAGAGAAATAATAAGAGAGGCAAATAGGAAGCCTACATCTTGGGAACAAATATTTACCCCTCACACTTCAGATAGAGCTCTAATCTTCAGAGTATACAAAGAACTCAAAAAATTAAACAACAAGAAAACAAATAACCCAATCAACAAATGGGCCAAGGATCTGAACAGACACTTCTCAGAGGAGGATATACAATCAATCAATAAATACATTAAAAAATGCTCACCATCTCTAGCAATCAGAGAAATGCAAATTAAAACCACTCTAAGATACCATCTCACTCCAGTATGAATGGCAGCCATTATGAAGTCAAACAATAACAAGAGCTGGTGAGGATGTGGGGAAAAGGGTTCACTTGTACATTGCTGGTGGGACTGCAAATTGGTTCAGCCAATTTGGAAAGCAGTATGGAGATTCCTTGGGAAGCTGGGAATGGAACCACCATTTGACCCAGCTCTTCCCCTTCTTGGACTATACCCAAAAGACCTAAAATGAGCATACAACAGGGACACAGCTACATCAATGTTCATAGCAGCACAATTCACAATAGCTAGACTGTGGAACCAACCCAGATGCCCTTCAATAGATGAATGGATAAAAAAATGTGGCATTTATACACAATGGAATATTACTCAGCACTAAAAAATAACAAAATTATGACATTTGCAGGGAAATGGATGGCATTAGAGCAGATTATGCTAAGTGAAGCTAGCCAATCCCTAAACAACAAATGCAAAGTGTCTTCTTTGATATAAGGGGGTGACTCAAAACAGAGCAGGGAGGAAGAGCATGAGAAGAAGATTACCTTTAAATAGGGATGAGAGGTGCATGGGAATGGGAGAGAGAAGGGGAATTGCATGGAAGATGGTAGGAGACCCTCATTGTTATGCACAATTACATATAAGATGGGGTGAGGGGGAAAAAGATATATAGAGAGAAACATGTCACAGTAGATTGGGTAGAAACAGGTGATGGGAGGGGTGGGGAGGGGAGGGGGCATAGGAAGGGTAGCAGAATACAATAGACACTAGTATGGCCCTATGTATAAACATGGCCTGTATAACCAATGTGATCCTGCAATCTGTACATGTGGAAAAATAAGATTACGTACCCCATTTGAATCAAATGTATGATATGTCAAGATCATTGTAATTTTTTTGAGCAACTAATAAAAAAAAGAAAAAAAAGAAATGAAACGGCAATTTCAAAAGAATGTTTCATGCTAAAAACTCAGGTAAACAAATTTAATAATGAATAAATGCAAGACAGGATGACTGGTCAACATGAATAAAAGAATTTGGAGAGTTTGTAGATCTGGAAAATAGAGATACTAAACAAGTGCATAACTGAATAAGTAACCTAATAAGAATCTGAAATATAAGGAAGCATAGATCTTAACATTTGATAAATAATTTTAGATAAAGTAAGTTGAAGAAAAGAAAAACATATAATTTGACACATTTTTGTATCAGAAATTTAACTCAGGGGTGCTTAACCACTGAACCACATCTCTAGCCCCTTTCATGTTTTATTTTGAGACGGATCTTGCTAAATTGCTTAGGGCCTCAGCATGCTGTTGAGGCTGGCTTTGAACTCATGAAACTCCTGCCTCAGACTCTCAAGCAGCTGGAATTCCAGGTATGCACCACTGCACCTGGCCAAAGAAAACATCTTTAAAAAGAAAAATCAAAGAATGCAACAAAGTAATAATTATAGCTTCTGACAAAAAATATATTAACAACTTAAATATGTAATATAGCCAACTCAAAAATAAATGTAAATGTCAAGAAATAAAATAAACCCAAATTTCAGTGTTAGAACACAGGGAAACCTTGACCAGAATCATCTTGGAATGCAGGTAGAAGTACAACAGTGTGGGAATTAGTAATTATTTAATTTTTGAAGAATAAATTCTGTTTCACTTTTTATCTTTCCTTCTTAACACATGATACCTTTATGAGCTTTATTGATGTATAATTGTTATTCAATAAAGCAACTTATTTTAGGTATATATTGAATGGGTCTGATTCTGATACCCATTTGGCCTTCTATTTATAGACAAAGAGAAGTATGATATTCCTCTGGGATAATATCTAACTCATGTTGAGAATAGAGAAATAAATCAATACCACAAAGCCAAAGGTTAACTATTTTCTCTAATATGCAAATGATAACTCACAATAAGGTGGGGGCACTAGGGAAGAATAGTGTTACCTTAGATTAGGTGGAGGGAAGTGATGGGAGGGGAAGGGAAGAGATGTGGGGATAGGAAAGATAATAGAATGAAACAGACATTACACTCAGAAAAATGCAATTATATCCCATCTATGTATGACATATCAAAGTGCATGAATGCAATCTATTGTCATAAAACAAAAAATTTTTAAAAATAATCACTATTAAATTTTCAAATTATTAGTTTTTAATAACTTTTGAATTTCAATTTTAATATGTATTAGTTATACAAAATCACTAGTTCATGATAAGAGCAAAATAAAATAATATTAATCTGTGAAAAAAGTTTGGAAAATTTTGCATAGTTTTTCATTTTTGGCCAAGTACCTCCTTTTGTAAGCACATTTCTTAATAATAGGTAAATTGCAAAAGTTTCTGATGTTTTAAGGAAGAGACTGTAAGAGACCTAATGAATGCATTTGTTTTCCTTTCTTCTTATTAAAACAAGAAAAAGTTTTATTTATCTGAGTTTCCATTAGCTCAGCCATGCCAGACCCACTACCTGCCCAACCTCACCAGATTATTTTTTTGTTGGAGGCAACATAATTACTGAATTTATATTTATACTACAGAGCTATACTAACAAAAATTGCATGATCCCAAAACAGACATGTAGAGTAATGGTGTAGAATAGAAGTCACAGAGACAAATCCATACCCATGGGGTCTTTTGATCCTTGACAAAAGTGCCAAAAGCATACACTGGAGAAAAGACAGCCTCTTAAACAAATGGTGCTAGAAAAACTGCTAATGCATATGAAAAAGAATGAAACTGGATCCCTATAATTTCACTCTGCACAAAAATCAACTCAACATGTATTGAAGACCTAGGAATTAGACCAGAAAGTATTTACTCCTAGAAGAAAACAGGGCCAACACTCCAGCATATAGACACAGGCAACAACTTTCTCCATAGAATGCCTAAAGCTCAGAAATTAAAAACACCTCTTCACAGCAAAGTAAACAATTAAAAATGTGGGTGAAAACCTACAGAATGGGAGAAAATCATTGCTAGATACTCCAAGGAGGTGAACGATGAAAGGTCTTTTGATAAAAAAGGGATACAAAGTTCAAGCCACATGTCAATAGAATAGTAGAATTATTGTGAAAAACCATGCCTTTATCAAGATCAACCCACTCAGACTGATAGGGTGTCTGATAACTCACATTTTAGCATCACATAGAGCTCTCAAGTACTCACTAGATGTTATGGTTTGGATGTTATATGGGCCCCAAAAGCTCATATGTGAGGCAATTAAAAACATTTAGAGGAAAAATGATTGGATTATCAGAGTCTTAACCTAATCAGTGAATTAATCTCATGATGACATTAAGTGAGTGGTAACTGAAGGTGGGTAGGGTGTGGCTGGAGGAGGTGGATCATTGGAGCATACATTTTGGGGTGTATATTTTGTATCTGGAGATCTCTCTCTCTCTGTCTCTCTGTCTCTCTCTCTCTGTCCTTTCTGATCATCATGCAAGCTGCTTTCTTCCAACATAGTCTTCTGCCATGATGTTCTGTTGTAATTTTGTATATTTGGAGTCCTGCATGCCTCCAGTATTTGGTTTTCATTTGATTCTTAAAGTTTGGAAAATTTTCTAATAGTATTTCATTGTAAAGTTTGTTCATTCCTTTAATTTGTAGTTCAGAGCCTTCATCTATCTTGATGAATCTCAGATTTGGCCTTTTAATGATATCCCATATTTCTTGAATATTCTTTTCATAGTCTCTAAAAAATCTTTTCTCTATAGTCAACATTATTTTTAATATTATACATTTTGTCTTCAGTGCCTGAAAATCTACCTTCTACATGTTATAGTCTGTTGGTGATGCTTTCCATGGAATTTTTAACTTGGTTTACTTATTTCTTCATTTTTTGAGGATTTCAAATTGATTCTTTTTCAGGATTTCTAGCTCCTTATTGAAGTGATATTTCACTTTTTGTATTTTATCTCTGCTATGACTCTGTACAACATCTTTTTCTGCATAGAACAGTTTAACTATAAACTTTCTAAATTCCTTCTCTGACATTTCCTCCACTGTGGTGTCAATGAAGTCAGTTTGTGTTCATGGACTGTTTGTGGTGGATTGTTCCCTTGCCTTTTCATATTTTTTCTGTGTCTACACATTTACCAGTTTGTGTTGGAAGTAGCAGAGATTCTACCCTATGGACTTGTAATGTTCCCATAAATTTCCAGTACCTCTAAGATTAGGGGGAGAAAAATAATAGCTACAACCAGTGCAAACAACATACAGCATTAAATTAAATACTTAGTTCCTACTATGACATCTACAATGATAATTGGCATAATAAACAGAAATGGTAGGGTCAGAAATTTTCATCAGTTAAAACAGTAAGTCATTATGTGTTTTATTTGGCATTAAATCAAACAATAGGTGTCATCTATGGCATAATGACACAGTATTAATATTTGCAACAGCTGGGGCTGGGGATGTGGCTCAAGTGGTAGCGTGCTCGCCTGGCATGCATGCCGCCTGGGTTTGATCTTCAGCACCACATACAAACAATGATGTTGTGTCCACCGAAAACTGAAAAATAAATATTAAAAATTCTCTCTCTTTAAAAAAATATTTGCAACAGCGTTAATGGTGGGGCAGGTGTTATATAAACTAACTCATGCTAGAAGATGTTAAGAATAGAGATAATTAAGAAAAAAGTGAGCTAGGTTTGTAGAAAAGAGTTTACAATTTCAAAAGTTTTGAATAGAAATAATGCAGAAGAGATGTAGGATGTGATGGTTATTTGGGAGGAGAGGAAAATAGAAGTAAGAAATTAAAGGAAGAGTGAAAGAGAAAATAGAATTTGGTTAATAGCAAAAGAAAAGAGAGAAAAGGAAGAGAAACAGAAATGAAAAGCTATACAAAATGTACCCAAATATACTAATCAAAAGTGCGTGCATGCGCGCACGCATGCACACACACACACACACACACACGGGGGGTGGGTGGGAGAGGGAGAGATAAGAAAAAAGGAGATTCTTGATGAAAAATTAAGAAATTTTTTCCATCAAGATGGTTAAGATAGTCACTAAGGATATATGTTCACTGTCAATGTCCAACTATCTTTCTTTCAATTTCTTCTTGAGGTATGTACTGATCATGACAGTAGAGGCCATGGGTTTTTAAAACCTTCCTCTTTTTATGTTGCTCACCCAGTTGCCAGTTGGAGTTCAAAAATTTTCAGCTTCTTTTCTTGGCAGTATGAGTTAGGATGAGATAAAAAATTTGGAGTTTTGTTTGCACAGACTAGATTGATGCACTTTTAGGGTGGGGCCACTGCAGAGTTCTGTGGGAGGATTTCCTGTAGGTGGAATTTCTGTAGGTGGTGCTTAGGTCTAGTCAGAACCCAGGTGCTTTGTTTGGTGGGATTAGATCAACACACCTGTACAGTCTGGCATTTGCCCATCTCCACTGGGAGAGTATACCCCAGGAGTCTCCCCAAAGTTCCACTTTTGGGGTGTAGGATTAAATCTTTGACTCCTTTCTACTACCTGTGGACACTTGCTTTCCAGGTTCCCCAGGCTTGGTTCCTGAGTGTAATCACACCCACATGTTCAAATTCCTGGCCCACTTCAGCTGGTCCTGTGAGCCACCAGACATAAAGGAGGAAGGGAGCTGGTCTTCCTTCATCTCTCTCTGACTTGTATTCACCTGGGTAAAATACTCTCCATGCCTGTTTTGCTCTCATTTTGTTAGATACAGTCTGGGTCATAGGGCAGGTGCCTGCCAGGCAGACCTTGTGTTAGACCCAGTTCAGATCTCCCAATTCCATAGTTGCCGTTGAAGCATTCTTGCCTCAAGATGACTCCTGCATTGACTCTCCATAAACAGTTGGGAACACTGGGCACTCTCTATGTGTAAAACAGTCTGTGGATCAGCTTAGTGCAGCCTGTCCCTTCAATTTCAGGGTTTTTGATATTGTCTGTCTTTTGTGCTTAACAGTGGTTTTCCTCAATTCCTGTTGTAGCATCATCGCTACTGCTATTGCCACTGTGACTACTACCAATGTGACTCCAATGTTGTCTTTTGCCTTCATTTAAAGAACCCAAATTTCTAAGTCCCTAAGGCACTCTGACTCTCCAATATTGATTTTTAGTGAAATCTCTCTTATGCCCATCTTGCTGAACAGCCATATTCCCACTGCTAGAATCGTAGGTCACAGAATAACAAGAAATACAGCTTTTGTCTACCCTGCCATGCTGATTATCTGAGAGTCTTGCAATATTGAAAGTCCAAGGTTCACTCACCACCTATTCCAATAGTTCAAAATGAGAGGTACAGGACTTCCATGTTGGGATTGGGCCTCAGGATTTCAACAAGAGTGGGAAATCAAAATTTGAGTGAAAGAGAGTAATTGAGCATGGCAAGCACAAGTGGTGAGGCAGTTCAGCAGAACACTGAGCTGCAGGAGGTCTTGACAGTGGGGACTTGATCATAAGGTTAAAATGGATAATGCATTTTTGGCACTCGGCATGAATACATTGAATGGCAATTTAAAAACTTGAGCAAATATAGCTTACAGAATTTCAAAATTCAATCTATGAGTGTGACACAAAATTAAGACATATAATCCAAACTAAAGACTACACAGTGAATATATAATGTTTTTATTTTCTCAGGAGAAAATATCTTCTTTAGGGAAATAGCTGGTCACATGGGTAGGAAATTTGATCCAAGTGGGGTGAATCACTCCATTGCCTTATCATTGGTTATGAACCCAAATAGGACCACTGATAATTCATATGATATATTTCTCTGTGAAATATTGAAAATGGTGTTAATTATTAAAAATGTGTTTCCATCTATCAGAGAATTATCATGTGCTGATTTTGGTAGAATACATCATTCTACTGCCACCTTCTGGAAAATCAGGGTATATAAAATAAATGGCCTCTATGATTAAAAAAAAATTACACCTAGAGCAGCAGCTTTTCACCCTACCAACACATCACAGTAATGGGCTGAAGTGCATGTCTATGACCCATGCTAGGTCAATCAAAATCCTCTCCTGGCTGCTTGTTGTGATCACCTTTTTGCTAGTTGCAAAGTTGTGAAAATGTAAGCTTGCACTCACCAGTGACCAGGGTTCAACTGCTCAATCCTCAAAAAGGAGATGGGATATACTGAGAAAAAAATAGTTCTGATAGTTCTAGAATTTCTGGCTCCAAATTGTACTTGAAAATTTTTTTTATTATTATTAGTTGTTCAAAACATTACAAAGCTCTTGACATATCATATTTCATACATTTGGTTCAAGTGGGTTATGAATTCCCATTTTTCCCCCGTATACAGATTGCAGAATCACATCAGTTACACATCCACGTTTTTACATACTGCCATATTAGTTTCTGTTGTATTCTGCTGCCTTTCCTATCCTCTATTATCTCCCCTCCCCTCCTATCTTCTCTCTCTACCCCATCTACTGTACTTCATTTTTCTCCCTTGTTTTTTTTCCACTTTCCCTCACTTCCTCTTATATGTAATTTTGTATAACGATGAGGGTCTCCTTCCATTTCCATGAAATTTTCCTTCTCTCTCCCTTTCCCTCCCACCTCTCGTCCCTGTTTAATGTTAATCTTCTTCTCATGCTCTTCCTCCCTGCTGTGTTCTTAGTTGCTCTCCTTATATCAAAGATGAATTTGGCATTTGTTTTTTAGGGATTGGCTAGCTTCACTTAGCGTAATCTGCTCTAGTACCATCCATTTCCCTGCAAATGCCATGATTTTGTCATTTTTTAGTGCTGAGTAATTCTCCATTGTGTATAAATGCTACATTTTTTTTAACCATTCATCTATTGAAGGGCATCTAGGTTGGTTCCACAGTCTAGCTATTGTGAATTGTGCTGCTATGAACATCGATGTAGCAGTATCCCTATAGTATGCTCTTTTAAGGTCTTTAGGGAATAGTCCGAGAAGGGGGATAGCTGGGTCAAATGGTGGTTCCATTCACAGCTTTCCAAGGAATCTCCATACTGCTTTTCAAATTGGCCACACCAATTTGCAGTCCCACCAGCAAGGAACAAGTGTACCCTTTTCCCCACATCCTCGCCAGCACTTGTTGTTTGACTTCATAATGGCTGCCAATCTTACTGGAGTGAGATGGTATCTTAGGGTGGTTTTGATTTGCATTTCTCTGACTGCTAGAGATGGTGAGCATTTTTTCATGTACTTGTTGATTTTTTGTATGTCCTCCTCTGAGAAGTGTCTGTTCAGGTCCTTGGCCCATTTATTGATTGGGTTATTTGTTTTCTTATTGTTTATTTTTTTGAGTTCTTTGAATACTCTGGATATTATGGCTCTATCTGAAGTGTGAGGAGTAAAAATTTGTTCCCATGATGTAGGCTCCCTATTTACTTCTCTTATTGTTTCTATTGCTGAGAAAAAACTTTTTAGTTTGAGTGAGTCCCATTTGTTGATTCTTGTTTTTAATTCTTGTGCTATGGGTGTCTTATTAAGGAATTTGAAGCCTGACCCCACAGTATGTAGATCAGAGCCAAATTTTTCTTCTATCAGACGCAGAGTCTCTGTTTTGATATCCAGCTTCTTGATCCATTTTGAGTTAACTTTTGTGCATGGCAAGAGAAAGGGATTCAGATTCATTTTGTTGCATATGGATTTCCAGTTTTCCCAGCACCATTTGTTGAAGATGCTATCTTTCTCCATTGCATGCTTTTAGTACCTTTGTCAAATATAAGATAGTTGTAATTTTGTGGATTGGTCTCTGTGTCTTCTATTCTGTACCATTGGTCTACCTGCCTGTTTTGGTACCAGTACCATGCTGTTTTTGTTACTATTTCTCTGTAGTATAGTTTGAAGTCTGGTATCGCTATACCGCCTGATTCACTCTTCCTGCTTAGAATTGCTTTTGCTATTCTGGGTCTTTTATTTTTCCATATGAATTTCATGTTTGCTTTATCTATTTCTACAAGAAATGCCGTTGGGATTTTGATTGGCATTGTATTAAACCTATAGAGAACTTTTGGTAAAATTGCCATTTTGATGATGTTAGTTCTGCCTATCCATGAACAGGGTATATTTTTCCATCTTCTAAGATCTTCTTCTATTTCTCTCTTTAGGGTTCTGTAGTTTTCATTGTATAAATTTTCACCTCTTTTGTTAGGTTGATTCCCAAGTATTTTATTTTTTTTGAGGATATTGTGAATGGGGTGGTTGTCCTCATTTCCATTTCAGAAGATTTGTCACTGATATACAGAAATGCCTTTGATTTATTTGTGTTGATTTTATATTCTGTCACTTTGCTGAATTCATTTATTAGCTCTAGTAGTTTCTTTGTAGACCCTTTTGGATCTTCTAGGTATAGGATCATGTCCTCTACAAATAGTGATAATTTAAGTTCTTCTTTTCCTATTTTTATGCCATTAATTTCTTTTGTCTGTCTAATTGCTCCGGCCAGTATTTCAAGAACTATATTGAATAGAAGTAGTGAGAGAGGGCATTCCTGTCTTGTTCCAGATTTTAGAGGGAATGCCTTCAGTTTTTCTCCATTTAGAATGATGCTATCCTGAGGCTTAGCATAGATAGCTTTTACAATGTTGAGGTAAGTTTCTGTTATCCCTATTTTTTTTAGTGTTTTGAACATAAAGGGAAGCTGTACTTTGTCGAATGCTTTTTCTGTGTCTATTGAGATGATCATATGGTTCTTATCTTTAAGTCTATTGATGTGGTGAATAACATTTATTGATTTCTGTATATTGAACCAGCCTTGCATCCCAGAGATGAATCCTACTTGATCATGGTGCACAATTTTTTTTGATATGCTTTTGTATCCAATTTGCCAGAATTTTATTGTGGATTTTTGCATTTAGGTTCATTAGAGATATTGGTCTGTAGTTTTCTTTCTTTGAAGTGTCTTTGTCTGGTTTCGGGATAAGGGTGATGTTGGCCTCATAGAATGAATTTGGAAGAGCTCCTTCTTTTTCTGTTTCCTGAAATAACTTGAAAAGTATTGGTATTAACTCTTCTTTAAAGGTCTTGTAAAACTCTGCTGTATACACATCCTGTCCAGGGCTTTTCTTTGTTGGTAGTCTTTTGATGGCTTCTTCTATTTCCTCCTTTGTTATTGGTCTGTTTAAATTGTGTGTAGCTTCCTGACTCAATCTGGGCAAATCATATGACTTACGAAATTTATAGATATCTTCACTATCTTCTATTTTATTGGAATATAGGGTTTCAAAATAATTTCTAATTGTCTTCTGTATTTTTGTAGTGTCCATTGTGATATTGCCTTTTTCATCCCATATGTTAGTAATTTGAGTTCTCTCTCTTCTTCTCTTCGTTAGCATGGCTAAGGGTCTGTCGATCTTTTTTATTTTTTCAAAGAACCAACTTTTAGTTTTGTCAATTTTTTCCATGGTTTCTTTTGTTTCAATTTCATTGATTTCAGCTCTGATTTTAATTATTTCTTGCCTTCTGCTACATTTGCTGTTGTTTTGCTCGTCCTTTTCTAGGGTTTTGAGATGAAGTGTGAGCTCATTTATTTGTTTGTTTTTTCTTTTTTTGAGGAATGAACTCCAAGCAATGAATTTCCCTCTTAAAACTTCTTTCATTGTGTCCCATAGATTCAAATATGTTGTGTCTGTATTTTCATTCATCTCTAAGAATTTTTTGATTTCCTCCTTTATGTCTTCTGTGACCCATTGATCATTCAGTAACATATTGTTCATTTTCCAGGTGATGCAGGATTTTTCCTTCCTTCTTTTATCATTGGTTTCCAGTTTCATTCCATTATGATCAGATAATATGCATGGTATTATCTCCACACCTTTATATTTACTAAGAGTTGCCCTATGGGATAATATATGGTCTATCTTTGAGAAGGATCCATGTGCTCCTGAGAAGAACGTATATCCACTTGATGATGGTTGATATATTCTATATATGTTGGTTAAGTCTAGGTTATTGATTGTGTTATTGAGTTCTATAGTTTCTTTATTCAACTTTTGTTTGGAGGATCTGTCCAATGGTGAGAGCGGTGTGTTGAAGTCACCCATAATTATTGTGTTGTGGTCTATTTGATTCTTGAACTTGAGGAGAGTTTGTTTTATGAATGTTGCAGCACCATTATTTGGTGCATACATATTGATAATTGTTATGTCTTGTTGGTGAATGGTTCCTTTTAACAGTATATAGTGTCCTTCTTTATCCCTTTTGATTAACTTAGATTTGAAGTTGATTTTATTCGATATGATTATGGCTACTCCTGCTTTCTTCTGAGGACCATATGAGTAGTATGATTTTCCCCAACCTTTCACCTTCAGCCTGTGTATGTCTTTTCCTGTCAGATGAGTCTCCTGAAGGCAGGATATTGTTGGATCTGTTTTTTTTAATCCAAGTTACTAGCCTATATGGCTTGATTGGTGAGTTTAAGCCATTAACGTTTAGGGTTACTATTGATACATGGTTTGTACTTCCAGTCATGTTTATTTATTTATTTATTTTAATTAGGCTAGTTTTTCCTCTTTGGTTATTCCCCCCCCCTTTACTCAGTTACCTCCAACTGTTAGTTTTGGGTGCTGTTTTTCATTTCCTCTTCTTGCAGTGTTTTGCTCAAAATGCTTTGCAGTGCTGGTTTTCTGGCTGCGAATTCTTTTAACTTTTGTTTATTGTGAAATATTTTAATGTCATTATCAAACCTGAAGCTTAATTTTGCTGGATACAATATTCTTGGTTGGAATACATTATTTTTCAGCGTTTGAAATATGTTGTTCCAGGATCTTCTCTCTTTCAACGTCTGTGATGAAAAACCAGCCATTAACCTAATTGGTTTACCACTGAATGTAATCTGCCTCCTTTCTCTTGTAGTTTTTAATATTCTCTCCTTGTTCTGTATATTGGATAGCTTCATAATAATGTGTCTTGGAGTTGGTCTATTACAGTTTTGTATGTTTGGGGTCCTATAGGCTTCCAGAATTTGGCAATCCATTCCATCTTTCATTTCTGGAAAGTTTTCTAAGATTTTTTTCATTCAACAAATTGCCCATTCCTTTGGTTTGGACCTCTATACCTTCTTCTATTCCAATGACTCTTAAGTTTGTTTTTTTTATGACATCCCATATCTCTTGGATGTTTTGCTTGTGGTTTCTTACCAGCCTTTCTGCGTTGACTGTACTCTTTTCGAGTTGATAAACTTTGTCTTCATTATCTGATGTTCTGACTTCTATTTGATCTAGTCTATTTGTAATATTCTCATTTGAGTTTTTGATTTGGTTTATGGTTTCCTGCATTTCTAGGTTTACTGTTTGATTTTTTAAAATCTCTATCTCCTGGTAGAGTTCATTTTTTGCTTCTTGAATCTGCTTATGTAATTCATTTTCAAAGTATTCTTTCATTGTTTTGACTTGCTGTCTAATGACTTCTTTAAGATTCCATTCCATCTGAGTCAGGTATTTCTCGAGTTCTTTCTCTGTCCATTTTTCTGATGCCTCTAGGTTCTCCTGTAAATTTAAGTTTGTCCTGCATTGTTTGTAATACTTTTTTCCCTTGTTTTTTCATGGTGTTCATGTTACTTTACAACTCTGTTTAATTGCTGTGTTTCTGTTTTCTCCTATGAATTTGTTTTGGTTTTGTATATCTCTGTTGTATCTCTTTTGTGGTGGGAGACTATGTCTAGAGATGTTGTGCTTTATTGTAATTTAAAGCTGATTCATTTGATTCATAAATGGCTTATGGATTCTGTAGGCATGAAGTGATCTGTTGTTTGGTCTTAGGACTTTATATTTAGGTTGGGTGCTATGATGGTATGAAGGTTAGTATGTCTTGCCTACTATGGAAGATTGCTCTTCTGAAGGGGGGTATTAACAGGTGAATGAATCAGGGTATTTGGTAATAGCTAGGTACTTAGGAGCCCTATAGACAGCCTTGGAACATTCACCTATTTACATTTAGAAAATTACATGTAATGAAAGTCGTAATGCTTGGGATGACAGTTAGGGGTAAGGGGAAGGAAGGAGTCCTTAGAGAGAAAGAGGGAGAGAAAGATAGGTAGAATAAAGGAAAATGGAAACAACAATAAATATTGAAAAGGGAAAAAAAAAGATAAATGAAGTCTTAGAGTTCTATTTTCTTCTATTCCAGTAGGCAGAGCTGTGCCCTCTGAGCTGAGCTTCTGCCCTCTATGTGCCAGCAGCAATCCCTGTAAGGCGGCTCCTCTTCCCCTACTGGGCATCTCTCCAATCCCATTAGTCCAGAGCCATTTCTCTTCTCCGGCCCCTCCCCCCCTTCCTCCTGCCAGCCAGCCAGCCAGGCCCCGCTCACACTGTCAATTTAATTTGTCCAGACCCCTTCGGTGGCCACGCCCCAGGAACTGGCAGCTAAGGCCTTGGGTTTTGCTGCTGGTGGTAGGGGGAGTTGGGGGTCGGGAGTCCCCTCTGCTTCCCTCGGCCTCTACAGTCTCGCCCATGCTGCTGATGGTAGGGGGAGTTAGGGGTCGGGAGTCCCCTCTGCTTCCCTTGGCCCCTACAATCATGCCCACAGAGCTCTGGGGCAAGATTTTTGAGGTTTCCCAGCTGTATGTATCTGGTGGGGATGGGAGTCACACACCTGCTAAAGCCGATTCTGCTGGGAAGGGATCCCGTCCAACGAACTCTGGGGACGTCAGCTCTCTGTTATGGCGGGCCCCAGACTCCTTGCTGGAGTGTCGGATGGGAGGGGTGGGTCTTGCCTGTCTCTGGTCTGTCCCAGTCTCAGTTTCATTTCTGGTCCGCTGTTTCATGAAGGCTTGGTTAGCAACCTCTTCATAGGGTCTCTACGCCTCACACGTTATCCAGCAGAGCTGAAATGCCTCCTTCTGTGCTGGTCGCCAGGCAGCGGCAGCCCAGACCTCCGCACAGGGTGGCCGAGATTCGCCTGTCTGGGGCAAGCTGTCACCTGAAATAATCCCAAATTCCCCAGCTAGGTCTCACTTCAGCGGAATTTTGCTGGGAGTTTCTCAGCAGATAGAATCCGAATATTCTGATGTGTCTCTCTGTCTGCATGGCTGAGGAGGTACTGAATGTGCTGCCTCCCCTCCCACGGCCATGTTGAGTCTCCTTCTGAAAATGTTTCTATCCTTACATTTCTTTGTTGAGTGGAGCAAGGGTTCAGTTTCTGTCACACGGATTAAAAAGCCTTCCAACTAACATACACCTGAGATTATTTTAGTCCATTTGGCTATAACAATATGCCACTGACTTACAAACAACAGAATTTATTTCCCAAAATAATGGGGGCTTGGAGTCCAAGATCAAGGACCTGGAAGCTTTGGTGTCTAGTGAGGACTTGTTTTCTCTTGGATCTCTTTGATAAGAGCAGTAAACCCAGTTGTGAAGGCTCCTCATTTACTCCTTAATCAGTTCCCCAAAGCTCTCACCTCTTAATGCCATCACCTTGGTGGCTAGAATTTTAACATAATGGATTTGAGGGAGATAAAATCTCTCAGACCATAGTAGAGGTTCAGTAAAATGAACTCACTACAATTTAGTATAGAGGGTAGAAAGGGATATTCTGAGGTAATATCCATTTTATATAGACATGTTTGAAGTTAACTTTGTTCCCGCTGGGACAGTTTCTTGCTATATCAGTGGCATATCTACTTCATAGCATAAATTCTTGCCCAGAGTAAGCCTTTGAATATTTGAGTTGTCAGGCATGGTGGTGCATGCTTAAAATCCCAGCTCGGGAGGCTGAGGCAGGAGGATTGTGAATTCAAAGCCAGCCTCAGCAATTTAGCAAGGCCATAAGCAGTTCAGCAAGACCCTGTCTCTAAAATAAAGTATTAAAAAGGGAAGGGGATGTAGCTCAGTGTTTGAGCACCCCTGAGTTCAATCCCTAGTACCAACAAAACAAAACAATTTTGAGTTGAATGAACAGCAAAAACAGTAACAGTTCATTCTTCACTCATTTCATTGTCAACTATTTATTAAGAAGCAACGTTTTAGTAGATACAGTTCTGTTTACTCATAATATACCAGTGAGCATTTGTTTTAAACTCTCAGATCACACTTATTGTATTTTTATCAATATATTTCTATAGTATATGGCTATTATGCCAAAATCAGTTGATCCATAAAAGAAAACACTCTCCACACAAATGGAAATATTTCAACAAAATGATAATGTCAACAAGAAAAGGTTCTAGCTTTCAATTTGTTGTTCTCTAGATATTAAACATTAGATATATTATTTAACTTCATGAGGCTTGATTTTCTCATCTATATCATAATGAAATTTAACTATCTCATTCATAGGGCTTATTCTGGCTAAAGAGAAACCTAAGTTTCATTTCTCAACCCTTTCACTTTCAAATTGTGATCATATACCTAGAGACTTATTAATAATTGTCTAGAGACTTATTAGTATGCCAATTTCTGACAAAACCTCTAGCCTACGGAACCACACATTTTGGGTATGAGGCCCAGCAATCTCTTGTGAGGAAGTTCTCATGTATGCTACAGTCTGAGAACCACTGCCTGCATATATGTGATTCATTTCATCATCAATGTATTTATGCAAAAATTTTTTTCTAATTTTTCTCAGATGCATCACCAGCAGCATGTTCCATTTCTATACTTCCACATCTTCTCCAACTCTCCCCACTCCCACCACCAGCAAAAAATATTTTGTTCAAAACAAAGCTTTTTAAAATTTGCTATTTTCATGTTTTCAGATATCATTAAAGACTTTATTGGATATTACAAACAAAAATAAACTCACACAAAAGAAAAAGTCTACATTAAAGTAATTTTGTATTGTGCATTTTATTATTTTCTTCAGAATTGATGAGGGATATTTTGGTTGTATATTAATAAAGGTTGCTACCCACAAAATGAGAGAATATTCTGGGGATATTTTGCACTCATTGTGATTTAAAAGTTATGTCAATAGGACAGAATTTTCTCATGCAGATTAATTTGTAGGGGTCGATTGTAATGAAGTAAACACACAAACACACCCACACTTGAGAATACCAATAAGAGCTTGCAACGGAAGAATCAAGCAGTAGATGATCTCCTGTAATTATCCAGTTTTACCTGCTACAAAATTCAGAGAGTGATGAGAAGATTAATATTGTGACACATGAAAGCTCTTGCCACTTTTCCACACATAAGGAAAGTTAAAAGCTCTCTCAGCCTTTCTTTGATTCATATTTTAAATGTAATGTTATATTATGTTAGCTAACATTCATATAGACTCAGAGAACAACATATGCAAACTTTGTAGAATGACATTTAAGAAAGAGGCAAAGATCACGTTCCTAAGATTTGTATAACTATTTTCATTTATTTATAGAAGTGTTTTAATTTCTCCCCAGATTTCTTCTATTATCCATTTGTCATTCAAATTTGAATTAGTCTTCAGATATTGGAGAGGATTCTATTTTTTATCCTGTCATTCATTTCTAATTTTATTGTATTATGATCTGATAGGATGCAAGGAATTATCTATTGTATCTAAGATATACTTTGTTACATAAAATACCAACTAAATAGTTCATGCACTGCTGAAAAAATGAATTCAGTCATTGATTAATTAAATGGGCTATAGATGTCTGCTACATCCATTTGATTAATTGAACTTTTTAGTTTTGAAGCCTGGATGATCTATGTAGTGGTGAAAAAGTTGGGTTGAAGTCATCTAGTATTATTTATTTTATTTTATTATATTATTATTATGTTATATTATGTAAGAATCTGTTTGATTCTTAATATTGAGAAGAGTTTGTTTTATTACATAGATGCTTCATTGTTTGAGGCATCAATATTTACAATCATCATATCTTGTTTGATAATTCCCTTAACCATAGTGAAGTTGTTTTCCTTATCTCTTCTGAACAATTTTAGCTTGAATTTCACTTTGATTGATATAAAAATAATTATTCAGGTATTTTGGTACCATTTGATTGATATAAATTTTCTTATCTTTTCACCTTAATTTTGTTGATGCCTTTGTTTTTGTCTGAGTATCTTGCAAACACCATTTGTTGGATCTTGTTTTTTTAAACCAATCTGCCAATATAGGTCTTTTTATTAAGCATTTAAACTATTTATATTAAATGTTATTATAGAGATGTTTTTTACTTCCTGATTTTGATTTATTTATAATATTTAATTCAGATATGGTTATCCTTTAATTGACTAGTATAATCTAGTAGAATCTATTTGCATGCTGTTTTTCGTTTTTATATTTCATTTTTTTCTTCATGAAATATTTTATTGAGTATTTTTTGTTGCAGGCTTTGTTGTTATGAATTCTTTTAGTTTTGTTTATAATGGAAGGTTTTTATTTCATTTATAATTCTGAAGGATAATTTTGTTAGTGTAGTTATCTTTATTGCAAGATTTTCTTTCAGAGGTTGGTATATATTATTCCAAAACCTCCTGACTTTTGGGGCCTGGGTTCAGAAATCAATTGAAATTCTAATTAGTTTGCCTCTAAATGTGACTAGTCATTTTTCTCTTGCAGCTTTGAAAATTCTATTTATTCTGAATTTAGGCATTTTTAATATAATATGAATTGGAGTAGATATGTTGTGATCCTTTCAATCTGTAGTTCTATAAACCTCTTGTATTTATATTGACACCTCATTTATAAAATGTTTCCAGTGTTATTTCATTGAAAAGATTGTATATCCCTTTAGATTGTATTTGGAAATCTACACCTACCTCAATAATTCTTACATTAGGTTTCTTGAATATTTTTTATAGTATGTGATGCTCTTTACTTGTCTTTATTTGTAATGCTCTTTACTTTGTCTTTGAGGACTTGAAATATATCTCCAAAGGGATCATGTCATGTCATGTTTTCCATTGAATTTTTAATGTGGTTAATTGAGTTATTTCTAGGATTTTGATTTTTTTTTTTTTTTAGTATCTCCATTCCTATTGACATTTTCTTTCACTTCCTGTGTTTTCTAATTCCACTCCTTATATCTTCTGGTAGCTCTATGAACATTATAACTGACAATTCCAAATTTTTCTCTGACATTTCCTCCATAGTGATGTTAATGGAATCAGCTATTGTAGTGCCACGGACTGTTCAGAGTGGTTTTTCCCCTTGCCTTTTGATAATATTTGCATGTATTAAGCTCTGTAAAGATGGCCATTGATTCTTCATTTAAGCAAGGAATTACTTAGTGTGCTTATTTCTCTTAAAAGGCCTGTGTTGGGAAAATATCTATATATTGGTACTTTCACTCAATGAGTGATCTTTGCTGATCCCACTAACACTACCACTTTGAGGGAAGTCAATGAACTCTATTTACTACAGTCACATGTACAATTCAACCTTAAGAAAAGTGAAAAAAATTTTGATACAGTTTTCCAAATTTTCTAAATTCAGGTATAATCTTGTATTAAAATTCTGAAACACATTGAAAATTTTGTTATTGAATATAGTAATGTTGATTATAACATTATATGAGGACTAAAAAAGAGTAAGAAGAATGGTTGGGTAAAAGAAAGAGAAAAAGGAAAAAGATAGGAAAGAATAATACACACCATGATAAAAGGGGAAAAAGTATTGAGAGGATTTGCAATAGAAGCTGATAATGTAAGAGGGGGACCTGGGGTTAAGAGAAACAAGTATAAACTAGGGGTGGGAAAACAAAGATAGGAAGAATGAATCCAAATAATTCTATAATCCCTTAGAAAAAATACATTCAAATGGACTGAAGGTGCAATGTTGGCTATTGTAACAAATAACAATCAAGATGAAAAAAACATATATTATCAAAGTTGTTATTAGAGTTCCTCCAAGCATTCTTAATGAATCTCCCCAATCAATCAGGAACAGTGCATCACTGAGTTAGGTCCATCTCTTACTGTCTCAGCATAAAGCCTCCTAATAACTATGTGCTACTACTTTCTGTGATTTACCAACTCAGTTTATTAATACAGAAGAAATTACCTCGTTAAATCTAGTTCATATCAACTAAGATGTATTGGCTAAAAACAATGCACCAGGATTATTCAGGCAAAACAAAACAATATTGAAGTTTTAGTGGAGATGTTCTGAGAATTAAATTAACAGTAATAACAATCAGAAACTTCAAAAAATAGAGGTATTAAGGCAAGACCACCTTCAGAAGCCCATAGACCTTATGTAGAGTTGCAAAAGAAAATTAATCACTTACTACCCCATATATTCCTTTTATTTTCAAGATATCATCACAGATTGACCAAAATCCATGCATAGTTGTTTACCTCTAGTTCAGTCCTAAAGACTAGGTATTGAAGTAAGGACCTCACTTATTTGATCTGACTGACTTGCCACAGATGCAAGTAGAGAAGGTAAAGAATCTTATCAGTGAAAGAAGTAAACTATTGGGCTGATGACAGAAAAAGCAACTACAGCTTATCACTGGCTACAGAGAAGTTAAAGGACATAATATATGTGCTTCTCACTTTGAGTTCAGTTTCCATTTCCTTAAGTGTATGCTTGAACACTGGCCTCTTCATCTTACCTCCAACCCAGATATGGTGCTTCACTTATTTCAATTTATTTATGTGCAATTTCAAAGACAAATTTTATTTTTTGTTTGTTACTTTGCCTTCTTCATTCAGAGGGGCAAAAAGAATAAAATGAAAATTTAAAACATAGCATTGAGAATTTACAAAATTATATATTCATGGAGGGGAAGTGATAAAATGAATGTGATATGTAACATATAAGTATATAATATTTTGAATTGTCACATTTTAAACTTTCATGTTATTGTTTTCATTTCTCTAATTGCAGATGGTGAAATAACAAAAATTAAAATTTGTTTGCAAGTGCACAAAATAAAATAGACTGAATGAAGTGAAAGCAATCTGGCTAGGAGGATAAAATGAAGAACCAGGTGTTTGAGTATACAATAAATGAGATGTAAATATATGAGAAATGAGAAACTAAACTATGCTATGCTTTGAAATGCTCTATCATCAGCACCATCTTCCCATAAATTCCTGCCAAATTGTCATCAGTCTTATATTTTACTGCTCATAGCTCCAGGCTTTAAAAGCATGTTTCTGACAGTACTAAGGTTTATCAATCTATACTGTTCACTTCTTCACATGCCTGTCCTCATTTTACATATTGGTGGTCATTTCCTCTGCTTCCTCTTCTCTTTCTTTCCTCTTTTTTGCTCCTTGTTCTGGCAAAAGTGAGATGAAAAGCTGGCAATAAAGTTCTCTCTGACTCCACCCAGCCCATGATCCTGAAGGGTCTCCTACGTTTGTTAGGCTCAGCAACCCATACACCTGTAGCCACTCTCCAATCCTGACAGCCACTCCAGGGTTCTCTAATCCTGGAACTCTCCTCCAGAGGAGGCAGATCTGTGAGCCCCCTTCTTAGCCTCTTGTGCTGACAGATCTCCTTCTGTATCCCATAAGATGGTTACACTACTCTTTTTTTGGATATGCATGTTTTAAACTTTCATAACTCTTTTCTTTTTCACTTGTCCTGAATATATAAAGGGCTTATTGTTCATGTTTTAGAAATTGAATATATGTAAAGGGGGAGTAAGTCTCCAGTTCCTCCAAATTCTCTACTAGAGGAATATCAGAGGGTCCAGGTCATTTAACACCTTAATGTAGTTAACTGACTTCTAGGAAACAAAAATTTCAAGTGTATGGAAACAGGGTGGCCATGAGAATGTCCCTGTGATGGGCATTTTAAATGCATATAAATGTATCTGTCATAGTTGAGAAAAATGTGTGTGGTTTTTCATCTGAGGTGTAAACTTTGCAGAAATATGTGGAATGTGATGTTGTGGTATGTCTTGTGGAATTCTATGTATTTTCTTGTACATATAGGTGAATAATTATAGTACTATTAAAAAGGAATAGTGATGACTTTGTATGTGTTTGCATATGTGTGTGTTTCCTTGGATATATTGCATATTTGTGTGCATTTGTGTTAAGACTCTACTTAATATATATGAATGAAGTGAGTAAGAATTGGTTTAGTAGCCCAGCTGAACCTACCACTCAAGCTCAATTCCTGCTTTTGTATCTAACTTACCATGCTCATCAGAAGAATAAATTTCCTTGCAGAGAACATACAGAAGACATATTTTAGGGTAGAAGAATCTTCTGCTGCTTCCTGAATTCAGGCTGAAGTCACAATACATGGCTTAGGAGCAACATCTTGAGACATAGGGAATTATGGAGAATGAAACATCAATAACAACAAAGGATTGAAAATTTGAGAAAATTATTATCTGGACTCTGTGCCAACAAACACATGTGTTTCATGGATATTGTGTTACCAACATTGTTATCTCTCATGGAACTTCTCTCACATTCATTGAAGTGGTCTTCATATACAAAATTCCAAAGTAAAAATAAAAAGCATTTGTTTTAAAGGTGTGTATAAATACACAATTATATTGGGGAAACTAAAAGGTAAATAATGGTTATATGGAAGTTTTCTGGATTCCTTTTTCAAATATTTGTGAATCTTCTTTCTAAAACTTGACAATTTTGAAAGCTGAGAATTCTCTAAAACAAGATTAACTTAAAATAATGAAGTAAATTTGTACCCTAACTTATCATAATTGAAATGCTGACTGTCAGGGTTTTTAGCCCCCTGTCTCCTCCTGACCAGCGGGAGAAGCCATGAAAGCATGCCCCAACCAGGACAAGCCAAGAAATGTAAAGGTCAACTGGTGGCCCGCACCCATCCCTCCCTCGCAGGAGGACAATCAGACACACCAGGGAGACGAGTTGAAACAGGATCTCGTTTATTGAAGAAGTACACACAGCTTAAATACTGCACAGGAGCCAATCAGGATAAAGGTCAGAGGTGGGAGTGAGTGCATGTGTACACCCATCCCATAGTCTGTAAGGGAAGTCACGAGCTGTCCACGAGGGCAGAAGGGTCCTGGACCTATCCTGGAGGTGGTCCGCCTTTTCTGTCACCACCCACAGCACCGCCTCCTGGCTGATTGCCAAGAGCCATCCCAGCCACATGTGCAGCCCCAAGATCGGGAACTGGGCAACAAGTCATGCCCTACATCTCCCCCTTTTCGTTTTATTAGCAGGTGTTTGCCTTACTCGAGAGTGTGCCTGTCTTAGTTTGTCCCCCTCTGGGGATCTTACCTGTCATTGACTACCACTCTAGCTCTTCGGGCAATCCTACCTGCAGGACCTGATCAGGCCCAATGGGAAGCCTCAAGGAAGGGAGATGGCTCTGCTCCCAGCTTACATCTGCACATCCTGGTAGGGGCCATGGCCAACCTCATAGGGTTCACAGTCAGTTTCTTGTAAGACGGCATATTGCTGCCAGACCACCATCAGTTTAACAGCTCTGGCTCCATCCTTGAGAAACTGGAGAAGACCAATAGAAACAGCACTCCTCCTGTAGAAACAAACATAGTCCTCCTTCTCAGGTGGTAAACAGATTTGGAGGACTATCTCAGCAAAAGAGTAGAGTTGAGATTGCAGGTAGTGCTGACAACATGGTGCACTGAGGCCAGAAAGGTCAGTTCCCATCCCCGTGGCCATGACGAATGCCATGAGGGAGACAACAAGGAATCAGGCCACAACCAGGCAAAGCATCCAGAATGTTCTTTCATTCTTACAATTAAAGAATCATACCTCAGTGCAAAAAGCAACACAAAACCTCACATATCTCATCGACAACTGGTCCAGCCATAGAACATCAAATGATACAAACAAATCTCCAACATGTTTTTCTTTTAAGCCTAAAATTACCATACAACTTTAGGACACCAGATTGATATAATGCTCTACCTTACACACTTGTATACCTGGAAGATATGTACACATTAATAGCATCACAATTACATTGATGTTTTTATATTAACTAAATTTAGCTTTTAAAGAAATAAAATAGGACAGGTTCCAGCTGCTTTCCTTTGCCACACACTTCTCCCTTGGTGTTCTGCCTCACCTAAGGCCCTGAGGAATGGAGTTGGCCATCTGTTGACAGAGACCTCTGAAACCAGGTAAAAGCCAACCGAGCCTTCATAGGCAGTGGCCACAGGATTGAAACGGGGCTTGGGAGAGACAGTCAGGACCCACCCGTTGCATTGGTCACCCGGCAAAGGGAATGAACGGTCACCATTTGCATGGGATACCACCATGGCAGAGAACTGACGTCCCGGGCGGAGGAGATAACTTCATTTAAACCAGCGCGACAGTGACTTCTTCCCTTCCCTTCTAATATCTTTCCTCCCAAGCATCAAATAAATTTATAAGAGTAAACAGTAACTCAGCAGTCAAACAGAACAAGAAGTAACATGAGCAGCATAAAAAAGCAAGGAAGAAAAGGAGTACAAACAATGAAGGACAGTCTAAATATTCAGGAGGACCTAGAGGCATCAGAAAAATGGTCATATAAAGAACTCAAGGAATACCTTAGACAGATGGAATGGAACCTTAAAGAGGATATGAGACAGCAAATCCAAACAGTGAAAGAACACATTGAAAATGAATTACACAAACAGATAAAAGAAGAAGTATCTTTATCAGGAGATAGAGATTATAAAAAAATCAATCAATAATTCTAGAAATGAAGGAAACAATAAACCAAATTAAAAACTCAATTGAGAGTATCACTAACAGAGTGGAGCAAGTAGAAGCCAGAACGTCAGATAATGAAGACAAAATATATCATCTTGAAAAGAGTCTAGCCAACTCAGAAAGGCTGGTAAAAAATCACGAGAAAAACATCCAAGAGATATGGGATAATATAAAAAAACCAAACTTATGAGTCATCAGGATAGAGGAAGGTACAGAGATTCAAACCAAGGGAATGAGTAACCTGCTGAATGAAATAATTACAGAAAACTTTCCAGAAATAAAAAAGGAAACAGATATACAAATTGTAGATGCATACAGGACACCGAGCACACAAAATCACAGTAGACCAATGCCAAGACACATTGTTATGAAGATATCCAATATACATAACAAAGAGAAAATATTAAAAACTACAAGAGAAAGGAGGCAGATTACATTCAGGGGTAAACCAATAAGGTTAACAATGGATTTTTCATCACAGACGCTGAAAGGGAGAAGATCCTGGAACAACGTATTTCAAACACTAAAAGACAATGGATGCCAACCAAGAATTCTGTATCCAGCAAAATTAAGCTTCAGGTACGACAATGAAATAAAAATCTTTCATGATAAACAAAAGCTAAAAGAATTTGCAGCCAGAAAACCAGCATTGCAAAGCGTCTTGAGCAAAACACTACACGAGGAAGAAATAAAAAACAATAACCAAAACCATCAGTAGGAAGTGCCTCGGTAATGACAGAGGGCAGGGGGAAAGCTAATCATGGAGAAACAAACTAAATTAAAAAAAAAAGATAAATAATCAAACATGGCTGGCAGTACAAACCATATATCAATAGTAACTCTAAACGTTAATGGCCTAAACTCTCCAATAAAGCAACATAGGCTGGTAACTTGGATTAAAAAAACAAATCCAACAATATGTTGCCTCCAGGAGACACATCTGAATGGAAAAGACATACACAGGCTGAAGGTGAAAGGTTGGGAAAAAATATACCACGCACACGGTCCTCGTAAGCAAGCAGTCAATAAAATCGACTTCAAGACTAAGTTAATCAAAAGGGATAAGGAAGGACATTATATACTGTTAAAAGGAACCATTCACCAACAAGACATAACCATTATCAATATTTATGACCAAATAATGGTGCTGCAATGTTCATAAAACAAATTCTCCTCAAGTTCAAGAATCAAATAGACTACAACACAATAATTACGGGTGACTTCAACACACCTCTCTCACCATTGGACAGATCCTCCAAACAAAAGTTGAATAAAGAAACTATAGAACTCAATATCACAATCAATAACCTAGACTTAACTGACATATATAGAATATATCAACCATCATCAAGTGGATATACTTTTTTCTCAGCAGCACATGGATCCTTCTCAAAAATAGACCATATATTATGCCATAGGGCAACCCTCAGTAAATATAAAGTTGTGGAGATAATACCATGCATTTTATCTGATCATAATGGAATGAAACTGGAAATCAATGATAAAAGAAGGAAGGAAAAATCCTACATCACATGGAAAATGAACAATATGTTACTGAATAATCAATGGGTCACAGAAGACATAAAGGAGGAAATCAAAAAATTCTTAGAGATAAATGAAAATACAGACACAACATATCGGAATCTATGGGACACAATGAAAGCAGTTTTAAGAGGGAAATTCATCGCCTGGAGGTCATTCCTCAAAAAAAGGAAAAACCAACAAATAAATGAGCTCACACTTCATCTCAAAGCCCTAGAAAAGGAAGAGCAAAACAACAGGAAACGGAAATGAGGAAAAACACCCCATTCACAATATCCTCAAAAAAATAAAATACTTGGGAATCAACCTAACAAAAGAGGTGAAAGATTTATATAATGAAAACTACAGAACCCTAAAAAGAGAAGTAGAAGATCTTAGAAGATGGAAAAATATACCCTGTTCATGGATAGGCAGAACCAAAATCATCAAAATGGCGATATTACCAAAAGTTCTCTATAGGTTTAATGCAATGCCAATCAAAATTCCAATGGCATTTCTTGTAGAAATAGATAAAGCAATAATGAAATTCATATGGAAAAAATAAAAGACCCAGAATAGCAAAAGCAATTCTAAGCAGGAAGTGTGAATCAGGCAGTATAGCGATACCAGATTTCAAACTATATTACAGAGCAATAGTAACAAAAACAGCATGGTACTGGTACCAAAACAGGCAGGTGGACCAATGGTACAGAATAGAGGACACAGAGACTAATCCACAAAGCTACAACTATCTTATATTTGATAAAGGAGCTAAAAGCATGCAATGGAGGAAGGATAGCATCTTCAACAAATGGTGCTGGGAAAACTGGAAATCCATATGCAGCAAAATGAAACTGAATCCCCTCCTCTCGCCATGCACAAAAGTTAACTCAAAGTGGATCAAGGAGCTAGATATCAAATCAGAGACTCTGCGTCTGATAGAAGAAAATGTTGGCTCCGATCTACATATTGTCTGGTCGGGCTCCAAATTCCTTAATAGGACACCCATAGCACAAGAGTTAATAACAAGAATCAACAAACGGGACTTACTTAAACTAAAAAGTTTTTTCTCAGCAAGAGAAACAATAAGAGAGGTAAATAGGGAGCCTACATCATGGGAACAAATTTTTACTCCTCACACTTCAGATAGAGCCCTATATCCAGAGTATACAAAGAACTCAAAAAATTAGACAATAAGATAACAAATAACCCAATCAACAAATGGGCCAAGGACCTGAACAGACACTTCTCAGAGGAGGACATACAATCAATCAACAAGTACATGAAAAAATGCTCACCATCTCTAGCAGTCAGAGAAATGCAAATCAAAACCACCCTAAGATACCATCTCACTCCAGTAAGATTGGCAGCCATTATGAAGTCAAACAACAACAAGTGCTGGCGAGGATGTGAGGAAAAGGGTACTCTTGTACATTGCTGGTGGGACTGCAAACTGGTGCGGCCAATTTGGAAAGCAGTATGGAGATTCCTAGGAAAGCTGGGAATGGAACCACCATTTGACCCAGCTATTGCCCTTCTCGGACTATTCCCTGAAGACCTTAAAAGAGCGTACTACAGGGATACTGCCACATTGATGTTCATAGCAGCACAATTCACAATTGCTAGACTGTGGAACCAACCTAGATGCCCTTCAATAGATGAATGGATAAAAAAAAATGTGGCATTTATACACCATGGAGTATTCTGCAGCACTAAAAAATGACAAAATCATGGAATTTGCAGGGAAATGGATGGCACTAGAGCAGATTATGCTTAGTGAAGCTAGCCAATCCCTAAAAAACAAATACCAAATGTCTTCTTTGATATAATGAGAGCAACTAAGAACAGAGCAGGGAGGAAGAGCAGGAAGAAAAGATTAACATTAAACAGAGACATGAGGTGGGAGGGAAAGGGAGAGAAAAGGGAAATTGCATGGTAATGGAGGGAGACCCCCATTGTTATACAAAATTACATATAAGAGGTTGTGAGGGGAATGGGAAAATAAACAAGGAGAGAAATGAATTACAGTAGATGGGGTAGAGAGAGAAGATGGGAGGGGTGGGGAGGGGGGATAGTAGAGGATAGGAAAGGTAGCAGAATACAACAGTTACTAATAGGGCATTACGTAAAAATGTGGATGTGTAACCGATGTGATTCTGCAATCTGTATTTGGGGTAAAAATGGGAGTTCATAACCCACTTGAATCTAATGTATGAAATATGATATGTCAAGAGCTTTGTAATGTTTTGAACAACCAATAAAAAAATAGATAAATAAAGATATTGTGTCCATCTACAATTTAAAAAAAAAAGAAATAAAATAGCCCAATTCTCTAGAATAACAGTTCTTGTTTAACCAGCTGTTTAATTTCTTTAAGAGTACTTGCTCTAGAAACAAGAAACAAAATTTAATAAAACACAATGTTATGGGTAAACTGATAAAAAGTTTTAAGGAATCTTTGTCCTTTTAACATATGACTGATTGTAAAGACAAACTTACACAGACCTTCTTTATACATCTTTACTTCCATCTGTTTACCCAATTTAAATTGAACCACTTAAATCACGTGAATAAAAGATAAAAGATATTTGGATCCAATTTTTTAATTTTTCATGAGTGCTCCTCATATATCTGCCAATCTTCATACCATGTGTATGACATATGGACATATGCACATACATACAACACATAACACAATAGTAAAGACCTTGTAGCTTTTCACAGGTGAAATCTCCATTGCAATGTTTAAAAACTCCACAGTTGATCAAAAATAGAACTGATAAGAAAAACATTAACCTAGGTCTGTAGGATCAAAATCATGAGCTCAAAAATACAGAATCTAAGAAAAAGCAAGGGTCCTAGAAAAATTAACTGGCCAGTAATTAGTAAATACCATACAATTTACTTTTTGGTTTAATCTAGTTTGAGATCAGGTAAAAGACACCTTTACCATTTTTTTTCCTCTTGATCATCAGATCAGTCTCCTACTGAGTTTGCAGGCTTCTTCCATTTTCATTTCAACTTAAGTCTAGCTGAGGTCTGGAAGGAGCAGGGAAAACTTCTATTCTGAGCAGAAGCCTCATGCCTAAGGCATTTTAACCTTAAGTCATAATGTTTAGGTTTGGATGTTGAAAATTATGATACAAGTTTAAGATACAATACACAAAATTTCATATGTTTACATCTTGTTTTGCCAAAAAAAAAATTCCTACACTAGAAAAACTTGCTCACACAAAACAGAAAATAGGATCTTACTTTATAATATAAAAGCTACTGTCAGAAGAAATCCCTTCAGGATCATTAAGCCATTCCTTTGTTCTGAAGTTCCTAAAGTAGTATTAAGTTATATTAAATTACCTGAAAAAAATTCCAAAAGAGAACCACACACTACCATCTATATCCAAAATTAAGCTTTAAAAATTTCCAAGACTGTTTCTATTCAATGCCATTTCAATAAGCCAGACCAATGTCCCAATCCAACACTTTACTTTCCTAAATCCTATACACTGAGGGTAACAGATTACTATCCTTGCCCAAATTAATAATGCACTGGTACACCTAGTGAAATCTTCCCAGGCTACCTAATTCAAAAATTGATGAAAAAACTGAATGATTGGGAGTTACTTTCTAACTTGGAAGTACAGTTCTTTAGTTTCCCATCCTAAGTATTTAAGTTCTCTGGCATGAATTATCTGAAATCATAAACTAAACAATTACCTAAACCCAACCTTTCAAGATTATGCAAAGTTTCAAAAACCCATTCAGATACCATATTGTTACAATAAACACCATCTTTTAGACACACATTCAGCCAAATCATTCCCAAGAAACAATCTATAATATCAACACATTACTGCATTCAATGACCTACTTTTTTTTCTCTTTTTCTCTCTTTTTTTAAGTAGACAGAGGTGGAGTAATCTTTACAGTGCAGGGAAGGAAGGAGGGAGTTCTTCGAAGCAAAAGGGCTTTGGCAGCTGCCGGGAGTCCCTCAATCCCTCCTTTCACTTACAGGATTCATTCCTCTATTTTTTCCCCACCCCAGGCACCAGGCATGCTCCATATCTCCTAAATTTTCAGTAGTAGGTTTCCCCAAGAAAGTGGAGTGGGGGCTCCTGGGGTGTAAAAATTTGTATCTGAAAGTTCAGTTCCTGTCCTCAAAGCCAATTAATGCCAATTTAATAATGAGGACAGGGTTTTAAAAAAAGAAAAAGGGAGACATCAAAGTTAAAATTTAGCTAAAGTTATCTTCACACATCTAAGGCAGATTGGAACTTGGGTGGTACACTGTTGGTGGGCTGGATCCTGGAGGATGATTTTGGCCCAGGGTGAATTTGGCTTAACCAGCTTTTCTGGGTTTGTACAACATGGCAGAGAATTTCCGTGGGGGGCGTGGTGACAATATGGCGGAGGCCATTCCCTGTCCTGGCTGTCTACCATGTGTTCCAGGAGGTGAGGGGCCAGGGGAATCTCCCTCTTCCTCACCAACTGTTCTGTGCCATCCCAGGTGGCCCAATGCCTGAGGGCAGAGTGGGACAGATGTCCCAAGGCTGGTGGGGCATAGAGCGGGCCTTGAGATGGCCGGCTTGGCTCCCTTTCACAAACTTCTCTCTCCTCCTCCCCCTCAGCCATATAGGGAAGCAGGAGAAGCATCAACCAGGGAATGTGAGATTGCCCCATCTTTCCAGGGATACCCTTAACTCGGTACTCGCTTGGCTCGCCGGTACTTTCACTCTTGGTGAACTGACTTCTTCGTGTCCCTGTTCCGCATCCCTGTTCCGTGTCCATGTTTGGTGTCCGTGTTTGGGCACCAGATGTTGGGGTTTTTAGCCCCCTGTCTCCTCCTGACCTGTGTAAGAGATGGGGAAAGCACACCCTGACCAGAACAAGCCAAGAAAGGCAAAGGTCAACTGGCGGCCTGCACCCAGCCCTCCCTTGCAGGAGGACAATCAGACACACCAGGGAGTCGAGTTGCAGCAGGATCTTGTTTATTGAGGAAGTACACACAGCTTAAATACTGAACAGGAGCCAATAAGGATAAAGGTCAGAGGGGTGGAGCGAGTTCACGTGTACACCCATCCCATAGTCTGTAAGGGAAGGCACGAACTGTCCATGAGGGTGAAGAGTCCTGGACCTATCCTGGAGGTGGTCCACCTTTTCCATCATCACCCACAGCACCACCTCCTGGCTGATTGCCAGGAGCCATCCCAGCCACATGTGCAGGAAGCAGGAAGCAAGTCATGCCCTACAGCTAAGAATTGAAGGTAGAAAGTCTCAAAGCTAAAAAGGTGAAAAAATACATTAAGAAATCCCTTGTGCCTCATATTCTATTAGGTTTTTAAATTGTGTCTAATTATCAATAGAAGAATCAACAATTTACATATCTTAGTCTCCATTTTCAAGACAAAATAGGCAACTCACAGGGCATAGAGAGGTGTTTGGTGGCAGTGAGGGATTTTTGACCTCCAGGTTGCTATATCTAAGTCCAATCATTTTGCTTTTATTACTAAATCTTCTTAATTCATCTCCCTAGTCAATCAAGGCAATATTGTATCCATAGAGCTGATTATCCATTTGTGTTTCAGCATAAAGTCTCATGATAATGTGCTACTACTTTCAGTGATTTACCACCTAAATTTATTAGTGTGAAAAAATTATCTTGGTAGAGTTAATGTCAAGTAAGGTGTGTTTGCTGACAAAGAACTATAGCTGACTCTAGCTAATTAAGACAAAAATAAAACTTCATTAAAAGTTTTATAGAGACATACAGAGAATAAAATTAATAGATACCACTATCTGAAATTTTTAAAAAATGGAATTGAGGAAAAACCACCTTCATAAGCTCATACACCTTACTAAGAATTGCAATAGAAAATTCTGCACTCACGATCTACATCTCTGTTTCCTTATTAATCCTCCATGCTATCAGCACAGATTGTTCAACATGCTTGTATCGATGTTTACCTCTAACTCAGTCCTAAAGGTTAAGTAAATAAATAAAGTTAAGTAAAAGGTTAAGTAAATAAAGACCTCACTTAGCTCATCTGACTTGTTTGCTCACAGATGGAGTGTAAAGGTAGAGAATCTTACTTGTGAAAGAAATATAATATTGGGCAGATATCAGATAAAGCAACTTCATTCACCTCACTTATTGGTTACAGAGAGGAGTTAAAGGTAGAATAATTTTGCTTTTGGCTTTGAGTTCTACTTCTATCTCCTCAAGTACATATCTTCTTTATTGTAGGCATGAACACCAGGATCATCATCTTAACCCTCCAGCCTTGATACAGTGCTTCATTTCATTCAATTTACTGTGTGCAATTCCAAAGACAAATTTTAATATGTGATCATTAATGTTGCTTTCTTCAATCAGAAGGACAAAGAGAAGAAATTGAAAATTTAAAAAGGATTTTATTGACAGTTTTCAAAGGTAAACATTTATATAGAGGAAGTCATGAGGTGAAAAGTGATATATAACATATATATGAGCATATGACCTCGTATTTTTCACTTTTAAAAATTTATGTTATTACTTTGTTATTCTGATTGGTGATGGTGAAACAATCAAAAATTAAAATTCATCTTTGGAAGTGTGCACAATTAAATAAGTTAAAGAAAGTGAAGGGCAATCTGGACTGGAAGATAACATCAAGAGCCAGGTGTTCACACTCACAATAAATGGAGACTTGAGGAGTGAGAAGCCTAAGTACAGTATCTCTCTGAATTCTAGCACTATTTCACCCTAACCTCTTGCTAAGTTGTAATCAATCTTCTCTTCTACTGTTCATAGATCTAGGCATGAAATATATGTTTCCCATAGGATTCAGGTCTCTCTATCTATAGTGGTCTATCCTCTACAAGGCTGCACTTATCCGCAATGGATTTTATTTATTTCATCAAGCGGTAATTTTCTCCATTTCCCTTTGCTCCCTCCTTTTTTTCTTTCTTCCTTATTTGGCTCCTTGCTCTGGCAAAGGTGAGGTGGAAAGCCTGGCAGGTAAAGCCCCCACGGACCACATGCTGCACATGATCCTGAAGGGCCTCTGAGCTGGTGAAGATTCAGCAGCAGCTCTTACACTTATAGTCATTCTTGAGGCCTACCAGCCACTCAGGGGTTCTGGCCCCTGGTCTGTAGTCCAGAGCATGATGCTGTGTTTGTCTGTGAGCCCCCTTCTTTTCCTCTTGGGCCCATTAGGAGTTCTTTTGTGGACACAGGAAAAAGGCTTCCTCTATGTGGATCTCCTAAGAAAAGGTGATGTTTTAAATTCCTACCTTCTTTTTGGAGGGCTTCTGTATTTCTCTATTGCATAGAACAGCTATTCTCCTCTTTCATCAGACATGTATGTAGTGCATTTTTATGACTCTTACCTTTTTCATAAGCACTGAGCATTTAGAGGGCTTACTGGCCAAGTGAGGTGGGAATTAGACATGTAAAGTAGGAGAGGGTCTCCAATTCCTTCAAATTCTGTACTAGAGAAATCTCAGAGAAACCAGGTTATGAAACACTTTGATGCAATTTATTGATTTCTAGAAAAGAAAATTTTAAATCTAAGGAAGCCAGATGGCTATGACAATGTCCCTGGTTGTGAGTATGAGGTGTGTGTGTGTTTATATAATATATATATATATATATATATATATATATATATATATATATATATATATATATATATGAATATAATATTTGAGAATTGTGCATATGGTTGTCTTGTCTGAGGTATGAACCTGGCAGAGATATGTGGAGTATTCAGTAATGGTATGTTTTATGGAATGCTGTGTATGTTCTTGCACATATCTGGTAAATATTTCTGGTGCTATAAAAAGGTGATCTTGATGATTATGTGTCTGTACATGTGCTTTAGATTGTGTGTGTCATGTGTATATTTGTATGTGTGTATTTTCTGTTATGACAGTACTTAGAACATACTGTAAGTATAGTCAATAAAGGACTGAAAGAAGGATCATCCATAGATATTTGGGTGAGAGAGTCTGTATGTGAATATACTTTCCCTTCATACATATTAGATTTTTAAGGTTTTGGTCAAGTCTTGCACAATAATAACAGATTACTGGTGTGAAGGGATATTAGTATTTATGGTATTAGTGTGTAAAATGATGAATCTCAATGGTTTTCTGTTGAGATGAGGGAGTAAAGGAGTAAGTAATATAATGCTAAAGAGAATAGGAACAATGAGTACAGAAAAAAAAGAGATGTATGCATGATATTAGCAGTAAAAGGAAGAAGTGGGGACATGCTTAATAGGAAGTTATAACATGAGAGTGCCAGCTTGAGGTTGTGCCATATGTTGGGGAACTTTCTAATCACATCCCCAGACACTGTCTACTGTCTTACGCACCGTGGCCCATTGGGGATTTGTGCTGAGGAATCTTGTCTTATTCTTGAAGGCATATTCCTTGAATCACTATCATGTATTGGAAAGAAAATTGAAGTGGGCAAAATTGTGGTAACAAGTCAGCTATATCTCCTGCCCAAGCTCAGGTCGCACCTTTGCTTCTGCCTTACCATGCTCATAAATAGGAAGGGCATTGCTTGCAGAGGACACACAGGAGAAGCTCACTGAGGCATAGAAACAAAAACAGCAGCAATAAAAACAAATCGATACAAGGCATTGTGTGGACTTTGTGCCATTAAACACATATTAGATTCATGTATGTTCTTTTTCAGGCATTGATACCAGCCATGAAAATGACTCTCACAATTTTTTAGTCACTTATTAAGATGACTTTCCCATTAAAAATTTAAAATAAAAGTAAAAAGCAGTTATTATAATAGAGTGTATGAAGGATATCACTGGAATTGTATATCATTCATGATGTTTTTAAAAAGTCTACACATTATTAGAAATTGATCCATAATAATATAATATGAAATCACATAAAAGTTTGATGTTATTAACTCTATGTCCTCCTATGAAATTGTGAAAATAAAGAATGTGGAGTATACTTTTTATGAAGAAATAACATAAAATATTCATATGCATGTGGAATTTATTTGTGAAATGAGAGATGATGGTGGGGATTACACATGGATATATGAAGAGGTAGTTGTTAGGATATGGGCCATAAAAATACATGGATGTTTTTTGTTCACGGACTGGGTAAATCAAGTCCAGCTCTTGAAGATCCTACCACTTTGGGCTTATTTGATTCTCTTAGAACTCTTACACCCTCTTGACAATCCAATATATTTTCTGCTGGCTCATGCTGTCATATTGTTTCATAGGTGGTCACATATGTCTCTTATGACACTCTCTAGTACTCTCTGTCCACCTCATGTTCATTCTCCAGACCAACTTCCTATAAATTCAACTTCCTGAAAAAGTAAACAAAAGTAAGAGATGTGTTATTTCTTGGTGTTCATGTGTATTTTTATATTCATAAGCATAAGGAGTGGTCTGATATGTGGCACATTCAGTGAACATGCATGGTTTCTACCTGCATGGAAAACAAACTGGTTTCTACTACTACAATTTTAAAATATGGAGTAGTATTTATTGTGTCAATGCATGTCAAATGACATATTGTGCAAATACAGTCATCCATAACATGCATTGACACAATTTTATTAGCTCTGTTTCCTCGTATGAAATTGTGAAAATAAAAAATGTGGAATATATATATGTCACTTGTAAATGGATTTGAGACTGCTAGTTATCTCCATTTGACTTGTATTATATTAACCAAAGTCCCTTGTCCTTATCGCTGATGATGTGATTCATTTTTCTACCCTGGGAAATGTGTAGAGTTAACATTTGCCACTGCCAGGCATGAACATATAAAAATCTGTACTTTTCATGCTCTTTGCTTTTCAAACTGACTTGTTAATTCAGAGTTGCCTTGAAAGCTCTAAGTTTATCATGACAAAGTTTTCTTTCTTCCAAGTACATAAATCATGAATTATGCTATGGAGGACACTTCTCATTTCTACCTGAACCTGGTCTCTAAATTGTTATTTAAGTAAGAAGGAGAATTCTCATGATAGATATGATTTCCTGGGCTGCTCTAATGGTATAAAGTTTGGAGTTTTATTTATTTTTTTTGGGAGGCAAATAATCTAAATTGGTATAAAGTGGACATTTATGGTAGATGTGTATTTCCCTGCCTTATTTTATGTGTGTGACATATGGATACACATAGATATGAATAGGTGTATGTACTAGGAATGTCTCAGATTATAATAATCATCGTGAATATATATTAAGTTCTTTTGAATGAAGAAACCTTCTCTCCCATGGCCTCTACTTGGAACCATCAGGAAATGCATAGGCCAAAACATTGTTGGAAACAACAGGTTGTCCTCAAACATTTTTTTGTTGGAAATATCAGATTGTCCTCAGAAATATAAACCATGATTTTGATGTTGGAGTTGGTTCCAATCTGTCCCCTAGCATCACTGGAAATACTACTTTCCTATAGGAATGATTTATTTACTATTAATCTATATGTTGACCTTTGCTGTCTCATTTCCCATAAAGAGCCAAACCATATCTCCTCATTTATTTTACAATTTTCTTAGAAGTATTAATAAAAGGAAATGTAATTTTTAAAAGAAAAATTAGCCTAGAGCAAACATTTTCTGTGCCATAAAGAGACTTTATTTAGGTGGTCTAGGCTCAAAGACACAGATACAAGACCAGGATCATCTGAATCTTCTATTTACTCTTACAAACCTGGACCCTCAGGAATTATATAGAGAATCATAACTTTTATTATTCTTCCCTTCTTCAGCCATGTATCTTGCTCTTTTTCTACATCTCTTCTCTCCTTCTCTAATGCTAATTGAAACTTCTCTCTTCTCCTTTCTTCAAATGTAGTTCCCATTTACCTTAGGCCCAGAGAAGATGACAACACATAACCTTTGATTATTCTTCAGGCTGGGGCAGGCTGGTTTTCCAGATATTCCTTCTTTCACTTTTCTTCATAGCCAGACTCTTTGGAGGTTTACTCTGAAGCTCAATTCTCAAAGAGTTAATGATATCTAAGAATAAAATCCATGTCTTTAAAAATAACAATAAAATGGGGAGAGGCTATCTGTTCACTAAATCACTGTCCTGATGCTGGGTACAACATCAGGGTTCTTTTGAGCCCAGTTATTACTAATACCTCAGCAGTAGATTATGACCCATTGATGACATAAGCAAAGTTTAGAGATTCAGCCAGTATTCACAGCAATGCACTTCACTAAAGCCCTTCACCTTAGGTAGAAACTTTAAAATATATATACATTTAGTTGTAGTTGGACACAATATCTTTATTTATTTTTATGTGGTGCTGAGGATTGAGCCCAGTGCCTCACAAGTGTGAGATGGGCACTTGTCCACTGAGCTACAGCCCCAGCCCAGGTGGTAACTTTTTATATAGGGAAATTTCCATCATTAACATGAATTTTCAAACCTTCCACTTGATATCAAAATTAGAGAGAGGTGACAAAGATTAGATGAAAGAAATACTTGTCTGTGTCTAGGGATACTTAGTTACTCAATCTCCCCAAAGGTGAGGATTTGGTAGTACCAGAAGGGCCTAGACTCAGAATCATTAGCTTGACCATGAAATCCAGAAAACTATGAGTTGATTTTAAAAGTCTCATATATGAGTATGGTAAAACATGGATTAAGCATGGCATAAACATGGAATTCATGTGTGCACAGAAACAAGAAAAAAGTAGAGAAATTATGATTAAAAAAGAGAATATAAATTTTTAAGAGTTTGACAAATAGCCACAAATACAATGAGAGTAGGACAGAAGAAAAGTTAAAATATGATAATTTTTTCATTTCTAATGTCAGGATTTAATTTATACTTAGAATAAAAATTAACACTACACCTATCTCAATACTTAAAATTTTTATTTTTAAGTACAGGAGAGGTTCTAATTATTAATAAACTAGTGTGTATAAAATATTTGAAGTTCAACAACATTTCTAGATTCAGATACTTTTTTCTGAACTATTCAGAAATTACTAAACTTCATGATTTAAATACAGCATGATTCAATTTTTAGATAAAGATAAAGGAATTGAAAACTTTAAATTAGAAATAAAAGGGAATGGAGGAAGATGGCGGTGAGGGGAGTGCATTGCCCCCGTGTGCTGCTTCACTGTGTGGGAGTATGACAAGTCAGGACGGCTAAAGGCTATCTTGTTAGGAATTTCCAGCAATAGTGGGGTGCTCCGGAACCTGGAGGAAGGATTTCCATTGCACGAGGATCGGCTACGGGGACTCAAACGTGAGAGGTTTGTCGCACGGATGGTAACACTGCTTATTCAGCAAATCGCCCCGCGGCTAGAGTCTGTAGCGCGCGCTGGGAAACGAGGAGATAGCGACGCAGGGATACAGCGCTGCAGTTTCTGCCAGCTGTGCAAGCACCGTACTCAGGGCTGAATTCTGGGTTCGAGACGGGGGAAGGAAGCGGTCCATCTCGGTTCTCCACACTGGTCAGATCACAGAGCAGGCCAGCGGCCACCATGTTGGAAAGCTGACGTCACCATCCCTGTTTTCGACTGACCGCAGCTCATTCAGCCATAGAACAGCGGAACGAAATGCTGCCATTCACATAGGATACCAACATGGCAGAGATCTGATGTCATCAGAAAGCGGCAGAGGGGAGAACTTCATCAATACCAGCGGTGACAGAAACAGTTGGTCTCCTGGTAGGGGGGGTGAGGCACAGACACCCGAGTCTCTCTCGATTTGTCGTCGAGCCAGAGGGGAGGAGCCGGGCCGCTGCCTGCGCCTTGAGCAGGCCCAGCAGCTCGCCGGCGTGGTGACTGCGTGACCCCAATTGGAGAGGGGGCGGAGTGGAGCCGCCACCCATGCCCACAGGGTGAGCAGACCTGTGACCAACCTGCAGATCAGGAACAGCGGTCTGCAGGCGTGGTAGGAGGGGCAGGGCAGAGCCGCCGCCCGCGCCTGCAAGGTAGGCAGACCGGCGACAGACCGGCGGATCAGGCCCAGGAGCCTGCCGGCGTGGTAGCAGAGTCGCCGCCTGTGCCAGGAACAGGCCCAGCGACCTGCCGGCGGAGTAGTCATGACACCCCAATTGGAGTAGGGGCAGAGCAGAGCCACCACCCGTGCCCGAAAGGTGGGCAGATCTGCGACAGACCAGCGGGACAGGCCCAGTGGCCTGCCGGTACGACAGACACGTCACCCCATTTGGAGTAGGGGCAGAGTAGAGCCGCCACCCGCGCCTGCAGGGTAGGCAAACCTGCAACCGACTGGTGGATCAGGCCCGGTGGCCTGCCGGCGTGGTACACTCGTCACCCCAATTGGAGTAGGGGCAGAACAGAGCCGCCGCCAGCGCCCAGAACAGGCCCAGTGACCTGGTGGTGTGGTAGTCACGACACCCCAGTTGGAATAAGGAGAGAGCAGAGCCGCCGCCCGCGCCTGCAGGAAAGAAACGCAAGCAGTATGAAAAGACAAGGAAAGAAAGGACCACAAGCAATGCAGGTCAACTCTACGTTAGAAGAGGTAATAGCTGCAGCAGATGGAATGTCAGATAAAGAATTCAGGATATACATGCTTCAGATGATCTGGAGTCTCAAGGAAGCCATCAGACAGCAAAATCAGACAATGAAAGATCACTTCAACAATGAATTACATAAACAAATCCAAGAAGCAAAAGATCAACTATACAGGGAAATAGAGGTTATAAAAAACAAACAAACAGAAATCCTAGAAATGCAGGAAGCAATAAACCAACTTAAAAACTCAATGGAGAATACTACCAGCAGAGTAGAACACTTAGAAGATAGAACATCAGACAATGAAGATAAAGTATTTCAACTTGAAAAGAACATAGACAGCTCAGCAAGACTGTTAAGAAACCATGAGCAGAACATCCAAGAAATATGGGATAACATCAAGAGACCAAATTTAAGAGTCATTGGGATACAGGAAGGGACAGAGTTTCAAACCAAAGGAATGAGCATTCTATTCAATGAAATAATACGAGAAAACTTCCCAGACTTGAAGAATGAGACAGAATCCCAAATCCTAGAAGCCTACAGGACGCCGAATGTGCAAAATCATAAGAGATCCACACCTAGACACATTATAATGAAGATGCCCAACATACAGAATAAGGAGAGAATTTTAAAAGCTACAAGAGAAAGGAAGCAGATTACATTTAGGGGTAAGCCAATCAGGATAACAGCTGATCTTTCAACACAGACTCTGAAAGCTAGAAGATCCTGGAATAACATATTTCAAACACTGAAAGAAAATGGATTCCAACCAAGAATTGTGTATCCAGCGAAATTAAGCTTCAGGATGGAAGATGAAATTAAAACCTTCCACGATAAACAAAAGTTTAAAGAATTTGCAGCTAGAAAACCATCTCTTCAAAACATCCTCGCCAAAACATTACAGGAAGAGGAAATGGAAAATAACAATGAAAACCAACAGTGGGAGGTAGGACAGTAAAGGGGGGGGGAAATAATCAAAGAGGAAAACAAACCATGTTTAGTAACAGAAATAAACAAATATGGCTGGAAGAACAACCCATATCTCAATAATAACCCTAAATGTTAATGGCTTAAACTCACCAATCAAGAGACACAGGCTAGTAGAATGCATCACAAAACAGGACCCAACAATATGCTGCCTACAGGAGACGCATTTGATAGGAAAAGACACACATAGGCTGAAGGTGAAAGGTTGGGAAAAATCATATCACTCATATGGACTTCGGAAACAAGCAGGAGTGTCCATACTCATATCAAATAAAATAGATTTCAAGCCAAAGTTAATCAAAAGGGATAAAGAGGGACACTACATACAGCTTAAGGGAACCATACACCAACAAGATATAACAATCATAAATATTTATGCCCCAAACAATGGTGCAGCTATGTTCGTCAAACAAACTCTTCTCAAGTTCAAGAGTCTAATAGACCACCATACCATAATCATGGGAGACTTCAACACACCTCTCTCGCCACTGGACATATCTTCCAAACAAAAGTTGAATAAGGAAACTATAGAACTCAATAACACAATTAATAACCTAGACTTAATTGACATATATAGAATATACCACCCAACATCAAGCAGTTACACTTTTTTCTCAGCAGCACATGGATCCTTCTCAAAAATAGATCATATATTATGTCACAGGGCAACTCTTAGACAATATAAATGAGTAGAGATAATACCATGCATCTTATCTGATCATAATGGAATGAAACTGAAAATCAATGATAAAAGAAGGAAGGAAAAAGCATACATCACTTGGAGAATGAACAATAGGTTACTGAATGATCAATGGGTTATAGAAGACATCAAGGAGGAAATTAAAAAATTCTTAGAGATAAATGAAAACACAGACACAACATATCGGAATCTATGGGACACATTGAAAGCAGTTCTAAGAGGAAAATTCATTGCTTGGAGTTCATTCCTTAAAAAAAGAAAAAACCAAGAAATAAATGATCTCACGCTTCATCTCAAAATCCTTGAAAAAGAAGAGCAAAACAACAGCAAAAGAAGTAGAAGGCAAGAAATAATTAAAATCAGAGCTGAAATTAATGAAATCAAAACAAAAGAAACAATTGAAAAAATTGACAAAACTAAAAGTTGGTTCTTTGAAAAAATAAACAAAATCAACAGACCCTTAGCCATGCTAGTGAAGAGAAGAAGAGAGAGAACTCAAATTACTAGCATACGGGATGAAAAAGGCAATATCACAACAGACACTTCAGAAATACAGAAGATAATCAAAAACTATTTTGAATCCTTATACTCCAATAAATTAGAAGATAGTGAAGGCATAGATAAATTTCTTAAATCATATGATCTGCCCAGAGTGAGTCAGGAGGACATAGACAACCTAAACAGACCAATATCAATTGAGGAAATAGAAGAAACCATCAAAAGACTACCAACTAAGAAAAGCCCAGGACCGGATGGGTATACAGCAGAGTTTTACAAAACCTTTAAAGAAGAACTAATACCAATACTTTTCAAGCTACTTCAGGAAATAGAAAAAGAGGGAGAACTTCCAAATTCATTCTACGAGGCCAACATCACCCTGATACCTAAACCAGACAAAGACACTTCAAAGAAAGAAAACTACAGACCAATATCTCTAATGAACCTAGATGCAAAAATCCTCAATAAAATCCTGGCGAATCAGATACAAAAACATATCAAAAAAATTGTGCACCATGATCAAGTAGGATTCATCCCTGGGATGCAAGGCTGGTTCAATATATGGAAATCAATAAATGTTATTCACCACATCAATAGACTTAAAAATAAGAACCATATGATCATCTCGATAGATGCGGAAAAAGCATTTGACAAAGTACAGCATCCCTTTATGTTCAATACTCTAGAAAAACTAGGGATAAAAGGAACATACCTCAATATTGTAAAAGCAATTTATGCTAAGCCTCAGGCTAGCATCATTCTGAATGGAGAAAAACTGAAGGCATTCCCTCTAAAATCTGGAACAAGACAGGGATGCCCTCTCTCTCCACTTCTGTTCAATATAGTTCTCGAAACACTGGCCAGAGCAATTAGACAGATGAAAGAAATTAAAGGCATAAAAATAGGAAAAGAAGAACTTAAATTATCACTATTTGCAGATGATATGATTCTATACCTAGCTGACCCAAAAGGCTCTACAAAAAAAATATTAGAGCTAATAAATGAATTCAGCAAAGTGGCAGGATATAAAATCAACACGCATAAATCAAAGGCATTCCTGTATATCAGCGACAAATCCTCTGAAATGGAAATGAGGACAACCACTCCATTCACAATATCTTCAAAAAAAATAAAATACTTGGGAATCAACCTAACAGAAGAGGTGAAAGACTTCTACAGTGAAAACTACAGAACCCTAAAGAGAGAAATAGAAGAAGATCTTAGAAGATGGAAAAATATACCCTGTTCATGGATAGGCAGAACCAACATCATCAAAATGGCGATATTACCAAAAGTTCTCTATAGGTTTAATGCAATGCCAATCAAAATCCCAACGGCATTTCTTGTAGAAATAGAGAAAGCAATCCTGAAATTCATATGGAAAAATAAAAGACCCAGAATAGCAAAAACAATGCCAAGCAGGAAGTGTGAATCAGGCGGTATAGCGATACCAGACTTCAAACTATACTACAGAGCAATAGTAACAAAAACAGCATGGTACTGGTACCAAAACAGGCGGGTGGACCAATGGTACAGAATAGAGGACACAGAAACCAATCCACAAAACTACAACTATCTTATATTTGATAAAGGGGCTAAAAGCATGCAATGGAGGAAGGATAGCATCTTCAACAAATGGTGCTGGGAAAACTGGAAATCCATATGCAACAAAATGAAACTGAATCCCTTTCTCTCGCCATGCACAAAAGTGAATTCAAAATGGATCAAGGAGCTTGATATCAAATCAGAGACACGCCGTCTGATAGAAGAAAAAGTTGGCTACGATCTACATTCGGTGGTGTCGGGCTCCAAATTCCCCAATAGGACACCCATAGCACAAAAGTTAATAACTAGAATCAACAAATGGGACTTACTCAAACTAAAAAGTTTTTTCTCAGCAAAAGAAACAATAAGAGAGGTAAATAGGGAGCCTACACACTGGGAACAAATCTTTACTCCTCACACTTCAGATAGAGCCCTAATATCCAGAGTATACAAAGAACTCAAAAAATTAGACAATAAGAGAACAAACAACCCAATCAACAAATGGGCCAAGGACCTGAACAGACACTTCTCAGAGGAGGACATACAGTCAATCAACAAGTATATGAAAAAATGCTCACCATCTCTAGCAGTCAGAGAAATGCAAATCAAAACCACCCTAAGATACCATCCCACTCCAGTAAGATTGGCAGCCATTATGAAGTCAAACAACAACAAGTGCTGGCGAGGATGTGGGGAAAAGGGTACACTTGTACATTGCTGGTGGGACTGCAAATTGGTGCAGCCAATTTGGAAAGCAGTATGGAGATTTCTTGGAAAGCTGGGAATGGAGCCACCATTTGACCCACCTATTCCCCTTCTTGGTCTATTCCCTAAAGACCTAAAAAGAGCATGCTACAGGGACACTGCTACATTGATGTTCATAGCAGCACAATTCACAATAGCAAGACTGTGGAACCAACCTAGATGTCCTTCAATATTCGAATGGATAAAAAAAAATGTGGCATCTATACACAATGGAGTATTACTCTGCATTAAAAATGACAAAATCATAGAATTTGCAGGGAAATGGATGGCATTAGAGCAGATTATGCTAAGTGAAGCTAGCCAATCCCTAAAAAACAAATGCCAAATGTCTTCTTTGATATAAGGAGAGTAACTAAGAACAGAGTAGGGACGAAGAGCATGAGAAGAAGATTAACATTTAACAGGGATTAGAGGTGGGAGGGAAAGGGAGAGAGAAGGGAAATTGCTTGGAAATGGAAGGCGACCCTCAGGGTTATACAGTGGATGGGGTAGAGAGAGAGGAGGGGAGGGGAGGGGAGAGGTGGGGAGGGGGGATGGTGGAGGATGGGAAAGGCAGCGGAGCACAACAGACACTAGTATGGCAATATGTAAATCAATGGATGTGTAACTGATGTGATTCTGCAATCTGTGTATGGGGTGAAGGTGGGAGTTCATAACCCACTTGAATCAAAGTGTGGGATATGATATGTCAAGAAATTTGTAATGTTTTTAACAACCAACAATAAAAAATTAAAAAAAAATAAAAATATCTTTTCAGTCCAAAACTGAATCAAACAATAAAAAAAAGAAAACTTTAAATTAGGATAAATTAAATAGCACAGGAAGGAAGAGCACTTGCCTGATTTAGGAATAAAAGGCGAATGACTCACAGAAGTCAGAGATTCAACCAAGAGATTTTATTAGGGGGCTACCCAAAGAGGAAGAAAAGGATAGGCAGAGAGCAGAGAGAGGAGAGGATGAGGGCAGAGAGAAAGAGAAAGAGAGCAGAGAGAGGAGAGAAAGAAGAGGGCAGAGAGAGAAGAGGAAGAGGGCAGAGAGAGAAGAGGAAGAAGGCAGAGAGCATGAGTTTGAAAGCTTCAGCTTAAGAAGGGTTGTGCAGGCAATATGGAGGGTTCTGATTGGCAGGGTGACTCAGGAACAGTGAATGGACACTGTGTCCTGCAGGGAGAGAGAATTTTGAATTTGACACTCTTTGGCTTGGCGCCCTGCGGAGAGGAGGGCGAGGGGTAAGGGATTCTGTGATGTGCTTGCAAGACAGAAACTTAACTTCAGCAGGGAGTCTCCCACACACCCAACAAGGAATGTTGATTGTGAAAAAGAGCCAAGGAAAAAGTGTTAGTAAGAGAAAGGAGCAACCACATTTTTCTACTTACATTTAGAGAGGTTTATATGTGTGGGGTCAAATGCATGGAGTACTGCATACATGACATACATTAAGGACATCTGAGTGGCAGGCCACTCCCTTTGTGCTAGCCATGTGAGTGGCAGGATGCTTACCCTGTAGGCACAGCCCTGGGCCTGAGGCCATGTGTTTCAGTCTCTGTGCTTGCTCCAAGGCTCACTCCTCGATTGGTCATTGTGAGGACAGTTAGCAGAAATTGCATTGGTGGCTGCCTGTAATCTGCTTAGCTACTGCCTTAGTATATATACATATAACTATGCAATAAAATCAGACCTGCTTCCTGCATGGTCTCTGGAGGTCTTGATTAGTGACTCAGCAGACACACTCTCTTCTACCCTATTCCATGGACCTCCTCACTGGACAAGAGAGAGCCCACACGTCTGGACCCCGAACAGGGACCTGAGGTAAGTCTATAAGACAGGGTGTTGCCCCTCACAGAGCAGTGAGGAAGGGGAAATGGGGAACCTATCGAGTTTCACAAAAGACTCACAGCTGCAAGTGCTGTGCACTCTCTTGGATACTAATGTTTTAACCCTGAATAAGAGAGAAGGCCAGAAGTTCTGGGATGTTGTGATTGATACCAGTTCATGGATAAGTGATGCTTTGTTTTTGATCCTAGGATATGGGATAAGATAATGGCAAATGCGTGGCAAGCTAAAGTGAGACATGAGTATACTTTTTTTTTTACCAGTACATTTTTTCTTATTGTGACAGCCATTCAGCAAAGTTTAGGGGGCCCTGTGACAGACACTTGCCATATAATGATGGCTCTGAGGGAAGATGAGGCTGTGAAAGACAGACAAGGGGAAAAAGATGGGGGCAACAATCTACAACAAAGCAAGAAACTGCAGCAGGCACAGGGAAGTGAGGGTGCGAATCTACTTCAAACCAAGTAACCACAGCAGATGCAGGAGGGAGAGAGACAGGAAACGGTACCACTAGCTTTCATGGTGCAGGAAGAGGTGACCACAAATGGCGCAAGTGCACCTTCTACTGACAGGCAAAGGTTATATCCCTCCTTGAGTCAATGGCAACTGCCTTCTAATGAGGTAACACCAAAGCCAGCAAGGAACTATGACAGCTTAGAAATGACCAGGCCACCAGACAGGCCCAAGCCATGGCCTCCCAGAAACCCATTCCAGGAGGCCAGAGATCCTTTTGAAGTTCTACGTAAGATAAGAGATGAGAAGTGGGGTAAGGGAGTAAAAGCCTTCCCAGTCAACATGGCCCCTACACCACAGCACCCTGCCATTTGGTTTCCACACACATTGGGTACACTAAAGGAGTTAAAGAAGGCAGTAAAAGAGGATGGGCCCCAAGGGCCATTTGCAAAGAAAATGCTTGAATCACTCAGTCTTGGACGTAATTGCCCTCAAGACTGGAAAGACCTAGCCAGAGCAGCTCTTGAGCCTGTGACATTTTTGAAGTGGAAGAAATTTTTCTATGATGAATGCGAACAGCAGGGGGATCATAACCACACCACAAATATTAACTTCCCAGCTGAATGCTTGCAGGGAGAGGGAATCTACACTTCCCCTGCAGTGCAGGCTACAAGTACACCAAATTATGTCTATCAGGTGTAGCTCTGTGCTCTGAGAGCCTGGAGGAAGTTGCCAGCTGGGGGAGGTACAGTTTCTATACAGAGCTTAAGGTAGAAAGCCACTGAGGACATGCCACAGTTTATTGATAGAGTAAACAAGGTAGTAGGAAGGAAAGGTATCTCATGAAGGAACTAGGGCAGCCTTAGCCAAGGGATTTATCTGGAATGGACTAAATAAGGAATATAGGGCAGCCATGGTGCTGGTATGCAATGGCACACTGAATGACTGGATTTTGGCTGCTCAAGATATAGGGACACCAGGCCAATAGGCCATGTTGATGACATTGGCGTTTTCAACTCTGTTCAATAATCACCAAAATAGAGCAGATGGGTGCTGGAGCTGTGGAGAAAAAAGGCATCTCTCTTGAGACTGCCGTTCTCAGGGAGGAGGGGGCAAATCTGGCCTCTGCTCATGGTGAAGAAGGACGGCACTGAGCTAGAGACTGTTGGTCAAGCCAAGGCTTCATGGAAAGCCTTTAAATTCCTCTTGGGGCACCCCTCAGTCCCACGACTAAGGGAGGGTCCAAACAGTGGGAAACAAAAACAAACAACCAATCTGATGAATATAAGGGGTCCTGGAATATGGTGCACAATCCCTATTAGTGAGGACCACAAACTCAGGGCAATGATAAAGATAAACAAGAACATTTTCAAGGGGTTGATGGACACAGGGGCCATCTTAATTTCACTGAGGTTGGAGGAGGTACTGGAGTCATGGGCCACTGAACCAGGGTCCAATATTACAGGCATTGGAGGGCTAACCCCCTCTTGGCAGGCAGTGCAGGGCTGGAAATGGGAGGACGTGGGAGGACATGGATGGCAACCAAGGGACTGTTTAACCCCTCGTGATGGAAGGAATACCTAACAACCTATTTGGCAGAGATATCTTGGACTCCATGGGAGCAGTGCTCACTACTGATGACCAGGCCTTCTATGATGACATAATAGACACAGATTTAAAAGATCCAACCTTAAAAGGGGGATTTCAGATGTTCCCCCCAATATTAAAGGCCACTGTTCATATTATAGCACCTTTTCCCCATATGGTTGCAATGGCTCTCTGATGAACTGGAATGGGTGGAACCTTGGCCACTTTCCCCAGAAAAATTACAGCATATCCAGGAATTGGTAAAAGAGCAATTGGCTTTAGGGCATACCAAGCCCTCTAATAGTTGTTGAGAGCCACAGCCAAAGGGGCCCCAGCAAACTTCCAGCTGCCAGCAAACTTCCAGCTGCCAGCTGATGATTGGCTCACAGCGGCCCCAGCAAACTTCTAGCTGCCAACTGATTGGCTCCTCTGTGGTGATGCTCATTGGGCTGTTTCCCCGCCTTTTCAGACCATGGAGCTGCTCATTGGGGGACTTTTTTTGACTCTGCCCATGCGACGCAGCCAATCAGCCTCAAGAGCAGGAGGAGTGAGGGAGGTTGAGAGGCTTGTGGGAAGCCGGTGGTGGCAGTTGGGCTCTGAATGTTTTTCCTGAGGAGCTGTGTGTTTTGGTGTGTGTGTTCTAAAAATAAAGTTCATTTCTTTTGACAAGTGGCTCCTGAATTGTGCCCAGCCAGACTGCAGCAAGTAGTCTGTGTAATACCACAATTTTTTTTTTTGTATTCAGAAAAAGGCAAAAGGCAAATGGACATTACTTCAGGATTTGTGGGCCATAAATGAGACTATGCAAAAGATGGGTACCACTCAGCACAGGCTTCCATTGACCCAATGTGTTCCAAAAGGCTACAAAGTTCACATAGCAGACTTAAAGAACTGTTTCTTCTCCATTCCACTGCATCCAGCTGATAAACAACGTTTTGTGTTTACGGTACCTGTCATTAACAACTCAATGCCTGAACAACGTTTTCAGAGGAAAGTGTTACCACAAGGCATGAAAAACAGCCCCACTATTTGTCAGTTGTTTGTTGTTTGAGCCATAAAAGGCCTTGAACAATATACAGATCTTGTTGTGGTACACTACATGTATGACCTGCTCTTGGCACATGAGAAAGAGGCTATACTGTAACAGGCTTTCACAGTTTGATTAACAACCTCAATGAATTTGGATTGACTATTGCCCTGGAAAAGATCCAAAAGGAACCCTCTTTTAAATTTTTAGGACTTTGTATCTTGCCAGGAGCAATTATGCAAGCAGCTCCTCATATCACTATCCCTGAAAAGCCTACCTTGAACCAGTTGCAGACTATCCTGGGGCATTTAAATTGGCTTAGACCCTCTTTAAATATCACTACTCAACAAATAAGGCCCTTATTTAATTTGCTAAAGGGAGACCCACATTTAGACTCCCCCTGACAGGTTACCCCAGAAGCTCTTAAGGCCTTGGAATTGGTTAACACATCCCTAAACAACATGGAGGTAAAATGCTATGTCCCTAAGAAGGATGTCTGGGCAGTAGTAAGCCTAAATCCTGGGATTCCTACTGGAGTCATTCGGCAAGAGCCAGACAATATTATATCACGGGTGCACTCTTCCTCCAGAGCACACAGAATAGTTCAAAGTCAAGTGGAAGGCATCTCACAGATGATTGCCTCATTGAGAAGGTTCCTCTGTGAGTGCTGGGGAATGAACCAGATAGGCTCATAATTCCTCTCATGATGTCAGAGGTGAATAATCTCATTATGCTTAGCCCTAATTTCCAAGCTGCCATGGCTAATTTCACTGGGGCCCTTGACTGTCATATGCCTCCTCAAGAATCCTGCAAACCATTACCCTGTGCCTCTAAAGCAACCAAAGATAATAGTGAGCCAGCCTTTTCCTGGTGCACCCTTGGTGTTCATGGATGCAGCTCTACAGGGAAAATTGGCATTATTCATTTCCACCCTGATACCAGGATAAAAGGGCCCTCCAATATAATTACTCCCCTGAGTCTCCCCAAGCACTAGAATTATCAGCTATAAACTTGGTCTTGCAATGATTCCCTCACCCTATTAATGTGACTGATAGTCAATATTGTGCCATGGCTATTCCTAGACTGCCTTTTGCTTCCATAAAAAATGATACCAATATGGTTACCCTGCTCCTAAAATCTATTCAAACCCTCCTAGAAGGAAGGGCTAACCTCTAATTCAACATATCCGGGTCCATTCTGGGTTGCCTGGGCCTTTGTCACACTAAATGAGGAGGCTGATAACCGACCCGTGGAGCCTATGAAGCCTCCTTGCCTGAGCAGATGGTCAGGCAAAACAGCAGGTCCCATCAATCAGCCCATAGCTTGCACAAACTGTTCCCTCAAATAACAAAGGAAAATTGCAAGCTAATTACTAGATAGTGCACTAAATGTGCTCCCTTCTTGCCCATAGGGCCTTTACATCCTCAAGATGTTAATCCTAGATGTCTAAAGTCCAATGCCCTGTGGCAAATGGATATCACTCATGTACCATCCTTTGGGCATTTAAAATATGTGCATGTATGCATAGATGCCTACTCAGGACTCCTCCTGGCAAAGGCAGCCCCAGTAGAAAAATCCAAATGTGTCTGTTCTCACCTCTTGTGCTGTTTTACAACCATGGGAGGACCATATCAAATAAAAACAGTCAATGGCACCTCATATACCAGTATAACCTTTAAGGAGTTCTTTTCTAAGTGGAATGTTAAACAAACCACTGGTATTCCTTACAACCCCCAGGGACAAGGGATAGTGGAAAGAGCCCACAAAGAGCTAAAGGCCGCCATTTTAAAATAAAAAGGGGGGAGACAGCGCTTCCCCATGGTCTCCCCATGATATTCTGAATGCTATCCTCTTTACTTAAAAATTTTTAACAGTGCCTAGGGGTGATGATTGTAAACCTGCCTTCAAGCTTTGGGACCCCTTGACGGGGCCTATCCCATTGATCCCTAGTGCAGTGTAAAGACCCTTTAACCATTCAGTGGTCTGAGCCTTTGTTGCTCCTGATGTTGGGTAGGGGTTTTGCTTGTGTCTTCCCAGAAGAGCATCCACAGCCTATTTGGATTCCAGCCCATCATGTCCGGCCCTGGTTGCCTATCCTCAATGATGGCCCACTGCATGCACCAAGAAGAGAAGAAGCAAGAAGGCAAGAAGACGCCAGAGGAGACCCCATCACGGGGTCACATGGGGTGATGTAAAAGGGCTTATACAGCATGCCAATGATATTGGAGAAAGCCAGGGTCATGGTCCTAATCCTCCTGGCCAGGTCTTTTTTCTACTCTTATGCACAGCTCTAACCACCAACAGTACTGTGGCCCAGGTAAATTGAGCCCTGGTCACTAGACTACGCCTTCTGGCTATTGCTAATTGGGAAGGGGCTTTACCAAAGCTCTTTTCCAATAATTCCAACCTTATTGATCCTGAGTTATCCATCCAGGAGGTAATTGTACCCTGGAATACCAGCATTTCCATACCCATTCTGCCTATTTGTTTCTCCATAGTAGATATTGAGACCAATAATCCAGGCAGTCCCTCTGCTTTGCTCTTGCCAATGAAACTATTGTAGATAACTATAGTAAGTCATATGTTGGGCTGTCTCTCACTGACCTTACAGTTATAGTTAATGCTACCTAGAACCATAGACTCCCTGATGGCAAATGCAAGAAAACCTTGCTGCCAACATGCCCAACAATGCTTTTTGGAAAGACTCCCTCAGATAATGATAGCATCCCAGGGAATCAATGCATCACTTCCATACCTTATCTCCTTGATAAAAGAAATTTCTCTGGGGGAAGAACAACACCTATACACCTGGACCAGCACAGCTCCCTGGAATGTAACTGATGTGCCCAAAAACCGTATGGGCTACTGCAGTAACTGCTACATGGGACAAGCTGTTACCAATCGGTTTGCAGGAAATCAGTATGGCATGATTCCTAGCTGCTAGACCCATCAAATGGGCAGCAGCTGGCTGGATGAATGAGTCTATATTTAGTCCAGACCCTGACCATGGATTTGCCAAATTATACCCTTACCCACTATGCACAAGCTTGTGTTATGCCACTTGTTGGCATGCTAATAATTGATACTGATGGCATAAATATCACTCGTACAGAGATCCCTTGTGCAGTCAATACATCCTGCTGGCTCACAAATTGTTTAACCCCTGCTATGAAAGCTGAACTTATATTTATCTTCAGAGTGCCCAAAGCAATCTGGCTTCCAGTGAACCTGGAAGGAGGAGTACATAGGACATGGAGATGAAGAGTCTTCTGAATGAGATCCTACACTGGACAAGGCATGCAATTAACCTCATCATCGCTGGAATTATTGCCCTGGTAGCCACCATCACCACCACAGCCTTTGCCACTGCTTTGCTTGCTCCAGGTATCCAGACTGCTCAGAGTGTAAACAATTTGTCTACTGCCATGGCAGAAGCTTTTGCCATCCAAAATGACTTAAATAATCTGTTCCAAGCTGCTATTTTAGTCATTCAGCAAGAACTAGACCTCCACCAGGAACAACTATATATTCTGGTAATGTTTCAAAGTCTCTCTTGTGACCCTGAATTTTATAATATTTGTGTTACTCAATATGCTATTTCTGAAAATATAACTTTACACTTCTCCAGTTTTTCTCAGTATATTAAGGGTGCTTGGGATGCAAACTATGTTATGACTATGTATAACTTTACCAAGGCAATTGTCAAAATCAATGAGACTAAGGTGTCTATCTTGACAACCTCTTCCTTTTACAGGGGTTGACTGATCATTGGAAAACCTTGATAGCCAAGTTAACTAATCCTTATAATGCTATTAGCCTGGCCTTACTGTGTATAATAGTGATATTTTTTTCTTGTGTTTTGAGATGCTTATGTCACCATAAAAAGAAATAAATAAAATGAAAAACAGTAATGCTGGCTGAAGTCCTTGCAGCAGTCAAGGGGGTGGGGGCGGGATGTGGGGACAAGTGCATAGAGTACTGCATACATGGCATTCATTAAAGGTGTCTGAGTGGCAAATCAGTCCCCCGTGCTAGGCATGTGAGCGGCAAACTGCTTACCTTATAGGCACAGCCCTGGGTTTTAGGCCCTGTGTTGCAGTCCCTGTACTTGTTCCAAGGCCCACTCTTCGATTGGATGCTGCAAGGGCAGTTGGCCAGAAATTGTATTGGTGGCTGGTTTTAACCTGCTTAGCTACTGCCTAAGTATGTATATATGGTAACTGAGCAATGAAATCAGACCTACTTCCTGCTTGGTCTCTGGAGGTCTTTAATAGCCATTCACAGCCACACTCTTCTCTACTGTTTCATGGACCTCCTTGTTGGAAGAGAGAGAGCCCATGCACTACTACACATGACCCCACTTATCCTTCCTTTTTCCTACTTCTCTCATACAAGCATCCCTTCTTTCTCCAACCATTCTCTATTAGGTTATAAGGCATACTCCCTTATAGCTTTCTTCCAACATAAATTAATTAATGGATTTAATTGTTGAGAGCCACAGCTGAAGGTGCCCCAGCAAACTTCCAGCTGCCAGCAAACTTTCAGCTGCCAGCTGATGATTGGCTCACAGCGGCCCCAGCAAACTTCTAGCTGCCAACTGATTGGCTCCTTTGTGGTGATGCTCATTGGGCTGTTTCCCCGCCCTTTCAGACCATGGAGCTGCTCATTGGGGGGCTTTTTTTGGCTCCGCCTATGTGACCCAGCCAATCGGCCTCAAGAGCAGGAAGAGTGGGGGAGGTTGAGAGGCTTGTGGGAAGCCGGTGGTGGCAGTTGGGCTCTGAGGGAATTCCTGAAAAGCTCGTGTGTTGTGGCGTGTGTGTTCTAAAAATAAAGTTCGTTTCTGCTTGACAAGTGGCTCGTGAATTGTGCCCAGCCAGACTGCCACATTTAATAATTTTGTGCTCCCATAATTACTTCATGGCCCTTCACAAAGGTGACCTGCATCAACTATGTAAGGCTTGACCCAACACTAAAACACTCATAGGTGCATCATCACTTTTATATGAAGATTTTCTCAGCCAAACATCCATGTATGGCTCTAATTTCAGCCCTTCATTGAACTGAATCATCACATATGAACTTAGAATTGTCATAACACAGAAGACACACACAGAAACACACTCACAAATATAAAAATACACACACATCACATTCCCTTTAAATAACACTAGAAACATTTTCCAGATATGCACAATAACATACATAGAATTACATAAGTCATACCACAATCTCATTTTGAATATTTGTGCCAGATATATACCTCAGATAACACAAAACAGATAATTTACATACATTATAGACACATTTACACACATTCCATGAGGACATGCACAGAGATATTTTCATGGACATTTTTCTGCACACATTTGAAAATTTCTTTCCTTGAAGATAATGAGATGCTGCTAAGACAGACTATTGAGGAATCAGACTTCCTCTTTTTCACATGTGCAAATTCCATATAACTTGACCAATTATCCCTTTTCATCTTCAGTGACTTTGATAAAGAAAATTTGTGAAAGTTTACTACATACATGTACAGATGAAGAGGGGTGTGGCTGTCTGATAAAGTTGGGGAGTTGGGAAGGCATCCAAAAATAAGGCAAGCATCCAAACCATTGTCTTTCCTGAAATGATCCCTATGGAGATGAATAAATCCCACAAGTCCAATAAAGAGCTCCTAACAGAGAGTGATATCAGTTTGAACAATGTAGCACAAGATGGGAGCAAGGAGCTGAATATTCAGCAGTACTGCCTCCTCTGGAGAAGAGATCAAGGGCTAGAATTCCTGAGTGTCTGATGGGCCTACTGAATGGGAACTAGTATATGGGCTGCTGGGTGTTCCCCAGCTTGGAGGCCCTTCTGAATCATGTGCAGCATGGAGTCAGTAAGGGTTTTAGCTTTCTGGTTGTCCATCTCACCTTTGCCAGAAGAGGATCCAAAGGAAGAGAAAGAAGGAGTGGAGGAAGCAGAGTAAAATGGAAGTAATGACCTCTAACATAACCAGTAAAATCATTGGAGATAAGGATAATCTTGTGGAGAAGAGAACAGTACAGGCAGAAAGGCCTTACTACTGTGGCAAATATGCTTTCATGTCTAGAGCTATGAGTATGAGAATAGAAGATTGATGGCAACTTGTCAGGAGTTTTGGGGAAGACAGTGCTGGCAACAGGATTTATAGGGATATTGTTCTTTGGTTTATCTCTGTTCCAGTCTGCATAACTCATTTATGGTAGAATCAAGCCAATGGCTCTTCATGTGATCCTCCAGTACATATTGTCCTTCACACATTCAACCTGTATTATCATGTTCACTTCCAAAGATAAATTTTATTTTTTTTTGTACTTTGAAATTGGCATCAGAGGGAAAAATATCAAGACAGTTGAAATAGTGACAATTCTCAAAGTTATATGAAAATATGTTTGCATTATGTATTACATTTCCCTGTATGACACCCTCTCTTTAAGTATATAACTGTGAACTATCAGCAATAATATCAAGAATAAAAGCAACAATAAGTGTTGGTGAAGATGTGGGGAAAAGGTACACTGTAAATTGGCACAACCACTCTGGAAAACAGTAAGGAGATTGCTCAGAAAACAGAATGGAAACCCTATTTGACCCAGCTATCCCACTTCTCAGTGTGGTGAGGACAACATAAATAATATAAATAATAATTCATATCAATTTGACATTAAAGTGATTCCAAACTTTCTTAGAAAATCTCCACAATTCATCATGGATGCAGTGTATCACTGAGTTTAAGTACATTCCTTAATGTTTCAGTATAAAGCTGAATTGTGATAATGTGCCACAGTTTTCTGAGATTTATTATCTCAGTTTGTCAATATGGAAGCAATTACCTTTCTAAAGCTAGTTTATATTAACAAAGGTACTTTGGCAAACAAACAACCATACCTGACTCAGATTTATTAAGGCCAAACAAAATTTATTGAAGAGATAGTCAGAAAATTTAGTTAAAAGTAACAGCAATTACAAATTTCCAAAAAGAGAAATTGAGGCAAGACTACCTCCAGAAGCTCATAGACCTTACTTAAAATTGCAAAATAAAATTTAGCAGGAAACACCACTCTCCTTATCCCTTCCTTATTAATTTTCCAAGATATCATTATAGATTGTCCAACATGTATACATAGATGTTTACCTCTAGCTCAGTCCTAAAGATCAGGTAGTGAAGTAAGCATCTCACTTGGATGAAATTACTGACTTGTGTGCAGATAAAGTTTGAAGGTAGAGAATCTTACCAGTGAAAAAAATAAACTATTAGGTAGATGAGAGTGAAATACACTACATACAACTTACTTGCTTGTGTGGGCTCTCTCTCATTCAGCAAGGAAGTCCACAGAACAGGGAAGAGGAGAGTGTGGCTGTGGGGTCATGAATCAAGATGTCCTGAGACCAAGCTGGAAGCAGGTCTCATTTTATTGCATAATTACCATGTATATATACTCAGGCAATAGCTAAGCAGATTATAGGCAGCCACCAATACAATTTCTGGCCAACAGTCCTTGCAGTGACCAATTGAGGAGCAAACTGTGGAGCAAGTGCTGGGACTGCAACACATGTCCTCATGCTTGGGTACTATGCCTATGGGGTAAGTATTTTGCCAATCATGAGCCAAGCATAAGGGGAGTGGTTTGCACTCAGGTGCTCTCAATGTATGCCACATATGCAGTTCCATGCACCTATCCCCACCCTTGCTGTTTGCAGAGGAATTAAAAGATATAATAATTTTGCTTCTCATTTTGTGTTCTTCCATCTCCATAGGTCTGTGTCTCATTTATTGTGGGCTTGAACACCAGGCCCATTATCATAACCCTCCAGCTCAGTTACTGTGCTTTGCTTCATTCAAATGAAGTGACTAGTTTCCTCTCTCAGTAGGGGCTAGTTTCCTCTCTGGAACACACCCCTTGGTACTCCTCTGAATTATTGATCCAGTCTGGTTCGGTTGAAACTGAACTGTTGGTTTTTGGTCTCACCTCAAGATGGTCTGCCTGCTGGATGACAGACTGAGTGAAACTTGATTCCACTCTCAGCCACAGTATAGAAAGAGAATTTATTTATTTTTATTTTTATTTTAAAAAATGGCCTCTTGCTGTTTTTCCTGCACTATGCTCTTAACTGCTCTCTGAAGTTCTATTAAAAGGTCTTCCAGGGGCCATTTACCTTGATCTAGATCATCAAAAGACACATTTCTAATGCAGTCCAGACCTTCTGAACATTGTCTATTGTACTTTAGACAGTTTGGCAGAGAGGCAGCCTTTATACAATTTCCTCCCTAGTCTCTCCCAAGTATGTAAATCTGGTAAATCTTGCTTGCAAAATCACAAACAAACCTTGCTTACCATTCTTAGGAACTGTGCTAGCTGGCTCTTTTTCACTTGCTTTCCTTTCCGGTTAATTATAGTTTCCAAAATTGTTAAATACATCTCTTTATCTGAAGATATGGAACTTCCCATGATAATTTTTTAATGTCCTTGGCTCTAAAACTTCCTCTGTGACCCTTCAAAAAATTTCACAGTCCAATAAATTTCTATAGTGCACTTCCTCAATCAACCTGGAAATTCCCCTCTAGCAGCCCCAATGTTAGGCACCAATTGCCGCCCCCAACCAGTGCAGGTAGCTAAACTAAAGGTCACTTGAGTAAATTTCATAAGGTATCAAATAAAGCATAGACCCACAATTTACCTTTAATTCAAGCCCCGGGATGGCTCTTCTTCCCTCGGCCTCAAGCTCCCCAAATGGGAGTGTGAGGAATGTCAAGAGAGGCTGGTGAGAGAGAGCTAGCACATTCAGGAGTGATCTTTTATTGGGAGAGGACTCTGATTCATTAGAAATTTCCATCCAAAAAAGATCAAGAGGAGCAGGGTTACAAGGACAAGAAAGGTAACTTGATCCCTGGGGATATAGGGAGGCACACCAACACATGAAGACACATTTGGCAACATTTTTATGACTTTCAAGATCAGAGCCACTGTCTTTGGCCACTTTGATGTGGCCAGATTATGGGAAGTGACCAACAGAGCCTCACCAATCAGGAAAGAAAAATGCTGGTCACATTGCATGGTGGTCTCTCCAATCTGTACCCCAGATAGAGCATTAATCTTTAGAATATACAAAGAACACAAAAAAATTTAACACTAAAAGAAACAATTACCCAATAAATAAAATGGCAAAGGTACTGAACATGCATTTTATAGAAGAAGAAATATGAGTGGTCAACAAATATATGAAAACAATATACTTTAAGTGATGTAATTTGGTAACTTTTATGGAACTAGTAGGAAATCAATACATTAAGAACATCCCTTTCCCAGGGATCTGAGCTTATGTGAGACACTCACCATAAGGTACAGTATAAATTTTTGTCCTGCTAAAATTTTATAGATTCTTGAGTTATGAATACTCAGTATAATTATTGAGTAGAAGAATGATAATGAAACAGTTGCAATTATTTCATTGAGTCATATTTTCATTTTAATCCCTGAACTCTTCTGAAACTCCTCCATTTAGAATATTTTGCTCAACTTCACCTCTGTTTTTGGAAATGAATTAAATAACAATCACCTACCAAAATTTGTCAATTTATTATTTTCATTTAGACCCTTAAAATCCATGATCCAAATAGAAGATGTAATGCTAGAGAGACCATCCTTGTAAATGTTACCTTATAAAGTGAGAAAGTGAGATTACACAGTACTAGGTTATTTGAATGTCTTGTTTTATGAAATGTAGCCTCATTCTCCAATATGGCACATACATCAATATTTCAGGTCACGAAGATTCCTCATTAGGTTGTATCCAGATAATCATTTGGTAAAGTTCTGACCTCAGAGTTTTACCAATTCGATACATGTCCTGTTGCCTACATGTAAGAAAGAACACATATGCCATCAGACTTATATAGTCGACCAACCTATAATGTACAAATATTGAGATTCAGTTTTTTAAATTGCAAAAACTATATCATGATTTTTAACATTTGGGACAAAAATCTCTCATTTAAAATTTTTAGAATACTAATGGAAAAACAGGTGTGTTTTCCTTTCTAAAATATCTTTTGCTTACAAGAGAGATTATTTTTCATTACATAGCCTTTGTAACCATAAATCTACTTTAAACTATGTTAACTAAAATGTACAAAGTCATAGGGTGACACAAACATGATATTCTTCAATGAAAATTAGACAAGAAGAAAATAATAAAAAGAAAAAAATTAACACTTCAAGCTTTATTTATAGTTCAATAAATTGTACAATATATACTGTTCTTTGAAAATGGCAGGTTATATAATACAGTATGATTCCCAATTTTAATAATAAAGATTATAATTTAGTACATATCTGTGTACAAAGAAAATAGTTGGCAAAGATCATCATCAGGCTGCCTTAAAGAGGGCAAATATAAAAAAGTTGTGATTTTCTTAATTTACCTAAATCTCACAATTTAGAATTTTTTTCCAATATACATATGTTTCTTTTGTAAATATTATTAAATAACTTAACAATATAAATTAAAAAAGGAATCCACAAGGGCAAAATTGCCAAATAACAATGTCATTTGCTTCCAAATCAGAAAAATTCTGAGGCAGTACAGTTTCTACCCTGTGGATTTATAGTGTCCCTGAAGGTTTCCAGTTTCTCACTTGCTGAGAAGCTGCCTGTCTGTTTTCTTGGGTGCACTCCAAGGAGGAACCCTGGCTGGGACCTCGTCTATTCTGCCATCTTGAAAACCTATGATCCTGCTACTTCTGTTTTAGTCAGCTTTTTCGCTGCTGCAACCAAAAGCCCCAACCAGAAAAGTTACAGAGAAGGAAAAGATTATTTGAGGGCTTTCAATTTTAGAGGTCTTAGTCCATAGAGGCTGGCTTCATTCCTTAAGGCTGAACATCATAGAGGGAGAGTGCGGTAGAGGGAAGCAGCTCACATCATTATCAGAAAGCAGAGAGAGGAAATACCTGTATTTTAATTTTGTTCTTATCTCATTGAACTGGTTAGGACTTCCATATGAGTGGTGAGTGTACCTCTTTACCTTGATCCCAATTTTAAGGGAGAAATCAGTAAGTTCACATTTCATATTTCTGCATTCTAGTTGTTTTATCAATCACTGATAGAAGGCTATTAAAATCTGCTTTTACTTCTGTAAATTTTTCTTTTGTATGTTTTTAAGTTTTCTGCGCAGGTGTGTATACACTTAGGATCTTGCTCTCTATCTTATCCTTTATCATTTTTAAATTTCCCTACCTATTTTGGGAAATATTTTTTCTCTTGGGATAGATTGTTTTCTAATACTAATATAACCATACCAAATTGTATATACTTAAATTTACATGGCATATCTTTTAACTTCTAGTCATTGATATAGTTTATCCAGATATTTCATCCCCTGTTTTAAAAGTAATACCAATACTGTTAAAGTTACTCTTACCTGCACTACAAACATGAGTTTTCCTCTGTTTTTAACAGTTCATAATATAAAAATAGGATATTTTTTAGCTAATGTGCCAATCCCTGCCTATTATCCGGAGAGTTTAATTCAATTACTTTTGCTGTGGTTACTGAAAAAGAAGGATTTACTTTTGTCATTTAGTTATGTGTTTTATGTATATCTTATGTCTTTTTGGTCTTAAATTTTTCCATTATTGTCATTTTTTGTATATAGTTGATCTTTCTTATACTAATTTGGCTCCAAACTTCTCCTTATTTCTATATATTCTTAAGTTGTTTCCTTAGTGGTTACCTTGAAAATTCTGATATCTTAAAATTATAACAATCTACTTTGAATAATACCAGCTAAAGGTCTAATAGAATGTATACTATTTCTATATATCTCTGTCTCTCCACCTTTTGTTATTGTTGCCAGAGATTACATTTTTATATGTTCTGTGCCCATTAATATGAATTAATAATTTTTATTTAATGTATTATTCTTTTAAATCATATAGAGAAAAGTACAACTATTCATCTATGTAGGTAGCTTCAGCAGAGTTTTTTTTTAAATTTCTTATGACTTCCAGTTATTGTCTAGTGTTTTTTCATTTTAATCTGAAGTACTCCCTTTAGCTTTTATTTTAGGGCAGATCTACTTATAATGAACTATTCCAGCTTTTGTTTATCTGGAAATGTCTTGTTTCCATTCTTGAAAATTTGTTTTTTATGGATATATAATTCTTTGTTAATGTTTTTGTTTCAGCCTTTAAGTAAGACTTTAAGTTTCATCCTTCATTCTGATCTCAATAAACTCTGATAAGAAATCAACTGTTAATGTTATTGAGGATCCACTGTATGTAGTGAGTCACTTTTCTTTCGTTGCTTTAAATTTTTTCTCATTGTCTGTGGTTGTTGACATTCTAACTATACTATATCTTCATGTGGATCTCATTGACTGTGTCCTTGGTATTGATGGAGCTTCTTGGATGTGTATATTCATGTCCTTTCGATTTGAGATGTTTTCAGCCATCATTTCTCATATATTTTTCTTCCCCACTCTCTCTATATTTTTTCTAGTATTCCTATGATGCTGAAGTTGATATACTTGATGGTTTCCCTACTTTCCTTGGTCTTTATTCCTGTGTGTGTGTGTGTGTGTGTGGTGTGGTGTTTTTTAGACTGGAAAATTTTTCTGCTTCCTAAAATCTGTGGTTGAACTTCTTTAGTGAATTTTTATTTCTTTCTATAATTTGTATGGGTTTGATTTTACCATTTCTTCATATATCATTTTTCTGAATTCCTTCAGTTCTTTCTCCATGGGTTTCCCCAGTTCCTGAGACTACTAAAGATGTTGTTATTAAATATTTGACTAATAATGCAAATGTTTGGGCTTCCTCCATATGTGTTCCTTAGAGACGGATGATACAGCCCTAAAAATGGCTTATATATTTGTTCTGTGTGTAAGCTTTCTAATCTTTTTGGTCATTGTTAAGAATTCTATCTCCTGTGTATTATATTTTGTTAGTTCTAGAAACCTAATTCTCCCAACTTCAGTCAGGGCTAATGTTTCTGCTTATTTTAGAATGGAGATGGCCATTTGTGCCTTTTTCAAACTATTTTGCAAAGTGCTTTTCACGTTATGTGTTGTCATGGAAGAATCTATTGTATTTTCTATGTGGTTGGCCAGTGACCTGAGAAGATTTTCTTAAATGTTTGGTTATAAAAAGGAGGGAAAAGAGAAGAGTTCTTCTCTCTTTAATTTTATTATCAAGTTTAGGTGGGAAGCCAAAAGGCTATTTTTCTTAAAAAGAAAGCATTCCCCTTCATTTTACTAACTGATAGAAATTTATGTAGTCATGAGTATACATAATATTTGAAGGGTTGGGATGGCCTTGAAAATGTGTAGCACCACTTCATTAGTCAGCTTTTCATCACTGTGACCAAAACATCTGACAAGAAAAACTTTAAGGAGGAAAAGTTTATTTTGGGCTTGTGCTTTCAGGGGTTCAGACCATAGTAGGGTGGTTTTATTGTTCTGGGCCAGATGCAAGGAAAGTGGCTCAGCTCATGACATTCAGGGAGCAAGAGAGCAAAATGAGATAGAGATAGAGATAGAAAGAGAAAACATTTCTAAGAGCATGTCTCCAGTGACCTACTTCCTCCAGCCATATTTCATCTGCCTAAAATTACCATCTAGTAGTCCATTAAATTTATGAATCCATAAAATGGATTAATCCATTGATGAGGTTACAGCCCTCATCATTGTCTAAAAGCCACACCTTCAAACCTTACTGTATTGGGGATGACACTTCCAAAATATGAGCTTTTCCAGAGACATTTCAAGATACAAACCATAATAACCCTAATAAAAAATTAATAACCCTAATAAAAAATGGATGTTTGAGGAAGGTAACAGCTCTGGGAAAAAAGAAAACTAGTGCAAGGAAATGACAGGACATATTCTTTGCAGAGTTCCTGGTAGAGGGAAACAAGGAATAAGAGAAATTTAAAATGGAAATTACTAAATTCAACCTGTTTGGCCATATAAATTTTAAATGGGAATAAGGTACACTCCTATATTAATGGTGGGACTGCAAATTGGGGCAACCACTCTGGAAAGAAGTATGGAGATTTCTTAGAAAAGTTGGAATGGAACCTCCATTTGACCCAATTATCCCATTCCTTAGGTATATACCCAAAAGATTTAAAATCAGCATAGTACAGTGACACAGAAACATTAATGTTTATATCAGTTCAATTCATAATGGCAAAGTTATAGAACCAACATAATTGCCCTTCAGCATAGGAACGGATAAAGAGAATGTGTTATACATAGACTATGGAATGTTACTCAGCCATGGAAAATAATACAGTTATGGCATTTGCTGGTAAATGGATGGAACTGGAGACTATCATATTACATGAAATAAGCCAATTCCAAAAACTAAAGTCTCAATGTTCTCTCTGATATGCAGATAGATAAAACACAATGAAGGAGGAAGAAAGAATAGAAGTTCATGGGATTAGACAAAAGGAAATGAAGGGAAGGGGGAAGAAGGGAATATAAAAGATAGTAGAATTAATCAGTCATAGTTTTTCTATGTTCATATATCATTACATACCACTATAACTCCACATCATGTTCAACCACAAGAATGGAATCCTAATTAGAATAAGTTATATTCCATGAATGGATAATTTGTCAGAATACATCCTACTATCATGTATATCTAAAAACAACAAATAAAAAATATAATTCCAAAAGAATGAAAAAAAATATTGGGGAAGTCTTTCAGCAAAGAATGAGCAAAGACAAGAGAAGAGAACTCAAAGAGACAGATGATGAAAGAGAGAATTGTATATGTTGATGAGAATAAAATTTGTAGGGAGAGCTTGAGGACCAATCATGTTTGTCTTCTTACTTCAAGGGAAGAACACTGGGGTTTATTTTGGCCTCTTCTTTATTTTCTAAAAGAATTGGTTGGCAGGATATAATGAGCATTTAGGAAGATAAAAATGAGCTAGCATGCTGGGAACAGATGGGCAGGGACAGAGAGAGTGCCCATGAGGCTGTTGCAGGGATCAAGGTAAGAACTGATCAGTGTCAGGACTGAACCAGGCAGGAGGTGATGATGAGGACAATGAGAACTGATGAACCATGAGCATGGAGAAGTGATGCATGAAGGCCAGTGAGGGTAGGGCTACTGAAGACTGACCACTGGAGACTCAGGAGAATAGTCTCTAGACATCAGGAAAGAGAAGGGGGAACTGATCTTATAGGCATTTAGTCCTCACATCTGGAATAGAAGAAGAGGTGTCATCTCCTGGACACCTGTTACCATAGAACAGAACAAACTCTGGACTTAAAATAAGAAGTTCTAGTTCTGTGTTTTAATCACAATCCTGCAATGAATTCATACCCTCATATCTTTAAAATACTATCATCACTGTAGAGTCTTCAGCTTTAAAAGAATATCTATTTCCTATAGCCCATCTAAAGATGAATGTAAAGTATGAGCTCCCAGGGTTCATAGTACTATTTGAAGCTTCCTGGTTCCCACCCTGCCTGGCACCCAAACTTCCAACAAAACCACAAAATGTTAGATTGGGGAATAGGTGAAGTGTTTGGGGCTTTGAGAAATAGGGAGTAATATTCCATTGTTTATATATGACACATTTTTTTAATCCATTCATCTATTGAAGGGTATCTAGGTTGGCTCCACAGTTTAGCTATTGCGAATTGTGCTGCTATAAATATTAATGTGGCTGTGTCTCTGTAGTATGCTGTTTTAAAATCCTTTGGGTATAGACTGAGGAGAGGGACAGCTGGGTCAAATGGTGCTTCCATTTCCAATTTTCCAAGAAATCTCCGTACTGCTTTCCATATTGGCTGCACCAATTTGCAGTCCCACCAACATGTATGAGTGTATCTTTTTCCCCATCATGTGGGACTTCTAAAAGATAATCCCAGGGCTAAGATATCACCAGAGTCAGGGGGAAAAGAAAAACATTATAAATGAAATGGTTCTGGAATAATTCGTGGCATTTAAACAGGAAAAAGAGGAGATGCATTTCCTGTGAGATCCAAAGCATGAGAAAAAGGGTTGAGAAATAGGCAGCAACTACTATGTGAATTGGCCTCACTGTTGTGCAGAGCATAATGAAGGAGAATCTTTGGAGACATATACTTCTTATAAGGTCAGCAAGGTGACTACCAGCATGCAAGTTAAACTAATGAAATTAAAAGCAAAGTCCAGAGGTGTGAAATCATGTTTACCTGGATTAATTCCCAGAACAAAGGAAGACACCTGTCTAAAAAATGCCCCTGATGGACTATGGTTAAAGAGAAGTATTTGTTGAGTAGTGAGGGAAGTGTTGGGTATTTAATGAAGACAAAAATAGTGCCTTGGGTGCAGCCAATCTGGAAAGCTGTATGGAGATTCCTTGGAAAAAGTGGAATGGAACCATTGTTCAACCCAGCTATCCAACTCCTTGGTTTACACCCAAAGGACTTAAAAACAGCATATTTCAGGGACACAGCTATATCAATGTTTATAGCAGCACAATTCACAATAGATAAATTATGGATCCAACCTAGATGCCATTTGGTAGATGAAAGGAAAGGGAATCTTTGGTACACAATCAAACATTACTCAGCACTAAAAGAGAATAAAATCATGCATTTGCAGGTAAATGGATGGAATTGGAGAATATAAAGCTAAGTTAAGTAAGCCAATCCCAAAAAACCAAAGACCAAACATTTTCTTTGATATGAGGACGCTGACTCATAATGGTAATGAGGGGGGGGGAGCATGGGAGGAATGGAGGAACTTTACATAGGGCAAAGGAGAGCGAGGGAAAAGGAGGGGGGCAAGGGGGTAGGAATGATGGTGGATGAGTTAGACATCATTACCCTAAGTACATGCATGAAGACACAAATGATGTGAAAATACTTTGTGTACAGTGACTTGAAAAATTGTGCTGTGTATGTGTAATATGAAATGAATTGCATTCTGTCATCATGTATAACAAACTAGAATACATAAATAATTTAATAATATAAAAGTAAAAATAAAATGAGAAACATTTGAGGAGATAAATGTTTAACCTTATTTAAACATGATGCAATGTATATATGTATTGAAACATTGCATTGTACTTAATTAGTATGTATAATTTTTATGTTTTTATGTATCATTTAAAAGTTTTTAAAACATTCCTAAAAAAAGAGTGCCTTAACCAGAATATTTTCACATTATGACCTTCAGGATAGATGGTCTCCCACAGAGGAGGCATAGAGAAAAAGAGATAATGAGATGTCAAGAATTGTCACAAGAGCCATCCATGGGTTGTGTGTGTGTCCCTAAGCATTGAAACATCTGGTGTCTAGGAATGACCAGTAGGCATTTTCTCTGGTCAATTGCCCAGGGATATTGTGAATTTCTATTCTGCTCTGCCATATCCCACTCAGCACCTGAAATGGGTATGACCTGCCAAGATGCCAATCAACCTGTTTACTGCAAGATGTCTGGATGCAAAACTCTGCCCTTGAAACCTTATCCCTGCCTTTGATGTACCCCCTTAAATAAACCACCAGAGCCATTTTTCCTTTGTCTATTTCCAGCTATTGTGTGGACTGGATATATCATAGGTTCCACTTTTGTTAATATATTTTGACTCTTAGTTTTTTTGTTATTCACTGACTTTTTTTAAAATTTTTTATTGTTGGTTGTTCAAAACATTACATAGTTCTTGATATATCATATTTCACACTTTGATTCAAGTGGGTTATGAACTCCCATTTTTACCCCGTATACAGATTGCAGAATCATATCAGTTACACATCCATTGATTTACATGTTGCCATACTAGTGTCTGTTGTATTCTGCTGCCTTTCCTATCCTCTACTATCCCCCCTCCCCTCCCCTCCCCTCCCCTCCCCTCTTCTCTCTCTACCCCCTCTACTGTCATTCATTTCTCCCCCTTGTATTATTTTTCCCTTTCCCCTCACTTCCTCTTGTATGTAATTTTGTATAACCCTGAGGGTCTCCTTCCATTTCCATGCAATTTCCCTTCTCTCTCCCTTTCCCTCCCACCTCTCATCCCTGTTTAATGTTAATCTTCTTCTCATGCTCTTCGTCCCTACTCTGTTCTTAGTTACTCTCCTTATATCAAAGAAGACATTTGACATTTGTTTTTTAGGGATTGGCTAGCTTCACTTAGCATAATCTGCTCTAATGCCATCCATTTCCCTGCAAATTCTATGATTTTGTCATTTTTTAATGCAGAGTAATACTCTATTGTGTATAAATGCCACATTTTTTTATCCATTCGTCTATTGAAGGGCATCTAGGTTGGTTCCACAGTCTTGCTATTGTGAATTGTGTTGCTATGAACATCGATGTAGCTGTATCCCTATAGTATGCTCTTTTAAGGTCTTTGGGGAATAGTCCGAGAAGGGGAATAGCTGGGTCAAATGGTGGTTCCATTCCCAGGTTTCCAAGAAATCTCCATACTGCTTTCCAAATTGGCTGCACCAGTTTGCAGTCCCACCAGCAATGTACAAGTGTACCCTTTTCCCCACATCCTCGCCAGCACTTGTTGCAGTTTGACTTCATAATGGCTGCCAATCTTACTGGAGTGAGATGGTATCTTAGGGTGGTTTTGATTTGCATTTCTCTGACTGCTAGAGATGGTGAGCATTTTTTCATGTACTTGTTGATTGACTGTATGTCCTCCTCTGAGAAGTGTCTGTTCAGGTCCTTGGCCCATTTGTTGATTGGGTTATTTGTTATCTTATTGTCTAATTTTTTGAGTTCTTTGTATACTCTGGATATTAGGGCTCTATCTGAAGTGTGAGGAGTAAAGATTTGTTCCCAGGATGTAGGCTCCCTATTTACCTCTCTTATTGTTTCTCTTGCTGAGAAAAAACTTTTTAGTTTAAGTAAGTCCCATTTGTTGATTCTAGTTCTTAACTTTTGTGCTATGGGTGTCCTGTTGAGGAATTTGGAGCCCAATCCCACAGTATGTAGATCGTAGCCAACTTTTTCTTCTATCAGACGGCGTGTCTCTGATTTGATATCAAGCTCCTTGATCCATTTTGAATTCACTTTTGTGCATGGCGAGAGAAAGGGATTCAGTTTCATTTTGTTGCATATGGATTTCCAGTTTTCCCAGCACCATTTGTTGAAGATGCTATCCTTCCTCCATTGCATGCTTTTAGCCCCTTTATCAAATATAAGATAGTTGTAGTTTTGTGGATTGGTTTCTGTGTCCTCTATTCTGTACCATTGGTCCACCCGCCTGTTTTGGTACCAGTACCATGCTGTTTTTGTTACTATTGCTCTGTAGTATAGTTTGAAGTCTGGTATCGCTATACCGCCTGATTCACACTTCCTGCTTGGCATTGTTTTTGCTATTCTGGGTCTTTTATTTTTCCATATGAATTTCAGGATTGCTTTCTCTATTTCTACAAGAAATGCCGCTGGGATTTTGATTGGCATTGCATTAAACCTATAGAGAACTTTTGGTAATATCGCCATTTTGATGATGTTAGTTCTGCCTATCCATGAACAGGGTATATTTTTCCATCTTCTAAGATCTTCTTCTATTTCTCTCTTTAGGGTTCTGTAGTTTTCATTGTATAAATCTTTCACCTCTTTTGTTAGGTTGATTCCCAAGTATTTTATTTTTTTGAGGATATTGTGAATGGAGTGGTTGTCCTCATTTCCATTTCAGAGGATTTGTCACTGATATACTGGAATGCCTTTGATTTATGCGTGTTGATTTTATATCCTGCCACTTTGCTGAATTCATTTATTAGCTCTAATAGTTTCTTTGTAGACCCTTTTGGGTCTGCTAGGTATAGAATCATGTCACCTGTAAATACTGATAATTTAAGTTCTACTTTTCCTATTTTTATGCCTTTAATTTCTTTTGTCTGTCTAATTGCTCTGGCCAGTTTTTCGAGAACTATGTTGAACAGAAGTGGTGAGAGAGGGCATCCCTGTCTTGTTCCAGATTTTAGAGGGAATGCCTTCAATTTTTCTCCATTCAGAATGATGCTAGCCTGAGGCTTAGCATAGATTGCTTTTACAATATTGAGGTATGTTCCTGTTATCCCTAGTTTTTCTAGAGTTTTGAACATAAAGGGATGCTGTACTTTGTCGAATGCTTTTTCCGCATCTATCGAGATGATCATATGGTTCTTATTTTTAAGTCTATTGATGTGGTGAATAACATTTATTGATTTCCATATATTGAACCAGCCTTGCATCCCAGGGATGAATCCTACTTGATCATGGTGCACAATTTTTTTTGATATGTTTTTGTATCCGATTCGCCAGAATTTTATTGAGGATTTTTGCATCTAGGTTCATTAGAGATATTGGTCTGTAGTTTTCTTTCTTTGAAGTGTCTTTTTCTGGTTTAGGTATCAGGGTGATGTTGGCCTCGTAGAATGAATTTGGAAGTTCTCCCTCTTTTTCTATTTCCTGAAGTAGCTTGAAAAGTACTGGTATTAGTTCCTCTTTAAAGGTTTTGTAAAACTCTGCTGTATACCCATCCGGTCCTGGGCTTTTCTTAGTTGGTAGTCTTTTGATGGTTTCTTCTATTTCCTCAATTGATATTGGTCTGTTTAGGTTGTCTATATCCTCCTGACTGAATCTGGGCAGATCATATGACTTAAGAAATTTATCTATGCCTTCACTATCTTATAATTTATTGGAGTATAAGGATTCAAAATAATTTTTGATTATCTTCTGTATTTCTGAAGTGTCTGTTGTGATATTGCCTCTTTCATCCCGTATGCTAGTAATTTGAGTTCTCTCTCTTCTTCTCTTCGCTAGCATGGCTAAGGGTCTGTCGATTTTGTTTATTTTTTCAAAGAACCAACTTTTAGTTTTGTCAATTTTTTCAATTGTTTCTTTTGTTTTGATTTCATTAATTTCAGCTCTGATTTTAATTATTTCTTGCCTTCTACTTCTTTTGCTGTTGTTTTGCTCTTCTTTTTCAAGGATTTTGAGATGAAGTGTGAGATCATTTATTTCTTGGTTTTTTCTTTTTTTAAGGAATGAACTCCAAGCAATGAATTTTCCTCTTAGAACTGCTTTCAATGTGTCCCATAGATTCCGATATGTTGTGTCTGTGTTTTCATTTATCTCTAAGAATTTTTTAATTTCCTCCTTGATGTCTTCTATAACCCATTGATCATTCAGTAACCTATTGTTCATTCTCCAAGTGATGTATGCTTTTTCCTTCCTTCTTTTATCGTTGATTTTCAGTTTCATTCCATTATGATCAGATAAGATGCATGGTATTATCTCTACTCCTTTATATTGTCTAATAGTTGCCCTGTGACATAATATATGATCTATTTTTGAGAAGGATCCATGTGCTGCTGAGAAAAAAGTGTAACTGCTTGATGTTGGGTGGTATATTCTATATATGTCAATTAAGTCTAGGTTATTAATTTTGTTATTGAGTTCTATAGTTTCCTTATTCAACTTTTGTTTGAAAGATATGTCCAGTGGTGAGAGAGGTGTGTTGAAGTCTCCCATGATTATTGTATGGTGGTCTATTAGACTCTTGAACTTGAGAAGAGTTTGTTTGATGAACATAGCTGCACCATTGTTTGGGGCATATATATTTATGATTGTTATGTCTTGTTGGTGTATGGTTCCCTTAAGCTGTATGTAGTGTCCCTCTTTATCCCTTTTGATTAACTTTGGCTTGAAATCTATTTTGTTTGATATGAGTATGAGTATGGACACTCCTGCTTGTTTCTGAAGTCCATATGAGTGATATGATTTTCCCAACCTTTCACCTTCAGCCTATGTATGTCTTTTCCTATCAAATGCGTCTCCTGTAGGCAGCATATTGTTGGGTCTTGTTTTGTGATCCATTCTACTAGCCTGTGTCTCTTAATTGGTGAGTTTAAGCCATTAACATTTAGGGTTATTATTGAGATATGGGTTGTTCTTCCAGCCATATTTGTTTATTTATGTTACTAAACATGGTTTGTTTTCCTCTTTGATTATCCCCCCCCCTTTGCTGTCCTACCTCCCACTGTTGGTTTTCATTCTTATTTTCCATTTCCTCTTCCTGTAATGTTTTGCTGAGGATGTTTTGAAGAGATAGTTTTCTAGCTGCAAATTCTTTTAACTTTTGGTTATCGTGGAAGGTTTTAATTTCATCTTCCATCCTGAAGCTTAATTTCGCTGGAAACACAATTCTTGGTTGGAACCCATTTTCTTTCAGTGTTTGAAATATGTTATTCCAGGATCTTCTAGCTTTCAGAATCTGTGTTGAAAGATCAGCTGTTATCCTGATTTGCTTACCCCTAAATGTAATCTGCTTCCTTTCTCTTGTAGCTTTTAAAATTCTCTCCTTATTCTGTATGTTGGGCATCTTCATTATAATGTGTCTAGGTGTGGATCTCTTATGATTTTGCACATTCGGCATCCTGTAGGCTGCTAGGATTTGGGATTCTGTCTCATTCTTCAAGTCTGGGAAGTTTTCTCGTATTATTTCATTGAATAGATTGCTCATTCCTTTGGTTTGAAACTCTGTCCCTTCCTGTATCCCAATGACTCTTAAATTTGGTCTCTTGATGTTATCCCATATTTCTTGGATGTTCTGCTCATGGTTTCTTAACAGTCTTGCTGAGCTGTCTATGTTCTTTTCAAGTTGAAATACTTTATCTTCATTGTCTGATGTTCTATCTTCTAAGTGATCTACTCTGCTGGTAGTATTCTCAATTGAGTTTTTAAGTTGGTTTATTGCTTCCTGCATTTCTAGGATTTCTGTTTGTTTTTTATAACCTCTATCTCCCTGTATAGTTGATCTTTTGCTTCCTGGATTTGTTTGAGTAATTCATTGTCGAAGTGATCTTTCATTGTCTGATTTTGCTGTCTAATGTCTTCCTTGATACTCCAGATCATCTGAAGCATGTATATCCTGAATTCTTTATCTGACATTCCATCTGCTGCAGCTGTTACCTCTTCTAAAGTTGCGTTGACCTGCATTGCTTGTGGTCCTTTCTTTCCTTGTCTTTTCATACTACTTGCATTTCTTTCTGCTTGGTGAAACTGTTGTGTTTTTGAAAAATTTTTCCCCCTATATATTTATATTGCTCTTGTATAGTTGAAAAGTCTCCCTTGCCGGGTCGGGCGGCGGTCTGCCTACCTTGCAGGCGTGGGCGGCGGCTGTGCTCTGCCCCTCCTCCAATTGGTGTGACGTGTCTACCATACCCGCGGACCGCTGGGCCTGTTCTGGGTGCGGGCGAAGGCTCTGCTCTGCTCCTACTCCAATTGGGGTGACGTGCCTACCACCCCAGCTGGCCGCTGGGCCTCTTCCACAGGTCGGTCGCAGGGCTGCCTACCTTGCGGGAACGGGCAATGGCTCTGCTCTGCCCCTACTCCAAATGGGGTGACGTGTCTGTTGCGCCGGCAGGCCACTGGGCCTGTTCTGCTGGTCAGTCGCAGGTCTGCCTACCTTGCGGGCGTGGGTGGCCGCTCTGCTCTGCCCCTACTCCAATTGGGGTGACGTGTGTACCATGCCAGCAGGCTGCTGGGCCTGATCCGCCGGTCTGTCGCAGGTCTGTCTACCTTGCGGGCATGGGTGGCGGCTCTGCTCTGCCCCTACTCCAATTGGGGTTACGTGACTACCACACCGGCGGGCCACTGGGTCTGATCCGGGCGTGGGCGAAGGCTCTGCTCTGCCTCTACTCCAGTTGGGGTGATGTGTGTACCATGCTGGCAGGCCGCTGGGCCTGATCCGCCGGTCTGTCACAGGTCTGCCTACCTTGCAGGCGTGGGCGGAGGCTCTGCCCTGCCCCTCCTACCATGCCCGCGGACCACTGGGCCTGTTCTGCCCGTCGGTCGCAGGTCTGCCTACCTTGTGGGCGTGGGTGGCGGCTCTGCTCTGCCCCTACTCCAATTGGGGTCACGCTGGCGGGCTGCTGGCCCTGTTCCGGGTGCGGGAGGTGGCTCTGCTCTGCCCCTCTGGCTTGATGACAAAGTGAGAGAGACTCGGGTGTTTGTGACTCACTTTCTTTACCAGGAGACCAGCTGTTTCTGTCGCCGCTGGTATCAATGAAGTTCTCTCCTCCGCTGCTTTCTGATGACATCAGATCTCTGCCATGTTGGTATCCCATGAGAATGGCAGCATTTCGTTCCCTTTGCCGGGTGACCAAAGCAACGGGTGAGTCCTGACCGGCCCTCACAAGCCCCGTCTCAGTCCTGTTGCCACCGCCTATGAAGGCTCGGTTGGTATTTACCTCTACAGTATTCAGCAGGACCCGGACCGAGAAGCAGTTTCCGCGGATTCTTTAGCCCTGGGCCAGAGCAGTTCCGGGAGCCAGAATTCGGCCGCTCCGTGCTCGGTGTATGTTCTGATAGGAGCAGGCTCCAAGAAACAGTTTCCGCGGGTTAATTAGCACTGAGCCTGAGTAATTTGTCTGCGAGCCGCAGGTGAATGGCAGCCTGAAATTACCTGTTCTATGGCTGAATGAGCTGCGATCAGTCGAAAACAGGGATGGTGACGTCAGCTCTCCAAGATGGTGGCCTCTGGCTTCCTCTGTGGTCTGACCGGTGTGGAGAACCGAATTGGACCGCTTCCTTCCCCCATCTCAAACCCAGAATTCAGCACTTAGTACAATGATTGCACAGCTGGCAGAAGCCCGCGGAAACTGCAGCGCTGTATCTTTGTGTTGCTATCTCCTCGTTTCCCAGCGCGCGCTGCAGACTCTAGCCGCGGGGCAATTTGCTGAATAAGCAGCGTGACCCTCCATGCGTTTGAGCCCCCGTAGCTGATCCTCGTGCGATGGAAATCCTTCCTCTAGGTTTTGGAGCACCCCAATTTTGCTGGAAATTCCTAACAAGATAGCTTTTAGCCTTTCTAACTCGTCATTCTCCCACACAGTGATGCGGTACACGGGGGTAATGCACTCCCTTCGCCGCCATCTTCCCTGATTTATTCACTGACTTTTTTACACATTAAGTTTTCAGGTGGCTTACACCCTCCTTGGCAGGAAGAAGAACTCCCCAATGAGATACAGGTCATCACCCTCATTAGAGGATTTTTCTATTGTCTTTGATTTGCTAAGGCCTAACATGGGAACAAGGTGAATTTATCCTACACTCTTTTTTAAAAAAAATAATGTAAATGGACAAAATACTTTTAGTTAGTTTAGTTAGTTGGTTTTTTAATGTGGTGCTGGGAATCAAACCCAGTGCTTCACACATGTTAGGCAAGCTATATACCACCGAGCCACAATGCCAGACCCTATCCTACACTTTTATGTTACATTTACTATGTTGAGATATATGCTGGTATTGAGATAGTTAGTTGGAAAAAATATTATCATTTTATGATTGAAACCCTGCAAGATTGACTTCCTCAGAAAACTATATCAAGGTAGGTCATGCAACTAATTCCTCTTGCTCTGATCCTTTAGGCATCCTCTGAAATGTAATTCAGTTCCCCCTGCAGCTTTCTCATAGAGACAGAGTGGTCCTAATACTATTTTCACAAGAACCACTAGATTCCATGATTTAAGTATGTCAATGTCTGTTTTCACGTAGTAAACTTTTGTGAACCATGCTAGTGTGTGTCTATATTTGAGGGTTCTGACATATCTGCATCACTGAGTGTTTGTGTCTCTGGCTTTAAAACTAAGTCTGCTTTGTCTTTGTTAAACATATTTATTTCCTCAAGTGTTTATCATTTTATTTTTACTTTTATTTTATATATCCTCTTAAGCCAACTCTTCTCCATGGGGTTCAGATTGACATCCAAGTAACCTAATTCTGAGGAACTTTATGATAAGATCATGAGCACAGTGGATATACATAGAGAAAGAGCTGGCATCCAATGCAAATATTCCAGGCAGAACAGGAGGCTCTCACATGTTTGATATGTTTTGCAGGGTAGGAAGTGGGGCTTTTGGCTCCAAGCTTCTGACCAAGCTTAATAGAAGCCCAGTCACTGTGCCTAACACCATCATCCCCAATCGTCTCTTCTTTATCCACTACTTAATTTTCTGTTTCCATCTTGGAAATGTACCTTCTCTGTTTACAGGGATCAGCACATTTTGAATGGAAAGGTTTTACTTTTTAAGCCAAGAGTATTTCTCTCTTAAACTTGGTTAGATGCAGGTAATATTTACATTTTTAAGTCACTCAATCTGTTTGTGCCCACGTAAACTGTCTTTTAGTGGAAGTCACTGTGCCCTTTGCTTCTCTGCCCCTCCATCTCTCTCTCTCTCTCTCTCTCTCTCTCTCTCTCTCTCTGTGTGTGTGTGTGTGTGTGTGTGTCTTATCAGGCTGCTCTCTGCTGTTGTCAGAGGCTTTCACCAAATCCCTGTCTCTGTGGCTCCATGCTGGATCTGGAGATGGGAAATTCACAGCTGCAGCTGATAACTAAGGGCATTTTCTCCACTGAAGGAGAAAATTTAGAATAAGATGCGGAGGCTCCCTCTTATCAAGCTTGAATTATTGGAAGCAAATAAATACATCTTCCATCCCTGGAGAGCAAGGATTTTATGAAGATTATTGACAGGTTTGTGTGCCCCTTGTATCAATTCCTCAGTGGTCCTCATTAGAGATGCTTGTGAATTATTCATTGTATTTTCTTTGGACACAGAAAATAGATGTGTGAGATACTTGGTTCTTGTGTAATACTTGTTTCATGATCTTCAATATTTAACTTCCCTTTTCTTAATCTTTTCTAAGGAATGAAGGAGAGATGGGAGACTTTGTGATAATACAATATATCATACACAAAGCAGTTTTCCCACTGAGAAACTGTATGAAAAATATAATAAATGTAAAGAAATTAAGTGAAACTTAGAAATACAAGAAAAAATTAGTAAATTTATAGTTTTAGTGGAGATTAGGGCCTATTTTTTCTTCTATTAGATGTGGGGTCTCTGGTTGTATTCTTATGTCCTTGATCCATTTTGAGTGAAGTTTTGAGCATGGTGAGAGATAGGGGTTTAATCTTATTTTGTTGCATATGGATTTCCAGTTTTCCCAGCACAAATGGTTAAACAGGCTATCATTTCTCTAATTCATGTTTGTGGCACCTTTGCCTAATAGAAGATAATTGTAATTTTGAGGGTTAGTTTCTGTGTCCTCTATTATTTGCTGTTGGGAAAAGAATAACAGCAGCTGCACCCCAGAAAAAAACCCAATATGGCGCCTAAGGACCTCTCTTCCTACTTTCCCCTTTTCCACTGACGCGAAAAGTTCCCACAGGTGTGAACTCTCCTGCTGGCGCCAATATTTCAAATCTCACTGGTGGGGAACCTTAGCCCCAATAAGAACTAATTCCGTGGGCTCCGGAACTAATATCTGGAAGAACTTGCTAATAAACAGATGGCCCACCATTTATCTAAGCCCTGCCATCTCTCCTTAGATCTATATAAGTACACAGCCTTTTGCAATAAAGTGGAACTCTCCCCAGCAAATTGTCTTGCGTGGAGGCTTCTTTCAGTGGTGCCGTGACTCATATACAGATGAGCTCATTCTAATAAGAGCTCCCATCTCCGGCTCCATCGAGATACTCTGCTCTCGTCTGCTCTTTCAGACACTGGCTCCCTGCACTCACCACTTATCGGACTTAGGTAAGTTCCCCCTCCCCGGCTTGCCACTCTCTTTGGGCTAACAGCAGGAACTGTGACCGTGACTGTCCAGTACACTCCTGATGCCCGGTAGGGAGGAGGGAACTCACCCCACTAAGACCTTCACAGGCCGCAGTGGACCCTCTGGTGACCCTCTTCCCTTTGGGGTGTGAGCCTTCTGGGTTTAGGTGAGAGACTCTTTGGTTTCTTCCTCCTCCACCTGGAGCTGCGTTCTGCCTGGAGCTGCCTTCCGGCCCGGAGCTGCGTTCCGCCAGATCTGTGTTTCGCCGGAAGCTGAGTTCCGCCTGGAGCTCCGTTCCTCTTATTCCTGACTCTTTTGCTCCAGTCAAAAACTTTCCTGACGTCAGGTTGCCCATGGCCCTGGCCCTATTTGGGTCTCACAGGTCGCACTTCACTGGTGATGACTGGGTAGTGCCCTCTGTATTTCCTCGCGACGGTTGGTCATTTTGGGGATGCCCACTTGATCCTCCGTTCGCCCTGAGCTTCCAGGAAGCTATTCCAGCCCGGGTTTTCTCTCTGTCCCTCTCTCTCTCTCTCTCTCTCTCTCTCTCTCTCTCTCTCTCTCTCTCTTTCTCTCCCCCTCTCTTCCATCTCTTCCTGTGACCATGGGTGCCTCCTCGTCTATACCTGAAACCTCGCCCCTCAAATGTCTAATAAAAATATCTGACCACACTCTCTCTCACACCAGATATTAAACCCAAACTTCTGATCAAATTCTGTACCCAAAATTGGCCTACATATCCACTGGATAATGGCAATCATTGACCTCCAGAAGGCTTGTTACATCCAAATCTCCTCTGGGACCTTTTTAACTATTGCCAGCGTCTGAAAAAGTGGAGGGAGATTCCCTGTGTTGAAGGCTTTAGCCTTCTCGCACAACACCCTGCTCTGTGTTCCCCCTGTTCTCCTTCTCAAGTTCTCCTTGCTTGCAAACCCCTCCCTTCCCCTACTTCTACTACTGTCTTCGCAGATTCTTCCTCATTTGACCCGGCAGATGAACCCCCACCTTATCCCTCAGCCCCATCCACCCCTCCTCTCCCACCATCCCCTCCTCTTCCTCCACCTGATTCCATGGATCCTCAGCCTTCTGTTTCATTCCCCTCCCCTCCGCCCTCTTCCACCTGCTCCACCTCCTCCTCTGCAGAGACATCCCCTTCCCCTCCCTCTTCTTCCTGTCCATCACTGACCACCTCTTTCATTCCTCCTGTTACCAGGTCTAAGGGACTCCTGCCCACCCCCATGACAATCGCACCCCTTCATGAGTTCATGATAACACCTGGTTCCAAGGGTGTTATCAGAGTACATGTGCCCTTCTCCATGTCAGACCTTATTCAGCTAGAGAGGAAGTTAGGCTCATTCGCCACTGACCCCACCACTTACATTCAGGAGTTTCAATGGGTCCTGCAAGCATATAGCCTCACTCATCACGACATTTACATGCTCCTAGCCAATTCACTTCTCCCTGAGGAAAGGCGACGGGTCTGGGAACTAGCCCAGGCCCATGCTGATGAAAATCATAGAACCAATCCCAACCACCCTACGGGCCCACACGCTGTCCCGGAGCAGGATCCTCTATGGGATTACAACACCCCTGGAGGCTTAAAGTCTTGTGACCTTTTTGCGTCCTGCCTCTTGGCGGGCCTGAAGAAGGCCGCCCGCAAGGCTGTTAATTTTCAAAAGGTGCAGAAGGTCATTCAGAAGAAGGAAGAAACACCTTCAGAATTCCTGGATAGACTAACCAAGGCCCTCCAACAGTACACAAACCTCGACCCAGAAACCCCTGACGGCCGTCATGTCTTCATGACATATTTCCTGACCCAAAGCTACCCAAAGAAGCTTGAACAGGGCCCTGCTACTCCTCAGACCAAAATCCTCGTGGTCGCTTTCAAGATTTTCCATGGTAGAGAGGATGAAAGCGAACGCTGCAGGCAGAAGGCTGAAAACGTTAAATTCCAAATGTTGGCCTAGGTCATTTAGGGAAGGTCATCACCACACCATCCTAATAAGACACCCTCTGGAGCTTGCTTCAAATGTGGTAAGGAGGGACATTGGGCCAGGGCTTGTCCTTCACCAAGGACACCCTCCACCTCCTGCCCAAAATGTCGGCAGACTATCCAACAACCTGGAGGGGAGGTTGGTCAGCCACCCCACAACCCCAGCCTCTCCTGGGCTTGGCAGAGGAGGATTGACGGAGCCCTGGGCCTTCCCTCCCGACTATTACCATCAAGAAGCCAGAGCCTAGGGTCACCTTCCTGGTGGATGGATGCTTCATTACCTTCCTCTTGGATACTGGTGCCACTTTTTCGGTCTTGATGAAGTATTGGGGTCCTACCACACCCTCAAAAACTCCTATTGTTGGGGTAAGAGGTAAACAGATTTTCCCTCAACCCTCCTCCCTTATCATGTTATATGCAGGGATCGCTTTTGTCCTTCACACACTCCTTTCTCGTTATGAGCCATTGCCCCATTGCCCTTCTGGGAAGGGACATACTCTCACTATTGAAGGTCACCATTCACATATCACCCCCCATCTCCCCTGCCTCTCATTTTTTCATGATGATCCTAGGGACAGATACACCTCCATCATGTACTCTCCCATGACTATCTAAACCAGTTAATCCTGAGGTTTGGGACACAACTACACCCTCTATGGCTAAATACAGTCCTATTCATATTGTCTTACGGGACCCTTCAAGATATATTAGTTAACCACAATATCCAGTTACAACCACAGCCCTCCTCGGATTACAACCCATCATCCAGGATTTATTACAGAAGGGGTATTTTAGGCCTACACACTCTCCTTTCAACACCCCCATTCTGGCAGTTAAGAAACCTAATGGGTCCTACAGACTGGTTCAAGACCTTCGCCTCTCAACTCCTCTGTGGTCCCCATTCACCCGCTAGTGCCCAACCCCTAAACCCTCCTCTCTCAGATCCCTGCTACTACTACCCACTTCTCAGTCCTAGATTTAAAGGATGCCTTCTTTTCTATTCCCTTGTCCTCAGAATCTCAGGATATCTTTGCTTTTACGTGGACTGATCCTCACACCCGCCATTCTCCTCAGCTTACCTGGACTGTCCTCCCGCAGGGATTCAGGGATAGTCCCCATCTCTTTGGCCAAGTTCTTGCCCAGGACCTCACATCCTTCCACCCCACCTGTTCTGACTCTACCCTCCTTCAATATGTCGATGACCTTCTTCTATGTAGTCCCTCTTGGAAACACCCTCAATCCCACACCGCCCAGCTTCTCAATTTCCTAGCAGATAAGGGATATAGGGTATCTCCCCCAAGGCCCAGGTTTCCCAGTCTACTGTCACCTACCTTGGTTTTCACCTTGCACTGGGAAAAAAGGAAATAACACTGGATAGGAGGCAACTCCTCTCTAATCTTCCGGTGCCTCATACGAAAGCCGAAATACTATCATTCCTAGGACTAGCAGGATATTTTAGGGCCTGGATCCCAAATTACTCTCTTCTAGCCAAACCCCTGTGTGACCTAGCAAAGGGACCCCCTGATGAATCTCTTGCCTCCTCCCCCCACTACCACTTCCACAGTCTTCAGCAACTCCTCTTAAAGGCACCCGCCATTCACCTTCCCGATCTTTCAAAACCGTTTCATCTATATGTCCATGAAAAAGGGGGGCAAGTACTTGGGGTTTGGGGTCAAAACTATGGGCCTACATTTGCACCTGTGGCATATTTGTCCAAGCAATTAGACCCTACCATCCATGGGTGGGCCCCTTGCTTAAGAGCTCTGGTTGCTGGACAAATTTTACACAAAGAAGCCTCTAAGCTGACTTTCAGGGCCCCTTTAACTATTCACTCCCCACATCATTTGAAGAATCTTTTAGCTTATAAGGGCCTTCAAACCCTATTGAGAGTCCTGTCGCTCCTCACTTCCTTTCTGGAAAATCCTAATATTATGTTCCTCCCCTGCCTGCACTGAACCCTGCCTCACTGCTCCCAATGACCACCACACCTGACACACCAGCTCATAATTGCTTGGAAACCTTGGATGATTTCCTCCCCTGTCTTTCTTCCATTTCTGAGGGACCACTCACCAAGCCTGACCTTATCTGGTTCACTGATGGCAGTTCCTTTAGGCAGAATGGCACTCATTACTCTGGATACATCATAGTTTCAGCCACTGAGATTATAGAGGCCAAAGCTCTGCCTCCAGGAACTACCAACCAGCAGGCTGAACTTGTAGCAGCCACTCGTGCCTGCCTTATAGCACAGGGCAAATCCCTCACCCTTTATACTGACTCAAAATATGTCTTCAATATTCTATTATCCCATGCTGCAATATGGAAGGAGCAAGGCCTACTTACCACCAAATGTAATATGATCACTAATTCAGCTCTTATAACCAATTTGATAGAGGCCTCCCACTTACCCACCCAGTTGGGAGTTGTCCATTGTAGGTCCCATCAGAAGGACAGCTCTCTTATCACTGAGGGCAACGCTAAAGCTGACCAGGTGGCACAGATGGCTGCTACCACTTCCAATTATGACCCCCCTGGGGGACATATAATGGCCACTTTAGACTGTCCATCTGAAGCCCCTACTTCTTCCAGTAAGAACAAGGACCTTTTCGAGTTCCTCCATACTCTATTCCATGCCAATTCTCAGTCTTTGACCCTCTTTTTACAGAGCTTTTTCTCCCTCACCCCCTCTGACAAAGCCATGCTTCAGAATATAGCCTCTAATTGTGAGATCTGTTGGTGGACCAACCCTCATACTCCTTTAAGGCCTAAACCGTTTCCCTCCCACCAAGCCTGGGGACATATTCCTGCTGCTGACTGGCAGGCAGATTTCACCAACATGCCCACAGTATGGCATACTAAATACCTCCTTTTCTTTGTGGACACTTTCTCTGGTTGGGTTGAGGCATTTCCCACTTCCAATAAAAAGGCTTCCACTGTAGCTTCAATCTTACTGATAGACATCATTCCCAGATTTGGTATGCCCACTTCCTTACAATCTGACAATGGCCCTGAGTTTATTTCTAGGGTCACACAAAAGGTCTCTCAAGCCCTCTCCTTCAAGTGGCATTTCCATTGTCCATATCGCCCCCAGGCTTCAGGGAAAGTGGAAAGGGTAAATTGGACTCTGAAGGAAGTCCGTACCAAATTGACAATGGAATTAATCTTAGACTGGGTCAAACTCCTTCCCTTGGCTTTGCTTCAGATCAGAGCTCTCCCTAAGAAACCATCTTTACTGTCTCCCTTTGAGATAATGTATGGAAGACCTCTTATACCACCTGGGTTGGTCATTTCACAAGGACCACTCACACGAGATTTGTCTTTACCTCTCTTGTTTCATCTCTGCTCGGAACTCTGGAAATATCAGGACTGGCTTCTTCCAGACCCAGACTCCTCTCCAAACACTCCTCCCTTAACACCTGGGAGTTTAGTCTATTATAATACCCCAGAGGATAAAGGGCCTCTTGCCCCAAAATGGGAAGGCCCCTATCCGGTCATTCTCTGTACCCCCACTGCCACCAAACTCTCCTTACCAGATAACTGTCTCACCCCCTGGATTCACATTTCTAGGTTGAAGCCATATCACCAAGAGGCCTCACCTGCTGATGACAGGACCACCCCAGAGGAACTCCAAGAGTCACCTCCTGAACCTCCCCTTTACTCCTGCTCTCCACACCCATCTCACTCCTTTAAGTTGCAGCTCACATGGTGTTCCCCACAGCCCAATTCCTCTTAGAGATGGCACAATGAGTTTTCTCAACACCCTAGTCCTCTCTCTTTGCTTGTTTTTTTGTGCTCTGCTTGTTTTCTGTGCTCTGTCAGGACTGGTCTTTACCCTTCTCTCCTACCATGCACCAATTCACCCTTCGGGAGTGATACTCGGAACATGGCATGCAGAACATCCGCACAGTGGATGTAACTACTTGCTTCATCCACAACTGCACATCTGTTTCCCTAAATTTGTCACCTTCCAGGACCTTTGCTCCTGGTAGCTGGAACTGGCCTTTCATTTGCTTCCTTTTTGATCAAACCAAAGACTACTGCCATTGGTGGCCTGAGGTATATAATGGGTGCCCCTATTGGTCATGCAGGCTCCATGATGAATGCAGTAGTTATTTTTACCACTCACTTGGCTACCCTGAAGGGTGGACTTCTAGTTATCTCAAATGGCATAAGGCCTCTTCATCTGATAACAATGGATAGTATACTTTAGATATATCTGACCCCAAGGCCAAACTTTGGGACTATGTTGAGTTTGCTGTCTATGCTCGGACAACCTCAGACAAACCCACAGGATGGATGACTGTTGGCCGCTCCCTGATAACACCACCTAAGGCAACCATCCAGGTAGTTGAACACATCAAGGAGTCAGAATCAAAACTTCGAGATCTTATCCATAGTCCATCCAAAGGGGATTCAGTGTCTTTAACCCCCTCAGGCCCCCCTCCCACATGGCTCAATTTCCTACACCAAACTCTCTGATTATTAAACTCCACCCCTCTTTCTGTGCCTACTTCTCAGTGCTTTCTCTGTGCTTCACTTAGTCATCAGCTTCTAGCAGCAGTTCCATTAGTGGCAGGAAATCTCAGCAAAAACCTACAATTTCTCTAAGAAAGGACAACCCCTACATGTGGCACGTATCCCACTATGGGAAAGTTATTCCACCAATGCTTCATTCCCTTTCATCTGTTTCCACCTTCCAACAATGAATCCTCTACCCATTTGTTCCTTGAGCTATAGCACCCCATCAAGCCCTGCGTTTATGCAACCTGGACATTTCCTCTGGTGTAACGGGTCTTTAAGTACCTCAACGTACCAATGTCTCTGGCACCTGTTTCTTGGTTACTGTAGTTCCTCAGCTGTCTTTGTATACTCCCACCGAATTCTGACAGTTGGCCCTACCTTCCCGCACCCATAGGGCAGTCTTTCTGCTGGTTCTGGTAGGCCTCACTTTAACAACCTCAGTGGTGAGTCTCGGATTCTCTGGTGGAACTATAGGCATATAGCTCATGCTCTATGGACATCCAATGACCTTCAACAAAAACTGCAAGAAGCGCTTGATACCACTGCTGAGTCTCTGGGCTCCTTGCAGCGGCAGGTTACTTCATTGGCACAAGTGGCTTTACAGAACTGAAGGGCGATTGATCTCCTCACTGCAGAAAAAGGGGGTACATGCCTGTTCCTCAGAGAGGAATGTTGCTACTGTGTTAATGAGTCTGGGCTAATAGAAAAGAATGTTGTTAAATTGCAGGAATTATTGACCCAATTGCTCAAACCCACCTCCCCTAATCCCATAATGGGGTTCTTCCAATCCTCTCTTGCCATGTACTTGCTACCTTTCTTGGGGCCCCTTATTGGGATGTTCCTTTTTTGTGCTCTCTTGCCCTGCATAATGAAGTTCCTTCAAACCCAATTACAGAAAATTTCTAATCAAATTTTCAACCAGCTTCTGCTTAGGCACTACCAGCCTCTGATGACTGATGAACCCCCAACATCTTCAAGAGAACAGCTCACTCAGTGCTGAAGCTTACTACCAGGCATGATGGAATGCAATGGACATCGGACAGTGGGAGACAATGAGCCTGGAGAACCTCTTAATTGCTATCCTGGATTTTTGAGCCTTTATGTCCTTTTAAGCCTCCTCATGGCCCCTGGCCTCTTCTCTGTCAGTTCCCCAACATGGAACTTCTGCCAAAAACTGACCTTTGCTTTAATTTTTATCTTCATTCTGTTTTTGTTTGCTCTGATCTTCTTCAGGTGCTGGTGATGCCATGTCAAGGCAATGCTTCCAATATTTCCTAGAGTCTCTGTTACAGGATCAGTGGCTGATACCAACAATCTCCTCCATCCAGGACTGGTTCGATGCCATCGATGACTTGTGGCTTCAGGGAACCTTCATAGACTTCACCCCTACTGAAGTAGCTGTCTATAGCCACTGGGTTTTATTTCTGGCTGCCATGATATCCCCAGACCTGCGCCTAAGGACCTTCTCTTCCTACTTTCCCCTTTTCCACTGGTGCGAAAAGTTCCCGTGGGTGTGAACTCTCCCAGTGGTGCCAATATTTCAAATCTCGCTGGTGGGGAACCTCAGCCCCAATAAGAACTAATTCCTGGGCTCCGGAACTGATATCTTTAAGAACTTGCCAATAAACAGGTGGCCCACCATTTATCTAAGCCCTGCCATCTCTCCTTAGATCTATATAAGCACACAGCCTTTTGCAATAAACTGGAACTCTCCCCTGCGAATTGTCTTGCGTGGAGGCTTCTTTCATTTACCATTGGTCTACCAGTCTGTTTTGGTGTCAATACTGTGCTATTTTTGTTACTATTTCTTTGTAGTACAGTATAGTATATGCCACCTACCTTACTGTTCCTTCTAAGGATTGTTTTAGGTATTCTGGGTCTCTTATTTTTTTCCAGATGAATTACATGATTGCTTTTTCTATTTCTATTAGGAATGTCATTGGAACTTTGATGAGTTCCAGTTTGGTCATTTTGTGGTCTATTTGACTCTTGAACTTGAGAAAAGTTTGTTTGTTGAATGTAGATGCACTATTGTTTGGGGCATATATATTTAAATCTGTATAGTGCTTTTGGTAGTTTGGTCATTTTGACAATATTAATTCTGCCTATCCAAGAGCAAGATAGATTACTACATTTTCTAAGGTCTTCTTTGACTTCTTTCTTTAGGGTTCTGTAATTTTCATTATATAGATCTTTCACCTCTTGTATTCAGTTGATTCCCAAGTATGTTTTTTTCTTTCTTTCTTTCTTTCAGGCTATTGTAAATTCGGTAGTTTTCCTCATTTCCCTTTCTGAGGATTTGTCACTGATAGAGAGAAATGCCTTTGATTTATGGGTACTGATTTTATATCCTGCTAGTTTGCTGAATTCATTTACTAGTTCAAGAAGTTTTCTGGTGGAGCTTTTTGGGTCTTCTATGAATAGAATCATATAATCAGCAAATAGTGCCAATTTGAGTTCTTCTTTCTCTATGTGTATCCGTTTAATTTCTTTCATATGTCTAATTGCTCTGGACAGTATTTCAAGAACTATGGTGAATAGAAGTGGTGAAAGAGAGCATCCCTATCTTGTTCCAGTTTTTAGAGGGAATGCCTTCAATTTTTCTCCACTTAGGATAATGTTGGCCTGAATCTTGTTGTAGATAGTCTTTATGATGTTGAGATATGTTCCTGTTATCCCTAGTTTTTCTAGTGTTTTGAACATAAAGTGGTGCTGTATTTTGTCAGATGCTTTTTCTGCATCTATTGAGATGATCATATGATTCATATCTTTAAATCTATTGATGTGATGGATTACATTTATTGATTTCCGTATGTTGAACCAACCTTGCATCCCTGGGATGAATGCCAATTTATCATGGTGCACAATCTTTTTGATATGTTTTTGTATTCTATTTGCCAGAATTTTATAGAGAATTTTTGCATCTATGTTCATTGGAGATATTGGTTGGAAGTTCTCTTTTTTTTTTTGATGTGTATTTGCCTGGTTTTGGAATCACGGTGATATTGACCGCACAGAATGAATTTGGAAGTGCTGCCTCTTTTTCTATTTTCTGAAATAAATTGAAGAGTATTGGTATTAGTTCTTCTTTAAAGGTCTTGTAGAATTCAGCTGGGTATCCATCTGGTCCTGAGCTTTTCTTGGTTGGTAGACTTCTGATGGCATCTTCTATTTCATTGCTTGAAATTGATCTGTTTAAATTGTGTATATCATTCTGATTCAATTTGGGTAAATTACATGACTCTAGAAATTTTTTGATGCCTTTGATATTTTCTATTTTATGAAGTATAAGTTTTCAAAATAATTTCTAATTATCTTCTGTATTTCTTTAGTGTCTGTCATAATATTTTTTTCATTATATATGTTAGTAATTTGAGTTTTCTCTCTCCTTCTCTTCATTAGCATGGATAAGGTTCTGTCCATTTTATTTATTTTTTCAAAGAACAAACTTTTTGTTGTCAATTTTTTCAATTTTTTTGTTTTAATTTCATTGATTTCAGCTCTGATTTTAATTATTTCCTGTCTTCAACTGCTTTTGTTGTTGATATGTTCTTTTTTCTAGGGCTTTGAGATGTATTATTAAGTCATTTATTTGTAGACTTTTTCTTCTTTCAAGGAATTAATTCCTTGCAATGAACATACCCCTTAGAACTGCATTCATAGTGTCCCAGAGATTTTGATATGTTGTATCTGTGTTCTCATTCACCTCTAAAAATTTTTTAATCTTCTCCTTGATGTCTTCTGCAACCCATTGCTCATTCAGTAGCATATTATTTAGTGTCCAGATGTTGGAGTGGCTTTTATTTCTTATTTTATCATTGATTTCTAATTTCATTTTGTTATGATCTGATAGAATGCAGGGTAGTATCTCTACTGTTTTATATTTGCTAAGAGTTGCTTTGTCACATAGCATATAGTCTATTTTAGAAAAGGATCCATTTGCTTCTGAGAAGAAAGTGTATGCTCTCATTGAAGGATAAAATATTGTGTATATGTCAGTTATCTAAGTTATTGATTGTGTTATTTAGTTCCATGGGTTTTTTCAGCTTTTGTTTGGAAGGTCTATCTAGTGATGAAAGAGGTGTGTTAAAGTCACCCAAAATTATTGTGTTGTGGTTTATTTGACTCTTGAACTTGAGAAAAGTTTGTTTGTTGAATGTAGATGCACTATTGTTTGGGGCATATATATTTATAATTGTTAAGTTTTGTTGGTATATTGATATACTTTGAGCAGTATATAGTGTCCTTTTTTCCCTTTTTGATTGACTTTATTTTGAAGTCTACTTTATTTGATATGGGGATGAAAACCCTTGCTTGCTTCCACAGTCCCATGTGAGTGATATAATTTTTCCCAACCCTTCACCTTCAGTCTGTGGATATTTTTCCTATGAGATGAGTCTCTTGGAGGCAGCATATTGATGGGTCTTTTTTTAAATCAAATCTGGTGGGGCAGTATTGGCAGCTTCCTTAAATCCGTCCAATAGTACTCTTCTATTGAACATACATCACTTAACCATAATTTTATCTATTACAAATGGAGACATTTTCTTATTGCTTCCCTGGTGGTCTAGTGGTTAGGATTCGGCACCACCGCAGCCTGTGTTCGATTCCCCGTCAGGGAAACAAAGCTTTTTCTTCAGAACAGTGAAGTAAAAATGGCTATTTCCTTTTAGAAAGGGAAAACTGAGTTTAATATTTTTCTTTTTGGTAGAGAGTAGTTATCAGAAATGAGCTTTCTACTGATTTTAAGTGCTGGTTGTATTCTGGGCATTTTAAAATACGAAAGGAAAGAACAACTCAGGCAGCACTAAATGTTCCAAGAAGAGCCCCAGGCTGACAGAAGTTTGACACAAAGTTTCTAAGATTCCCCAAGGCTGTTTAAAACGACGCCTATCCACTAGAGGTGTGGTTCAAAGCCCCTCAGCCCCTCAGAGCGGTTTGAGTAGTCGTCGCTATGGAAAGAAGCCAGGTAATTCTCCCCATCCCAACACCTACCTTTTAATTTTGAAAATAATAGAAATAATTGAAATAATGCTACAACCAATTCAGTGTTGTCTTTATCTGAATTCACTTAATATTTTCTCAGTTCAATTAATATAATCCTTTCTCTCAAGAATGATATTCACAGGTCTCTGTACCCCCCTGGCAGCACCTGAAAGTTTCAGACTTGTCTTTATTCTATGGAACACCTGGAAAAATTGATATTAATATGTCCTCATTCACTAGTTCACATTTAAATTTCCCCTTGTTGCCTTTAAAAAAACATAGTTGCTTTTTTAGAAATTTTATTCTAGGAATTTTCTTTTTTCCCTTTCTTTTTCTTTTTTGCAGTACTGGCGATTGACCAGTACTGACTGGTACTGAGATAAATACTTGTTAGATTGTGAATCATAGATTTAAATGTAACATATAAAACTGTAATTCATTTTTAAACTAAACATACAGGAGAAATTCTTCAGGACCTTGGCCTGAGTGGAGTTCTTAGACATGACATAACTCAGATCTCATCAAAATTTCAAATTTGTCCCATGAAAGAGCTAGTTAATAAAATGAAAATACAAACTACACAGAGAAAAAAAATCACAAACTGCATTTCTGATAAAGGACTTTATCTAGACTATATAGAGATCTCTCAAAACTCAATAATATGAAAGCAAACCATTTAATTGGAAAATGAGCCAAAGACATGAGAGGATATTTCCAAAGAATGTTATAAAAAGATGTTTAACACTGTTGAAGTAAAAATCAAAACCACAGGAGATGTCAGCAATACTATTTAGCAGAATGCCCTGCCCCCACCCCAATATATACATTACCAAATGCTGGTGGGGAGGATGCAGAGATGCATTCAAATATTGTTGGTGGGAAGTAAAATGGCACAGCCATCCTGGAGAGAGTATGGCAATTTTTTAAAATCTAAATATGCACTTACCAAATAATTATATTTCTAGGCATTTATCCTTGAGAAATAGAAGCTTAGTTTTGCCCAAAAACTTACACATAAACATTCATTGCACTTTTATTTGTGAAAGTCCCAAACTGGAAAAAGCCTAAAATTCCTCAATGGGTGAATGGTTAAATAAACTATGGCACTACTGTAATGGCACTCTGCCACAAAAACAAAACTATTGCTACAAAGAACAATTTGGATAGATCTCAGGGAGTTATTCTGAGTGAAAATTTCAATTTCAAAAGGTCATATACTATAGGATTGCATTTATATGACATTCTATAAATGACAAAATTCTAATAATGCTTAACAGATTAGCAGTTGCTAGGGCAGGGAGTGGGGTGTGACCATAAAGGGGTAAAACAAAGGAGATCTTTGTGCTAGTAGAAGAGCTCTTTATCATGTTTGTGATGGTAGTTAAAAGAATCTAATCTAAATAGAATTATACCCAAACATTGTACTAATGTAAAATTTCTGGTTTTGTTATACTATAATTATGTAAAATGTAGCTATTGGTTGAAATTGGCCACACTGGGACCTGTTATTCTCTGTTACTTCCAGTGAGTCCATAATTAAAAAGAAATATCAGTTTCCTACATACTAGGTGTCATCATAACCCCCTGCAATTATAATCCAGGCAGAAGCCCACTTCTGGAATCCCAAAGTTCTTTCTGTTTTATCGATGATATACAACATAAACTGTTTCTTGTTATGCTTATTTTGTTGTATGTCTGAGTTCCTAAGCTTGTCTCCAAGTTCACTGTGGTAAGGATTTAAGTCTTGCCTGCCAGATTTCAGAGCTGTTATCAGAGTGGTTGTTTAATGCATGTGAATTTAATGTGTGCAGTGAGACAGTGGAGACTGTTAGACTGTGGTGTCAATGGCTCTTGTGCAGCTGAGCTTCAAGTGAGGGAGGGGACAGATAATTACACTCTCTAGGGAGGTAATTGGGGCATGGGTGAGTCAGTCCTGGGAGAAACAATTTGTCCTGTGGCCTCAAGATTCCCTACACAGTCCTTTTGGGTATGCTCTGAATGTAAGGTCCTGACCACTCTTTGCTAGTACTGTTTCTCAGGGTTGTGTTTTAGCAGCAACCTTGGAGGATAAAAAGTGCCTATAATAAGAGCTGGGGATGCAGCTCAATGGTAAAATGCTTGCCTTGCATGCACAAAGCTCTGAGTTTGATTCCCAGCAAGGGGAGAAAAAAGTGCTTAACCTTCACCCCCAAGAAAAAGCAGGCTTGCATACTTCTGTTACAATATTGTTAAACTCTCTGAGCTTAGTGCTCCTCAGCTTCCATACAAGTCCACTGCATATGTAGTATCTACCAGGATCCCTCTATCTTGCCCCCTTGGGACTTGGGAAGTTCTTGCAGCTTGACAGTGCCATGAGTCCTCTGTCTCTAACTCATGAGTCTTGTCAGCTTCCATGAAACCTTGACAGGCTCATTTGTTAGACTGCAACTGACATAAAATTCCAGACCCTGCTAGAGTGGTTTTTCTGAGTAGCAGCATGCTGTACTGTCCTAGTTTTAGGCTCTAAACAGAAAGTCGGTATCTCAGGTGGTTCTGAAGGCCTACCTGAAGGTACCTTGTTCCCCTTGATGATAAACTGTCCCCTAACTTCATAGCCACCTGGCCTCTTCCTGTGGCCTTTGAGTGATGAACTCATACCCCAAGAGGTCTTTTAGGGACAAAACTCAGGCCAGGTCACTGCCAAATGATGGGCTTCTTTAGATCTCATTCATACCCTGTCATTTCATTATCCCTGTGCTTGAAAGTTATCATCAGTGTCAAATCAGTCTGTTTACTTCTTCACAGGACTGCCAGACAAGAAGACTCCGTGGGGGCATGGAAAATATAGGAGGCAGAAGACAGCCCCCTGCCTTCTGAGAACATTGAATTCATTCAAACACTTCAGATGTTAATTGCTGAATGTCTGCAAAGTGAATTGTTAATTGTTTTAGGAGCATCAAAAAAACACAAAAAACAAAAGAATAAGACCAAGAAGCTGAGTCTAGAAGAAGCAAGAGGATTTGTAGTTATATTTAGAGTTATGTTGAAGTTTAAACCACTTAGGACCAGCATTTGTGACCTCTTGGAGAATCAATTTTCATAATCTGTAATATGGAGTAGTACTGGAGTATATACCTCAAGGGCTATTGTAATAATTTGGAAAAAGCATTGAGCAGGTTGTTACTCACACAGTTGCCTCCAGGTAACTAAATTTCTACCCTCTCTTAAAATTCAAGGGCCTGGCCAGGCATTGCAGCAATCTCTAGTACCACAGGAAAAAAAAGGAATCAGCCATGGAAGGAAGAGGAGGGGAGGGAGGGGACTACTAGGGATAGACTCAGATTAAAGGAACAGAAACCAGAGCAAAGGACCCCAGGAAAGGGCATTAAAAGGCAAGAGTCTCTGTGGCCTTCCGAACTCAATTCTAAAATTATTTGGATATCACTCAGAACATAGATACAACACTTAATTTTAGTCTTAAATTCAACAAAAGCTTTATTGTTTTAATCATTACATCAAATATTCTTGTTGTTCAAATATTGTCAATAAATCCAAGGTCACGGGTGGTTAAATATTGTAGGGACTCCATTCACTGGCCTTGATTTGACATCTTTGGGCAAAGGTGAAGATAAAATGAGAGAGTGGGTTTTGAGTGTTTTCTTGTGGATCAAGGTGATTGGAATTACCCCAATTCTTAGGTGCTACAAGCTGGTTATAGATCACTTTTGGAGTAGGCCTTTTTTGTGTCCCCAGGATCCTTTGTCAAAGCCAAATCCACAGACTCTTGGATGCTCTTTGCTGCCCTGAGCCCTGATTTGATAGCTGTGTCAATCCAGCCATGGGGCAGGGCTGTGTGTTCACCAGCAAAGTGGACCCGCCCTTCTGGATGGCTGAGCTCCTGTGCGTAGTCCACATATTGGTAGGGAAGGAAGGAGGTGAACCCTCCCATGGAATAGGGGTCTTGGCTCCAGTGCTTGACCATGGAATAGGGGCACAGGGCCTGGAGCTGTTCTTTGGGGCGGTCATGGACAGCAGCTAGGTCATCCAAGATGACATCTACCACCTGGGCATCGTCCATGGCAGCAAAGAACATGGAATCATCATGTTTAGTATAGGAAGCCAGGATGACACCTGTGCCATTGGGGAAGATGTGACTGGGATAGTGGATAAAGCGGGCGGGGCGGTCGGTGCTAGACTTGCCACCGAATATGCCTTCTTGCTCCCAGAAACGCTGTGTGCAGGCCAGGATCACTTTGGTGGCACTGGTGTAGTGGACTGAACGTAGTGAATTCTCCTTGTTGAGAGAGAGGGGTGGCCGAAAACGGAGGAGCCGGGCAGCCTTGGCAGTGTTGGCCACCACCACAAAATCGGCAGTCAGACGTGACCTGGGCTGCAGAGGGTCAGCTGTCCTGAATGTGACATGGACATGGTCTCCAGACATCTCTACTTCCTCTGCTGGTGAGTGAAATAAGACTGTCCCTGGCAAGAGGGCATCATGAAGGGCCTGAGGGAGTTGGTCAAAGCCTCCGACGATTTCATGGAATCTGAGAATGAGCAAGCAAAAGAGGAAAGAGAAACAGGTAGTTGGACAAGGCATGCAGAGGACAGGTCATTTGGACTGGACAGAGGTGAGTTCCCTAATGGACTGTACTGGTCATGTGTTAGGGAGATTTAACAGTTGGCAAAAGGATTAACAGCAGGCAGAATGTCAGCTTTAGGGAACTAGAGAAAGGTGTTGCTTTGCGTTGATCAATCAGAAAAATGTAACCCTCTGAGCCTCTATAGCCCCTTACTCTTTGTTTCTTTCCTCTGGTCCCCTTGGTGGTCACCTCCATGGAAGATGCCTGGTCTCGTGGCTGACAAAGACCCAGGATTCTTACGTATGGATTCAACCCCTTCCATGATGTCCTTACAGAGTGCAGCACAGGGTAGCCTTAAAGACTGCAGCCTAAACGCCACCAAGAACCTTCACTTGACCTTGATCTGTCTTCAGACTTCCTCACCTTCCTCTCTCCCCCTATGGGAGCTGTTGGCTTGAATTTAAATTGATTAATTCTGAATAAAAATGCTGAGGAGAAGTGGGAGGATGCAGGTAGGGAAAGAAGAGGTCTGTAATCCATCAGGGCTCTCCCAGGCTTAGTTCTCCTCTGGCAAATGTCAGTACCTGTTTCATCTGAAACGGGTCACAGAACCCCAAGTGAGAGTAAATCTCAGTTCATTTGATCTTCATTAGCTACAGATCACATAGCCAGTTACCCAGGGTGACTAGGGTCTGAGTTTGGCAGCCCTGATTATCTTTCAGGTCTGAAAGATAGCAAGTTCCTCTTGCATGAACCTCTAAAGTAGGACTGAGGTCATGCTCTTTGTCACAGAAGAATAGGTAAGGGCCAGAGTAAAGCAGATTTATTGGCTCCTAAGAGCCCCTTAGCTAGAGGTTCTCAAAGTGGACTCCCAAGTCAGATAGCAACGGCATCACTGGAATATGTCAGAAATGCATGCTCTTGGGTCTCAGCGAAGGTCCATTGACTTTGGAAGTGATGCCCCATGTTTAAGAAGCACCCTCCCTCTGGTGGTTCTGAGGGGCATTGGCATTGGGAAACCCCTGCCTCCCCTCCTGTCACTCCCACTTTTCTTGGAGTTATCACTTGATTTATCTTGTCCTTCCTTCTACCCCTGTCCTCACTAGTAACTGGCCACCCCGTGCCCCTTCTCTCCCCCCATTTCCCACCGAGATTTCTTAGAGAAGATGATCATGTCACGCAGAGTTTCTGTGAAGGACTCGTAGTAGCCAGAGTCTGTGTTCATCAGGTCCCCGATCATCTGCACTGCCCCATGACTCAGGTTCCCCACCTTGATCAGGTACTCCTGGGATCATGTTCAGGAAAAGAAGGCAACCAGGTCAGAATTTTTAGGGAGCTGACATGAGAACCATTGCCTCCCACCTGGGGGTAATGAGGAACAGAACTAGACAGGGTGGAATGACAGAAGTGCACTCAGCTGGGTCCCAGGTGCCTGGTTTGCACACAGGGCTCTGAGGACAATGCTCCAAATGGTCTCCAAGTCCTAATAACAGGGACAAATAGCTAACGTTTGGTATGGATTTTAACCTACAGACCCTCTTCCAAGCCCTTTACATATATAATCCTCTTATATAATCCAAAGAAGCCCTATTTTACAGATGGGAAAGCTGAGGTCCAGTATTCATGTCCATCTGTAACTGTATGGGGCCCAGACTGGCCTCTTTGATCTACCCAAAACACCAAGCCAGGAGGAAGGTGAATACCAAGTATTTGCTTCTCATCCTTCCCTGACCCTCTACTCCTACCCATTACCTGGCTGTCCTGGCCCCTGCACCAGAAAGTGACTATGAGGTTCTACTTCTAGTATATCCATTGGCCTGTGATTGTGCCCTGTGGTTTGCCCGTGCTCCTTTCTCCCAGGCAAGTCCTGGACATGACAAATCTGGTTGGAAAAGTTTCACCAATCAGGGTGGCTGATCAGATATCACAAGACTTTGACCCACCCAACTTCTGAAGCACCCAGTTCTGAAAGGCAAACCGCCACCTCTATTGGAGCAGTCAGCCATGAATGGTTAGGATCTCCTTATAACCATTCAGCTTCCTCCTCAGCTGTCCAAATTTATGCACCCCCTTGCCCACTTTGCTCCCATCTCGGGAACAATCACTAGAGGCCAACTATCCTCCCCTAGCCAATCACATAGGTGCTCCCTTTCCAGTTAACTGCCTCCAGCTTCTCCATGCCAATAGCCTCCGATTGAGGCACATCTGAAACCTTCCCCTTGTGGCTGTGTGTGTGTGTGTGTGTGTGTGTGTGTGATGTGAGGATTGAACCCAGGGCCTAGCACATGTCAGGCAAGTGTTCTTCCTCTGAGCTATTCCTCCAGCCCCAGTCATCTCTTTTTGCACTATAGCCATGAGTACATCAATGATGGACCACGTATAGGACAGTGGTCCCAAGAAAGTATATAGCCTTGTGACATTGTAGCCATCTTTGTGTAACTAAGCGTTATGATTTTTACTGAACTATGTCATCATCTAAGGATGCACTTCTGCGATGTTATCCCCCTCATTAAGCAATACATAACTGTATAAGGGCTTTCCCATACCTCTACCTGCCTTTGACTCTCTGCAAAAATGCAAGTGATGGTGGCAAGTTCCTTGAAATAGCATGCTCTGACTTGCTATATCTTTGACCTTTGACTGCTATCCTTGGGGTGGTCTTTTTTAAAATTTTCTTTCTTCCCTCCCTTCCTACCTTCCTCTCCACTCTCTCCTGTCCTAATGGAGCTTACATTCAAGTAAAGGTAAACAATAAAAAAGATAAACAAGTAAGGTGCAGTGTAGTAAGAACTAGGGTGGGTCATCCCACTGGGGTGGTTTCTGGGTAGCTGTGACAGGGTGGCATGGTTAGCCATGGTTAGAGGGGAGCTTCAGGACTGACCTTGGTGGAGAAGGAGTCATACTTCTGCAGAATCTGGCTGCAGCTACTGTTCTTCAGCTCCTCCACCAGCTTGGCATGGAAGAAGGAGGAGGGGAGGACACTTTAGTGAAGGTCAGTTCCACACACACCCTAGACCCTGCTCCCACATACCCCCATGTTCCACGCTTGGCACTTGCTTCCACTTATCCTGGGTGTGTCTGAGGCATTCTTTATATTAGTCCTGAATGCAACACTCAGTCCTTCAGCTGGACTGGGGCGCTTGAGGGTGGAAACATTATCCCCTGTCTTGGACATATTCTGAGGTGTATAAAGCTGGAGCCAGGCTCCCTGTCAGCCTTGGAGCCCCCAGAATTGGGGAAGTCTATCTCCTTGTCCTTGCCTGAGGACATTTCTGCAGGCCTCTGGGGCCACTGTGAAAGGTGTGGATGCCTAAGTGCTTGGTCCTACTGAACTGTTGAGTGACACTGGATGAGGTCCAAGAGCTGCGGAGTGCATGCTGAGCTTAGCAGGATATCACTCCAGCAAAGGCAGGGCATCTGGACAGAGGCCTTCTGTGGAAGTTATGTACCAGAGCTCAACTGTCACACTGAGGTCCTTTTGGGTCCCAGGTCAGGAAAGAAAAAGGCACTGTCAGTGCTGAGTAAACATTGGTCAGTTAGAAAAAGGTGTGCAGATATTCCAGACAGGGCCCATCATTGATTTTCCTCCTTGACCACATATCAATAATGATGACAATTATAATTCAAGATTGGCCATATGCCTTGCAAAGTTCTTATCACTTTATATGCATTTTCTCACTTAATCTTCACAACCAGGCTGGGAGAGAGGCTCTAGCCTTATGATTGTTTTATAGAAGTTGGAACAGAGAGATGGCAAGCATCTTGTCCAGGGTCACACAGTACATTCAAATAGAGTCCAGCTTGTAGGTCTCTCTCTGCCTTAAACCTAGATCTGCCATGATGATCTCAAAGGCAGCTAGCTTTGCACATGTCTGTACATGTGAAGACCTTTGGGATCTGAAAATGCACAATGACTGCTGAGATGGGAGGTCATGGGAGGGAGGCAAGGTTGACAGACCAAGCTAGTGGAGCCCTCCTGCACATGGGCCTGGGGTCCACGGAGAGAAACTTTAGGAAGTTTGCACAAGATGTCTTTGAAGAAGATGATGGCCTGCATGGAGGTCACTGATTCCTACTTTGGCTTACCTTTCTGAATGCTTCATCAAAGAGCTGGTCAACTGTCTTCCCCACCTCATCTGCTCTGACTGGGTACCCTAGCAGGCTGGGGTCAGCCTGCACAATCCCCGTGCGCTGCCGCACTCCATTGATCAGCACCCAGGTCTGGTTGTTGGAGGGGAAAAACTCCTTGAGGGTCAGCTCCAATTTCCTGATAAACTCATGACAGAGCCTGTGGAGTGAGTCAGAGACTGATCCAGGATGAGGAAGCAACCAGTCTTCCCTGCTCCCTGTGCTCACGCCCTGCTCCTACTGGATTCCCTGGGGCCCTCTCTGACCTCCCTGCACAGAAGGAATGCTAGGCTACCTAGTTGCTATGCCAAGTTGCTATGCCAAGCTATGGCTATGTGACCAAGAGGAAACTGGGTACCAATTCTTGTGGTCACAACACAACAGGCTGGCCCTCTTTGCTGGCTGAGATCTCTCTCACTTTGTTTGAGGCTTGTAGTCTTCAGACTTTTAGGTGTGGCCCCTCCAGGTCCAGGAGATACTATGAAGATGTGTAGAGGGAGTGTCCCTGGATTTATCCTCCCTGGAGGCTGTGTGTATCATGAGTCTTCCAGTCTACATTCTCCTTATTCCTGCTCACCCACCCCTTCAGGATGGCCCTCCCAAAGTGGGCTCCCACAAGACACCACTTTCTCCCAGAAGGATGTTCATATTTCTATCATTAGCAGGCCTCACAGACTGCCTTTTGACTTTCCTAGGTGTTCTCCTATCCCAATTATCTTTTGTGATCCTCAACAGGTGCAGTTATGTCTGTTCTCTATATTAGAACATTGAGGCTGGGAGAGGTTTCGAGGTAGCTGTGGAGCTATGAAATGAGTTGGCATAGGTCCTGTCCTTGTTGCTAGCAGCCTATATCCTGGTCTTCCCCATCCACCCCCACTTCTCTCAATCATACCTGTGGTTGATGGGGATCCTCATGGCACCCAACTCTATGTACAACTGTGTTCCAGGAACTCTATGGGTCTCAATTCTGCCACCTACACGCCCTGAAGCCTCCAGGACAGTCACCTAGAAAGATAAGTATTTATAGAAATCAACTAGGCCAGCCGTGTCCCCGCCATGCAACCCCCTCTTCCTCCCTCCAGGCAGGCCCAGATTTGCCTCTTTCTGAAGTCTCTCTCTGTCATAGAGACAGACCAATTGCTCTCCTACCCCTTCCATCCCAGCCTAGAGTCCTAGACTTAGTCTTTGGCTCCAGTTCCACTGGGCTATCCACCACCTGCAGCCACCTCCCTGCTCAGAGTCCAAGATCCCTATGAGGTACTCTCCCAAGCACCATTGTGTACCTGGTGGCCAGCATCCTGCAAAATCTTGGCAGCTGTGAGTCCAGCCATGCCTGCCCCAATCACCACTATCCGTTTCTTTTCAGCTGTCTGCCCCAGCCCGTCTTGAGCCAGCTGTAGTAGTTCTTCATACTGGGGGTCTTCAAAGCATTTGACAAGGTCATCATCAAAGGCCTGGGTACTCGTGCCCAGTACAGACAGAAGGGCCAGGACCAGAAAGCCTGGAACATAGTTTGGAGATGGCAGTCAGGCAAATAGCTGGGGACCAAGGAAGCCAGCCTTAATCCTTGATCAGTGGAGGATCATATCACTGAACCTGTAATGCAACATCCTGGGAATTCCTGTTTCTTTCCTTGCTACCAGAGTGTGCATTAGCCATGGACCTTCCCATGCTTGCTTTCCATGGGGAGATCAATGCCCTCCATTCAGGGAGAGACACAGGCTGCATATCTGTCCCCGAGGACCTGCCATCACCTCAGCCAGCTGGACTTCCATGTAGGAGGCCAAGCCCTCCACTGACTAGAAGACAGGTGAGATAGCTCTACTCTTTATGTTGGGTTTCCTTATCTCCCCCTTGGGGTTGATAAAATGTTTGTTACAATGGGAAGACCTTACCTCACTGCAGCTAAGTAAGGATGGGGTAAGACATTGTTTAATAAACTTACATTCTCTGAGGTGTGCAAGGTAGGCTACCAGCTTTCCAAGACCCAGAGGAACATCCTGGGGTCATCTCTTAGAGATGACCAAGGGTTGTTGAGTTTAAAGAATTTTCTAGACCTAGCCTCCATTTCCACAGTTGTCTTCCATTTTATTCTGGCTCTGTTCTGAGAGAGATGTGCCATAACTTCCCCCTAGGGTCCTATAAAAGGTGTATGTCTTGTGATTGTTTCGTTCCTATTTTCAAAACTATTTATCTGTGTTATGGGCTGAATTGCATATTCCCAAAATTCATATGTTGAAGGCTTAATCTCTAGTACTTCATAATAGTGACTCTATTTATAGATGGAAGCCCTTAACAGTTGATTAAGGTAAAACGAGGCTGTTAGGATAGATCCTGTTCCAATCTGATTGATGTCCTTATAAGAAGAGGAAATTTGGACACAGAAAGGGACACCAGGGATGTGTACACAGAGGAAATAACTTGTGGGAAGATAGTTATCAGGAAGCCAAAGAGAGGTCTTAAATCAAACCTGCCAATGCCTTGATCTGGGACAGCCAGACACCAGAACCATGAGAAAATAAATTTCTCTTATTTAAGCCACTCAGTCTGTGGTATTTTGTTATGGCAACCTGAGCTGACTAATATAGTCTATTCCTCTTCTCCCCACATGTGGAGAAGAAAAGATGATTGGTTCTTACCCAACTCTCTCAAGTCAGATAGCCACAGACCTTGGAAGAAAATTTGCATTCATTTTTCTTCTTAAAATTTTTTTGGTGTTAGGAATCAAAGCCAGGGCCTTGCAAATGCTAGGCAAGTGCTCTATCAACTGAACTATATCCCCACCCATATTTGCTTTTCATGTAAATCCACACAAGGAATGTGTGAATGTCCCTTGGTCTTCAATCTCAGGATTTTTATTTAATTTGGGCTATCCTTCTTTCTTGGTTTGTCATAGGATTGGTATTCACATTACAAAAAATAAAGGCACAGAGGGACTCATCATTTGTCTCCTTCTGGGTATAATTTCTCACTCTCCCATTTCATTTCAATCATCACCATTAAGTTTGTGTGGTCCTGCTTATTCTTGCATGAAGTATGTTAAATAATTTCTAACCTCTTGTCTTCTCCATCTTGAAACAGAAATCAGTCCCTACTGCACAGAGTGTGCCTCCTGAGAAGCACCTAACGTATTTGTGGAATGTAGGGGTGGTAGAAAAACTAATGGATGGAAAGATGGGGGCACAAATAAATGAGTGCATGGATAGACAGTGGGATGGACAGTGGGAAGGATGTGTGCACAGAGAGGCTTTGGGGCCTCCAGCCTCTGCATTTCATCACAGATTCCAGCTGGTGGGCCACTCCCAGCCTGGACTTGTGCTCTCTGTTCCTTGAGACCACCATTTAAAAAATTATTTATTTTTTGGTTCTTTTCAGTTATATATGACACCAGAATCCACTTTGCTATGATTATGCAAGCATGGAGTATATGTTACTCTAGTTAGAATTCCAGTCTTAAGGATGTACATGGTGGTGAGATTCACCGTGTTGTTTTCACATATGTACATGGGAAAACTGTGTCAGATTCATTCCACTGTCTCCTTTGCTCATCTCCCCTCCCTTCCCTCAATTCCTCTTTGTCTACTGCTCTTCTAGTCTTTCCCTCACTCCTCCTTCTATTGTGGGTTAGCATCCACCTATCAGAGAAAACATTCCCCCCTTTTTTTTGTGGGGATCCTTCCGTCCACCTTTCCCCTGTCTCTGGCCTAGGACTTCACCTGCTTCTCCAGCTTCCTTCTGTGAACCTGTGTGTTTGGCTTTCTCATTCCTTTTACTCTGTCCACACACATGCACACCTCTCAGAATTCAGTCTCTCTCCGCCCTCAGGAATCGTACATCTTTTCTTTCTTCAAGGAATGGGAATAGGGCTTATTCCTTGTCTCTTTCTTTGAAAAGAGAGTAGAATCTGACTCATTCTGAATTCCCAAGTTTTGGTCTTTTTTCCCCCTAGTCCCTTGGGATGTTTATAATTATTTCATTACTTACTTATTTGTGGTACTTATTGATTGAATACAGGGCCTCTCTCATGTTAGGCAGGTGCTGTACCACTGAGTTATATACCTAGCCTTCCAAAAACATTTTTATTGTTATTATTTACTAATTAATTTATTTTATGGTACTGAGGATTGAACCCAGGACCTCACACATGCTATGCAAGGACTCTGCCACTGAACTATATCCTTAACCCTTCCAAATTAAAAAAAAAAAATGATTTTTTATTTTGCTAAGTTGTCCAGGCTGGCCTCTAATTTAGAATCCTGTAGCCTCAGCTTCCTGAATAGCTGGGATTACTGGCATGTGCCACATACAGTCTATTTTAATTTTTGATTAATATATATTGATTTTACATATTCATAGGATTCAGTGTGATGCTTCCCACACATGCATACATGCATTGATCATTCCAATAGCATCTCTGTATGACTTGAAAATGGTACTTGAAGTTGTCAGCAATTCCATTCCTTAAGGAAACCATAGATTCATGGCTGGACCTTCTAGGAAACACAAATGCTTTGAGGTATTTTCTCAAAGGTGAGGGGTAAGTTTCCATGGAGAAAGCCCCCTCTTCTATCAGTTGTCTTGCCCTGTAGAGTCAGCTCTGCAGAGTCAGCTCATTAGGGCAGACGGCTCCTCCTTGGCCATAGAGAACAGAACAGAGCATCTTTGCTTGAGGAGCTATCAAAACAATCCAGAATAGCCTTGATTTCACACAGAAGAAACCAGACCCAGAAATCCATGGAGACACACAGGTATTTACTATTTGCAAAGAGAAACCAACACCAGACCCACAGCCCTAGCACCCCTCCACATGCCTCCTGAGCGAATCAACAACCTGCCTTAAAGAATTGTTGTGTTCTGTTTTGGAGGTGGGGGGAATACTAAGCAGCCCAGATGCCTGCTCTGAGAGTTAAAAATCAGATATTTCCTGTTCACTCTGAATAGAAGCTGTGCACAATTATTACATGTCAATTAAACAGAAAATACCTCCATAACTTCTGACTTTTTGTCCCCTATTTGTTTGGAAAGCAGGATCACCAGATCAGGTTAATGGGAGATAAGAATGGAAGACTGGGAGGAAGAGGGATGGCCCAGAATCCTGGCCTTGTGGGCTCCCTCTGGGTACTCACAGAAGCTCAGCATGGTTCTCAGTTCCCCAGGATCTGGAGCTGGATCAGGTCCTTATAGGGCTCTGAGGATTGTCTGAAAGATGTGAGCAGAGTCAGAGATATTTATGGCCTGTTCCTGCCTCTCAACTTCTTAGTTCCTACCCTTAAGTCACAACACCCACTGGAAGCCTGCCAGGGAGGAGGCCCTGGACAAGAGAGGCTTGGGTCCTGGGGGAAGTAGGCACAACCTAGTGCTCTTCTAATCTCCACTTACCAGATCTGCCCACCTTGCCTCCCACTACTCTGTCAAGTGGCCCTTACTCTGTCAGTTTCCTTGGCTAGAAACCCTAAGGAAGGTTTGAGTCCTCCTTTCCTAAGTCTCTGTGTTCAGGGTTTCCAGCTTCCTTAAGCTCTGCCTTCCCAGGCCACTTACCATGGTACCCATTCTTTGCTTAGGTTCCCTCTCCCACCTAGCTTGTGGGGTTCTCTCCCTCTGCCCCTTCACAGTCACTACAGCTGGGCCCTTCTTTGCCTTGGCCACTTCTAGAGTGACAGTTGTAAATGCAAATCAGGTTTGGCAGCTCCCTCTCTCCCTCTCTTTTTAATATTTTTGTAGTGGGGATTGAACACAGGGCCACATGCATGCTAAAGCAAGAACTCTACCACTGAGCTACCCCCTCAACCCCAAACTTGCTCCTGGAAACCTTTGATACTTTTATTTATTCTGCTGGCTAAAGAATAATCTATCAAGGAACTTGTTACTTTAGCAAGGATGCCTATTGGAGTGCTGGGTAGGCAGTGGTGCTTCAGTGAATACTCTCTCAATGAACACATAAAGGAGGTGTGAGGTTCAGTACCCAACACTGTGGCCACCAGGGACTCTGTTTTCCAAACTGACAACATCCAGAAGAGAGCCTATTCCCATCCTCTTCTCCCACATTGTCTCTTCATAAACTTGTCTTCTTAGCCAAAAGTGCCTATGTCTCAACCCCTCACGGTGCTTCAGGATGTTTACAACAGAGATTTCTCTATCTGGGGCTTAATTAGTCCTATGCTTCCTGCTCCCAAGTGCATTTTGTCCCCACCCACTCAACTTCCAGGACTCCCAGTGTTTTTTCCTTGTAGCCTTTCTGGGAACTGTCACCTTCCTCCTTTGCCATGCCCTTTGCAGGGTGGTGAGGGTTTGGGCTGTCAGGGGTGTGGCAAGGGCGTGCAGAGACTGGAACAGTCTGGGCTGGAGAGAAGGGGTAGGGCTTGAGCTGGTAGAAAGTGGAGGTGGGTGAGGGGGAGTAAATGTGTTAAGGCATAAGCACTAGCTGCTGTCAGTCTTGCTGTCTGCCCTCTGAATCCCAGGGCTGTGAAGGAGTTCCTTAAGCTTGGCCATACTCAGCAACGAGCTAGCAAAGCTATTCAGCAGGAATGCTGGCATCCAGTTTTAGGCCTTTCTAATTCCTTCTAGAAGTGCTCCAACTCTATCACCTCTCTTATGCACAGTAACCAGAGTGGACAGATCCTCAATGTGCTGGGTATTTTTGGAGATAGGCATAGCACCAGCCAACAAGCAGGTCAGCCCTGTCACCTCTTAAGCAGATAGTACTCTGCTCATCTCTAAAGATCTCTGGGCATAAAGTTGAACAAAAGACACCAGACAGATGACACCTACTTGTTACTCTCCTTACATGATGTTTAAACACAGGAAGAACTAACCAGTGGGGATGAAAGTGATAACAGGGCTTATCTTTTGGAAGCATTTCCTAGAATGAGCATAGCGGAACTTTCTGAGAGTAACGGAAATCATTTTACCTGAGTGGTAGTTACTCTCAAGTGTTTCACCAATTAAGATGTCTGTGTTTTACTGTGTAAAAATTCAAAACCATAAAAGGCACCCCCTATGCTAAATTTTTTTTTCTAGGTTAAAAAAAGAAAAAAATGAAGGAGAGAGACAAGAGTGGAGGAGATAGAAGATAAATACAGTAACTATATAGTATGTCAGATGCTGAAAAGCATTCTGGAAAAACGTAAAGTGGGCAGGGAGGTGGGCAGGATGGTGGAGCCCAGAGCAAAAGGGGGAGCCAGAGGCCAAGGAGTCAGAGGCTGCTGGGGATTTGGGCTCACATCTGTTGAGAGCCTTCTTGGGCTATGCCTTGCCTACCTTGCTTCTAGAAACTGATTAAGGCCTGAGAAGCCCTAAGCACTGATAGGTGGAATTCTAAGTAAAACATGGCTAAACTCCTATAGATGAAAGTCTACAAAGTTCTTTTTTAGTTTGTTTGTTTATTTATTTATTTATTTTTAAAATCCAATATTAAATTGCTGGGGAAACTCCATTCCTTTGTGGGGGGTGTTTTTTTGTGGCCAGGGCCTGGGATGGAAGTTTGACCTCACTATTCCCGCTCTGATTATTTTACTCACCCCACATCCCACACACCTGGAAGCAAGTCCTCTTATTACTGTTGTTTCTTGATGAGGAAATAAGACTTACAGGAATGGGGAACTTGCTAAGATGGCCCAAATCACATCACAAGTGTGTGTCAGAAATGAGACACACATGAGCTTCCTTTTGGCTCTTCCTGGCTTCTGAGGATGTGTCAAACACTGGGAGTGGGGTGGGATGGTGGGGACTCTGGCAGGGCCACAGAACCAGAAGAAATAAGTCAAACATCTTATTCAACCTCTGGTGCTGAGGTTGCAACACAGCCTGATGCACAAGCACACATTAAGGCTCAGTGAGCAGGTCAGCTTTTAAGAGTGGGCTGCCGGGATGGAGCTTCCTCAGGAAGGCACCCCTCAGGAAGGTGGGAAATGGCTGCTACAAGTGTGTCCTGAGGACCTGTGTTTTGACTGAGGGGCACTAGCTATGTATGCTAGTGCTGCTGGCTCTCCCAGTCACTGGTGTGTTGGTGGAGGTGAGTCCACTCGGGGCCTGGCCCAGTTAAGCCTCTGTTCTTCCAATCCACTCAGGGCCTGGAGAAAGGCTGGATGTGGAAGTGTTGTCCAAGGGAGGGCCTGACCAGACCACTGGCATGTGGCTGGGAGCCTGTCCTGGGGGACCCTATCCTAGGGGTCCTGTTTTGGAAAAATCTTATCCTGGTGGCCTTGTCCTAGGAGATCCTGTTCTGGGGGGCCTGTCCTAGGGGGCCTGTCTAGGAGAGATTGTCCTGGGGGAGGCTGTTTTGGGAGCCTGCCCAAGGAGGCTTGTCTTAGGGCAGCCTGACTTTCTTGTACTCTGATGGGAGGCAAAAGAATGTGGAGAAGGGAACTCTCTTGAGGACTCTGATCTCCCCAAAGTCATCCCCATGGGTGTATCTGTTTATTGTAGGAGAACTGGTGGAGGTGGGAAGAGAATGGGAGGAGGAGAGGAAGGATGCAGGAGCAGGAAGGAGCAGGTTACTGAGTCAGTAAAGGGGGAGACCTCAAGCAAGTTCCCTGCCTGGCAGCCCTTTGAGGACCTGCCATTAGCCCCCAGCTTGCCTTCCTCTTTGTGTACCTTGTCTGTCTCCTCCACAGCCACTCCTTGGGGTAGGTGAGAATCACTGAGAGCCCTGTCTTCTCATGTTCCTCTGCATCATATACAGAAAAAAGAGATTGTCACTAATCCTTGCCCTGGCTCCTTCCTTTTGGCACTGCTGCCCTGCCCTGCCCTCCACAGAGGTATCAAGTGTTTGAAGTGAGGCCCAACAATGGGACTATGTGGGTCACGGGGCCCCAAGTACATGGCCACTGCCTTTGCCTCTCCACTTGAGGACTCTACCCACTTTCTACTGCAAGAACAGTAGGGGACCTCAAAAAACTTAATGGAGGTGGGAGTGGGGGTGAAGCATGCAGGGCATGCTTCATGAAGGAAGAGAGAACAGGGACCCAGGAGAACAGATTGCTACCCATAAAACATAGTGGGGCAGACACAACTTACACTTCCAGACCACACCTCCTCCCCACACACATACACCCTTCTTCTCTGGGTTACTCTAGGACCACCTTACCTTTATGAGAAGATGAAATGACAAGAGACAGAGAGAAGGGACCCTCCTTGGATCACAGAAGTGGGGGCTTCCTCCACCCCAATCCTCATGCCATCCTTTCTCACTGGCACCCTGTCTGATTCCTCACCAAGAAAACAGCTCTATGGATGATGTGGCCAATGCAGGTCCTGGTCCAGGTGGAGAAGGACTGGACCTCAGGCACACATACCTCCTTCTGGGAAGGCAGGACAATTAGAGGAAAGGTCACTAGAGGAAAGGAAAGAGTCTCTGTATGTTTATCCTAAAAGTTTGTGCTGTGACAAAATATAGGGATCGAGACACCTGGGAGCTTGCCTGGGGCCTGTAGCACCCATGTCTACAAAGCCAGGGCTTGAGCCAAGTCATGGGTGTCTGGGAGGGTAGGTGGAGATCAGAGTCCTGGATAAGGACTTTCCTGTTGTGCTCCTCATAATCAACCTATGGTCTGGATCTTCATGCAGTTGAGTTTTCTGATATCTCCCCTGATTTCTAGATCTTTGCTGACAGGTCCCACCAGAGAATTTTTTGGGGAAGAGAAAGGAAGGGGGTAGGATTTAGATTGTGCTGTTAATCCAAACCAAATGCCAGTGCCTCTGTACCAGACATCCAGGAAGATGTTCTCATCCTGATGCAATAGGTGGCCTGGTTCAAGAGAGTGGACCAATCTTTGGCTCATCAGGATCAGATAGCTTGGGCCTGAGTAGATGTGTGCTTACGCTCAGTTTCTACCTCCCACCTTCTCTGTGACTCAGCTACTGGGTGCTGTTTCCCAGCATCCTAACGGAAGTGGACCTGAGTGACCTGGTATGGTCTCATCCATGTCTCCTCTCTGCACCTTTAAACCTGGTCTTCCTTCTTTCTAGAGCTACACATGGAGAGAAAGTTCTAGCATGACCAGAAGTCTTTAGGTGTCCTCTGGGAGGATGAGAGAACACACTAGAGGTTCTGCTGCTGTTAGTGGTGCTCATAGCAACAGCCTGCTCTGCCCTGGCCATGTGTCTCCTGGCTGCTGTCTGGAGGTCTGTCTCTTCTACCCTTTCATCCCATCTGTCCATCTGGGACATAGTATTGCTCTCTAGTGGTGGGTAGGGTGTTGGAAGCAGTGACTTTTTGTCCTTCAACATTCTTATTTATTTTATTAAAATACACACACACACATAAATTTTCTTTTTTGGTACTAGGATGAAAGGCTGGTTCAACATATGAAAATCAATAAATTTAACACAGCAGATAAATAGACTTAAAGATAAGAACCACATGATTATCTCAACACACATAGAGAAAGCATTTGACAAAATACAGTATGCATTCATGTTTAAAATATTAAAAAATATAGGGAGAGTAGAAACATAACTCAACATCATAAAAGCTATATATAACAAACCCAAGGCCAACATTACTCTAAATAGAAAAAAATGGAAGCATTCTCTCTAAAAACAGGAACAAAACAGGGATGCCCCCTTTCACTACTTGTATTCAACATGGTCCTTGAAACCCTAGCCAGAGAAGTTATGCAAAAGAAAGAAATTAAAGGGACACATTAGGAAAAGAAGAGCTAAAGTATCCCTATTTGCCTATGACATGATCATATATTTAGAAGACCCAAAAAATTCCACCAGAAAACTTTTAGAGCTCATGAACGAATTCAGCAAAGTAGTAGGATATAAAATTAACACCCATAAATCAATTGTGTTCCTATACACCAATGATAAATCAGCCAAAAATTAGGAAAACTATCCCATTCACAATAGCCTCAAAAATAAAATAGTTGGGAATAAATCTAACAAAAGAGGTGAAAGATCTCTATAAGGAAAACTACTAAACACTAAAGAAAGAAATTGAAGAAGATCTTAGAAGATGGAAAGATCTCCCATGTTCTCAAATAGGCAGAATTAATATTATCAAAATGGCCATAATACCAAAAGTGCTATACACTTTAATGCAATTCCTATTAAAATCCCAATGACATTATTTATAGAAATAGAAAAAGCAGTCATGAAATTCATTTGGAAAAATAAGAGGCCCAGAGTAGCCAGAGCAATCCTTAGCAAGAAAAGTGAAGCTGGAGGCATCACAATACCAGACTTAAATTATTCTACAGACCAATAGTAACAAAAATAGCATGGTATTGGAACCAAAACAGACATGTAGAACAATGGAACAGAATATAAGGCACAAAGACAAACCCACATAAATACAGTTATCCCATACTAGACAAAAGTGTCAAAAATATACATTGGATAGCCTCTTTAACAAATGGTGTTGGGAAAACTGGAAATTCCTTTGTAGCAGAATGATATCTCTCATCCTCCAAAAAACTGAAAGTGGATCAAAGACCTAGCCATTAGACCATAAGCCCTGCATCTACCAGAAAAAAAAGAGTAGGCCCAACACTCTATCATGTTAGCTTAGGAACCAACTTCCTCAACAAGACTCCTAAAGTGCAAGAAGTAAAATCTACAATCATTAAATGGGATGGTATCAAACTAAAAAGCTTCTTCACAGCAAAGGAAACAATCAAGAATGTGAAGAGGGAACCTACAGAATTGTTGGAATAAGTTTCAGTCTCAGCTAGCAGCTACTAGAAGCTTGGAAGTGCCTGAAATATCCACCTTCCTTCAGGCCTGACAGGAGGGCCTGCAGGATGGGGTGAAACCACATCCTCAGCACTTGTGGTTAGCATTACCAAACTGCCCAGCCAAGAAACTGAGAGTCAGGGACTTCAGGGCATGAAACCCCTGACTCAGTAAGGGCTAAAGACCCTTCCAGATTGCTTTCTGCCACAACAGCAATATTTAGAGTTTCCTCATAGTGTGGTTACATTAGGCAGAAGATGATTGGCTTATGGATATTGTCTTGCTGATGTATGATCGACAGGCACGCCCCACTCAAACCCTATAACCGTTGTGTGCATTCCAAAAATAAACTGAGCTACTGGATGATGACCTGAGGCAGGTCTCCAGCCAGTTCTCTCACCAGCTCCCAGAGTCTGTGTGTGTGTTGATTCTGCATCTCTACCTCCTGTGACAAGGTAGCCCAGTGACCATCGATAACGAAGGGACTAGGAACACCTTCACAGAATGGGAGAAACTCTTTTCCACATGCACTTCAGATATAGCATTAATCTCCAGGATATTAAAAAAACTCAGAAAACTTAACACCAAAACACCTCAAATAACTTAATTACTAAATGGGTAAAGGAACTGAACAGGTACTTCACAGAAGAAGAAATATGAACGACCAACAAATATATGAAAAAATGTTCCATGTCTCTTACAATCAGAGAAATGCAAATTAAAACTATACAGAGATATATGATCTGATTCCATTCAAAATGGGAACAATAAAGAATACAAGTAACAATAAGTGGTGGTGACCATGTGGAGAAAACAGTACACTCATACATTGCGGGAGGGACTACAAATTGATGCAACCACTTTGGAAATAGTATGGAGATTCTTCAGAAAACTTGGAATGGAACCACCACTTTGACCAAGTTATCCCACGCCTCAGTATATACCCAAAGGACTTAAAAACAGCATATTATGGTGATGTGGCCACATCAACGTTTATAGCAGCTCAATTCACAATAGCGAAGCTATGGAACACAATGTAGGCATCCTTAAACAGATGAATGGATAGAGAAAATATGGTATATATACACAATGGAATATTACTCAACCACACACACAAAAAAATTAAATTATGACATTTGCCTGAAAATGGATGGATCTGGAGACTATCATGGTAAGTGATATAAGCCCCAAACCAAAGGTAGAATGTTGTCTCTGATATGTGGATGCTAACATACAACAAGGTGGGGAAGGAAGAAATAGAAGTTTAATAGATTAGACAAAGTGGTTGAAGAGAAGGTAGATGAGACAGGAATAGGAAAGACAATGGAATGAATCTGACTTAACTTTCCTATGTATATATAAAACTACACCACATCATGTACAACCACAGGACTGATATTCTAATCAGAATAAGATGTACTCTATGTTTGTATAAGTATGTCAGAATATACTCTATTTTCATGTATACTAAAAAAAAATTAAAAAAGAATTTGATCAGATATCAAGTGTGGGCCTTTTGGTATGCTGATTTAGCTAGACTCTTGCTAAATTGGACTAAGGGAGCCAAGGACAGAGCTCAAGTTCAGAGACCTATCAAAAAGAGGACTCAGAGAAGTCTGACTCAAGTGTGAACCAAGGAGAGTCTTCAGTTCAGTCTTTGTTCAAGACTTGGGAGCTCCTCTTCTTGACTCCTTTCCTTTAAATAACGTAAGTCCCTTTCCATTGGAGTGTATTTGATGGATGGTGTGAGCAGTCATGTACTAAGAAAGGGGGGATTTCTATGATAATAAAAAGAAAAATCAGTTGGTGAATACAGAGGGCAGTCAGTTGAGAATTCTAAATATCAAGCTTGAGGCATTTTTAGATGGTGGAGTGCAGGTAGCAGTAAGTTGATGGCTTTCCTGATTTGCAGTTTAAATGTCTTTGATAATGGCATTGGATGCTCTGATTAATTTTCTGTGTCCCAATGGGAGTAGGCACAAAAGATGTGTTGGGGTTATTTATTTGAAGTTTAAATCAAGTAATCTACAGCTTCAACTTTCAGGGCTTTGTGAAAAGAATAGTTTTAGTGACTCCAAGTCAAGAGAGGGTAGGAGAAAAACTAGAAATGTTAGTTTGGAGAACAACAGCCAGATATTGAAGGAAGTCAGATGTATATAGGATCCATGCAGGGAGAGCTATATTTTCCCATTGAAATATACAATTTTTGTTTGTAGTTATCTACATTTTTGATGAAATATAACCAAAATAAGGTTATTCTTTTAAATTTTTTTTATTAATTATTGATAGGACTTATTTATTTATATGTGGTGATAAAATCAAACCCAGTGCCTCACACATGCTAGGCAATGCTCTGCCACTGAGCCACAATCCCAGCCCAAAGGAAGGTTATTCTTATTTACAAAATAAGTAGTGTCATTATATTTGGCATGATTATTTTCATAAGTACAGCAAGAATGGTTCTTAACTGCATAGGCCCTTTTAAGTTTGCTTTGCTGGAGTTTTTCATACGGAATATCAGATCAGATTTTTCAGAGCCACTTGACCCTAGGATTAGAGTTCATCTATAATACTGTAGATTTGTGTGAATTCCTCTCTTCTCAAAATCTCTCTAGTATCTTGGGGTTTCAGGGCCTGCCAGGAAATGAACTTACCTATAATTCTGGAACCTCTGTTAAGCAGGTCCCAGACTGTTCTTTCCAAGAGTGCTTTGCAAGCATTAGCTCCATAAAGTCAACTTTAGTTACTTAAATCCATCTGGTTATATCTGATTTAATGTATCATTCTTAAACAGAGAATGATGTCTCTGTCATGTCAAAGCCATGGTAATATAAGTGGTGTTTCCTATTCCTCACAAGGAGGACAGAAGGTATTTCCAGATGAGATTAATATTTGGATTGGTGGTCCAGTAAAGTAGATCACTCTCTCTAATGTAGGTGGGCATCATGTTATTTGCTGAGGTATATTTTGTTTTCACTGATTCCCAAATCTCCAAATAACTGGGGCCTGAGGCTCTCCCTGCCCTGTCTTCCTGCTTGCCTATTAATAGCAGCTGTGGCCCTAACAAAGCTGTTTCTCAGGCATACTCTGAACTTCCCTAAGGCTAAACCATAGCCCAGTATATGTATATACCACATTGTTTCCCCATTCATTTATTGATGAATATTCAAATCCTATTTTGGATACATATGATGAGGGACTCAGAGACTGAAGTGCTGTGCACATAGGGAGGCAACAGCATCAGGACAGTTGGTAGCTGTAGGCCCTGGAAAGGAGCTTCTCAGAGTCTGACCTCCCTGACAGTCAACTGATGCTAAGTGGAGGAAGCACATTGCCTAAGTCCCAGAGGCTCAGGAGCAGTACTTTGGAACATGAACTAAGGCATTTGCTTCTCAGGGATCCTATTCATATTTTGTAGACATCCTGATGCTTAATTTCCCTTGCTTTACATCAGTTTGAACCAATGATACTGAGTTCCAAGGCCTGCCTTCTCTTGCAGCTGCTAACAGGATGAATCTATAGAGGGGTTGTAACTATGAATTGAAAGTGCACAAGCCCTGCATGGAGGTGAAACTCTGGAGTCTGTAAGTGACTTTGGTTTGATTTTAGCTAGTAGTGTGACCTTGGTTAAGCCCTTTGATCTGCCTGAGCATCAGTCTTCTCATCAACACTACTCACTTTGTGTGGCAGCAGTTGAGATAGAGCAATGTTAGTGAAAATTCTTTGCATGACCTCTGACTCCTCAACACATCTGTTCCTCCTGTGGAGCTGAGACTGAATTATGAAGGTAAGGGAGGAATGAGATAACCTGCAGGAACTTGCCTCTGCCTCGAAAATATGTTTATGGTGATAAAATATACATAAGGTCAAGTTTACCATTTGAACCACTTTTAAGCATGCAGGTCAATGGAATTGAGTACATTCACATTGTTGGGTATCCACCAGCACTATCTCCTACCTAACTTTTAACTATCTCCTATTTAAAGTTAGTTATCTGCTAACTTTTCAATCACCTCAACCTGAAATTATACCCATTAAGCAACAATACCCCATTTTCTTGTCCTCCCAGTTCCTGGAAACCACCATTCTGCTTTCTAAATTTCTTATAAGTGGAACCACACTGTGATAGTAGGAGCAAATGTGACTCCATTTTGTTTTATGACTTCATCCTGTAAAACAACCATGCCAAGTAGAAGAGTCATGACTGGGGCAAAATGTTCTTTTCCTTTTGCTATAGAAACATTTAAGAACACAAAAGTACCTAATGGGGTATTTTTTCTGTAACTAGGGTAACGGGGCTCTATTTCTGTAACTGGGGTGACTGGGCTAACTGTGATTGGTTAGGCTTCCCTCTGCTTGACTGCACTGTCCTGCTTCTGTAACCTGGCTTGCTTGCATTGGCTAGACCCCCTGAACATCCCTTTTGTGGTTTTCAGGCTTATAAGGAGCACCCTTGCAATTGTTTGGGGCTGATCAGGGGAACAGCTTTATGTTCTGGTCAGCTGCCACCGGTGTGCTTCAATAAAGGCTTGATTGGATTATACGTGAGTGGTCTAGAAGTCAGTTTATGAAATCCTGGGATGAAGCTTTAACTATAACAACACAATTATTGTCTTTTTGTGACTTCCTTATTTCTTTTAGCTTAATGGTCCATGCATGTTGGCGCATGTGAACAGGATATTCCTTCTAAGGCTGAATCATAGCCCAGGGTATCTATATGCCACATTGTTTTCCCATTCATTCATTGATGCATATTCAAATCCTATTTTGGATTAGTAAGTCAGCAAATTTGTTGATTGCAAATCTCAGAAGTCAGGGTGAAGAAGAAAAAGGAAGGGAGGAGAGAACCAAGGGATAATAGCTGTCCTTGAGGAGGGAGGGATGGAGGGAGGGAGGGAGAGAGAGAGAGAGAGAGAGGGAGAGAAGCTTCTGAGGATGGTGATGAGATGGTGGGAGAGGAGTGCTGCCTTGGCAGACCTCTCCTGTTCCCATTCTTGTGTCACTAACCTTGGGTGTGATCTGCTAGAAATTGCTTATTATGAGAGAGCTTATTATGAGCTGAGGCTCTCCTGGCCCTGTCTCCCTGCCTGCCTGCTGCAGCTGTGGCTCTTGCAGTTTTTTCTCCAGGTGCACCTTTGGTTTTCCACCTACCTGTGCTTGGGGCATTTGTGCTATCACTCCTTGAGCCTCTTTGACAATGAGGTTGTACCACCCACAATTCTGTTTCCATGAAGCAGGAAGCAGGTTGCTATTTCTCTCCAAAGGCCCTCTGCCAATAAAGACATTCTCAGAAAGCTGCAGGTGGGGAGTGCCAGGGTTCACTTGGGAGACAGTCTGTAGAGAGACAATGCAATCAGACAGGTGAGTGGGAGGACCAGTTGGTCCCAGAGACCTTCTTCCCTTGGGTTCTTAGAAGCCCCAGAGCCCTCTTTGTGGGCTCCTTTTGGAGATAACATCAGTATATGCTTCCTTGTCTGGACAGGTGCTGGGAGGAGAGGAATAAGAAGTAAGAAATAACAGAGTGACTCACACTCCTCAGGGTTATTAGAAAGATAATAATTTTTCCATCTTGGGATCTAGTCTTTTCACCTGGCCTCAGATACCTTCCTCTGGAATAGGTCAAAGGACTGATTAACAAAGGGAATGCAAAAAAGTTCTCATCCTTGGGTTTGGGGTGCTGGAAACAGAATTGAAGGAGGTTATGCCCTCTTTTCTGGACTTACTCCCTCCTTCCCTTCCTCACTCCTTCATTACAGTTAAGCAAATTGTCAACAAAATGCCAGCCCCTTGTGCTATTTTAGATTTCATTTAAAATGAGGTTCAACTGAAGAACAGAAAGGAATGGAGAAGAAAATGTACGCTGCCTACTTCCCAGACTTGGAGACACAGGGTCAATTAGTGTTTATCAAATGACTAAAAAGAAAAAGATGAAATAAATTCCTGCCCCCAAGTGGTCCCTATTAGCTTACATTAAATAGGTGTTTGGAATGATCTTGAACATTCAATTGATCCCTCATTCACACTCACTCCTTCTGTTACTTAGAAATACGCCTGCCTGCCAGTGGAGCCATCAAAGCCCTGTGGTAAACAAAGTAGACAAACATGGCGGCTTTGTGGACTTACAGTGTGAATGAAGACCAAACAAGAGTAAAGAACCTGTTATCCGTTGGATGGTAACTTTGCCAAGTAGAAAAATAAAAGAAGGCAGGGAACAGGGAGCACTGGGTTGTTGCAATTTTAGGTGAAGTGGAAATTTGGAGGGGCATGGCAGAGGGGTGCTGGTATGTGGTAGAGATGTGCAAGTGGTGGAGACGTGAATGTGGTGAAGGCATGTATGGTGGAGGTGTGTTGTGGATGCCATCCTGGTATTTTTCCTCCTCAGGCATGTAGCTGCCTCATGGCAGCAGCTTTCCTCAATTCTTTGTCACTGACCGTGGGTAGGGGCTGTCTGCCCCGTTGGGGCCAGAATAAAGTTTAAGCCTCAGGGCTGCTATAGGGATCATTTTCAAATAGAACAAAGTTCCAATCTCCTGGTTTCCCTCCACTCCTATCCCCCTTGCTTCCTTGTTCAATCAGAGGAAAAGTTCTGGGCCTACCGGGTCCTCCAAGCCCCAACTTGGCTCTGCTCCTGATCTTCCATTCTGCTTCAATCACACTGGCCTCCTGCAGATCACTGAACTTTTGCTCTGGCTGTTCTCTGTGTCCTAAAATGGTCTTCCCACCAGCCCTCGCCTCCTAAATCCCTTGCTCAAGTGTTGCCTTCTCACTTACCTTACCTCTCACCTCTGGTCTGCTTTATTTCTTCTGCAGTACTGTCACCTTTTAATCATGAGTGGTATGTGTCACAGGAAAGCAGGGAGCTGAAACTCCAAACCTTGGTTCTTGTGTTCCTATGAAAGAAGATTTAAAGTCAGACACCAAAAGCCATGCAAGAGGACTTTATTAAGTAGAAGTGAGGTGAAAGTTAAGTAAAAATGAAGTAAGGCTCAAGCAAAGAGCATTCTCAAGAGATAGAGAGAGAGTGGGCCTCTCCGAGAAGAGAAAGACAAAGGAGACAACGTTGTCTCCTAATTTTTTACTGTTTGGTGTTTACCAGCAACCTTCACCAATCAGGTGTTCAAGTCCTCCTTCCCATGGGGCAGTGGACTTTTTGACAGTAGTTGGTCCTCTCCAGAACTGTCTTGGTGGCCAATCTTTTTAGGGGGGCTTCATTTACAAGTCAATCCCATGCTGACGTGGGCACTGGGTCAGTAGCTGGTCAGAATTTCCTTAGTGCACCTGTGCTATTAAAGAAGCCTTCCTTTCCAGAGAAATGAAGCCAAAATATAGCCATAATTTCTGGCTTCACATCAATCTCCATGAACTCTGTCAAGAGTTAATTCCATTAATCCTTTTCTCTTGATGAGTTTTCCAAATAGCTTCTTTATATTTGTTTGTTTTCTACAGACTAACTGCCACCATTTGCTTTCTTTTCCACTTTGAAAGTAATTTAAAGAAGATACTAAAGTAATTTGAAGAACACTTTTGACCTTGCTATGCATTTCACTGCTCATTGTTACCTACTATGTAACAGTAAGGAGAAAAAGGAGGCAAATCATAGGTAGGGAAAGTTTGACTAAACTGGGATGTAGGTCAAGCCTGATATATGAGACAAATCTCACCCAGCAGAGGTGGGAGAGAACTGAAAGAAAGACAGTTTTGGCTGTGTTGAGGATCCATCTTGGGCAGGGGACATTTGGAAGAAGGGGAAGAAAACAATGTGGGGAACATATAGGGTGAAGATCGTGACAGAAGCCAGGGTGAGCAAACATCTTGGTTGGTTCTAGGCTGATTGTTTATGTGTTAGCATAGAAAGTCCCTTATTTTGGGAAAGTCCCTTATTTGGGAAAGCCCTCTGGGAGACACATTGCTCAGTGATAGGTATTTAAGATTGAGAAATGTTTGGACTACTCTGGCAAGTGTCCTACACTCTGCAGTATTTTGTATGTTTAGACTTGGCTGAAATGTTTACTAGGTTGTATTTTGCATATCAGTTTTTCCTAGACTAGGCTGTGGATGTCACAAAGGCTGAGATTGACCTCTTTGTCCTGTTTGCCATAGCCTCCCCAGTGCTCAGCATAGTGCCAGGCAAATGCTAGGCATTCAGGAGTTATTTTTTACATGAATGAATAAAATTTTAGTAGATATTTCTTTAGATTCTACTGAAAAAAAGTCTGCTGGGCACTTTTAGAGATATTGTTGTCCCAAATGAACAAATATTTTGTACAAAAATTATATTTCTAGTGGGAGGCTGTCTTGAAGACCACTATATATTGTTATATGACAAATGGCTGAATAGTAATGCTTTGGCTGATGAAGATAACTTACCATCTTGAACAACTGTCATGAGTATTTTTTTTTTTTAACAGTTATGGAGCTATGGCTTGGAGAGTATTGGAGTCATCATTGATTTCCTAAATCTCTCACCCAGGACCCCAGCATGACTCAAAATTGATGGCTACTTCCTCAGTTTTTCTTAACTACAACTTTTTTTTATTAACTCATATTAGTTATGCAAATTAATGTGGTTCACAGTGATATTTCCATACATGCACACAATGTCCATTGACAAATCCAACCCCACCCTTTCCCTCATCCACTTCCTAATCTCTAGTAATCACTGTTCTACTTTCAGATCAACTAGTTTTTTAGTGTGTATGTATAGGAGAATTTGCAGTACTTATCTTTCTGAAAATACTTGTTCTTTTTACCTACATGCCCAAATGAAGTTTTTTTTTTTTTTTAAATTTAACAACTTTACTACTGTATATCTTGGTATTATTCTAGGTCAATATACTTAAAATTTATTGTGTACTCTTTAAAAATATAGGTAAAAATCTTTTTAAAAAATTTAAAAAATCTCTCTTGACAAATTTTTTGAATTATGGTTTTCAGAATATGTTCTGTTTCCTAATTTGTCTTTCTTTATCTATATGGTGGGTTTTTCTTATCTACTTTTTTTGGGGGGATACTGGTGGGGGGCACAGGGGTGTTCCAGGGATTAACTTAGGGGCACTGGACCACTGAGCCACATCCCCAGCCCTATTTTGAATTTTATTTAGAGACAGGGTCCCACTGAGTTGCTTAGCACCTCGCTTTTGCTGAGGCTGGCTTTGAACTCACGATCCTTTTGCCTCAGCCACTGGGATTACAGGAATGCACCACCACGCCTGGCTTTATTTAATTTTTATTAGTATTTTTTAACCTTGTTTTGAATCTTTTCTGGCTTTTTCCTTATTTCTCAATTTTAAAATTTTTCTTTCTTTTCATCTTCTATTTCTCTTAGAGGTTTTTTTTTTTTTTTTACTTTTTTCGTTGCTAAGGATTGAGCCCAGGGCCTGATGCTTGCTAGGCATGCACTCTACCATATGGGGAGCTACACCTCTAGCCCTTTCTTGGGGGAACATAAATGTTATGCTCATTTATTATTATATTCCTTCTAGTTTAGGCTTCATTTGTGATAATGAATTTTTCATTTATTCTAATTAGTTCCTGAATTTTTCTATTTTTGATTGCTATCATTCTTTTGAACCACATTATTTTTTGATGTCTTTTTAATTCTTTTTGAAAGAAGTTACAGTTTGATCTGTTTTGTGGGCATATTTCCATATGTGAAGGAACTTTATCCCACTCTTTTTTTTTCCTCATAATACTGCATGGAATTTAACCTTGATTTTTCTTTTCAGTTTCTCACTTTTCTAAAAAGTTAGTTTTTCTGTATATTTAAAAGGAGGCTGGTTTAGGATAGTTTTTCTAGCTTCAGGGAATTCCTTCTTGTATTGTTATTTTTGTGAAGCATTCAAAAAAGTGCTGGCTTTCTCTGTGACTTGTGCTTTATCCTTGATCTTTCAGAGCACAATCAACATTAAAGAATGTCTGTCTGCTTCTTTTGCATTTGGAAGCAGTATAATGATCAATCACTACTTGTGAAAAAGTTAAACACAATTTTACATTCTCCCATAATTCCTTAAAAATGTTAGCTCCTTCCTCTGGTTGTAAATGTGTTTATTCTTTTGTACCTGCGATGGGCAGAATAATTGCTCCCCAATGAAGTCCACATCCTAATACCCAGAACCTTTAACTGTGTTTCATAATATGGTAAAAGAGAATTAAGGTTTCACATGGAATAGGGATCCTTATCAGCAGACCTTATAAGAGGGAGATTATTCTGAATTATTTGGGTGAATGTCATCACAGGAAGGAGATAGAAGAGCAGTCCTGAGTGATATGCTGTGAGAATGATTCAGCTTGACATTCAAGGATTTGAAGAAGGAGAAGGGCCATGGGTGAGCTAAGGAAAGGAAAAGGCAAAGCAATGTATTTTCTCCTAGAGCCTTCAGAAGGAACATGGCCCAGCCAACACCTTGGGTGTCAGACATATGATTTGTAGGACTGTAAGATAAAAAAATGTGTATCGTTTTAAGCTACTAAATTTGTGTTGCTTTGTTACATCAGTCATAGAAAAAATTATATAGTACCCAACTGAGCTATGAACATTTTAATTTTCAAACACAGTCTCAGTCCAGAAACAACAACCACAACCACAATAACAACAAAAACCTTCAAATTTGTCCTGGAACTAATCAAAACACCCTCTTCCATTCAGTGCCATTTGGAGTTGGGGAGGTGGGATCCTTAGGGAGTGAAGATGCTTGATAAGACAACCTTACCACTCCTTCTACCTCGGTCTCCATCCTGTTCCCTATATATTTGGTAACAGAGGGACCAGGACCTGTTTGCCTGCCATTTCCTTCCTAAATTCTGCATCTGTGTATTTGGTTTTCACTCAGTGTGCAACTCAGTTCAGAAGGAACCAGAAACAGTCCCATTTTAATTCCACTACACATGCAAATGGTAGTTCCTAAATAAACATAGTCAGCCCTTGAGATTGTCCTATATGTCAGAGTTGTTATTAGAATACAATGTTTTCATTACATAAAGCAAGATTTCCTTCCCTTCCATAGTCTTTCTTAAGAAATTTTGTGCACATAATGGTTGCCAAAGACCTTGCTGAGCTTACTTTCATTTTGCACCAATTTGCTACATGCCCAAACTGGTAAAGTAATGAAGACAGAGTTCTTAGTGGCTATCACATGCCAAATTTCTTCAGGGAGGCTTACATTTTATTAGCATAAAGACAGAGGTTAGATAGTTATCCGTATCACAAAGCATGATACGTGGGGGTACATCTATTAGTAAAATGCTATTATCTTGATCAGCCCTAATGTGATCACCTAAATGACTTCTTATCTCTGGGATTTAATTAGTCTCTTGTGCTGAGAAGTGACAGTGATTGATGATTAAGTACCAAGGAATTTATTCCTGTTAGGTAGGTGGTGACTTAGAAGAAAGCAGCCACTCTGGAAAGGAACTTCAATCAGGTGCCAGGGGAAACACCTGTTAATCAGCGAGATCTCCTGACTAATGCCTGTCTATCAGCAGGACCCCCTGGCCAATCCTGGAGTTCAGCCAATTCCTCTGACCAACTCCAAAGAGACAAGGGACCCTGAAAACACCTTTTCCTGTCCCAAGTCCTTCCCTTCCTGCTGTAAGCCCCATAAAAGTCCAGTCCGGTCCAGCTTCCATGCGGTTTCTCCTCAGATCCTTCCGCTGTCCCCTCTGTGGGTCTGATCAAGTTCTGCCTGGGAGTGATATCTCAATAAAGCCTCTTCGGTGGCCCTTTTTAAATCTGCCTCCTTTGATCGCTGTCCTCCTCACCTGATCTGACAATTCCTTTCAGGGATTCTTCAGAGGTCATTTCTGCTCCACCTGAAAGTTTAATTTCTTTGAATTTAAGTTACACGGATTCAGTTATTGAACAAAAGCACTGCTATAGTGGGGGAAATTATCTTCTTAGGCATTGAGATGGGTGATAGGGTTGAAGGATCTGGTCTGCATGTTTTGGGAAGTGTATTATATAGTTAAAAAATGCCTGGTCCCCCATAGCACATCCTGGTCTTGCCACTTACTGCTTCTGCTTGTAGAGGCAGCACTTTGTGAATGGAAGCTCTGGCTGTGGCCCCAGCCTGACCTTGTGGGGGTCAGGTTGGCAAGAGTGTTAGCAGGGCCTGTGGGATTGCCACAACAAACCCTTATCTCACAAGCCTCTTGGGATCCTCCCTGGAGGGTTTTATAGTAAACTTTAGAAAAGAAGAAGAAGAAGAAGAAGGAGGAGGAGGAGGAGGAGGAGGAGGAGGAGGAGGAGGAGGAGGAGGAGAAGAAGAAGAAGAAGAAGAAGAAGAAGAAGAAGAAGAAGAAGAAGAAGAAGAAGACCCAAACCCCACCTGATGTTTACTTCCTATGATAATGAAAACAACCATCAGGGAACTTATAATGAAAGGATCATTCTTTGCAAAGAGTGGGCTAATTAGAAAATCTCAAGTACATCCTTTAATAGAAATGCTACTATCTTGATCAATTCTAATGTGATCATCTAAATGAGTTCTCATCTCTGGAACTAATTACTCTCTTGTGCTGAGAAGTAAGGATTATTGTTGATTTAGTACCACGAGATTTATTACTTTCAAGGATTCTTCAGGGATCATTTCCTCTCCATCTGAAATTTTGATTTCTTTGAATTTAAATGATATAGACTCAGATATTGAATAAAAACTGCTGGTAAGATGAGGAAATTATCTTTCTGGGCATTGGGAAGGGTGATGGGGGTTGGAGAATCTGGTTTGCATGTTGGGTGAAAAGTATTTATGGAGTTAAAAAAAATGCCCAGCTCCCCCATCCTTGGCCTCAACTCTGTGGTGTGAGGTGGTTTGGCAACCAAATGTGATATAACTTTATATTCTTTTTTATTTTTAATTAATTAACTTTTTTGAATTATAGTGTGATACTGATATATCTTATATATGTCATTAGTATATATTTGTATGCATACACATATGGATAGGTGTATACACATGTAAGTGTAGTATTTATTCTGAAAATATTTTAGAATTACATAAAAGCTACAAGAATAATAAACACCATGCCCCACAGTACGTTCTCAGCTTCTCTTGAGGCTACTGTTTTAAATAACCATAGCATAGTTTTCAAAACCAGTGAATTAAAATTGATACAATGAAAATAACAAACTATAGGTCTTACTCAAGTTGCATGACCTTCCTCACTAATGTCCAATCCAAGGTCCCACAGTATATCTGACTGCCATCTCTTCTTTGTCTCTTTGCCTCTCCAATATTTCCTTAGACTTTGTCTTTTATAACTGGACTCTTCTTGTTAAGAATGCTACTTACTTCTCTTGTTAAATGACCCTCAGTTTGGGTTTGTTGGCAGCTTGCTCATTATTCAATGGAGAACATGCATTTTGGGCAAGAATGCTAATGAAGTGATGCTCTGCATTCTCCAGAGCATCATATCAGGGAGGTGTATACTGTCGATCCATCTTATTAGCGGTGATGTTCATCTTAATTAGCAAGAAAAAGAATTTGAATTAGGAGATGATGGGGGAAAAATATGCCACAATCAGCCTGGGTGAGGGGCTAGGCTCTGCTTTGGGAAGTAAGTCTGCTTTTGGCATGTCTTCAGGGGGATGTTTTCCCCATAAGGACTTCCCCTACTTGGGTTCTGGCTATGGGAAACCCCTATCCCTCATTATAGAATAGAAAATGTGGCTGGCTAGATCTAACTCATTTTCTCTAACACATTTGACCATGACCTATAATAATAAGAAGAAGAATGATAAAAATAAACAACACTTACTGAGCCGGATACTGTCCACTAAATTCTTTCTATTCAGTGTTTTTTAACTTAATTCTTATGATGTATAAAGAAGATACTATTATTAAGTTCATGATTTTTTAGATAAAGGTATTGAAACAAAATGAAATTAAGAAATTTATCTAGAGTTACAAACTTCCTAGGAGGTAGTGTCTGGATTTAAGTCTCCTGGCCCCACACACCAATGGCCTCTCACTGCTGAAAGGTGAAAGGATTAATTATACATACAACCACACACCCCCAGCACGTGCTATACATTGCATGTACACATCACACACATTTATACACCACAAGCATGCACACATATGTACCACATGCATACACACCCACATCAGATATTATGCACGCTACACACTCCTATACAACACATGCCACATACACATATCACATACACTGTATACCAACCATACAGACCCATAACCATGTAGCACACATCACACAATACTACACACCCCCACTCTACAAACAGTATGGAGACCTACAACCATAGAGCACACACCACACCACATACACTATATACATACCAAAGAGACCCACAACCATATAGCACACACCACACATATCACATACACATGCACCACACACACACATGCACACACATACCAAATACTATACATTATATAAACCACAATAAACGTATTTATATATATATATATATATATATATATATATATATATATATATATACTCACACACTCATGCATATACCATACACACCCCAGATACAAATCATATACATATTCATGCACTCTCATTGCTGTATATACAGCAATATACAAACTCACATAAGCAAGAAAAAAGTTGTGCAAGTGGATTTATCTCTTTCAGGTGTGATGCTCTGAGATTTTGCCTTGTTTTCCTTGTTTGATTTTTTGAAATGCTGGACATTGCTCACTACATTACTGATTCTCTCCAGGGGGAAAAAACACTGCCCAAGGTCAATGCAACTGAGAGAAACTAGCGTTATTCTCTCCTCTGTGTATCAACACAGGGGCCTGACAGCCTGAGGGTATGCCATGGATATTTCTGAGAAAATCTGTGATTATAGGTGTGGCATATGGGTTACACTTTTTGGATTTCTCCACTGATTTTGAGGATGCTTTATTCAGAGATTTGATATTTTTCTTGCTCAATAAGAGATATGTAGTTTGACAAAGAGTCTTAAGATTGTGGTCTAAGACACTTTAAAATATGTTTTTGAAGAAAATTCTAGCCTCCTATAACCAAAGATTTTATAGCTAAAAATTTGTACATTTTTGGGTGACGACCAACAGATTGAAAACTCCTAAGTCTTTTTTAGTAGAGATTTGACTCAAAGGTTTGGGGCATCTAAATCCTGGACATCCAAATTAAGGCCTTTCTTTTTTCTGGATGGTAATCTCCAAACCCTTCCAATAAACTTCCTGATAAGAATGTCTTTGTTTATCTGGGGACTTGATACACCCAGGAAGTCTATGTTAACAACATGATTTATGATGAAGGCCTTGGGCCATGAAGTGCTGACTTGACCTATGGTGGGGCAGTGGATGGAGGTCAATCACACAGTGGTCAATCAGCTATTTGACCACATCCCAGTAAAATCCTAGGCTCAGGTGAGATTACTCAGTTGACAATAATCTGTGTGTGCTGTCATGCATAGTTGCTGGGAAAACAAACATTGTCTACACTGCTGCACTAGGAAGGCACAAGTAGAAGCCTTTATCTGGTCTTTCCTTGGTTCTACATGTGGTTTACCCTTGCTGATATTATTCTTTCCCTAGCTTCACTGAGGTATTGTTATGGTTTGGATGTGAGGTGTCCCCTAAAAGCTCACACGTGAGACAATACAAGAAGGTTCAGTGGAGAAATAATTGGACTGTGAGAGTCTTAACCCACAGTGAATTAATCCCCTGATAGGGATTATCTGAGTGGTAACTGAAGTGGTGGGGTATGTCAGATCAGGCGAGGCAGGCAGCGACCAAAAAAGGCAGATTTAAAAGGGCTCCTGAACAGGCTTTATTGAGATATCACTCCCGGGCAGAACTCAATCAGACCCACAGAGAGGACAGGGGAAGGGTCTGAGGAGAAACCACATGGAAGCTCGACCAGACTGGACTTTTATGGGGCTTATAGCAGGGAAAGGGCTCAGGACAGGAAAAGGTGTTTCTAGGGTCCCTTGCCCCCTTGGAGTTGGTCAGGGGAGCTGGCTGAACTCCAGGATTGGCCAGGGCTTCCTGCTGATTGACAGGTATTAGTCAGGAGATCCATGATTGGCAGGCATTTCCGCCGGCATCTGATTGGTGTTCTTTTCCTGCGGGGGGGGGGGGGCTGCTTTGTTCTAAGTCTCCAATAAGTCACCACCACCAACCTAACAGGGTGTGGCTTTGGGGTATATATTTGTATCTGGCAAGTGGAGACCTCTCTCTCTGCTTTCTGATCATCATGTGAGCTGATTCCCTGTGCCACACTCTTCAGCCATGATGTCCTGCCTCATCTCGAGCCTGGAGGAATGTAGTCTGCTATCTATAGATTGAGACCTCTGAAACTATGAGCCCCCAAATAAACTTTTCCTCTCCTAAAATTGTTCTGGTCAGATACTTTAGTCACAGCAGGCAAAAACGCTGACTGAAACAGGTATACTTGAAATTTTAAAACTTCCTAATATTAAAGGATATGCTTTGGTGAGTTTGGATGAATGTGTACAATTGTGTTACCATCACCAGGATCAAGGTGATAAATAGTTCCATCACCTGCAAAAATTTCCTGGTGTTCCTTTTTTTGTTGTTTGTTTTTGATGGTAAAAACACTTAATATGAGATTGATCCTCTTAACAAATGTTTAAGTGTGCAATACCTCATTATTAATAATAGTCACTATATTTCATAACATATCAAAATGGAAACTATTTGTCATTTATAACTATAATTTTATATCCACTTATCAACCTCTCCACATGTCATCCTCCTCCCACCCTAGTAATGACCATTCTATTGTCTACTTGTGTAAACCTGACTCATTTTTAAGCTTTATTGAAGTATGTTTAAGAAAATTGTACATATTTATAGCATATATTTGATATATATGAACATTGTGAGATATATATGTATATATATGTATATATATATACATATATATATGTATATATATACATATATACACACATACACACTGTGAAGTGACTAAATCAATCAAATTAACATGTCAATCACCTCACACATTTATCAGTGTTTTTTTTGTGGTGAGAACATTTCAGTTCATTTTATTTAAGTTCTGCTATGGTTTGAATATGGTTTGTCCCCTCTGAAACTCATACTGAAATTTAATCCCCATTCATTATTTATTAAAATATGAGACTAGGTGGAACCTTTAAGAGATTAGAACTGTGTCCCAAATAATGAATTTAACAATTCATTCAATTAATGGATGAACAGGTTAATGGGTTATTTCAAGTTTGGGTCCACTCAAGAGTGGGTCCAAAGCCATTTTGGCTAGGTCTATTGTCTGACTCTCACCATTGTGTTGCTGCCTCTGGATTTTGTCAACATGAAGGCTATAATCAGATGAGGCCCTTTGACCTTGGATCAGAACTATGAACCCAAAATAAACCTTTTCTCTATAGCTTACCCAGCATGTAGTATTGTGGGCAGAAAACAACAACAACAGGAACAAAACTAATTTACTCTCTTTTCAATATATAATACATTATCATTAAGTGTAGTCCATGCTGTACAATAGATCTCTATTATCTTGTCTAACATAAACTTTGTACTTTTTGACAAACTATCTGCCAACTCTTTCTCCTCCCTTGCAGCCTCTGGCAATCATCATTTTTAGATTCTACATATAAGTGAGCTCAGAAGGTATTTGTTTTTCTGTGTCAGGCTTGTTTCACTTAGTATTTAGTTGGAGTTTCTGTTACATGGAGATGAAACAGAACGTTCAGTTGAACTCTTCTTAAAGCACACTGAATTGCTCTCAAATCAATGATCATCACTAAATTGCTCCTTGAACATTTCCTTCCTTCCTTCCTTTTTCAGTACTCAACTTTGAACGCAAGGCCTCACATATCAGTGAGTTGTAGCACCAGTCCAGATAATTTCTTTTCAATAAAGCAGAACCCCTGAACTCAGGCCTTTCCAATTGGAAGAAGCCAAGAGGATACTCAGGCTGCAGTTCCCAAATTCTTGAAAAAGCCCATTTCTCTATTCAAACATAACTCTGCACTTCTTCCTTGAGATTTGTCAGATCGCCTCAGCTCCAAGACCACATCTGAAAGCCTGGTACACTGTCCTCTTCCAGACTGGCAGTTGAAGTCTGGACTGATCCAGCCCCCAAATATGACCAAAACTCATCCATATTGGTGGGGGCGGGCAGGGTGGCTGTAGAAGGGCTCACCTCCAACCCTGCTCTCCAACCCACTCACCCTCATGTCTGGGAGCTTTCACCTGGGCCTGCTGCTTTAAATACCATCTATACTTTGCAGATTGCAATGCACCGTTTTTAGCTGGGAACTCCTCCCTAAACTCTGGATAGGTTCAATGGCTTGTCTAATAGGCATTTCACATGGAATATGTCAACTGAAATTCTGATCTCTTTTCTCTCCTGGCCTGATCTCTCTGGATAGCATCTTCCCTGTCTTAGCTGACGGCACCACCACAGTTCCATTTACTCAAGCCAAAACATAGAAGCCATTCTGGATTGTGTCTTGTACTCACATCTGTAAATCCTTTCAGCTCTACCTTTAAACTAAAGCTCAAATCTCACCATTTTGCAGCACTACCACTGCTACCCCTGGTTCCACTCACCTTCATTCCTGTCTTGATATGCCTGTAGACTCTTCAGTTCCCTCTCCTCTCCCTGCATCTGCCTTTGGACTTCTTTGTCTATTGTTAACAACAGCTAGAGGGGTTGGGTGTGCAGCTCAGTAGCTAAGTAATACAGTGCTTGCCTAGCATATGTGAGGCACTGGGTTCTATGCCCAGCACCACAAACAAAATGAACCAAACCCACAATAGCAACCCCACCACCATCACCAAAACCCCAGAACATAGCACCTGGAGATAGCATCTTCCTCATGTCATCACTTAAAGGTAAGAACACCACATGTTATGGGCTGTAGAACTCCCAGTTATTGCACATGACTGTGGTGTCACACATACAGCATTTTTAATTGTTGGGTAGGTTATGGTTTTGTTATGGGCGTCAAAGGCCTTGATGGAATCAAGTAACTAATAACTGAAATTTAATTGAATATTATTCATCAACATCTCAACTATAGGTGATATTTAGTCACTGTCTGATGGATGTGAGACTTTTATATGTAAACCAGCACAGCTTATCACTGAGTTACATCCCCAGCCCTTTTTATTTCTTATTTTGAGACAGTCTTGCTAAATTGCTCAGGTTGGCTTTAAATTTGTGATCTTCCTGTCTCAGCTTCCTGGTTAGCTGGGATTACAGACAAAGAAAGCAAGATAGAAAAAACTGCACCACCTTGCCTAAAATAGTACCCACACCTTCCCAAGGTTCATCCTCTATCCTTTTATTTTATTTTATTTTTATTTTTTTTAAATTTTTTATTGTTGGTTGTTCAAAACATTACATAGTTCTTGATATATCATATTTCACACTTTGATTCAAGTGGGTTATGAGCTCCCATTTTTACCCCATATACAGATTGCAGAATCACATCAGTTACATATCCATTGATTTACATATTGCCATACTAGTGTCTGTTGTGTTCTGCTGCCTTTCCTAACCTCTACTATCCCCCCTCCCCTCCCCTGTCCTCCCCTCTTCTCTCTCTGCCCCCTCTACTGACATTCATTTGTCCCCCTTGTATTATTTTTCCCTTTCCCCTCACTTCCTATTGTATGTACTTTTGTATAACTCTGAGGGTCTCCTTCCATTTCCATGGAATTTCCCTTCTCTCTCCCTTTCCCTCCCACCTCTCATCCCTGTTTAATGTTAATCTTCTTCTCATGCTCTTCGACCCTACTCTGCACTTAGTTACTCTCCTTATATCAAAGAAGACATTTGGCATTTGTTTTTTAGGGATTGGCTAGCTTCACTTAGCATAATCTTCTCTAATGCCATCCATTTCCCTGTAAATTCTATGATTTTGTCATTTTTTAATGCAGAGTAATACTCCATTGTGTATAAATGCCACATTTTTTTATCCATTCATCTATTGAAGGGCATCTAGGTTGGTTCCACAGTCTTGCTATTGTGAATTGTGCTGCTATGAACATCGATGTAGCAGTGTCCCTGTAGCATGCTCTTTTTAGATCTTTAGGGAATAGACCGAGAAGGGGAATAGCTGGGTCAAATGGTGGCTCCATTCCCAGCTTTCCAAGAAATCTCCATACTGCTTTCCAAATTGGCTGCACCAATTTGCAGTCCCACCAGCAATGTACAAGTGTACCCTTTTCCCCACATCCTCGCCAGCACTTGTTGTTGTTTGACTTCATAATGGCTGCCAATCTAACTGGAGTGAGATGGCATCTTAGGGTGGTTTTGATTTGCATTTCTCTGACTGCTAGAGATGGTGAGCATTTTTTCATGTACTTGTTGATTGACTGTATGTCCTCCTCTGAGAAGTGTCTGTTCAGGTCCTTGGCCCATTTGTTGATTGGGTTGTTTGTTCTCCTATTGTCTAATTTTTTGAGTTCTTTGTATACTCTGGATATTAGGGCTCTATCTGAAGTGTGAGGAGTAAAGATTTGTTCCCAGGATGTAGGCTCCCTATTTACCTCTCTTATTGTTTCTTTTGCTGAGAAAAACCTTTTTAGTTTGAGTAAGTCCCATTTGTTGATTCGAGTTATTAACTTTTGTGCTATGGGTGTCCTACTGAGGAATTTGGAGCCCGACCCCACAGTATGTAGATCGTAGCCAACTTTTTCTTCTATCAGACGGCGTGTCTCTGATTTGATATCAAGCTCCTTGATCCATTTTGAATTCACTTTTGTGCATGGCGAGAGAAAGGGATTCAGTTTCATTTTGTTGCATATGGATTTCCAGTTTTCCCAGCACCATTTGTTGAAGATGCTATCCTTCCTCCATTGCATGCTTTTAGCCCCTTTATCAAATATAAGGTAGTTGTAGTTTTGTGGATTGGTTTTTGTGTCCTCTATTCTGTCCCATTGGTCCACCCGCCTGTTTTGGTACCAGTACCATGCTGTTTTTGTTACTATTGCTCTGTAGTATAGTTTGAAGTCTGGTATCGCTATACCGCCTGGTTCACACTTCCTGCTTAGCATTGTTTTTGCTATTTTGGGTCGTTTATTTTTCCATATGAATTTCATGATTGCTTTCTCTATTTCTACAAGAAATGCCGTTGGGATTTTGATTGGCATTGCATTAAACCTATAGAGAACTTTTGGTAATATCGCCATTTTGATGATGTTAGTTCTGCCTATCCATGAACAGGGTATATTTTTCCATCTTCTAAGATCTTCTTCTATTTCTCTCTTTAGGGTTCTGTAGTTTTCATTGTATAAGTCTTTCACCTCTTTTGTTAGGTTGATTCCCAAGTATTTTATTTTTTTTGAAGATATTGTGAATGGAGTGGTTGTCCTCATTTCCATTTCAGAGGATTTGTCGCTGATATACAGGAATGCCTTTGATTTATGCATGTTGATTTTATATCCTGCCACTTTGCTGAATTCATTTATTAGCTCTAATAGTTTCTTTGTAGACCCTTTTGGGTCTGCTAGGTATAGAATCATGTCATCTGCAAATAGTGATAATTTAAGTTCTTCTTTTCCTATTTTTACGCCTTTAATTTCTTTCATCTGTCTAGTTGCTCTGGCCAGTGTTTCGAGAACTATGTTGAACAGAAGTGGTGAGAGAGGGCATCCCTGTCTTGTTCCAGATTTTAGAGGGAATGCCTTCAATTTTTCTCCATTCAGAATGATGCTAGCCTGAGGCTTAGCATAGATTGCTTTTACAATATTGAGGTATGTTCCTGTTATCCCTAGTTTTTCTAGAGTTTTGAACATAAAGGGATGCTGTACTTTGTCGAATGCTTTTTCTGCATCTATTGAGATGATTATATGGTTCTTATTTTTAAGTCTATTGATGTGGTGAATAACATTTATTGATTTCCATATATTGAACCAGCCTTGCATCCCAGGGATGAATCCTACTTGATCATGGTGCACAATTTTTTTGATATGTTTTTGTATCCGATTCGCCAGAATTTTATTGAGGATTTTTGCATCTAGGTTCATTAGAGATATTGGTCTGTAGTTTTCTTTCTTTGAAGTGTCTTTGTCTGGTTTAGGTATCAGGGTGATGTTGGCCTCGTAGAATGAATTTGGAAGTTCTCCCTCCTTTTCTATTTCCTGAAGTAGCTTGAAAAGTATTGGTATTAGTTCCTCTTTAAAGGTTTTGTAAAACTCTGCTGTATACCCATCCGGTCCTGGGCTTTTCTTAGTTGGTAGTCTTTTGATGGTTTCTTCTATTTCCTCAATTGATATTGGTCTGTTTAGGTTGTCTATATCCTCCTGACTGAATCTGGGCAGATCATATGACTTAAGAAATTTATCGATGCCTTCACTATCTTCTAATTTATTGGAGTATAAGGATTCAAAATAATTTTTGATTATCTTCTGTATTTCTGAAGTGTCTGTTGTGATATTGCCTTTTTCATCCCGTATGCTAGTAATTTGAGTTCTCTCTCTTCTTCTCTTCGCTAGCATGGCTAAGGGTCTGTCGATTTTTTTTATTTTTTCAAAGAACCAACTTTAAGTTTTGTCAATTTTTTCAATTGTTTCTTTTGTTTCAATTTCATTAATTTCAGCTCTGATTTTAATTATTTCTTGCCTTCTACTTCTTTTGCTGTTGTTTTGCTCTTCTTTTTCTAAGATTTTGAGATGAAGTATGAGATCATTTATTTGTTGGTTTTTTCTTTTTTTGAGGAATGAACTCCAAGCAATGAATTTTCCTCTTAGAACTGCTTTCAATGTGTCCCATAGATTCCGATATGTTGTGTCTCTGTTTTCATTAATCTCTAAGAATTTTTTAATTTCCTCCTTGATGTCTTCTATAACCCATTGATCATTCAGTAACCTATTGTTCATTCTCCAAGTGATGTATTCTTTTTCCTTCCTTCTTTTATCGTTGATTTTCAGTTCCATTCCATTATGATCAGATAGGATGCATGGTATTATCTCTACTCCTTTATATTGTCTAAGAGTTTCCCTGTGACATAATATGTGATCTATTTTTTAGAAGGATCCATGTGCTGCTGAGAAAAAAGTGTAACTGCTTGATGTTGGGTGGTATATTCTATATATGTCAATTATGTCTAGGTTATTAATTGTGTTATTGAGTTCTATAGTTTCCTTATTCAACTTTTGTTTGGAAGATCAGTCCAGTGGTGATAGAGGCGTGTTGAAGTCTCCCATGATTATTGTATGGTGGTCTATTAGACTCTTGAACTTGAGAAGAGTTTGTTTGATGAACATAGCTGCACCATTGTTTGGGGCATATATATTTATGATTGTTATGTCTTGTTGGTGTATGGTTCCCTTAAGCAGTATGTAGTGTCCCTCTTTATCCCTTTTGATTAACTTTGGCTTGAAATCTATTTTATTTGATATGAGTATGGACACCCCTGCTTGTTTCTGAAGTCCATATGAGTGATATGATTTTTCCCAACCTTTCACCTTCAGCCTATGTGTGTCTTTTCCTATCAAATGCGTCTCCTGTAGGCAGCATATTGTTGGGTCCTGTTTTGTGATCCATTCTACTAGCCTGTGTCTCTTGATTGGTGAGTTTAAGCCATTAACATTTAGGGTTATTATTGAGATATGGGTTGTTCTTCCAGCCATATTTGTTTATTTATGTTACTATACATGGTTTGTTTTCCTCTTTGATTATTTTCCCCCCCTTTACTGTCCTACCTCCCACTGTTGGTTTTCATTGTTATTTTCCATTTCCTCTTCCTGTAATGTTTTGCCAAGGATGTTTTGAAGAGATGGTTTTCTAGCTGCAAATTCTTTTAACTTTTGTTTATCGTGGAAGGTTTTAATTTCATCTTCCATCCTGAAGCTTAATTTCGCTGGAAACACAATTCTTGGTTGGAACCCATTTTCTTTCAGTGTTTGAAATATGTTATTCCAGGATCTTCTAGCTTTCAGAGTCTGTGTTGAAAGATCAGCTGTTATCCTGATTGGCTTACCCCTAAATGTGATCTGCTTCCTTTCTCTTGTAGCTTTTAAAATTCTCTCCTTATTCTGTATGTTGGGCATCTTCATTATAATGTGTCTAGGTGTGGGTCTCTTATGATTTTGCACATTCGGCGTCCTGTAGGCTTCTAGGATTTGGGATTCTGTCTCATTCTTCAAGTCTGGGAAGTTTTCTCATATTATTTCATTGAATAGATTGCTCATTCCTTTGGTTTGAAACTCTGTCCCTTCCTGTATCCCAATGACTCTTAAATTTGGTCTCTTGATGTTATCCCATATTTCTTGGATGTTCTGCTCATGGTTTCTTAACAGTCTTGCTGAGCTGTCTATGTTCTTTTCAAGTTGAAATACTTTATCTTCATTGTCTGATGTTCTATCTTCTAAGTGTTCTACTCTGCTTGTAGTATTCTCCATTGAGTTTTTAAGTTGGTTTATTGCTTCCTGCATTTCTAGGATTTCTGTTTGTTTGTTTTTTATAACCTCTATCTCCCTGTATAGTTGATCTTTTGCTTCTTGGATTTGTTTATGTAATTCATTGTTGAAGTGATCTTTCATTGTCTGATTTTGCTGTCTGATGGCTTCCTTGAGACTCCAGATCATCTGAAGCATGTATATCCTGAATTCTTTATCTGACATTCCATCTGCTGCAGCTATTACCTCTTCTAACGTAGAGTTGACCTGCATTGCTTGTGGTCTTTCTTTCCTTGTCTCTTCATACTGTTCACGTTCCTTTCTACTTGGTGAAACTGTTGTGCTATTGAATTTTCCCCCTATATATTTATATTGTTCTTGTATAGTTGCAAAGTCTCCCTCGCAGGCGCGGGCGGTGGCTCTGCCCCTCCTCCAATTGGGGCAATGTGCCTACCACGCTGGCAGGCCGCTGGGCCTGCTCTGCCGGTCGGTAGCAGATCTGCCTACTTTGCAGGTGCGGTTGGCGGCTCTGTCCCTCTGCGGGCCGCTAGGCTTGTTCTGTTGGTGGTCGCAGTTCTGCCTACTTTGCAGGCACAGGCAGCGGCACTGCCCCTCTGCAGGCCTCTGGGGCTGTTTTGCCTGTGGGTCGCAGGTCCGCCTACCTTGCAGGTGCGGGGGGGGGGGCGGCTCTACCCTTCCTCAGGCCACTGGGCCTGTTCTGTCTGTCGGTTGCAGGTCTGGCCTGTTCTGATGGTGGTCACAGTTCCGTCTACCTTGCCGGCGCAGGGGGAGGGGGCGGCTCTGCCTCTCAGAAGGCTGCTGCTCCTCTTCTGCCGGTGGGTCGCAGGCCCGCCTACCTTGCAGGAGTGATTGGAAGCTCTGCCCCTCCGCGGGACACTGGGCCTTTTCTGTCGGTGGTCACAGTTCCGCCTACCTGGCAGGTGCGGGGGTGGTGGGCGGCTCTGCCCCTCAGCAGGCCACTGGGCCTGCTCTGTGGGTGGTCACAGTTCCCTCTACCTTGCCGGTGCAGGGGGAGGGGGCGGCTCTGCCTCTCAGCAGGCCGCTGCTCCTCTTCTGCTGGTGGGTTGCAGGCCCGCCTACCTTGCAGGAGTTATTGGAAGCTCTGTCCCGCCGCGGGCCACTGGGCCTTTTCTGTCGGTGGTCACAGTTCCACCTACCTGTCAGGCGCGGGGGGTGGGGGGCGGCTCTGCCCCTCAGCAGGCCGCTGGGCCTGCTCTGTGGGTGGTCACAGTTCCGTCTACCTTGCCAGCGCAGGGGGAGGGGGCGGCTCTGCCTCTCAGAAGGCCGCTGCTCCTCTTCTGCCGGTGGGTCGCAGGCCTGCCTACCTTGCAGGAGTGATTGGAAGCTCTGTTCATCCTCTATCCTTTTAATTTGCTTATGTGAACTTAATGACAAACTTGGATGTGCCCCAAATGATCATGATACACACACACACACACACACACACACACCACATTTATTGTTTTTTTCTGACTCAGGTGTTTTGGAACCACACTTTACAACAACCAAAAAACAAACAAACAAATAAAAACCACCCAGGTTAAATAGCAGTTGGAAACGCAACAACAAAACCTTCACTACTTGCCCTCTTTTTGGATGTTAACGGATTTGGGCCCTATTTGGGATTTTCGTGTTTTAGGTGATGACCAACAGATTGAAAACTCCTAAGTCCTTTTTAGTAGAGATTTGACTCAAAGGTTTGGAGCATCTAAGTCCTGGACATCTAAATTAAGGCCTTTCTTTTTCCTGGATGGTAATCTCCAAACCTTTCCAATAAACTTCCTGATAAGAATGTCTTTGTTTATTTGTGGACTTGGTCCACCCCAAAATCTATGTTAACAACATGATTTATGATGAAGGCCTTGGGCCATGAAGTGCTGACTTGACCTATGGTGGGGCTGTGGATGAAGGTCAATCACACAGTGGTCAATCAGCTATTTGACCACATCCCAGTAAAATCCTAGGCTCAGGTGAGATTACTTAGTTGACAATAGTCTGTGTGTGCAGTCATGAACAGTTGCTGGGGAAACGAACACTGTCTATACTGTTGCACTGGAAAAGCACAAGTAGAAGCCTGTATTTGGTCTTTCCTTGGTTCTATATGTGGTTTACCCTTGCTGATTTTATTCTTTCCCTAGCTTCACTGAGGTATTGCTATGGTTTGGATGTGAGGTGTCCCCTAAAATCTCACACGTGAGACAATACAAGAAGGTTCAGAGGAGAAATAATTAGACTATAAGAGTCTTAACCCATCAGTGAATTAATCCCCTGATAGGGATTTAACTGAGTGGTAACTGAAGTGGTGGGGTGTGGCTTTGGGGTATATATTTGTATCTGGCAAGTGGAGACCTCTCTCTCTGCTTTCTGATCATCATGTGAGCTGATTCCCTCTGCCACACTCTTCAGCCATGATGTCCTGTCTCATCTTGATCCCTGAAACTATGAGCCCCCAAATAAACTTTTTCTCTTCTAAAATTGTTCTGCAAATACTTTAGTCATAGCAGCAAAAAAGCTGACTAAAACAGGTATACTTGAAATTTTAAAACTGCCTAATATTTAAGTATATGCTTTGATGAGTTTGGATGTATGTGTACAATTGTGTTACCATCACCATGATCAAGGTGATAAATTTTTCCATCACCTGCAAAAATTTCCTGGTGTTCCTTTTTTTTTGTTGGTTTTTGATGGTAAGAACACTTAATATGAGATTGATCCTCTTAACAAATGTTTAAGTGTGCAATATCTTATTATTAATTATAGTCACTTGCCGCAGTCTGGCTGGGCACAAAATAACTGAGCCACCACAAAAGCCTTGTAGATTCAAACAGCAGCTCTTTATTCCCGAACTGTCACCGGCACTCTACACGCACATTCTGGGAAAAATCCACCCTCCACTGGGCTCTGTGTCCCAAATACTTTCAGAACCCCGCGAGAACTCCACAGGAACTCAAGGAGCGGGCGCCTGAGGCAGCAGGATACGCCCTGTTCCCAGCAGGATCCACCCTAAACCCAGATCCACCCTAAACCCTGATCCACCCTGGTCCTTGAGCAGGGTCATCTTTCTCAAACATTCATGCAATGTCACTGCAAATGACCTGGGTCCAAGGCAAGCCCATTTCTACAATGGAGAGTCCTCCCTCTAAGCAACATTGGGTAGGCTGACAAGGAAATTGCCATGCGTCATTCCTACTTGGCTATGGCTCTCAGCAGTCACTATGTTTCATAACATCAAAAAGGAACCTATTTGTCATTTATAACTATAATTTTATATCCACTTATCAACCTATACACGCCATCCTCCTCCCACCCTAGTAACGACCATTCTATCGTCTACTTGTATATACCTGAATCATTTTTAAGCTTTATTGAAGTATGATTAACAAAATTGTACATATTTATAGCATATATTTGATATATATGAACATTGTGATATATATATGTGTATATATATACACACACACACATTGTGAAGTGACTAAATCAATCAAATTAACATGTGCATCACCTCACACATTTATCAGTGTTTTTTGTAGTGAGAACTTTTCAGTTCATTTTATTTAAGTTCTGCTATGGTTTGAATATGGTTTGTCCCCTTTGAAACTCACACTGAAATTTAATCCCCATCATTATTTATTAAAAGATGAGACCAAGTGGAACCTTTAAGAGATTAGAACTGTGTCCTAAATAATGAATTTAACAATTCATTCAATTAATGGATGAACAGGTTAATGGGTTATTTCAAGTTTGGGTCCACTAAAGAGTGGGTCCAAAGCCATTTTGGCTAGGTCTATTGTCTGACTCTCATCATTGTGTTGCTGCCTCTGGATTTTGTCAACACGAAGGCTATAATCAGATGAGGCCCTTTGACCTTGGATCAGAACTATGTACCCAAAATAAACCTTTTCTCTATAGCTTTCCCAGCATGTAGTATTGTGGGCAGAAAACAACAACAACAACAAAACTAAGATACTCTCTTTTCAATATATAATACATTATCATTAAGTGTAGTCACCATGCTGTACAATAGATCTCTATTATTTTGTCTCACTGAAACTTTGTACTTTTTGACAAACTCATCTGCCAACTTTTTCTCCTCCCTTGCAGCCTCTGGCACTCATCATTTTTTTAGATTCTATATATAAGTGAGCTCAGAATGTATTTGTTTTTCTGTGTCAGGCTTGTTTCACTTAGTATTTAGTTGGAGTTTCTGTTACAGGAGGTAAAACAGAACTTTTGGTTGAATCCTTCCTAAAACACACCGAATTGTTCTCAAACCAACGATCATCACTAAGTTGCTCCTTGAATATTTCCTTCCTTCCTTTTTCAGTACTCAACATTGAATGCAAGGCCTCACATCTCTATCACCAAGCTATAGCTCCAGTCCAGATCATTTATTTTCCATAAAATAGAACCCCTGAACTTGGGCCTCTCTAATAGAAGCCAAGAGGATACTCAGGCTGCAGTTCCCAAATTCTAGAGAAAGCCCATTTCTTTATTCAAACATAACTCTATACTTCTTCATTGAGATTTGTCAGAATTGCCTTAGCTCCCAGACCACATCTGGAAGCCTGGTACCCTGTCCTCTTCCAGACTGGCAGTTGAAGTCTGGACTGAATGCATAGGCAGAAATCCAGCCCCAAGGTATGACCAAACTCATCCATATTGGTAGGGGCGGGCAGGGTGGCTGTAGAAGGGGTTCACCTCCAACCCTGCTCTCCAACCCACTCACCCTCATGTCTGGGAGCTTTCACCTGGGCCTGCTGCTTTAAATATCATTTATACTTTGCTGATTGCAATGCATCTTTTTGCTGGGAACTCCTCCCTAAACTCTGGATAGGTTTAATGGCTTGTATAATAGGCATTTCATATGAAATATGTCAACTGAAATTCTGATCTCTTTTCTCTCCTGGCCTGATCTCTCTGGATAGCATCTTCCCTGTCTTAGCTGACGGCACCACCACAGTTCCATTTGCACAAGCCAAAACATAGAGGCTATTCTGGATTGTGTCTTGTACTCACATCTGTAAATCCTTTTAGCTCTACCTTTAAACTAGAGCTCAAATCTCACCATTTTGCAGCACTACCACTGCTACCCCTGGTTCCACTCACCTTCATCCCTGTCTTGATATGCCTGTAGACTCTTCAATTCCCTCTCCTCTCCCTGCATCTGCCTTTGGACTTCTTTGTCTATTGTTAACAACAGCTAGAGGGGTTGGGTGTGCAGCTTAGTAGCTAAGTAATACAGTGATTGCCTAGCGTATGTGAGGCACTGGGTTCTATGCCCAGCACCACAAACAGAATTAACCAAACCCACAATAGCAACCCCACCACCATCACCAAAACCCCAGAACATAGCAGCTGGAAACAGCATCTTCCTCATGTCATCACTTAAAGGTAAGAACACCACATGTTATGGGCTGTAGAACTCCCATTTATTGCCCATGACTGTGGTGTCACACATACAGCATTTTTAATTGTTGGGTAGGTTATGGTTTTGTTATGGGCATCAAAGGCCTTGATGCAATCAAGTAACTAGAAACTGAAATTTAATTGAATATTATTCATCAACATCTCAACTATAGGTGATATTTAGTCACTGTCTGATGGATGTGAGACTTTTATATGTAAACCAGCACAGCTTATCACTGAGTTACATCCCAGCCCTTTTTATTTCTTATTTTGAGACAGTCTTGCTAAATTGCCCAGGTTGGCTTTAAACTTGTGATCTTCCTGTCTCAGCCTCCTGGTTAGCTGGAATTACAGACAAGTATCACCACACCCATCCTCTAGTTGCACTTTTATAAGTATTCTAAAAATATGTGTCAATCTCCTAAAGCAAGCTAGTATAAATAAGCTATACCAAGTCTTTTTATAAAGTTTATGCACAGCATAATACACTTAATTTAAATAATTATTCCAATTTTTTCTTTAAAGCTTAGCTTATTTCTTACTAACACAATTTTAAAATAAGCATTTTCCCCGAAAATTCTGGTTTACCAGGCTGAAATTTTCCCAGTTCCTATTCCACTTCTTATTTTCCCTGCTTTTACCTATATTTTGAAATACTTTTCAAAAGATTTGACTTTGAATTATTAATGTGGCTTAATTCAAAGCAATGCGCTGAAAATGTCTAGCTGGGCTCTTCATAACTGCATAAAGATTTAGACTTGTCCCTGACCTTTTGATTATATTTTAATAAAGTACATGTGCAAGTATCTACATTATAGTAAAAATTTGCACTAGATCATAAAGATCTCGAAGAAGCAGGCATCAAGCACACTACGCACATAGCACATTATTTCCTGTTCATCTCACCCCCTCTCTGGCCCCATTTCTTTGATACCCCTAGTTCACTCAGATTCAGCCATGGTGATCCTCACAGCTGGGCTAGGCTTGCTCCTACTTCAGAGCCGTTGGTCGTGCCATCCACTCTGCTTCAAGTATTTTTCCTCTTGAATTCCTCATACATTGCTCTTCATCTTTTGGCTTTCCCTCAAATATACCTTCTCACTGAGGTCTTCTCTGAACAAACTATTCAAAACTGGATTCACTACAGTCTTCTCCCACTCTTCTCTATATACTCTTCACCTACTTTCTCTCCATAGCAATTTCCACTTTCACAAACGAGTATATTTTACTTGTGTATTTATTGTCTGTCCCCCACTCCCCTGGAATTTAAGCATAATGATGATAGCAGGGTTTTTCTCTTCCCCTTCCCTGCCGCCTTCTTTTTTGCCCTTTTCTTCCTCACTGTATTAGCAGCAGTGCCCAGAGCAGTGACTGCTACAGAATGGACTCTCCTTAAACTCTTCTTGAATGAATAAGTGAATGAGTAAATAAGGCAAAGGTTCTGGGAAAGAAAGCAAGATAGAAAAAACTGCACCACCTTGCCTAAAATAGTACCCACACCTTCCCAGGGTTCATCCTCTATCCTTTTAATTTGCTTATGTGTGAACTGAACAATGACAAACTTGGATGTGCCCCAAATAACCATGATACACACACACACACACACACACACACACACAGTTTTTTTTCTGACTCAGGTGTTTTGGAACCACACTTTACAACAACCAAAAACAAACAAACAAACAAACAAAAAAACCACCCAGGTTAAATAGTGGTTGGAAAGCAACAACAAAACCTTCACTACTGGCCCTCTTTTTGGATGTTAACGGATTTGGGCCCTATTTGGGATTTTCGTGTTTAGACAAAGCTTTCCGGGTCAAGGAACTGTTTTCTCTGAAATTCTACACACCTAACGGGCTGCCATGTTTCAGTGCAATGAGAGGTTTGGCCTTCCTGGGGACACTGGAGACTTTTTAGTTGTTATAATTGGAGTCTTGGGAGTGTAGCATGCTACTGGAATTTAGTAGGTAGAAGCCAGGGATGCTCAACTTCCTACAATTAAGGTTATGTTTTTAACAAGTAAAAATACAGGTATTAACAGGGTCTTCAGAGGAAACACAGGGACTCCCAGTTTTCTGAAATCATACCCACAATGCCCAGGCCAGCCCCTACAATAAAGACCTATCCAGGTAAAAATGTTAAAGACTGTGGAGGATGATAAACCCAAGATCAGCGGTATCCAAATCCTATTTGCATTAAGGTCACCTTCGGGGTTTGGAAGGCACAGATTATTGGGGCCCGCCCACAGTTTCCGATTCCGGGAGGTTTTACTATTTTTAGTTTTGGGCCACAAGTGAGAACTACTGCCCTAGAAAGAAAGAGGTCATGGAGGCCCCCACCCCGAGTAGAAGCTGCGCAAGTTTCTAGGTGAGAACCGAGGAGAAGCCAGGTGAAAGTTGCCCGAGGATCTAACCCTCTGGGGTATTGCGATGCTGGCCACTCGGTTTCAGAGGCACTTTCAGGTTCTCTCTAGGCGCCTCGGAGGTTCTGCCATCTCTATGATTGCCCGGGCGGGGGCGTGGCCTGCCCGGGGGCGTGGCGTGTAAGGCGGGCTGAGGGCCCTAGCACTCTAGTGCCGGACGTTGTGCAGCCTCGACACCCAATGCCAAGGCTGGCTCAGAGGTCTTGCTGTGCTTTCCTCCGGGCGTCCAGTACAGTCAGGCGAGGCTCAGGTATGGCCAGCCCAGGTAGGCGTTACCCCGCTTGCACTGCCCGGTTTTTATGCGGGAGTAGCGGAACCTGATGTTGCATTTTCTCAACAGTGCAGTCAGCCTTACTGCTAGTTAGGTGCGGAGAAGTAGGGAACAAACCAGGAGTAGGGAACAAACCAGACGGGAACAATAGGCCACCACGCTGTGAGCTCTGAGGGTCGCAAGAGGGCGCTGTGGCTGCAAGCCGGCGGGGCCGGCTGAGCTTGCAGTGTAGTGGGGTGGGTGTGACTGAGGCGGACTAGGGTGGGATGGAATGTGTGCGGGACCAGGGCGGACCTGGTTCTGAGAGTGGAGCGTAGGCCAGGCCGAACTGAAGAGGGTTGCGTTATATGCGGGTTGGACTGGTCTGGGGCAGGCTAAGGGGTTTGGGAGGGGTGCCCTTCAGGGGCCGGCAGCTCAGCGCGCAGACGTGCAGGGGCGGGGCGTTTTGGAATTGATTTGTGTCTGCTTTTCTGTGGAATCGCTGAGGTTTCAGAGAGTCTTTGTTTCCTCTTCTTGCTGTTTCTCTTTTGATACTGAGATAGGGGCAGAGAGCGGTGCTCTTGTCTCAGAAAGGCCCCTCCTGAGCTGTTTTGCACCTGGCTTAACTTTGAGTCATTTATATTTATAAAATATCTTTAAAAAAGACTGTCGTCTTGAAATATTTTCAGAATTCCAAAAAGTTGCAAAGGTAGTACAAAAGAATTCCCATATAGGTTCACCCAGATCTCCCACTTGTGAGCATCTTTTTAACAGAAAGAACAACAACAACAGCAGAACCATGTCCTATAACATCCAAGCCAGATTTACTTGCATTTAATTATCTTGTCTTCTGGGAGAAATTAACATTTTCAGTAGTAGAGCCCACTCCTCTTCTCCCCAAGACCCTTCAGAGTGGTTCTGGCAGCTCCAGGTTTAAAATCAAGGTTCTTTTATCTTTGCTGGTGCTCAGTACAGTTGAAAAGGTCCACCTAGTACTCTGGGCAGTTTTGGCGCAGGTGACCACCCTTTGCTCCACTATGTAGTCTCTGTCTGTAGCTGCCTCTCTGGCTAGCTTCTTGTCCTCTTTAGGCTTCTCTAAATTCCTCCTTCCCTCCTTCCCTCAGATAGTTTCTAAAGACTTCTTCCTTGGCAATCATCTCTTTCAGTGTGCGTTTCCTTCCCTGGTAACCTCTTAAGATTTTGAGCTTTCCACAAATCCTCAGAAAATGCACCAATTTATGACTCCAGGCCAGGCTGTTTCTTGGTCCCAGGCCCACAGAGTTTGTGGTCTGCTGGATGCCATTCTGGGTAATGCCCCAAACATTTTTGTCTCAGTATGTGCCAAGTGCAGCATGTGCTCATCACACCTGGCTGCCTTCCAGAGCTCCCAGCCTCCATGAATGGCACCTCTGTGTTCCAGCCATATAGACCTGAACTCCAGTAGGTGACTCTGACCAGCCTGTCTCCCTTGCCTCTTAAACAGTGATCTATATTTGTTGCTATTACTTTTAAAATCCCACTTGGGCAGGTTCTTTTCTTCTGATAAGCAGTTAGAATACACAGCAGTTAGAATAAGCTTGTTAAAAATGCAAATTTGATGGTTTTGTATTCTGTCTGTAATTATATATATATTAAACAAAGGCCTTAAAAGGACAGGTTCAGCCTTTTCTTGGACCCTTTCACTCAGATTCCCTACTCTTTTCAGACTGGCATTTCTTTCCCTTCATATTCTTCTGTTCCCTTTGCCTGGGATCCTGTTTCTTGCATACTCAGGGAATTCTTGCTCTTTGTGTAGCTCTCCAGCCAGTCATCCTTTCTCTGGGAAAGTGTTCTTTCATTTCCTTGACGAGTTCCCGTTTTTGTTTTATGCATCCTAATCTCCCCCACCCCGTCTCCTTGGTAACCCTGCCATAGCTGCAGTTTCAGTTTTATACATGTGTGCCTGGCACCTAGTAGATACTTTATGTGCTTGGATGATGGAGAGGTGGGGTACCTAATATGGGTGCCTAACAGCTTCTATCTGGACATTATTCCCTTTTGGAGTTTGCTTAATCTGGGGGTATACTGTCCTTTGTCAGTTCTGTCAGGCAGGGCAAAAGGGATGGAGGGGTTCACATGAGGAGATGGAAGGGAGCTAGGGAGCAATTTGAGAACCACTAAAAGTGAAAATGAGGAAGTGTAGTCTGAGGACCACAGAAAGGGAGATGGGTTTCCTGCCTAGCTGTCGCTCTCCCAGCCAGCTGAGTCCACTGTATTAGAATCTCCACTGATAGACATTTCCTGTGTATGGTTTCAGAGAATCTTTAAGAAGTATGCTTTGGTTAGCTATTTCCTAAATAGCTATCTCAAAGCCAGAAAGTGAAGATGAAGATGAAGATGAAGGCCTACAGCAGGATGCTGCTGGGGTGCCCTGGAGTGTGACTGTTATTTCCGGGGCACTAATAGTTTGTTTATTGAGGCCTACTGCATGCCAGAAGCCATATTGATTTCTGAGGATCCAGAGATGGGCTTAATTCTCAGATGGGTCATATTGTGATAAAAACTGTGATAGAAGAATCCTTTACTGAAAGCTTGGTGGATGGAGAAAGGTATTGCAGGGTCATCTAAGCTGAGGTGGTGGCTGTGAGTGCCTTGATCTTATTCTAGAGCCTGATTTGATTGTGACATGGGGAAATTGGAGCCCTCCCTGTAGATGTTAGCAAGTGAATGAGGCCCGCCAAGGGCATGGCAGAGGAAGAGGTGATGAGCTGCCCAGAGGCAGAGCGACTGTGAAATGGTAACATAGGTCACGTTTCCTGCCCCAAACCTGGCTGAACCTGGGGAAAAGGTCACAGTGTTTGACTTTCATCAGACTTGTACCAAAGCACCTCTTAATCATGTAGGGTATTTCTGTAGCAAAATGTGTGGATAGCTGTAATTGGTTAAGGAAATACAGATTATAGAGAACCTCAGATCAATTCAGGTTTGCTGCAACAGTTTGTGGCAAACTTTTGAAAATGTTTAGTTTTCAGAATTTTTGACTATTTTAATTGCAAGGGGTGTTGTGGTTTTTAACCCATTGCTAATACTCTGTGAAGCCATGTCTTTTTTGTGTACTTTATACACATTCATGCATGTTTTCACGATTTTCAAGGAATCTCTGTACTGCTTTCTATATTGGCTGCACCAATTTGTAGTTACACCAGCAATGTATGAATGTACCTTTTTCTCTACATCCTCGCCAACACTTATAGTTGTTTATCTTCATAATAGCTGCCATTCTGACTGGAGTGAGATGATATCTTAGAGTAGTTTGATTTGCATTTCTCTAATTGCTAGAGATGATGAATATATATATATATATATATATATATATATATATATATATATATATATATATATTTGTATATCCTCTTCTGAGAAGTGTCTGTTCAGGTCCTTGGCCCATTTATTGATTGGGTTATTTGTTTTTTTGGTGCTTAGCTTTTTAAGTTCTTTACATACCCTAGAGATTAGTGTTCTATCTGATGTGTGAGGGGTAAAATTGCTCCCAAGATGTAGGCTCTCTATTCACGTCACAGATTGTTTCTTTGCTGAGAAGAAATTTTAAAATTTGAGTCCATCTCATTTATTGATTGTTGGTTTTAATTCTTGTGCTATAGGAGTCTTATTAAGTAAGTTGGGACCTAATCCCACATGATAAAGATGAGGATCTGCTTTTTCTTCTAGTAGATGCAGAGTCTTTGGTTTAATTCCTAGTTTCTTGATCCACTTTGAGTTTAATTTTTTGCATGGTGAGAGATAGGGGTTTAATTTAATTTTTTTGCATGTGGATTTACAGTTTTCCCAGCACCATTTGTTGAAGGGGCTATCTTTTCTCCAATGCAAGTTTTTGGCACCTTTGTCTAATATAAGGTAATTTTAATTTTGTGGATTAGTCTCTATGACCACTATTCTGTACCATCGGTCTACTAGTCTGTTTTGGTGCCAATACCATGCTATTTTTGTTACTATTGCGCTGTAGTGTAGTTTAAGGTCTGGTATAGTGTTGCTACCTGCTTCACTCTTCCTGCTAAGGATTGCTTTAGCTATTCTGGGCCTCTTATTTTTCCAGATGAATTTCATGATGGCTTTTTCTATTTCTATGAGGAATGCCATGGGGATTTTGATTAGAATTGCACTTAATCTATATAGTTCTTTTGGTAGTATGGTCATTTTGATAATATTAATTCTGCCTATCTAAGAGCAAGGTAGATCTTTCCATCTTCTAAGGTCTTCTTTGATTTCTTTCTTTAGGGTTCTGTAGTTTTCATTGTATAGATCTTTCATTAAGTTGATTCCAAAGTATTTTTCATTAAGATCTCTTCATTAAGTTGATTCCAAAGTATTTTTTTAGAGGCTATTATAAGTGGGGTAATTTTTCTCATTTCTATCTCAGAGGATTTGTCACTGATATTCAGAAATGCCTTTGATTTATGGGTGTTGATTTTATATCCTGCTACTTTACTAAATTAATTTACTACTAGGTATATAATCAAATCATCAGCAAATAGTGCTATTTTAAGCTTTTCTTTTCTTATAATTATCCCTTTAATTTTTTCATCTCTCTAATTGCTCTGGCCAGTGTTTCAAGAACTATGTTAAATATAAGTGGTAAAAGCAGGCATCCCTTCTAGTTCCAGTTTTTAGAGGGAATGTCTTTGATTTTTCTCCATTTTGAATGATGTTGGCCTGGTGCTTAGCATAGGTATCCTTTTTGATGTTGAGATATGTTCCTGTTGTCCGTAGTTTTTCTAGTGTTTTGAGCATGAAGGGGTGCTGTACTTTGTCAAATACTTTTTCTGCATCTATTGAGACGATCATATGATACTTGTTGGAGTCTATTGATGTGATGAATTACATTTATTGATTTCCTTATGTTGAACTAAACTTGCATCCCTGGTATGAATCCCACTTGATCAGGGTGCAGTATATTTTTTATATGTTTTTGTATTCGATTTGCCAGAATTTTATTGAGAATTTTTGCATCTATGTTCATTAGAGATATTGGTCTAAAGTTTTCTTTCTTTGATGTGTCTTTGCCTGGTTTGGGGATAAGAATAGAATGAGTTTGGAATTACTGCCTCTTTTTCTATTTCCTGAAATAAATTGAAGAGTATTGGTATTAGTTCTTCTTTAAAGAGTAATGGTATTAGTTCTTGTAGAACTTGGCTGTGTATCCATGTGTTCCTGGGCTTTTCTTGGTTGGTAGACTTCTGATGGTGTCTTCTATTTTATCACTTGATATTGGTCTGTTTAAATTGTGTATATCTTTCTGACTCAATCTGGGCAAATCATATGACTTAAGAAATTTGTTGATGCCTTCAATGTCTTCTATTTTATTGGAGTATAAGATTTCAAAATAATTTCGAATTATCTTTTGTATTTCTTTGGTGTCTGTTGTGATATTACCTTTTTCATCACATATGCTGGTAGTTTGAGTTTTCTCTCTCCTTTTGTTCATTAGCATAGCTAAGGGTCTGTCAATTTTATTTTTTAAAGAATCAACTTTTTATTTTGACAATTTTTTCAATTGTTTCTTTTGTTTCGATTTCATCTCTAATTTTAATAATTTCTTGCCTTTTACTGCTTTTGCTGTTGATTTGTCCTTCTTTTTAATAGGGCTTTGAGATGTAATATGAGGTCATTTATTTGTTGACTTTTTCTTCTTTTAAGGAATAAACTCCATGCAATGAATTTTCCTTTTAGTACTGCTTTCATAGTGTCCCAGAGATTTTGATACGTTGTGTGTATGTTCTCATTTACCTCTAAGAATTTTTATTCTCCTCCTTGATGTCTTGTGCAACCCATTGTTCTTTCAGTACCATATTGTTTAGTCTCCAGGTGTAGGAGTAATTTTTATTTTTTATTTTGTCATTGATTTTCAATTTCATTCCATTATGATCTGATAAAATGCATGGTAGTGTCTTTACATTTTTATATTTGCTAAGAGTTGCCCTGTGGCATAGTATATGGTCTATTTTGAGAAGGATCCATGTGCTGCTGAGAAGACAGTGTATCTGCTTGATGCAGGTTGAAATATTCTATATATGTCTGTTAAGTCTAAGTTATTGATTGTGTTATTGAGCTCTATAGTTTCCTTATTCAACTTTTGTTTGGAAGATCTATCCAGTGGAGAGAGAGGTGTGTAAAAGTCACCCAAGATTATTGTGTTATGGTCAAAAATCTCAAGTTCTTGAACTTGAGAAGAGTTTGTTTGATGAACATAGCTGCACCATTGTTTGGGGCTTATAAATTTATGATTGTTATGTCTTGTTGGTGTATGGTTCCCTTGAGCATTATGTAATGTTCATCTTTATCCCTTTTGATTAACTTTGGCTTGAAGTCTACTTCATTTAATATAAATAACCCCTGCTTGCTTCCGCAGTCCATGTGAGGGGTATGATTTTTTCCAACCTTTCACCTTCAGTCTGTATATGTCTTTTCCTATTAGATGAGTCTCCTGGAGGCAGCATATTGTGTTTTTTTTAAATCCAATCTGCTAGGCTATATCTTTTGATTGATGAGTTTAAGTCATTAACATTCAGGGTTGTTTTTGAGACATGGTTTGTATTCCCAACCATATTTGTTTATTTTTGTTTTTTAACTTGGCTTGATTTTCTTCTTTGATTAGTTTTTCTTTTAGGATACTACCTCCCTCTGCTGATTTTCATTGTTATTTTTCATTTCCTCTTCATGGAATATTTTTCCAAGGATGTTTTGTAGTGCTGGTTTTCTAGCTATAAATTCTTTTAGCTTTTGTTTATAATGGAATGTTTTAATTTCATCTTCAAATCTAAAGCTTAATTTTCCTAGATATAAGATTCTTGGTTGGCGCCCATTTTCTTTCAGAGCTTGATATATGTTGTTCCAGGATCTTCTAGCTTTCAGGGTTTGTGTTGAAAATTCTACTGTTATCCTAATTGGTTTTCCCCTACTTGTGATCTGTTTTCTTTCTCCTGTGGCTTTTAAAATTATCTTTTTATTCTATATGTTGGACATTTTTATTATAATGTGCCTTGGTGTGGATCTGTTGTAATTTTGTACATTTGACATCCTGTAGTCTTCTTGAATTTGAATTTCTAATTCATTTTTCATGTTTAGAAAGTTTTCCAATATTATTTCATGAATAGATTGTTCATTCCTTTGGTTTGGACCTCTATGCCTTCCTCTATCCCAATAACTCTTAAATTTGGTCTTTTTATGCTATCCCATATTTCTTGAATGTTCTGCTCATGGTTTTTTACCATTATCACTCTGTGGTATATGTTCTTTTTAAGATTATATATTTTGTCTTCATTTTCTGATGTCCTATCTTCCAAGTGGTCTACTCTGTTGGTGATGCTTTCCTTTGTGCTCTTAATTTGTTTTATTGTTTCTTTCATTTCAAGGATTTCTGTTTTTTGTTGAGGTGATCTTTTGTTTATGTAGCTCCTTGTCAAAGTGATCTTTCACTGCCTGTATTTGCTCTCTTATATCCTCCTTGAGTTCACAGAACATTTTAACCTTGTACATCCTGAACTCCTTATCTGTCATTTCTTCTGCTGTGGCTGCCAATGATTCTAATGATGTGGTGTCTTGATTTGTTTTGGGCACTTTCTTCCCTTGTCTTTTTATGTTGCTCATGTGTCTTCTTTTTCAGCTCTATGGGTCTAGAGTGTTATTGTTTTTACCTTATAGGTTTGTAGTGCTCTTGAAGGGTTCCAAGACCTTTTCTTTGTGGGGAAGGACAATGTTAACATATCCCAATATCAACAATATACCACCTATGAACAATTTGTTGTTATTAAGACGTTTACAGTTTAGTCTCAATGTACAGAAATGTTGGATTTAATTATTATCTAAAGTAAAATCAGTAGTTTTGTGAAAAGGTTTATAGTTTCTGGTGGTGGGCAATGAACTGGGGGTGGGGTGTAGGACGATATGCTGAGGAGATAGGATGTGAGGATATAGAGTTAATATGTCTTAGGAAGTGTGAAAGAGAAATCTAATGACGAGGATTAGTAGCAAGAGAATAGAGAGGAAGTAATTTAGGGTAGAAAAGTAGTGGGAAGACAGTAGAGTACATAAAACAAACACACATGTATTTAGAAAAATATAGGATGTTAAATTAGTAAAATTTGGAGGGGGAAAGAAAAGTGAAAGAAGAAAAATGAAAAGGTAAAAAAGGGCATATACAACACTTCTATGTTATGTTATTCAGATGACTCAGTCCTCAAAATCCTATTTCATGCAAAATTCTTGGTTTTACATATGTTGGGGATGTGAGGGCCGGAGGATAGAGGGGTCGAAGAGAAAAAAAAAAAAAAACTCAAAAGAAGAAACCAGGGTTGTTGCTAGTTTTAGAGATCTGTATCTTTCCTGCTTCTCTTCTCATACAATAGGTGGGGTTGTCTGTTGTAAGCTGGTTTCTCTGCCCCAGGATGGTGGAGGTAACCAGGGTGGGAAGGCTGGCCATGGCACAGGGTACCTGGAAGCTGGGAGTGGCACCGCCAGTTCCTGCAGGAAGACTGCACCTCACAAGTCTTTATGGGAGTGCTTGTATGACTTTAGCACCCAATACTATCTTCTTATCTTTCCTGGAGGTTTCCTAGTTCCTGGTCCCTCTGTCAGGCTCCAGACATTAGCCCTATCTTCATCTCCCTTAGCAGTTCCCGATTGAGAAACCTCTCACACTGGAAATCCCATGGGTGGCGCTGCACACCTGTGTTGGGCAGCTACTGTGTTGGGTTACCACTGCTGGGGAGAGGGGGAGGTTCAAAAATTGGTACCTGGCTGCTGGAGATCTGATCTGGGAACTGCCCCCCTAATATGGTGAGAATGTTGAGCCAAGATGGAGGCAGTCTGCTTTTAGCACCGGGGTGTCTGGTGGAATTGTGCTATGGGTGGGTAGCAGCTGAGTGATCTGCATGGGAGCCGCATGCAGTCTTGGAGATCTGCAGATGGGTTGATAGGTGATTCTGCTAAGGCACTCCCAAGCCCTTTGTGGCTATAACTTCAGACTTTGGGTATTGGGAGCCAGGAGTCCTACTCAAATGCATGGCATCCTGCTCAAATGTGGAGGCCTGGATCCCTGCGTGGGGTCTTTTCTGGTGATTTCTGCAGCTGTATAGGGGTCTTATAACACTTTCAGAGATGTAGTATTCCGACTAGGTGAGATCTGAATCATGGAGTAACACAGAATGCTGCCTCCCTCTGGCCCACTATCTTCCTTCCTTCTATATCACCTTTTTGAAGGCATTTGAATAAGTTCTGCTCTAAAATCTTAAGAATTTTTATGCTTACAGATTAAGCAAATATTTGGTCTGTTGTGATATAAATAAATAAGAAAAAGGAATAGACCCTCCACTAATTAGTCACCAGTTAATAAATGTAGGAGGAAAGGTGGAAATAAAACACTATATAATTTGGCAAACACCACAGCATAATTTTGTAGGCAAGAATATCAGTGAATACTATACCTACTGTAAAAAATACATCCTCACAAAATACCCATCAGTTACAAATGCAAAAAGCAGTAACTCAGGAGAAATAGGCAGATAACACCTCAATAAAGCTTAAAGTCAATACCACCTTTATAGTGATATTCACCTGTGTCTCCTCTGTTTCCTGTATGTATAGGAAAAGAAGAACTTAAATTAGCACTATGTGCTGACAATATGATTATATACTTAGAGGACCCAAAAAGTTCCACCAGAAAACTTCTAGAACTAGTAAATAAATTCAGCAAAGTAGCAGGATATAAAATCAACACCCATAAATCAAAGGCATTTCTGTATGTCAGTGACAAATCCTCTGAGAGGGAAATGAGGAAAACTACCCCATTTACAATATCTTCAAAAAAATACTTGGAAATCAACTTAATGAAAGAGGTGAAAGATCTATATAATGAAAATTACAGAACCCTAAAGAAAGAAGTCAGAGTAGACCTTAAAAGACAGATCTACCTTGCTCTGGGATAGGCAGAATTATTATTATCAAAATGACCATACTTCCAAAAGCACTATACAGATTTAATGCAATTCTGATCAAAATCCCAATGGCATTCCTCATAGAAATAGAAAAAAACAGTCATGAAATTCATCTAGAAAAATAAGAGATCCAGAATAGCTAAAGCAATTCTTTGCAGAAAGAGTGAAGCAGGTGTCATCACTATACCAGACCTTAAACTATACTACAGAGCAATAGTAACAAAAATAGCATAGTATTGGCACCAAAACAGACCGGTAGACCAATGGTACAGAATAGTGGACACAGAGACTAACGAATAAAATTACAATTATCTTATTTTAGACAAAGGTGCCAAAAATATGCATTGGAGAAAAGATACCCTCTTCAACAAAACTGGAAATCCATATGCAACAAAATAAAATCAAACCCCTATTTCTCACCCCATGCCAAAACTCAACTCAAAATGGTTCAAGGAGCCAGGAATTAAACCAGAGACTTTGCATCTAATAGAAAAAAAGGTAGGCCCTAATATTCATCATGTGGGATTAGGCCCCAGCTTCCTTAATAAGACTTCTTTGGTGCAAGAATTAAAATCAAGAATCAATAAATGGGATGAATAATGTTTCTTCTCAGCAAAAGAAACAATCTGTGAGGTGAATAGAGAGCCTACATTCTGGGAGCAAATTTTTACCCCTCACACATCAGAGCACTAATCTCTAGGGTATATAAAGAACTCAAAAAGCTAAGCACCAAAAAACCAAATAACCCAATCAATAAATTGTCCAAGGACCTGAACAGACACTTCTCAGAAGAGGATATACAACAATCAACAAATATATGAAAAAATGTTCATCATCTCTAGCAATCAGAGAAATGCAAATCAAAACTTCTCTAAGATACCATTTCACTTCATTCAGAATGGCAGCTATTATAAAGAAAAAAACACAATAAGTGCTGGTGAGGATGTGGAGAAAAAGGTACATTCATACATTGCTGGTGGAACTACAAATTGGTGCAGCCAATATAGAAAGCAGTACAGAGATTCCTTGAAAATCTGGAAATGGAGCCACCATTTGACCCAGCTATCCCTCTCCTTGGTCCATACCCAAAGGACTTAAAAATAGCATACTATGGGGATACAGCCACATCAATGTATATAGCAGCACAATTCACAATAGCTAAATTGTGGAACCAAGCTAGATGCTACTCAGTAGATGAATGGAACAATAATGTGGCATATATACACAATGAAATTTTACTCAGCAATTAAAGAGAATAAAATCATGGCATTTGCAGGTAAATGAATGGAATTGGAGAATTTAATGCTAAGTGAATTTAGCCAATCCCCCCAAAACAAATGCCAAATGTTTCCTCTGATATAAGGAGGCTGATTCATAGTGGGATAGGGAGGCAGAGCATGGGAGGAATAGACAAACTCTAGATAGGGTAGAGGGGTGGGAGGAAAGTGAGGGGGCAGAGGGTTAGCAATGATGGTGGAATGTGATGGACATTATTATCCAAAGCACATGTATGATGACACAAATTGGTGTGAAAATACTTTATATATGAGATGTGAAAAATTGTGCTGTATATGTGTAATAAGAATTATAATGCATTCCACTGTCATGTATGTTTTAAAAAATCAATAGAAAAAGAATTATAGAATTAAGATTTATATGAAAAAATATCAATATTCATAAGTGTTGAGAGCCACAGCCGAAGGGGCCCCAGCAAACTTCCAGCTGCCAGCAAACTTCCAGCTGCCAGCTGATGATTGGCTCACAGCAGCCCCAGCAAACTTCTAGCTGCCAACTGATTGGCTCCTCTGCGGTGATGCTCATTGGGTTGTTTCCCTGCCCTTTCAGACCACAGAGCTGCTCATTGGGGGACTTTTTTTTGGCTCTGCCCATGCTACCCAGCCATCAGCCTCAAGAGCAGGAGGAGTGGGGGAGGTTGAGAGGCTTGTGGGAAGCCGGTGGTGGCAGTTGGGCTCTGAGGGTTTTTCCTGAAGAGCTGTGTGGTGTGGTGTGTGTGTTCTAAAAATAAAGTTCATTTCTTTTGACAAGTGGCTCCTGAATTGTGCCCAGCCAGACTGCGGCACATAAGGATATATTTTTGAAAACATATTTAAATATAAAGGATCAGAAACAGGGAAGAGTAAATTCTTAGTCCCATAAATATATGTTCTGTAAATTGGGGATGCCAGGATGAATTCTATATATGATATACTATAATGTGTATGCAAATTTAAAAATTAAAATAAAAAATAAATGTTCAAATAAAAATTGAAATTCATATTCATTTATGATATAGATGTATGGAAATGTTAAATTTAAATTTTGTGCTCTCCTAGGGTTAGTGATACAGAATTAAGAATAATTTTTGGAAATATATACATTCATATAAATATACTTGGAAAAACATATGAAGAAACAGACACACACATGCACACATATATATACAGGATATGACACATGAAATATTAAATTGTTAGTTCTATGAACATATATTATTTTGAAAATCATTTTTGAAATATGAAGATTCATGGATGAATCCTACATATGATATATTGTGATATATATGAAAACTTAACACTAAAAATTAAAAATGGAAGTCATATAAACTTTGAAATTGATATTCATGTACATGGATTTTTGTCACATTGGGTGTAGATCAAAATGTATGGAAGGGATAATCTCAAATTTTAAATTGAGCTAAGGCTAGGGTGAAAGAATTAAGATTAATGTAGGAAAACAAGTATTCATAAGAAGGAACTTATGAAAATATATGTGAAAACAAATACAAATATACAAAATCTGACATATGTAAGAGTAAAGTGTGAGTCCTATGAATATACATTTTGAAAATGTAGGAAAGCATGAATAAATCGTATATAGGATTTATTTTGATATGTATGCAAATTTAAGTTTGAAAATAGAAAATATATGTCAAAACTCACTTTAAAATTTAAATTTGTGTACATGGATTTTAGTTACATTAGTTTCAGATATAGAAATATGGAAACAATTTGAATTTTGTACTGAGCTAGGGTTAGATTTGAATTAAGATGAATATGGGGGAAACAACTATATTCATATAGATGTGTTTATGAAAATATGCATGAAAACACACATAAATATACAGGAGCTGACACAGGGGAAAAATGGTAGCTCAATTAATTTACTTTTGTAAACATGGTGATGCATGGAGAAGCCACAAATGGTACATTGTAATATGTATACAAACTTAACATTGAAAATTTAAAATAAAAGTCAAAATGCACGTTAAATTTGTATTCATATATTGGATTCAGGTCACATTAGGTTTATATATAGATGTAAGCAAAGGATAATATCTAGGGTTGAAGTGAGAGAATTAAGATTAATGTGGGGAAATATAAATATTCATAAGAATGTATTTGTGAAAATATGTGTGTGTGTGTGTGTGTGTGTGTGTGTTTACATGGATTTAAGTTACATTAGGTGTAGATATAAATGCATGGGATGGATAATATCAAATTTTGAATTGAGCTAAGGTTAGGGTAAAAGAATTAATATTTGTATAGAAAAACAAATATTCATACAAAAACAAATATCCACACACAAATATGTACAAATATATATATATAGAATCTGACATATGGAAGAGTAAATTTTGAGTCATATGAATATATGTATTTCAAATTGGAGAGGCATGGAAGAATCATATCTAAGATATATTATGTATGCAAATTTAAAATTGAACATAGAAAATACATGTCAAAATAAACTTCAAATTCATATCTGTGTACATAAATTTAAGTCAAATTCTTTTCAGATATAGATGTATAGAGAGGATAATATAAAATTTTGTATAGAGCTAGGGCTAGGGTTAAGTTTAGAGATGTATGGTTAATATGGGAAAATATGACTATTCATAAGAAACTACTTATGAAAGTATGCTTGAAAAGAAATATAAATATACAGGATCTGACACAGGGAAGAGAAAAATGTGAGTCGTATGTCTACATATTTTGTAAGTAAGGGCACATATGGATGAATCCTTTATATGATATATTCTGATATTTATGCAAAATTAACATTTAAAATATAAAATAAATGCCAAAATGAACTTTAAAAATCATATTCTTGTACATGGGTTTAAGTCAAATTCAGTTTAGATATAGAGATATAGAAACTGTAATATCAAATTTTGTACTGAGCTAGCATGAGGGTTAGAGAATTAAGATAAATATGGGAAAATATAAATATTCATGAAAACATAAATATAGATAATTAGACACAAGGAAGAGTATAGTGTGAGTCAGATGAATATGTATTTTATAAAAATTGGACATATGGATAAATCCTATATATGATATACTGTGATATGTATACAAATTTAATATTGGAAATAGAAAACAAATATCAAATATACTTAAAAGTCAATATTTGTGTAGATGTATTTAAGTCATATTAGGTTTAGATATACAGGTCTATGAATAGTAATATTAAATTTTCTACTGAGCCAGGGTTAGAGTTAGATAATTAAAATTAATATGTGGAAATAGTAATATTTATAAAAATGTACTATGATAACATGTGTGAAAATTTACATAAATATAGAATATCAGACACAAGGAAAAGTAAAAAGTTCCACCAATAAATATATATTTTGTATATTTGGGACACATATTTAATTCCTATGTATGATATATTGTGTTATATGTGAAAATTTAACATTGAAAATCAAAAACAAGTCAAAATACACTTTAAAATTTGCATTTGTTTTCAAGGATTTAATTCATATTAGGTTAACATATAGAGGGATGGAAAGTATAATATTAAATTTTATAATGAGCTAGCGTTATGGATAAAGAATAAAGATTAATATGAGAAAATGTGAATATTCATAAGAATGTATGTGTGGCAATATGTGTGAACACATATAAATATAAAAGACCTGACACAGTGAAAAGTAAAGTGTGAGTCCTATAAATATAAATATTGTAAGTATGGGGAGAAATGAATGAATCCTATATATTATATATTCTGATATGTATACAAACTTAACATTGAAAATTGAAAACATATGAGATGTCAAAATAGACTTTAAAGGGGTTGGGGTTGAGGCTCAGTAGTAGAGCGCTTGCCTAGCACATGTGAGGCACTGGGTTTGATCTTCAGCACCACATAAAAATAAAATAAAGGAATTGTGTCCACCTACAACTAAAAAGTGTATTTAAAAAAATAGACTTTAAAATTCATGTTTGTTGTACATTTATTGAAGGCACACTAGGTTTAGATATAAAGGTAATAGGTTTAGATATAAAGGGTAATATGAAATTTATTCTGAGCTAGGGTTAGGATTCGATGATTAAGATGAATATGGGGAAATATGAATATTCATAAGAAAGTACTTGTGAAAAATATATGTGAACACACATATAAATATACAAGATCTGAAACAGGGAAGACTAAAATGTGAATCCTACAAATATATATTTTGTAAATATGAGGGCACATGGATAAATCCTATATGTAACATATTGTGATATGTTTGCAAATTTAACAGTAAACATAGAAAATAAATGTCAAAATACACTCTAAATCTTATATTTGTGTACATGGATTTAAGTCACATTTTATCTACGTATAGAGCATATTATGGAAAGGGTAATATGTTTTGTACTGAGCTAGGGTTACGATTAGAGATTAAGATTAATATTGGGTAATATGAATATTCATAAAAATGTACTTGTGAAAATATGCTTGAAAATATGTAAATATAAAGGGTCTGACATAAGGAAGATACAATGTTAGTCTTATTAATTTACCTTTGTAAACATAGGGATGCACGGAGGAGTCCTATATATGGTATATTGTGATATGTATGCAAATTTAACATTAAACATTGAAAATAGAAGTAAAAATACACTTTAAATTTATATTAATATGCATGGATTTAAATCACATTACAGTTAAATGTAGATGTATGGAAAAGGTAATGTCAAATTTTGAATAGAGCTAGGTTTAGGGTGAGAGAATTAAGATAAAAGTGAAGAAATATAAATACTCCTAAGAATGTAATTGTGGGCTGGGGTTGTAGCTCAGTGCTAGAGCACTTGCCTCATGTGTGTAAGGCCTTGGGTTTGATCTTCAGCACCACATAAAAACAAATAAATAAAAATAAAGATATTGTGTCCATCTACAACTAACAAAAATTTAAAAAATTTAAAAAGAATGTAATTGTAAAAATATGTGTGAAAACATATATAAACATACAAAATCTGACATAAAAAGCACTAAAGTGTGAGGCTATGAATATATATATATATATATATATATATATATATATATATATAGAGAGAGAGAGAGAGAGAGAGAGAGAGAGAGAGCAAACACAATATATATGATATATTGTGATATGTATGCAAATTGAAAATAGAAAATATATATCAAAATTTTATCTCACTCCAGTCAGAATGGCAGCTATCAAGAGTACAAACAACAATAAGTGTTGGTGAGGATGTGGGGGAAAAAAGGCACACTCATACATTGCTGGTGGGACTGCAAATTGGTGCAGCCAATATGGAAAGCAGTTTGGAGATCCTTGGAAAACTTGGAATGGAATAACCATATGACCCGGCTCTCCCATTCCTTGGTTTATGCCCAAAGGAGTTAAAAACAGCATAGTATAGGGACACAGACATATCAATGTTTATAGCAGCACAATTCACAATAGCTAAACTGTGGAACCAACCTAGATGCCTCTTAGTAGATGAATGGATTAAAAAATGTGGCATATATACACAGTGGAATATTACTTAGCAATAAAAGAGAATAAAATCATGGCATTTGCAGGTAAATGGGTGGTGTTGGAGAATAATATGCTAAGTGAAGCAAGCCAGTCCCCCAAAACCAAAGGCTGAATGTTTTCTTTGATATGAGGATGCTGACTCATAATGTCCATGGGGGGTGGGAAGCGTGGGAGGAATGGAGGAATTTAGATAGGGCAAAGGGGAGGGAGAGTAAGGGAGGGGGCATGAGGGTAGGAATGACAGTGGAATGAGTTAGACATCATTACCCTAAGTACATGTATGAAGACATGAATGATGTGAAAATACTTTGTGTACAATCATTGACTTGAAAAATTGTGCTCTATATGTATAATATGAAATGAATTGCATTCTATCATCTTGTATAACAAATTAGAATAAATAATTTAATTCAAAAAATACACATTCAAATTTATATCCATGTACATGGGATTTTAGTCACATTAAGATTAGATGTAGCATTATGGAAAGGGTAATATCAAATTTTGTAATAAGCTTGGATTATGGTTAGATAATTAACATTTATGTGGGGAAATGTTTATATTCATGAGTCTACTTATGAAAATATGTGTGAAGACATATATAAACATAAAAAAGATTTGACACAGGGAAAAGTAAAGTGTGAATCTAACATACTTTTGTAAAATTTGGGATGAAATGATGAATCCTATATATGATATATTGTGATATGTGTGCAATATTAACAGTGAAAATAGAAAACAAATGTCAATGTACATTTTAAAATTCATATTCATGTACATAGATTTAAGTCACTTAAGGTTTATATATATAAGTATGGAAAGTGTAATATTATATTTTCATATGAACCAGGGCATGAGGTAAAGAATTAAGATTAATGTGTAGTTAGGGTAAACATTAGAAAATTAAGATTAACATGGGTAAATATTAATATACATAGGAATATACATTTAATAATATGTGTGAAACATATATAAGAATATAAAATCTGATACAGAGAAAATAAGCATGTGTCCTATGAATATGCTTTTGTAAATGTGGAGATGTAAGGATAAATCCTATATATGATATATAGTATTACACGTGCAAATTTAACATTGAAAATTGAAAGAAAAGTCAAAATACAATTTAAAATTCATATTTATGAACATAGATTTAACTCAAATTAGGTTTAAATATAGATTTATTGAAAAGTTTAGATCAAATTTTGTGCTGAGCTAGGTCAACTTTTAGAGAATTAAGATTTATAAGGGGGAAATATGAATATTCATAAGAATGTACTTGTGAAAATATGTTTAAAGCATATAATAATATACAGAATTTGACACAGGGAATCTAAAGTGTGAGTCCTATGAATGAATAGTATATTTGAAAAATTGTTATATGTTTGCAAATTTAACATTGAAAATAGAAGTCAAAATTTATATTGACTGTCAATCAACCGCTGCCTGCACAGCTACCGCCATTGCTGCCTCTGATTCCACTGGCCAGCCTGAGGTCGCTTAATGGTCTTCTTTCTGAGTGTTGCTGCTACAGAAGAAACCACTGCCCTGGATGCAACTGAAGCTGACACTACAGCTGATCCCCAGAGATCGCCTGGAGACACTGCCCCCAGAGCTGCAGTAGTAGCTGCCAGTGCAGCCACCACTACTGCTGACCCACTGCCTGCTGCCAACAACCACTACCACTACCTTTGCTCCCACAGCCTAGAGGACTGCTCCCGGAGAGACTCCAGGTTTGGTTGCATGTGGCTGCACCCATTTTGGGTCACCAGCCAGGGCGTGAGGACTGGGTGGCAGCAAGGTTTACTACCACAAGAGCCTCTGTCTGGGGACTCCAGCTGGGACCTGCAGGTCCAATGTGGAGGTGCCTGCAGGTTTGGAGGAGCCTGTGGTCTTCCTGCTGAGTGTGCTGGTGGCCATTGTCTTGCTGCTGAATTTAGGGGTTGCTCCTTTGCATGAGTGTATCCCTGGTGGTCTCTCTGTAAGTAGGAGCAGCATTGAGATCTTGGGACTGCAGTGTGACCTATCCTGAGGTATCTGAAGCCCAGATTGGTGGGATAGAGACTGGGTTTGTGAGGGCTGATCTGGGTTTGGTGATCCCAAGAGATGTCAGAGACAGAGCAGAGAAACTGTGAAAACTGACAGAGATAGTTTGACTTTCCAGCAATATTTATTTTACTTTATTTTTTGATTCACTAATCTTTCTATCATATTTGGAGCAGAATTTTTTATGCATCGGTGTGTGTATGACAATAATATATGATTGGTGTTTTGCATTTTTGTTGTATTCTTATGTCTTTAATTTTTTTTCTCTTTGTTCATATTTTTCCTCTCTCTTGTCTATTTTCTTTCCAACTTTTCTCCAACCAACAGACAATCTTTGTTGGCTCCTCCTCCACTCTTCCTGTGAATTTTTACTTCCAGCTTTTCTCTTCCTCCCTCATGAAAATTGCATACTAATCTACCTTTGTTCTCTCATCCAGCATTTAAAATTGTAAATCATTTTAACAAATATTCTGTTTGTACTATGGATAGTTACTGAACTCATCATTTTGTTTCAATGTAAGAAAGCAGTAGACGCCTTAGTGGGAGCTAATATATTAAGGCTATATATTGTGTTCATTGGGTGCTGTTGATATTGGTCTTACCAGTAAAGGCAAAGCCCTGGAAACCTTCAGGGACACTATAGGTCTATGGGGTAGAAATTATCCTGCCTTAGATCCATACTTTTAAATGGGAAAACACACCAACAACATGAAAAAACAAGAGGATAAAGTGCCCCTGACAAACCAAGATGTTTCAATAACAGAAGCCACTGATAACACAGTAGAAGAAATGTCCAAGAAGGAGTTCAGATTGTACATAGTTCAACTGATATATGAAGTAAAGAATACTATAAAATCAAAGAAATAATACAGGAAATGAAAGACCATTTCAATAAAGAGTTAGAGATCATAAAAAAATTAGAAACCTTTGAAATGTAGGAATCAGTAAACCAAATTATAAATTCAATAGAAAGCATCACCAACAGATTAGACCACTTGGAAGACAGAACCTTAGACAATGAAGACAAAATATATAACCTTGAAAGCAGAGTTAAACATGCAGAGAAGATAGTAAGAAACCATGAACAAAACATCCAAGAATTATGGCATAACATGAAAAGAATAAATTTAAGAGGTATTGGAATAGATGAAGGAGCAGAGATACAAACCAAAGAAATGCACAATTTTCAATGATATAAAAAATTTCCAAACCTAAAGAATGGAATGGAAAATCAAATATGAGAGGCTTATAGGACCCCAAATGTACAAAATTACAGCAGACCCACACAAAGACACATTAAATGAGAATGACTAACTCACAGAATCAAAATAAAATCTTAAAGAATGTGAAAGAAAAAAAATCAAATTATGTATGGGGGAAACCAATTTGGATCTCAACTGATTCTCAGCCCAGACCCTCAAGCTCGGAGGACCTAGAATAATATATTTCAAGCTCTGAAAGAAAGTGGATGCCAAACAAGAATTTTATATCCAGCAAAATTGTTTCAGATTTGAAGATAAAATTAAAGCATTCAATGATAAACAAAAATTAAAAGAATTCACAATTAGAAAGCCTACACTACAAAGCATTCTCAACAAGATATTCCATGAGGATGAAGTGAAAAAAAAAGTGAAAATCAGCAACAGGAGACTCTACACTAAAGTGACACAACCAAATGAGAAACTAAAACAAATCAAAAACCAGAAATAAATGAAAATGACAGGGAATACAAATCACATCTCAATAAAAACCCTGAATGTTAACAGCCTAAACTCATCAATCAAAAGAAACAGATGGGCAGATTGAATTAAAAAGCAAGACCTAACAATATGCTGTCTTCAAGAGACTCACCTCATGGACAAAGACATCCACAGGCTGAAGGTGAAAGAAATGGAAAAAACTTATCACTCATGTGGATTGCATAAACAAGCAGGGGTTTCCATTCTCATTTCAGATAAAGTAGATTCAAACCAAAGTTAATCAGAAGAGAAAAAGAAGGACATTTCATAAGTCTTAAGAGGAGTATATATAAGCAGGATTTAACAATTATAAATATTTATGCCCCAAACAATGGAGCATCTATGTACATCAGCAAACCCTTCTCAATTTCAAGAGACAAATAGACCCTACACAATAATACTGGGTGACATTAACACACCTTTTTCACTACTGGACAGATCTTCCAAATAAAAACTAAATAAGGAAACTATAGAACTAAATAATACAATTAATAATTTAGACTTAATAGACATATTTTAGAATATTTCATCCATCAACAAGCAAATATACTTTCTTCTCAACAGTACATGGCTTCTTCTCTAAAATAGACCATATCTTATGCCACAAAGCAACTCTTAGTAAATATAAAAAAACAGAGATAATACCCTGCATTCTATCAAACCACAATGGAGTAAAATTAGAAATCAATGATAAAAAGAAATTAGAAATCAATGAAAAAAAGAAGCTACTGTAACAAATGGAGACTAAATAATACACAATTGAATGATGAATGGATAGTAGAAGAAATCAAGAATGAAATAAAAATTTCTTAGAGATAAATGAGAGCAGTGATATAACATCAAAATCTCTGGGTCACTATGAAGGCAGTACTGAGAGGAAAGTTTATTGCATTGAGTGCATTCATTAAAAGAATAAAAAATCAACAAATAAATGACCTAACACTACATCCCAAAGCCCTAGAAAAACAAGAGAAATCAACACCCAAAGCAGTAGAAGACAGAAAATAATTAAAATCAGAGGTGAAATTAATAAAATTGAAGCAAAAGAAAAAATTGAAAAAAATTGGCAAAACAAAAAGTTGGTTTTTTGAAAAAATAAATAAAATAGATAAACCCCTGGCCATGCTAACAAAGAGAAAATGAGAGAAAACTCAAATTACTAAAACACATGATGAAGAAGGAAATATCACAACAGACATGTCTAAAATACAGAAAAAAATTAGAAAGTATTTTGAAAATTTATACTCTAATAAAATAGAAAGTATCAAAGACATCCACAAATTCCTAGAGACATATGACCTACCCAAACTGAATGAGGAGGTCATACATGATTTATTTAAAGAGATCAATTTTAAGTAATGATATAGAAAACACCATCAAAAGCCTACCAACCAAGAAAAGCCCAGGACCAGATGTATTCTCAGCCAAGTTCTACAAGACTTTCAAATAAGAATTAACACCAATGCTCCTCAAAATATTCCATGAAATAGAAAAAGAGAAAACCTTTCCAAACTCATTCTATGAGGCTAATATCACTCAGATACCAAAACCAGACAAAAACACATCAAGGAAAGAAAACTTCAGACCAATATCCCTGATGAACATAGATGCAAAAATTCTCAATAAAATTCTGGCAAATTGCATACAAAAACATATTAAAAAGGTAGTGCATCACAATCAAATGAGATTCATTCCAGGGATGCAGAGTTGGTTCAACATATGGAAATCAATAAACATAATTCATCATATTAATGGACTTAAATACAAGAATCATATGATCATCTCAATAGATGCAGAAAAAGATTAGACACCTTTATGTTCAAAACATTAGAAAAACTAGGTATAGTAGGAACATACTTCAACATTGTGAAAGCTATATATGCTAAACCCAAGATCAGCATCATTCTAAATGGGGAAAAATTTAAAGCATTTCCGCTAAAAACTGAAACAAGACAAGGATGTCCTCTTTCATCACTTCTATTCAACATCGTCCTTGAAACTCTAGCCAGAGCAATTAGACAAAAGAAAGAAATTAAAGGGATACAAATAGGTTAAGAAGAACTCAAACTATCACTATTTGCTGATGACATGATTCTATATCTAGAAGATCCAAAAAATCCACAGAAAACTTCTGGAACTAATAAATAAATTCAGCAAAGTGGCAGAATATAATATAAACACCCATAAATCAAATGCATTCCTATACATCGGCAATGAATCTACTGAAAGAGAGATTAGGAAAACCACTCCATTCACAATATACCTGGGATTCAATCTAACAAAAGAGGTGAATGACCTCTACAATGAAAACTACAGAACACTAAAGAAAGAAATTGAAAAGAAAACCTCAGAAAGTGGAAAGATCTCCCATGCTCCTGGATAGGCAGAATTAAAATTATTCAAAATAGCCATACTACCAAAAGCATTATACAGATTTAATGCAATTCCTTTTTAAATCCCAACAATATTCTTCATAGAAATAGAAAAAGCAATCGTGAAATTTATTTAAAAAAATAAAAGACCCAGAAGAGTTAAGCAATCCTTAGCAAGAAAGTGAAGCAGTAGGCATCACAACACTAAACCTTAAACTATACTACAGAGTTATAAACCAAGTTATAAATAGTAATAAAAATGGCATGGTACTGGCACCAAAATAGACTTATAGACCAATGGTACAGAATACAGGATGCAGAGACTAACCCACATAAATACGGTTATGTCATACTAGACAAGGTTGTCAAACACATTCACTGAAGAAAAGATAGCGTATTCAACAAATTGTGTTAGCAAAACTAGAAATCCATATGTAGCAAAGTGAAATTAAACCTCTATCTCTTACCCTGCACAAAAATCAACTCCAAGTGGATCAAAGACTTAGACACTAGTACAGAGACAGGGCACCTAATAGAAGAAAATATAGGCCCAAATCTTCACCACGTTGGCCTAGGATCTGACTTTTTAAATAAGACTCCTAAAGCACAAGAAGTAAAATCAGAGCTGGTTTTTATGTGATATTTATGCACATTTAATAAGTGAGATGGATTCAAATTAAAAAAGCTTCTTCTCAGCAAAGGAAACAATAACATGGGGAGAGAGTCTACATTTTGGTAGAAAATCTTTACCACATGCACCTCTGATAAAGCATTAATCTCTAGGATATATAAAAAACTCAAAAAACTTAACACCAGAAAAACAAGTGATCCAATCAATAAATGGGCTAAAGAACTGAATAGACACTTCACAGAAGAAATACAACTGATCAACAAATATATGAAAAAGTGTTCAACATCTCTAGCAATTAGAGAAATGCAAATAAAAACTACTCTAAGATTTCATATCACTCCTATCAGAATGGAAATCATCAAGAATAAAGGCAACAATAAATTTTGGCTAGGATGTGGTGTAAAAGGTACACTCATACATTGCTGGTGGGACTGAAAAGTGGTGCAACATCTATGGAAAGCAGTATGCAGACTCCTCAGAAAACTGGGAATGGAACCACCATTTGACCCAGCTATCCCACCCCTTGGTTTATACCCAGAGGACTTAAAATCAGCATACTATGGTGATGCAGCCACATCAATGTTTATAGCAGCTCAATTCACAATAGCTAGGCTATGGAACCAACTTAGGTGTCCCTCAATAGATGAATGGATAAAGAAAATGTGGTATGTATACTCAATGGAATATTTCTCAGCTTTAAAGACGAGTAAAATTATGGAATTTGCCAGTAAATGGTGGGAGTTGGAGAATATCATGCTGAACAAAATAAACTGATCCCACAAAACCAAAGGCTGAATGTTTTGTCTAATATGCAGATGCTAATTCACAATAAGGCAGCCGGCACTAGGGAAAAATAGTGTTACCTTAGAATAGGTAGTGGGAAGTGATGGGAGGGAAGAGGAAGGAATATGGGGATAGAAAAGATAGAAGGATGAAAAAGACATCATTGCTGTTTGTATGTATATGACTACATGATCAATATGACTCTGCAATATGTACACTCAGAAAAATGAAAAGTTATATCCATATATGTATGATATATTAAAGTGCATAAATGCATTCTACTGTCATGTATAACTAATTAAAACAAATTAAAAAAATTAAAAATTATATTGTTCTACATGAATTTAAGTCAATTATATTTAGATATAACATTATGTAAAAGGCAATTTCAATCTATGTTTTTCATTAGGGATAAGGTTAGAGCTTTAAGATTAATATGGGGAACTATAAATATTATTAGAATGCAATTGTGAAAATATGTGTGGAAACATAAAATATTCAAGATCTAACAGAGGGTAGAGTAAATTGTGAATCTTATGAATACACCTTTGTAAATATGGGGACACATGAATGAATTCTATATATGATAGATTGTGATATGTATTCAAATTTAATATTGAAAATTGAAAATAGAAGTAAAAATACACATTAAAATTCATATTTATGTACACGGATTTAAATCATATTAGGTTTAAATGTAGAGGTATGGAAACTGTAATATTATGTTTTGAATTTAACTAGAGATAGGGTTAGAGAATTAAAGTTAATATGAGGAAAGTTTAGGGTTATAGTTATTAGAATGTACTTGTAAAAATATGTGTGAAAAAAATTAAAAATATATATTATATGACAAAAAAGAGTAAAATATGAGTCCTATGAATATATATTTTGTAAATAAGGAGTGCATGAATGAATCTTATATATGATGTATTTTGTTATGTATGCAAATTAAACACTGAAAATAGAAAATAAAGGTCAAAATACACATTAAGTTCATATTTGTGTACATTCATCTAAGTCATCCTATGTTTAGGTATGGAGGTTTTGAAAGGGTAATATTAAACTTTCTACTGAGCTATGTTTAGGGGTAGAGAATTAAGATTAATGTGGGGAAATATGAATATTCATAATAATGTGCTTGTTAAAAAAATATCTATACATCTCTCTCTCTCTCTCTCTCTCTCTCTCTCTCTCTCTCTCTCTATATATATATATATATATATATATATATATATATATGTAGATATACAGAGGATGAGACACAGGGAAGACCAAAATATGAGTCCTATTAATATGCACTTTGAAAATATTGGGGCACGTGGATAAATCCTGTAGATGACACATTGTGATATTTATGCATATTTAACATTGAAAATTGAAAATAGAAGTCAAAATACATTTTCAAATTTATATTTGTGTACATAGATTCAAGTCACCATAGGTTTAGAGAAAGACATGTGAAAAGACTAATATCAAGTTTTGCACTAGCTAGGGTTATGTTAGATAATTAGGATTAATATGGGAATATATGAATATTCAAAATAATGTGCTTGTGACAAAATGTGGAAAGACACATAAATACACAGGGTCTGACACAGAAAAGAGTGAAGTTTAAGGCCTATAAATATATATTTTGTAAACATGGGGATGCCTGAATGAATTCTATATATGATATATTGTGATATGAATGCACATTTACCATTGAAAATTTAAAATATCAGTCTAAATCCACTTTAAAATACATTTGTGTACATAGATTTATGTCAAATTAGGTTTAGAGTATCAAAAATGTAATATCAAATTATGTTTTGATATACAGTTAGAGAATTAAGATTAATATGAGGAAATATGAATATTCATAAGAGTGCACTTGTGAATATATGTGTGAAAACATATGTAAATATACAGGGACTGATGGGAAAGAGTAAATTGTGAGGCCTGTGAATATAGACTTTGTAAATATGAGAATGCTTAGATGAATCCTATAGGTGATATATTGCGATACGTATAATAATTTAACTTTGAAAATACAAAGTAAATGTCAAAATACGCTTTAAATTTTATACTCATGTACATGGATTTATGTCAAGTTAGGTTTATATAAAGAGTTATGGAAAGGGTAATATCAAATTTTGTACTAAGCTAGGATTAGGGTTAGAGAATTAATATTAATATGGGGAAATATGAATATTCATAAGAATGTAATTGTGAAAATAAGTGGTAAAACATAAAAATATATAGGATTTAACACAGGGAATATTAAATTCTGAGTCTTATTAACATATTTTTTAAAATATAAGGATACATGGATGAATCCTATCTATGATATATTCTTACATGTATACAAATTTGGCATTGAAATTGGAAATAGAACTCAAAATATATGTAAAAATTTGTATTCGTGTACAAGGATGTATATCACATTAAGTTTAGATATAGAGGTATGAAAAGGTTAATATCAAATTTTGTACTGATTTTGTTAGTTTAGAGAATTAAGATTAATATGGGGAAATATGAATATTCATAATAATGTACTTGTGAACATATGTGTGAAAACATATGTAAATACAGAGGGACTGACAGGAAAGAGTAAAGTGTGAGGCCTATGAATATATATTTTTTAAATATGAAGATGCCGGGGTGAATTATATATACATGATATGTTTGATATGTATTCAAATTTAATTTTGAAAATAGAAAATAAATGTCAATACACAGTTTAAAATTCATATTTGTGTGCATGGATTTAAGTCACATTAGGTTTAGATATAAAGGTATGTAAATTGTAATATATTTTGAACTGAGGTAGGGTTAGGGTTATAGAATTAAGATTAATTTGGGAAAATATGAGTATTTACTAGAATGTACATGTGAATATATTCATGAGGAAAATATATATACATATATAAAGGATCTGACACAGGGAAGAATGGAGTGTGAGTTCTATGGACATATATTTTGTAAATGTGGGGATGCGTGGATGAATTCTATATATAATATACTGTGTAATGCATGCAAATTTAACATGAATATTGAAAAGAGAAGACAATATACACTTTAAAATTTATATGCATGTATATGGATTTAAGTCAAATTAGGTGTAGATATACAGACATGTAATATGTTATATCAAATTATGTTTGAGATAAGCTTAGATTTAGAAGATTAATATTAATATGGGGAAGTATGAATATTCATAAGAATGTACTTTTGAAAATATATGTGAAAAATATATAAGTATACAAAAGCTGACACAGAGTAGATTAAAGTGTTATTCCTATGAATATACTTTTGTAAATATGGGAATTCAAGGATGAATCCTATATATGATATATAGTGATACATATGCAAATTTAACATTGAAAATAGAAGTCAAAATACAATTCAAAATTCATATTAATGTTCATCCATTTAAGTCACATTAAGTTTAGATATACAGGTTTGGAAATGGTAATATCAACTTTTGTACTACATAGGGTAGGGGTTAGGAAATTAAGATTAATATGGGGAAATATAAATATTCATGAGAATGTACTTGTGAAAATATGTGTTAAAGCCTATATAAATATAGACAGTTGGATACTGGGAAGAGTAAATGTGAGTCCTATGAATTTACATTTTGAAAATATGGGGACACATGGATGAATGGTCTATATGATAAATTGTTACATGTATGCAAATTTAACATTGAAAATTGAAAATAGATGTCAAAATAGGCATAGATTACAACATTCAAGATTCTGGGTCCCTCTCCATTTTAGGCAAATGACCAACAAACCTCTCATAATCTTGGGGAACAATTTTTAAAGCAGTTGTGTTGGCCAGGTGCAGTGATGTGCTCCCATAAACCCAATGACTTGGCACCCTGAGGAGGATCTTAAATTCAAGGGTGGCCCCAGCAAAAATAAAAGGGACTGGGAATGTGGCTCAGTAGTAAACCACCCCAGGGTTCAATCGCCAGCATTAAAAAAAAAATAAGGTGCTCAATTGAACCAATCATTGATTCCTTTCAATTCAAGGTAGTCTTCTAGTGATATTTCATGTAAAATGACACTAAGCTCTTCCATCTATTGGCCACTGATATTAGGCAAGTTCTTCTACCATAATGAGAAATCATTGCCTCTTGTAAAAATAAATGGGGATTACTACATTTGTGCCAGTTAGGACCCAGTTTTATCCAGTAAAGCTATCTGTAAATGCCACAGCTGTATTGTAGAGAAATAAAAGGCCATCTCTTAAAGGGCAAACTATCTTTACTTATTGTTTGACTGAAAGTTGAAGTATTTTTATCCACTATTGTTTCTGAAAGTTAATATTTCGCTGATTTATTGCTAGAGAAAAAAGTTTGGAAAAAGAAGAGTTTCATTTTAAAGAGAATCCAAAATGATAAGTGATTTGATCTTTAAATTCATTGTCAAGTTCTTAAAGTTGAAGTGAATGAAGTGTCGATCTTCTGTCTTAGATAAACTAAATGGCACCTGTAACATTAATGAGTCAAGCACTGTAACATTCTGAGAGTATCATCTAGGACATATTTTACTGTTGGATTATTTTATTGGTGAAATTCTCATTATTATTCAAATAACCAAATCTCATGGAATATGCCATACACTGAATTAGGAAATAGTTGAAAACTGTTTTAGGTACATTTAGATACATTTTAAGTCATACATGAGAACATAGGAATCTGACAATGCAAAAAAGTAGTTCTCTTGGAATAAATTTAAAATAGTTTTTTTGGGGGGTCCAGGTGTTGAACCTAGGGGTGCTTAAGTACTGAGCCACAGCCACAGCCCAAATTTAAATATTTTATTTAGGGACAGGTCTCACTGAGTTGCTTAGGACCTCTCCAAGTTGCTGAGGCTGGCTTTGAATTCATAGTTCTCTTGCCTCAGCCTCCAGAGCCACTGGGATTATAGGCATGCACCACCATGCCCAGCTTGGTGGTGTAGATTTGTGTTACTCCAAGTGTGCTGTATGTTGTAACCTGGGGGATCATCAGACATGTGGAGTCTCAGGTCCTCAGGCCTACTGAATCAGGATCAGATTTTTTCATGATTCCCTGATCTGTACATTAAACTCCAGGGAATGCTGGTGTGAAATGTGAGTTCTAGAAACAGACAAGCTTGATTTCAATTTCAATTCTTTTCCTTACTAATTGTGTGGCACTGGGCAGGAAATGATACCTCTCAGTGCTATTTTCTCATATGTTAAAAGTGAATAATATAAGTAATTAGGACAAATGGATTTTTTATGAATCAAGTAAATAAATACATTAATGGGGTCAGTATTTTGCCAGGTATCTGATAGCACTCAGTGAATGCTTGCTTTTTTTTTTTTTTGCATGTGTTCTGGGCATTGAATTCAGAGGAGTTTAACACTGAGACACATTTCTATCCCTTTTCATACTTTATTTAGAGACAGGGCCTTACCAAGTTGATGAATCTGGCTTTGAACTCATCATCCTTCTGCCTCAGCCTCCCAAGCTGCTGGGATTACAGGCATGTGACATTGCATTGGGCACTCAGTGAATGCTTTTTATATTTATTTATTTTTTCTCTAATACTCTGATAAGCTACAAGTCATGTTCAAGTATTGCATTTTGACATTAACATGATTATATAATACTTTCTAATCAATATATTAAATATTTATTTAATTTTCCCCTTCATATAGGTATCTTGAAAAAAAATTAAGCTGGCTGAGGATCATGGTATCTGTCTATAATCTCAGCTAATCAGTAGGCTGAGGAGGAAGAGTCACAAGTTTGAGGCAGCCTGGGCAACAGATTGAGATTTCACTGCAAAACAAAACACAAAATAAATATGAAGAAATGTGTCACTAATATTTTATTAGGCTTTTCTGAAATTATATTAAAGTATTTGGACTATGAAGCACTTTTTAAAAACTGCCTGTAAAAAGTGTTCACATAGAGGTCAAGCACAGTGGCACATGTATGTAATCCCAGCAGCTTACAAGGCTGAGGCATGAGGATCATGAATTCAAAGGCAGTCTCAGAAACCTATTAGGCCCTATGCAACTTAATGATGCTCTTTCTCAATATAAAATATAAAAAAATAAGGGCTGGGAGTCAGGTGCAGTAGCACACACCACCCAGGAAACAAGTTCAAAGTCAGCCTCAATGCTTTAAGTCAGGCCTTAAGTAAATTATTGAGAAAAAAACATGTCTGGTAATATTTTGCACTCCACTGAAGTCTGTTCAAATAGAACTGACCCTTTGAATTCTCATGTTAAAAGGAATATATTGTGAAAGTCTTTGCTGCTAAGTGTCTGTGTTGAACCATGATGCAATGAAAAGACCAATGACTTCAATTTTAAATCAAATTAAGCAAGCTTATATTGTGTACACAACAAAAGCTGGCTAGTGACTGTCTCTCCCAACCCCAGGCTAGAGATTAGCACCCAGCACTCCAGGAACAAGATTTTATAGCACAAAAAGTTGCAAACAGGGGTGTCTTCATAACTTACACCTAACAGGATTTTGACAAGCATAATTCAAAGGCAGATAGTAGGTTAATGGTCTACATGCCTTACCACTTCAAGGTAGGAAATAAATTCAGATCCCAACATCAGAATTTATGAGACACCACTGAGGTATCAGAGAGGATTGTTACCTGGTCAGGGGGAGCAAGAATTTATGAAGTGGCTAAGGTTTTAGAGAGGGTTGTTATCTGGTCAGGGAAAGCCAGGCATGGGTGAGTTCAAGGCATAGGCAGGAATTCCAAATAAGTTTAAAAATCACAGTAATTTATAGTAAAACAGAAATTAACTTTTCATGACTTTGTGATGAGATGGTTCCCAATCTTCAGATGGAATTAGGCTAGGTTCATCATTCCCCCCTTGTCTTATGTATTTCTTTCAAATCTTTGGTAGGTATAGGAAGAGTTCTGAAGGAATTTTAATCCCCCAGGGGACAGACTCCAACTTCTGGGACTTATTCAAAATTGGATTCCTTGATCCGACTTGACTCAATTTACCTATCTATACTCATTTTCTATCTAATTATGGCTTTATTCCCCCCTGTAATAGAAACTTTGTACTGCTGTAAGGAAAAGGGGTGATTGCTGCAGTCTGCCTGTGCACAATTAACAAGCCACTTGTCAAGCAGAAACGAACTTTATTTTTAGAACACACACGCTGCACCACACGAGCTCTTCAGGAATTCCCTCAGAGCCCAACTGCCACCACCGGCTTCTGGTGAGCCTCTCAACCCCCACTCCTCCTGCTCTTGAGGCTGATTGGCTGGGTCGCATGGGCAGATCCAAAAGAGTCCCCCAGTGAACAGCTCCATGGTCTGAAAGGGCAGGGAAACAGCCCAATAAGCATCACCACAGAGGAGCCAATCAGCTGGAAGTTTGCTGGGGCTGCTTTGGCTGTGGCTCTCAACATCTCCCCCTCTGTTTAATTAAACAACAAGCATGTGGCTTAGGGACTGTGCCTGCCTTAGGTTGTCCAATATGGTTCTTACCCATCATCGGATGAGCTGACCTCAAGGTGTCAGCCTCCTGTCTTAGGTTGGTACCATTGCAATTGGATCTTACCCATCATTGACTACCGTTCCAGCATACAGCCACACCTGTGGATAGGCCTTTGTACTAGTGTGTGTGGGGGTGAGGTTCTTTGTCTTACCTCTGTTGGCCCCCAAATTTTAGCTGAACGATCATCACAAGCAGAAGGGAGGAGGATACACCAAGCCAATTGATGGCTCCTTTTGGAAAAATTGTACCACCCATGACACCATCAGCAAAAATACCCTGGCACCAGCACAAGTCGCTGCACCAACAGATAGTTCACAATGCACACAAGTGATACATCTTCCAGGCAAGTTCTGCAAGCAGTTCAGTGATAGCTATTGCAGAAGCTGTAGATTGGTTTTTATCTTTGTCTTCACCAGCACTGTGAAGAAGATAGGAATTCTGGCAATGATGGCTAAAGAAAAAATTATGTAACATTCCAGCAGGCACTAAAAGAAAACAATTTTCTGAAGAATTTACATTATCCTGAATAGAATTATTAAATATAATGAAAAGGAAAGGTGAAAGTAAACAAACAGATCCATTAAGCTCCTTTTATGTTCATATATTAAAACAATCCTCAACAGCTGTTTACTAATTTAAATTAAACCATTTAAATCTCGTGAATAAGAAAAAAATATTTGGATCCATTTTTTCATGAGTGCTCGTCATATATGATATATGGACATATGCACATACAAACATACAACACAAAACACAAGTGTGCACACATAATACATACAACACATAACATAATACTAAAGGCCTTGTAACCTTTTACAGGTGAAATCTCCATTGCAATATTTAAAAACTCCATAGTCAAAAAATAGAACTGATCAGCAAAATATTAGCCTAGGTCTGTATGAGCTCAAAAAACAAAATAGAACTTCATGATGTCAGAAAGGGCAATAATAAAATAGATATTGGAAAAAGCATCCTGGTTTCATTAGCCTCCAGGTGTGGGAGAACCACAGTCGCAGAAGTAAGGAGAGCCATACAGGAGTTCTGGATATCAGCTGTTATGGATTTGAGCCAAATCATCTTCTTTTTGGTCTATAGAAATAGCTTTAGTTAGTCTCTCTGGAATCCAAATTGGCTGCTGTTCTCCCTGTGGAAACACACAAACAGACCTCCGACTCCAGACAATCACTGGGTCAGGACCTTTCCATTGTCCTGTTAGATTATCCTTCCAAAGTATCTTGGGCTTATGTACATTTTTTGGACACATATGCCTTTCTGCAGCACTAAGCCCTGATGAATCCAAATTTTAAAAGTTTAGAGTAAAAAGTGTTATTTTAAGTTTATCTTTGGGGGATATATACCCCTTCACAATTCCCTCTTTTTGCTTTAGTAAGTACATTTTAATAGTTTGATGAGCTCTTTCAACTATGCCTTGTCCCTGTGGATTATATGGGATTCCTGTTATATGAGTAATGCCAAATGATGAGCAAAATTGTTTAAAAGAGGTAGAAGTATAGCCAGGACTATTATCTGTTTTTAACTGTTTTGGAATGCCCACAGTGGCAAAATTTTGTAAGCAATGAGCTATAATATCTTTAATTTTTTTCTCTGGTATGAAGGGAGCCCATCAAAAATCCAGAAGAAGTATCAACTGTAACATGCAAATATTTTAATTTTCCAAATTCTGGCAAGTGTGTGACATCCATCTGCCAAATATGGTTAGGTATCAGTCCTCTAGGACTGACTCCAAGATTAAAACTTGTGGTAAAAAGGTCACACAATTTTGACATTGTTTTATTATTTGTCTAGCTTGTTCGTTAGTTATTTTAAAATGCTTTTGTAAAGTATTAGCATTGACACGGAACTTTTTATGAAAATTTGTAGCTTCTTCTAGTGTAGAGAAAATATGTATGTAATGTGTCATTTTATCTGCTAAATCATTGCCCAAAATAAGGGCTCCAGGCAATCCTGTATGTGCCCTGATATGTCCTATAAAGAATAGAACTTTTCTGTCCCAGATTAGACTTTGTATAGTGGAAAAAAAGAGAAAACAGTAGAGGAAGGGGGAATCCTACCAGTATCTTCAAGGGATAATATAGCATTAACTATATACTGACTATCAGAAAATAAATTAAATACAGAATCTTTAAACATCACAAAAGCTTGTAATATTGCATTAAGATCTACCTTTTGAGCTGATTGTTTGGGTACTAAAAATGTAAAAGTTTGATCAGGGATAACTACTGCTGCTGTACCATTATTTGACCCATCAGTGAATATATTTGGAGCATTAGGATGATTCCTTCCTGAAAGCTACATATTTCTGAAAAGAAATTGAAAAACCTTAACTAACAAGAGATGTATGCCGTAGCAATGCACCAGAGAGCCCAACGTCGTGAACTATAATTTTTCCCCAAGGTGATCTGCAGATTCAACACAACCCACACCCTACCAGTAGCTTTGGAAATTTATCTGTTTTCAAAGAAAGGCAGAATGATTCCAAAATGTATGTGGAAAGGGCAAATATCAAGAAAAACCAAGTTTGAAAAAAAGTGAATGGTACTACAGAATTTTTACTAGTTAATTCCAAGGTGCCACAGTCTGGCTGGGCACAACTCAGGAGCCACATGTCAGAAGAAACAAACTTTATTTTTAGAACACACACACCACACCACACAGCTCCTCAGGAAAAACCCTCAGAGCCCAACTGCCACCACCAATTTCCCACAAGCCTCTCCACATTCCCCACTCCTCCTGCTCTTGAGGCCAATTGGCTGGGTTGCGTGGGCGGAGCCAAAAAAAGTCCCCCAATGAGCAGCTCCATGGTCTGAAAGGGTGGGGAAACAGCCCAATGAGCATCACCGCAGAGGAGCCAATCAGTTGGCAGCTAGAAGTTTGCTGGGGCCACTGTGAGCCAATCATCAGCTGGCAGCTGGAAGTTTGCTGGCAGCTGGAAGTTTGCTGGGGCCCCTTCGGCTGTGGCTCTCAACATCTCCCCCTCTCTGTTTAAACAACAAGCATGTGGCTTAGGGACCGTGCCTGCCTTATGTTGTTCAATAGTACATATGGTCCTTACCCATCATCGGATGAGCTGACCTCAAGGCGTCAGCCTCCTGTCTTAGGCTGGTACCATTGCAATTGGATCTTATCCGTCATTGACTATATGTCCAGCATACAGCCACACCTGTGGATAGGTCTTTGTACCAATGGGGGGGTGAGGTTCTTTGCCTCACCTCTGTTGGCCCCAAAATTTTAGCTGAATGACCATGACAAGCAGAAGGGAGGAAGATACACCAAGCCAATTGATGGCTCCTTTTGGAAAAATTGTACCACCTATGACAACATCAGCAAAAATACCCCAACACTACCACAAGTCGCTGCACCAACAGATAGTTCACAATGCATACATGTGAGTTCACAATGCATACAAGTGATACATTGTCCAGGCAAGTTCTGCAAGTAGTTCAGTGATGGCAATTGCAGAAGCTGTAGATTGGTTTTATCTTTGTCTTCACCGGCACTGGGATGAAGATAGGAATTCTGGCAATAATGGCTAAAGAAAAAATTATGTAACATTCCAGAAGGCACTAAAAGAAAACAATTTTCTTAACAATTTACATTCTCTTGAACAGAATTATTAAATATATTGAAAAGGAAAGGTGAAAGTAAACAAGCAGATCTGTTAACCTCCTTTTTTGTTCACATATTAAAACAATCCTCAACAGCTGTTTACCCAATTTAAATTAAACCATTTAAATCACGTGAAAAAAAAATTTGGATCCATTTTTTTTCATGAGCGCTCATCATATATGATATATGGACATACGTACATACAAACATACAACATAAAACACAAGTGTGCACACAACACATAACATAATAGTAATGGCCTTATAACTTTTTACAGGTGAAATCTCCATTGCAATGTTTAAAAACTCTATAGTCAAAAAATAGAACTGATCAGCAAAACATTAACCTAGGTCTCTATGAGCTCAAAAAACAAAATAGAACTTCATGATGTGGGGAAGGGTAATAATAAAATAGATATTGAAAAAAGCAACCTGGTTCTGTTGCAGATGTAAGGATAGCCAAACTGGAGTTTTGGATATCAGCTGTTATGGATTTGAGCCAAATCATCTTCTTTTTTGGTCTGTAGAAATCGCTTTAGTTAATCTTTCTGGAATCCAAATCGGCTGCTGTTCTCCCTGTGGAAACACACAAACAGACCTTCGACTCCAGACAATTAGTGGGTCAGGACCTTTCCATTGTCCTGTTAGAATATCCTTCCAAAGTACCTTAGGCTTATGTACATTTTTTGGACACATATGCCTTTCCGCAGCACTAAGCCCTGATGAATCCAAATTTAAAAAGTTTAGAGTAAAAAGTGTTATTTTAAGTTTATCTTTGGGGAATATATACCCCTTCCCAATTCCTTCTTTTTGCTTTAATAAGTACATTTTAATAGTTTGATGAGCTCTTTCAACTATGCCTTGTCCCTGTGGATGGTATGGGATTCCTGTTATATGAGTAATGCCAAATGATGAGCAAAATTGTTTAAAAGAGGTAGAAGAATAACCAGGGGCATTATCTGTTTTTAACTGTTTTGGAATGCCCAGAGTGGCAAAATTTTGTAAGCAATGAGCTATAATATCTTTAGTTTTTTCTCCGGCATGAAGGGAGCCCATCAAAAATCCAGAAGAAGTATCAACTGTAACATGCAAATATTTTAATTTTCCAAATTCTGGCAAGTGTGTGATGTCCATCTGCCAAATATGGTTAGGTATCAGTCCTCTAGGATTGACTCCAAGATTAACTTGTGGTAAAAAGGTCACACAATTTTGACATTGTTTTATTATTTGTCTAGCTTGTTCGTTAGTTATTTTAAAATGCTTTTGTAAAGTATTAGCATTGACACGGAACTTTTTATGAAAATTTGTAGCTTCTTCTAGTGTAGAGAAAATATGTATGTCATGTGTAGTTTTATCTGCTAAATCATTGCCCAAACTAAAGGCTCCAGGCAATCCTGTATGTGCCCTAATATGTCCTATAAAGAATGGATCTTTTCTGTCCCAGATTAGACTTTGTATAGTGGAAAGCAAAGAGAAAATGGTAGAGGAAGTGGAAATCCTACCAGCATCTTCAAGGGATACTATAGCATTAACGATATACTGACTATTGGAAAATAAATTAAATACAGAATCTTTAAACATCACAAAAGCTTGTAATACTGCATTAAGCTCTACCTTTTGAGCTGATTGTTTGGGTACTAAAAATGTAAAAGTTTGATCAGGTGTAACTATTGCTGCTGTACCATTATTTGACCCATCAGTGAATATATTTGGAGCATTCATGATAGGGTTTTTCTTGTCATTTTTGGAAAAATTACAGGATGCAATGACCAAAAAGACAATAAAGGATTAGATGGTAAGTGGTTATCAAATGAAACATTAGATTTGCACATGATTATTCCCCAAGTATTTAACTCATTAGCTAACTCATCAATTTGATTCATAGTGTATGGAGTAATAATTTTATTGGGAGAAATTCCAAACACTCCCTTTGCTGCTTTTATTCCTTTGAGTAGTAATTGTCCTACAGCCTCAGGATACCTAGTAAGAATAGTGTTAGGAGAATAAGATAAATGTATCCACAATAATGGATCTTCTTGCCAAAATACTCCTGTAGGAATATTTTTTGTTGGTAGTACAATAAATAATAAAGGCAAACTTATATCAATTCTATCCAAATGCATATTTTCCATATATGTTTCAATGATTTTTAATGCCTTTCTTGCTTCAGGTTTTAACATGCGGGGTAACATGCGGGGTGAATTTGGATCTGATGGACCTTTTAGGATATCAAATAAAGGTCCTAGCTCTCCTGTTGGTATGCCTAGATAAGGCCTTATCCAATTTATGTCTCCCAATAACTTTTGAAAGTCGTTAAGTGATTTGAGTTGATCTACTTGTATTTGAATTTTTGGTGGATGGACCTTGGTTGAGGATAATAGAACTCCTAAATAATTAATTGGAAGATTTAATTGTACTTTATCTATTGCTATCTCTAGATTATATTTTTTTAATAAATTTGTAAGTGTGGCATAACATTCTAGCAATGTGTTTTTATCTTTCTGTGCCAATAACACATCATCCATATAGTGAAATATTTGTAGTTCAGGATTTTGATTTCTGAGTGGGTGGATTGCTTTGTTAACATAAATTTGACACATAGTTGGACTATTAGCCATTCCTTGAGGGAGTACTTTCCATTCATATCTCTGTCAGGACCTTCATAATTCAGTGCAGGGATAGTAAATGCAAAACATGGACTATCCTCAGGATGAATTGGAATAGAAAAAAAACAATCTTTAATATCTATAACTAAAACATACCAGGTTTTTGGCAAAGCAGAAATTGAGGAATCCCCAATTGAGCAGGTCCCATAATAACCATCTCATTATTAATGGCTCTTAAATTTTGCAATAATCTCCATTTACCAGATTTCTTTTTGATTACAAAAATGGGAGTGTTATGGGGAGATACAGAAGGTTGTATATGTCTTTCCGCTAATTGTTGTTTGACCAGGTCATGGGCTGCTTGTATCTTCTCTTTAGTCAGGGGCCACTGAGGAACCCATACTGGTCTTTCTGATTTCCAAGTAATTTTTATTGTCTCAGTGGCCCTTTCTGAAAATCCAACCCATGTCTGTCTGTTCCTTGATCTATTTGTATTAGTGCTGCTATACTTTGTTCTTGTTTTTCTAATCTTTTTCCTTTCCTAAAACCTTGTCTAGCCATAATAGTGGATGCATTTTGATTGATGTTATTTGTTAATGTCAAACCTAATTGATCTAGGACATCTCGTCCCCATAAATTTACGGAAAGATGATCCAATACATATGGTTGTATAGTTCCTTCACATCCTTCAGGCTCCTTCCAATCTAATACCATTGCACTTCTATGGGGATTAGTTGTCACTCCAAGGCCTTGAAGCGTTTCAGTGGCTTGTTGTAATGGCCAATGTTTTGGTTATTCTTGATGAGAAATGATGGTAAGGTCTGCACCTGTATCCATTAGCCCATTATATCATGTCCTTGAATATTTAGTTTTAGCATGGGGCAAGAGTCGAAATTTAAAGAAAGCATAGCCCAATCTACACCTGTGGAGCCTAATCCCTTCGAACCTCTTTCTACAGTATGACTGGAAAATTTATCATGTAGGCTGGGTATTATTAGTAACTGTGCTATTCTATCTCCTGGTGAAATTACTGATATACCCTTTGGAGAACTGGCTATAATTTTTATTTCACCTTCATAATCAGGATCAATTACCCCAGGACTTATCATAAGTCCTTTTAGAGTAGAAGAGCTGCGTCCCAATAATAAGCCTACGGTTCCTTTGGGAAGAGGTCCTTTTACCCCTGTGGGAATGATTTGAACTCCTATCTCTGGAGTTCGTACTGATCTGGCGGAGGTGCAGATGTCCAACCCTGCACTCCCTCTGGTTTGTCTGATGAGGGAGCTAATGGACAATGTGTCCTGGGCACTACCCTGATGGGGTTGCTGGGTTCCTCCAGTGCTCCATATATTTGTGGTCTTGGGCCCCGGAGCATTGGGCCCCACTGTCCATTTTTTGGCAATGGAGCCCGATGCCTTTCTCCATGATATCGTGGATAAACACCTGGTCCTTGTTCATTTTTTGATAATGCAGTACCCTCTATGGTGGTTTGAGAATGGCATTCATTAGCCCAATATCTCCCTCTATGGCATCGTGGGCAAATACCCGGTATTCTACTCCTTTGATACTTAGTTTTGTTAAATTCTCCTGTTATGGGGCAATTCCTTTTAAAATGTCCTGTTTGTTCACAATTTGTAGCATGTTCTTGGCCTGGCATCTAAAGCCTGTTTTACTGCTGCTGCCACGGCTTGCCCTTGTTCATTAATGACTCTGGCTTCTAAAACCTGTTGTACTGCGGCTGCCACGACTTGCCCTTGTTCATTAATGTCTCTATATAATTTAATATATGTGTTTAAATCTTCATGTTTCCATGGTCTAATGACTTCTCTGCACCAACGATTCGTTTGCTCATAAGCTAGTTGTTTTCTTAATGGCATTGCTTTTTCTGTATTCCCCAAAACTCTGGTAGCTGTTTGAATAAGCCTATCTACAAATTCAGTGTAAGGTTCATTAGCTCCTTGTATTACCTTAGATAATTGACCTTGTAAACCTCCATGTCTTTGTAAAGTCTTCCATACCCTAACTGCATCTGCAGCAATTTGTGCGTATATCGTATGCAATTTGTTGCCAGGATCATATGCAATTTGTTGCTGCTGGTCCTCATAAGATCCCTTTCCTAACAACATATCTAGATTTCTCTGAGGATAAACAGCTGCTGCATTTCGCCTAGCCGACTCCTAGCAAAATTCCTCATTGGCAACCTTCCATAACAGGTATTGACCTCCATTTGGCACAGCTTTACACATATTAGCTCAATCTGCTGGCGTCATGTTCAAGTTGTTAATGGATTCGACCATGCTTACAGTGAAGGGTGCTTGAGGACCATAGGTTGTTACAGCCTCTTTTAGCTGCTTCACTTTTTTGAAATTTAAAGCATGGTGAATTCGCTGCCCTCCTGCCTGCTCAAATACAGGGCATATTAATATTTGAGATCCTGTCTCAGGATCCCAACTATCAACTGTGGGGGTTGGGAGCCTCCCAGCATATGGAGGTCGCGCTGTTGGTTGGACACTTACGCCCTCTGGTGATAGAAAGGTGTTAGTAGCAGTCTCCAGTAGAGGTGGCACTGTTGGTTGGACACTTACACCCTCTGGTGATAGAAAGGTGTTAGTAGCAGTCTCCTGTTGTAACTTTTCCCCTGATGGCTTTTTCTGCTCTAAACTTTCTTCCTCTCTCTGACTAGCTCGAGAGACCTTCTCTTTTACTTGAATCTTTTCCTCTGTCTGACTAACTTGAGAGACCTTCTCTTTTACTTGCATTTTTTTCCTCTGTCTGACTAGCTGGAGAGATCTTCTCTTTTACTTGAATCTTTTCCTCTGACTAACTTGAGAGACCTTCTCTTTTACTTGAATCAATATGTCTTCTCCTTCCTCTACCATTGTCTGAACAGAAGACTTTGGACTAAGTAAACAAGATATGAACGTCCACAATGGCAATGTGCCAACTGGCAGAGTCCCTGGGCTTTTCTTTTCTATTCTTTTTAAATCTTCACCATGATGGTTCCATTGTGATATATTTAACAACTCCTCCTTAAAAAGCCATGGACTACATTTTTTTATTGTATCAACGTATGCCCTGACTGCTCTTGATTTTACTGAGATGCCTCCTTCCTCTTAACAATTTACTTAACACTCTTTCAGTTTGTTTTTTTACTAATTTCTGATCCAATATTTCTACTATAATACAACCCAACAAGATGACGCCAAACAAAGCCGAGACAGAATGAAACAAAAATGGAACAATACAAAATCATTATATCAGCCTTTCTATCCTCCTGAAATGTCCATTCGTCCTTTCTCCCTATCTGTTCCTCAGATGCAAATATTTTTTCCTCAGATGTGAGTGGTTTTTATTCCGTCTCACTCATCTCCAGGGACAGTCAACTTAAAACAAAAGCGAAACAAAACAAAAGAAGAATCTTAAAATGGCTACCCATCCTCTTGCCCTGCCCTCAGGGGTGATCAGTTTACCTTATCACTTACCCTCTGTCATTCCCCATATGGGCCACCAAATGCTGCAGTCTGGCTGGGCACAATTCAGGAGCCACTTGTCAAAAGGATCGAACATTATTTTTAGAACACACACACCACACCATACAGCTCCTCAGGAAAAACCCTCAGAGCCCAACTGCCACCACCGGCTTCTCACAAGCCTCTCAACCTCCCCCACTCTTGCTCTTGAGGCCAATTGGCTGGGTTGCATGGGTGGAGCCCAAAAAAGTCCCCCAATGAGCAGCTCCATGGTCTGAAAGGGCAGGGAAACAGCCCAATGAGCATCATCGCAGAGGAGCCAATCAGTTGGTAGTTAGAAGTTTGCTGGGGCTGCTGTGAGCCAATCATCAGCTGGCAGCTGGAAGTTTGCTGGCAGCTGGAAGTTTACTGGGGCCCCTTTAGGCTGTGGCTCTCAACACTAATGGTGCTTGGGAATGAAACTATGTCCATGGGTGTGCCAGGAAGGCACTTTATTACTGAGTTTAATTCTGATCTCTGGATACCTAATTTTCTGATACATAGCCCTTACAGAATATCTTTGAAATGTTGTTTATGCTATACCAGACACATTTTTTTAACCAGAAGTCTTTATGGAGTTTATTACTCAAACATCAAGACTGTTACTCTTAGGGTATATACAAATGAATTTGAAACACAGTATTTATATCTGAAAATTCTGCAAGGTTTCTATCACTGTTTCATTGTATTGCTATATCTGAATACTTTATACTTCATCATATATTTTTTGTCTTGGATATGGGTACTGTATCAGTGCAGAAGAGTGTGAGAATAAATTTGACCTTGGTTAAAGTGGAGGATACAGGAAAAGAAGATTCACCAGGTTCCTACATGTGTAAAAAAAAAACAAAAAAACAAAAAAACAAAACAAAACAAATAATAAAAAATCCAGTGTTTTGGCTATTATGCTAAAAGCACGTATCAGATCCTATTAGTTCAAAAACCTCTCTCTGGTGAGAAATAAAGTATATTTTCCCCTGGAATCTCATAACAACTTTGGATTTATTAATTTTAAGATAAGTGATATACAGGATACTTATAATAAAATGGATTAAATAATTCTGATAGTTCACTTGATGTTTGTGCTGCCAATTATTACTTAGCCTTTGGGACTTCCTTTGAGAGGAGCCTGGCTAGAGTCCACAATCATGTGATATGGTTTTTGGTTGAATCCACGCATCAAAGCCAGTGTGTGAAACACAAGAAAAATCTCATCTCCCCAAGACAATATCAACTGTACTGTTACACTTAATGTATCAAATAATTCTGTAGAGCCTGTGTTGTGCTTTATGTACAACTTTGTTTTGTGCCCTTCACCAACTGTGTGGTCAGTCTGTAGTAAGAAATAATAAAATGTATAATCATATGCACTTTATTTTATACTTTTTATGTAAAAATAAACATTTGCTGAAGAAAAACCTGACTGGAAATTTTGATTAACTTTAGTAAATCCATACATACTTACACATACCAATGAAATGTTTGCTCATATTTTTTTGACTTGTTGTTTCCTTGTTATTTTCTCAACCTTGGACCCAGATCCTTTTGAATGCTAAGCAGTTGATGGACCACTGAGCCTCACCCCAGACCTCTCTGATTTACTAGTGGTTTTGGTTTATCCAAGTTTCAGAAAATTGCCCAACAAGGACCTAAATGAGTTCTGTCAACATAGGAATATATTGCCTTAGGAGAAACTTATGGTAAATGAAAGCAACATCCACAGTTGTCATGTTTTATTAAATATCTCATTTGAAATCTTAAGTAATAGTCAGGAGCAGAATTTCACATTCCAGAGGATCAATTATTAATTTATTCATTTTATTCAACTTCATTCCATACAGGTCACTGAAAAATTTCTATCCTTTGTATTTCTGAAAATATTTCCTCTATTCAGGCATGCATCCATCAACTTCCTATTGCACTGTCACTTTCTCATTATTCATCTCCATTCATGCACATGCCTCTCAAGTTCACATGCCCCTCAAGTTCACATGCCTGGAGCATTGAGAGTTTTCCAGCTCTATGTGCATCCATAGCATATATGACCATTGGCCCTCTTTGGAATGTGGATGTCCAAGCACCTTAAATTTCCTGGACAACTTTCACAAGTACCAAATCTGCCTAGATTTGTATTGTTAGCCCTTTTTCTGCCTGCAGTGTTCTTTGGCAATTTCCCTCACCAATGCCTATATCATCAGATGAATACTCTCCCATTTAACCCTTGATCTATGTCATGCTACTGTCTTCCATATTTCCACAATTTCTTCCTCTGGCTGTTAGTCTCACTCCTCAAGTCTCTATATATCTCTATCTCTAGAACAGACACCATTCTGTCACCTATTATCACCTCTAAGTCTTAACACAAACTCAATTATTGGTGGAAATAAATAAAACTGTTGACACCAACTTGATGTAAAAGCAGCTCCCTCAAGTCCAGGAACTGATGGACTAGACAACAAAAGGAATAATTTACAGGTCACATGGTTATTACCAAACATGGTCAATGTCTGAAGTAGATCCAGGGGACCAAAACCACTTTATGTCAGGAATAACAGGAATAATCATGGAAGTTAAAAAAAAAAAAGAGTGATTCCTAATAGAAGAAAGGAAGAAAAAGGAATGGAAAGGAAAAGGAAAGGAACATGGGGTTCTTGACAAAGGTGTATTTAGGACACCAAAAATGATACACTGTGATTCTACATGATACTATTAGGTCAAAGAGATAGATAGTAAACAGTGTGAAGTTTCCTGTTTTCATTGTCATTTTACTTACTTATTTATTTTTTTCTGTGAACTATTCTTTTACTTTGACTGGATGAATGAGTTATGATATACATTGAACATGGTGGTCTCTAGTCTAGTGTCTCTGAAGTATTGGACCCGTTAAATTACTTCCTAAAAGACTCAATGTGCACTGGGTGCAGAGGGCCTCACCAAGAATTGCAGATACACAGGAGGCTGAGGCAGGCTGACATCAAGTTTCCTGCAAATCAGGGAATTTATAAACTCCCTGTCTCCAATACAAAGTCCTGGGATTTGAAATAGGTGCTACAGTTCTTGCCAAGGATACACAAGTCCCTGGGTAGAATCCCCAGGTCCACATACAAACAACATTAAAAAAGTTTTAAACCACATTAATATTTACCTAAAATTATGCTTAATTTACAATTATAATTATGAAAAAGTAATTATATGATTATTAGTATTATCTCTTTTTATTTGGTAGATGTTCACTTACTGTAACAGTTTTAAATAGTTTAAATATATGTATGCATTCATCAGCAGAGTCACATTTGGACATGTCATCAGTAGAAGAGCAGGAGAAGCTTGATGACACTGAAAATAGCCAGCACCAGGTGTGTAAATGTGTCAATTTAAATTTCTGGTCTATTTCTCTTTTCCTTCTTCTAGAAGTTAAATTAGGCCAAATGACAGGACCTCATAGAATACTCTTTTGGGACTCATAATTTATTATTTAAATAATAAATATAAATAATACAATTACTAACCATGTTTATTCTACCTCTTTAGTGGATGTTAGAAAAAAGACTTTGAATGTAGTTAATGGGAACTTGTGAAATTTCGGAAGTGTCATAATGCCTCCTTTTCTCCTGTTGTTTGTGTTATAAGGTTGAAGTTTTGCATGTATTTGGATGGATTTCTCTTCCACTGTTATGTTTGTGTGCTTTTAGTGTACAGGATTATCTTTGGGATATGTACTTGACAGGAGTTATATCTCTGGATCAAGTCTGCAAATGAGCATGTTAAACATTGCTAGTTTCACTCACCAGCATTTCTTTAAGGAGAGAAAATAAAGTTTGGCAACAACCACAGCCTAAGGCAAAACATGTATCACCTATAAATAATCTGCATATTTTTAAAGACATTTATAAAACCATAAAATTAAGGGAAGCAGTAGAAAACAGCAATGCCCAAATGGCTGAAAAAATATGGCTTCATGAATAAAATTATCAGGACATATTTTAAAAAGGAAGGAGGACAGATAATAGTGTGAGTAAACATGAAAGAAGAGGAGATAAGTGTAAAATGCAATGAAAATGGGAAAAGGAAAGGAATAAAAATGAGACTAAAAATGGGATCCAGGGACCAAAATCAAGAAATGATTTTACTAACTTAGAAATCAGCTAGAATATGAAAAAATAAATAATGTGGGAACCCCATACAAAAAATAGACAAAAAAAGACAAGAGGAACACTACCAAGATTTTCAGATTTTTTCCATATACTAATGTCATTGAAATGGGGATTCTTCTATCCAGGATTTCTAATTTTAGAAATATATAGCTTTGGGGTATTTCTAGGAAGTAATCACACTCCAGCTCTTTCCTTACCTGCTCTAGCCCAAACAGTGCTAACATGGTCGTGGAGTTTAAAAGCTGGACTCCTTTGTTCCTTGCCCTATTCAACCCAGAGGATGTTGAGGGAATTTTGCAAGTTGCAGAGGAACTCTCATTTACGTTATTTGTTTTTGTATTCAGCATATGAGTCTACCAAATGTAGGAACTGCATCCATTTGAAAGAGGTAGAGATCCTGTGGCCCTAAATGCTACAAACTGTGCAAAAGGCAAAACACATCTGTTCCTGAAGAAAGCTTTGAGCACATTCCTGTCATTCACTATCGTGAGCCCATATGATCAGGGTAATCTTCCACCACTCTTTGAGGAGAGCTGGCTATGTGACTTTGAGGTACAAGACATGCAGCTGTTTCTGGTCTCTCACTTCTAAAAGGGGGTTGCCCTCAGGACTCTACAGTAATCCCCAGGCGGGGGGTGCCACCAACCACATATGTGGTGATAATATGGACAACAACTCCAAATGCCTCTCAGCAGAGTGGGTTGAACATTCCTGGTATATCTGCCCATGTGTGTTGTGCTGCATGCAGCCAGTCTACCAGACTCATTTCGGGCATTTTCTCTCACAGAGCTGCAAACACCACATTTCAATGAAAGTTCCACAATCTTTTAATCTTTAAGTAGATCACAGGACCATGCTCTAGGCCCCCAGAGCTCTCAGCAGATTGATGTCTCAGGTTCTCTTCTATACTCACCTGATTCTTGTTGTAAGTTCCTCTAAAACAATGTTTTATGCCACAGTTCAGTCTTAAGATTTTAAAAACAGTATGGTATTTTTTCTGATATCCCAAGAAGAAAGCCATAGGTAAAGTAACCTGAGTGAAGAGGCTCCTGCACATGCCTCCCAAGTCAGCCTGGAAGATTTGGCAGTACATCAAATTTCCTTGACATCTCAGGGAAAATTCAAGTCTCTCATTAGCTAAAACTGTTGTATTTGAATTAGAATAATATATGAAAGTTTTCTATTTTTTTGCTATAAAATATCATTTTTGTATAAATTTAGGGAGATTTTGATGTGAAAATTTTCATATTTTAGAAATATTTGGGGCACTGTTTTAATACATTATATAGGGATTCATTTTGACCTGTTGTATCATTGTAAACCAATTTTCTTAAAGTCATTTGTTTTTATCTGTCCTTCTGTTGATGGGCATCTGGGCTAGTTCCATAATTTTTTAATTGTGACTCACACCACTACAACATTGAAATTAATGTGTCACATGTATACTGATATTAGTACATTGATATTAAGAGGAGGAAATGGGAAAGTGGGTCATATGGTTGTCATTTTCCTAGTAGTCTGAAAAATCTCCATACTGATTTACAGAGTGGAAGTTCTCATTTTCAGTCTCACAGTGTATGATTTTACTGTGCCCCTACATTCTCTCCAGCACTTATTATTTGAATACTTTATAAATGTCATTCTGAATAGGGTGAGCTGAAATATCAATGAAGTTTTGAATGTTTTTTCACTGAATGCTAGAAATGTGAAAATTTTTTTCATATATTTGTAGGCAATTTATATTCCTTGTTTTTAGAACTGTCTATCTCATGCTTTTCTACATTTCCTAAATGGGTTGGTGAGATTCTTCTAAAGCCGAATGGTAGGAGATGACTCTTCAGCTGTTTTTCCCCCTGGCATGTCTGCTGCCTGTTTGTATTATGAATGCATTTCTTCTTTTAAAGGCCAGTATTTCTGAGTTTCATCTGGTCCCAGTCTCTCTTTAGTGGCTCTCCAGCATTTTCCAACAGAACATCCTTTTTTATCATGTGCTTATATAGTTTTGACTGACTCCCATCTCTGAAAATAGTCAGTCAGCACTGTATAATTCTCTGCTGCCACTTTTCGCTTTTGGAGTACCTCTTAGTTTTTATGCCAAAGGAAAGTATTGCATATTCTACCCAAATTGTTTGTACTGTTATGTTCAAGTAAACTATGATCCATTTTTCTTACTACATTGTCCTTTTTAAAAATGAGATTTCAACTTGTTAATTACTTTGCTGAAAGACATTAAATTTTGGAAGACTATGACTCAAATGAAGCACGTGCAATAGTGTGTCATTCCTACCCAAAATGACAGAATTGAAATTCTTTTATTACAAAAAATTGGCCTTTTAGTGTTTGAAATGTTGAATACTATAAAAGATAAAGTGCATTTATTAAAACAGTTTTAAAGAAGATTTCTACTGTATTGTAGAATTGCTGGGAAATGCAAAGTTGAATGATTAAATACTGATGCTATGTGTTTTCGTTATATGCACATCAGTGAGATTGTTGTGAACACATGTCTTCCATCCTGGTTTTACCCCATCAGTACCAGACAAATGTAAGAGCTCATCTTAATCTGGAGAGCCTGGGATGCTGTGCTTTATGGAAAGTTTTGTTGCTCTTAAAGCATTTCCATTTATGATGGTTTCACAACTAGAAATGTGGTGATGATTAAAGAGTATGGATGAAATCTTTATGCAACTCATTATTGATAATACTTTCACCAGAGTTACTCTGAGTATCATCCAGAGATGTGTGCTTCTGGTATATCTGTTGAATCCTATGAAGGAGCAAAGAATAAAATAATTGGACACGAACAAGGTAAGATCCATAAATTGATAAAATGGTGAGAATATTGCCTTAAAAATGAATATTAGAATATTTTAACTGTAAGGATGTAACTGTTATATATCTCATAAGGAAAAAAAAACATAGGTAATAAATGGGATGTATTATTAGGATTTGCCATAGTTTAAATTGGGAGTATTGCTAAATGAACTAAAATATGATTTGCATTTCATTATATTATTAAATCACAATAAAGTTGGAAATAAAGATAATGAAAGAAGAAGAAGGTACAAACAACAAACACTGAGAAAGGCAGTGAGCACAGGGAGTGAAAGAAGAAGAAACATTGGTACTCAGTGAACAGAAACAAATTCAATCATATATAAGAAGGAAAAAAGCAGGGATTTCAATGTGTGGAAAAATTTATGAGTTTCCATTTCCAAAATTAAATTAGAGGTAGAGTAAAATTTTCTGAATCTTCTTGACTTAGTCACAAAATTGAGGACTGAAGAAGTGACCCCACAGTGCTAATTTTATTTACCACAAATGATTATAAAGGTGTAAAATTTAGTGACACAAAAGATGTTGGGACTACCTACAAAAAGTATATAGGGCAGAAAAATAAACAAGGGAATTAGAAACAAGTATGAATGGTTGTGGAGTGATGCACAAATCCACAAATACCTAAAGTTCACTTTGGAAAGATTACTGCTCTTTCTAAACTTTCACTTTGAGAGGGAAATCCTAGGGAGAAACACAAAGCTACATTCAAGTTAAGGTAGAGGTATTAGAAGCCAAACAAGTTCATCATGGAAGCCTGAAACTTTAATGAATCATCTCTTGTGGACCATGTTTAAAAGTTCATTCTTACTCAGCAGGTCTTTGCCTCTACATGTCAATTATATTCTAAGGTGACTCCAAAGATCTTAATCTGCAGACAACATATTTTGGAGCCACTAATAGGATGTCCATTTGGGAAATATAAATGAACAGCTATTTGTTCCTACAATTCAGGACACAAGCAGATCAAGTGCCAGCATAAATCTTGCTTTCATTCTAAGCATGTCACTTGGGAAGTGTGAAGAGTTCAAAAGATAAAGACATAGACATCATATTTCTAAGAAAAATTTGCCATATTGACAGGCCAGAGGGGGTGAAAGTGACCCATACAAAGAATGTAAAATGTAAAGAATCAAGCTCCCGGCTCTGGAGGTTACTTGGTCAAAGCTAAAGGGAAGAGAAAGGGAGGGAGGGACCAAAGAGGAAATGAGAAAACTAGGAAAATTTTACTGAGGAAAATGAGAAAACTTAGAGAATGTTATATAGTGTTTTTAGGGTGTCTTCCTTCAAACCAAAGTTGATAGTATTCCTAGTTCAGAGATGATTTGCACCAGTAGGGACTAGAAGAATCAGTGCAACATGCATCTACCAATTTCTTTCCACCATATCTATTAGGCACCATGATGAATACAGCATCCATAAGAGTCATTCAGATGAGCAAGCAAGCATTTTTGAAATATTGGTTGTTTTTTAGACAGAAAATATTTTCATTTTTATTTATTGTCATTATTATTTTTGTTTTATTATTCTGTTGGTCAGTTGGATGTTCCTGAGCATGTCAGAAATTCACTCTTATCACCAAGCTAATTTATGAATGCTATTAGATAGCTAATTTTCTGATCAATCAGGTCTTTCAGAAAAATACAAAAAGTTGTCTAGATATGCCATCCCAGAGTCATTTTTAAACTAGAAGTCATTTGTAATTTATTTTTAAACAGCAAAACTCATATTTTTAGTGTGCATACTAATGATGAAATACAATCGCTTATTAATATCTAATAATTCTGCAAGGTTTTAGAACACTTTCCCTGTGGATTGTAATATCTGAATTATTAATGCTTTATCATACATGTTTTCTTGGATGTGAGAGCAGTATCTTGCAAAAGAGTGGAAAAAGAAACAAGATGTTGTTTTAAAAAAAGGATTCTGGAAAAGAAGATGAACCAATTTCCCCCATGGGTATGATAAAACACCCATACATGTATTTGCTCAATGTGTTGGGAGGATTTGGCTCAACACACATGTACTGATGATTGCATCCAAGTTCTAAAATATTTCTGTAAAATCATGAGGAAATTAACTCTTCAACTAAATAGTGAGTTGAGAATATACTTGCACATACTGATGAAATGTTTGCTTATATTTCTGTGACATGTTCTGTTTGATAATTGTCATCTTAATGGTGGGCACTGAACCAGATCCTTTTGAATACTAATCAGTTTCTCTCCTGCTGAACCTCTCCCACAGACCTCTCTGATTCTCTGGTTTTGTATATATCCAAATTTCAAAAATAAGCCCAAAAATTTCCTAAAGAATTTCCCTCAATATGGGAAGATATTGCCATAGGAGAAAGTACACGATAGAAGAAATCAATATTCACAGTTGGTATGTTTTATTACATATCTCATTTGAAATCTTGAGTAACAGTCAGGTGCAGAATCTCACATTCCTGGGGCCCAGCTTCTTTCTTTCTCATTCAGTCAACTTTCATTCTACACAATTCATTTAAATTTTTCTAATATTTCTGAAAAGACCCCCACACATACCAATTCAGGCCTGAATCAACTTCCTAGTGCACTGCTGCCTTCTCATTATTCAACTCCATTCATGCACATGCTCCTCCTGTTCAGCTGCCCATAGCATTGAGATTGTTCCAGCTATTTATGCATGTATTGCATGTATGACCATCAGCCCTCTTTAGAATGTGGATATCCAAGCATCTTACCTTTCCTAGAAAACTTTCATGATAGAAATTGTACTAACTCTGTATCTTGATCCCTCTCTCGTCTGCACTGTCCTCTGGCAGTTCTCCTTAGCAATCCCTATATTGTTAGAGAAACATGTTCCCATTTAACCCTTTTCTCTATGCCATGTTATTTGTTTAATGTTAATTAAATATCTAAGGTCAATATTACTATGGTTTGAAACTTGTCTCCAAGCTTTCCATGCTCTCCTCATTTCCTGCCTCAGGCTGATGACCCCACTTTTTAAGTTTCCATTCATACTTACCTCTAAAAAGATATCATCCCTGCGACTTGTTATCTTCTCTAACCCTTACAACAAAGTCATTTCTCCATAGAAATAAATAAAGCTGTTGACACCAATGTGATATAAAACTGGCCCATTCAAATCCAGGAACTGATGGACTAAACAGGAAAAGGAATAAATCACACGTCACACGGTTATTACCCAGTATAGAAGTTGGCCAATATCAGAGGTAATTCCAGAGAAAGTAATTTCAGTTCTTGTCAGGAATAACAGACATAATCATGGAAGTTTCACAAAACAGAGTGAGTCATAACAGATAAAGAGAAGAAAAAGGAAAGAAAAAGAAACATGGAGTTCATTGATAAAGGTGTAAATGTGATCGTTTTTATTTGGGAAATCCACAATGATGTACAGTGTGATTTTTTAAAACTTACTCTTTGAACAAAGCAATAGAAAACAGTGTAATATTTCTTGATTTTATGGTCATGCAAAAATTTTTTTCTGTGAAATTTTATTTTATCTTGAGTGGATCAACCTCTGAGTTATAATAGGCATTCTGGCATTCTACACTGTGACACCTAGTGTCCCCTCCAGTGGTACTCAGAAGCATTAGTAAAATTACTCCTCAATGATCTCCATATGTACTAGGTACAGAGGTGCACATCTGTAATTGTAGGCCCATATTAAGTTTCTGGAAAACCAGAGAATTTACAGAAATATTAGCTCTATAGATCTTGGCAAATATATACAAGTTCCTGGTATGATTATATATGATCATATGATCTATAGGAACCCACACAAACTCCAATAAAAATTTCAGACCATAGTAATATTTATCTTAAATTAAGCTTTATTTAAAGCCATATTTGGAAAAATAAAATTACATAAAACTACAACTTTTTATGTGTATAAATGTAAATCTATATTTTTAAGTAGTTTAAATCTGTGCATTTGTCACCAGAGTCACATTTTGATGTGCCATCAGAGGAAGAGCAACAGAGGCTTAATGGCACTGATAATAGCTTGCAACAGGTATGTACACGTGTCAATTTAAACTTCCCAGATTACTTCTTTCTTTTTTTTTTTTTTGCTTCTAGAAGGTAAATGACAACAAATTAATTGACCTCATAGAATACTCTTTAGGGACCTAAATATTGTAATTTAATATTTAACTCTAAAAGAATTTAACTGTTCATGAACATGAAAGTAGTATTAGAAGCCATGGCAGCTTAAAAATAAACTTTATGCTAGCAATTGAGCCAATATTTTTGAATAACAATTGTGTTTTCATTTGTGTGACATTCTTTAATGATGAGTAATAAACTGGAGACCCGGAAATAATGGGTTGAAACAAGGAACATACAAAATTTCAATGATAATAGAACTCGTTTATGTGAAAAAGTCCATCATTCCTAAAGGCTCAAGATTTTTGTTTCTCATTACCTGTCACCCATGCCAAGGTTTAAGACATAATTCTCCTTGGACTAGAATTTTTAGGTCAAGGGAGCAATAGAATGAAATCAACACAAATTACCTGTTAATGGAATATGAACCATTCATCATGGGTCCTGTTCTGTTAGGGTACAAAGAATATCTCCCTACTTCATATCCTTCCCATGCAAGAAATCAATAAAATTATTAAACATATTTTTCTTACCTCTCTCATGGATTTTAAACCATATTTATCTTCTATCTTTAGTAGATGCAGTTATTTGGAAATTATGAAATTTTGGTGGTGGTGTGTTTTTGCCTTCTTTTCTCATGATGCTGATGTTCATAGGTTGAGGATTTCCATGCATTTGGATGGATTTCTCTTCCTTGGTTACACGTGGGTCCTTGTAGCATGCAGTTTTTTCCTTTGGATGTGTCCTGGGCAGGGGTTATATCTCAGTACCTTGTCCACAAATGAGCATGTTTTACATGCTATTTTCACTCACCAGCATCTCTTTCAGGGGGAGGGAACATACTTTAACAACAACCAAACCTTAAAGAAAAATGTTTATCACGTATAAATGAAATATATATTTTAAACAATCTCTAGAACACCACAAAATGAAGAGATGGAGTAGGAAAAAAATATGTACCTGGCTAAAAACAGAAGGCTTGGTTATAATAAAATTATTAGGACATATTTTTAACAGGAAGGAGAGTGAAAGAGGTGGGAGTAAACAAAGACAGAAGAGGAAATGAGGAGGAAATGCAATAAAAGTGAGAAAAGGAAATGATTTAAAATGAGAATACAAAAGGTTGCTGGATTGCAACCCTAAAGAAGAGTGTAATAAAACCCTCATACAAAATCAGAGGAATGTGAAAGATCAAATAATATCAAAATCTCACACAAATAACAGAGAGAACACAAATGTCAAGAGCAACAACAGCGAAACTTTGAGATTTCCCTTAAAATAACAAAAATGAAAAGAAGATACATCTGTTCAGGATTTCTAATTTTAGAAATATATAATTTTGGGTGGAGGGTTCTGGGAAACAGACATAATCCTGCTCTTTCCTTATCTACTGTATCCCAAAAATGCTTAACCTGCTATTGGAGTGTACAATCTGAGCTCCTCTACTCCTTTCTCCACCACCGCACACAGAGAATGCAGAAGAAACTTTAGTTTAAAAATAAAAACTCACCCTCAATCCTTGTTTTTGTATTCAGTGTTGTGAGTCTACTTAATTACTATGGGAACATCCTGACAAACCCTCTGCTACAAATAGCCTGGGGAGTAGTATATAATGCAGACCCCTCTATAAACTCCCGTAGTCAGTAATCTAGAGATACTCAAATCCAGGACTCTGAGGGGTTTTCTTGCAAACTTTAGGGGCATGGCAGTCATGGTCTGCTTGCAGAATCTGTGATTTTTTTCTGCTAACTGCAGAAAAATATCATTCCACCTGCCTCTGCCCCAGCACCCCTGGAATCTTCTGTTACTTGAATTCTAAAAAACTACTTCTTCGCTATCATTATTCTGAAACCTCCCTTTTTTATTATTAGTCGTTCAAAACATTACAAAGCTCTTGACATATCATATTTCATACATTTGATTCAAGTGGGATATGAACTCCCATTTTTACCCCATATACAGATTGTAAAATCACATTGGTTATACATCCATGTTTTTACATACTGCCATACTAGTGTCCGATGTATTCTGCTATCTTTCATATCCTCTACTATCCCCCCTCCCCTCCCCTACCCTCCACTCCCATCTTCTCTCTCTACCCCATCTACTGTAATTCATTTCTCTCTCTCTTTTTTTATTTTCCTTTCCCTTCACATCCTCTTATATGTAATTTTGTATAACAATGAGTGTTTCCTTCAATTTCCATGCAATTTCCCTTCTCTCTCCCTTTCCTTCCGACCTGTCGGCCCTGTTTAATGGTTATCTTCTTCTCATGCTCTTCCTCCCTGCTCTGTTCTTAGTTGCCCTCCTTATATCAAAGAAGACATTTGGCATTCGTTTTTTGGGGATTGGCTAGCTTCACTTAGCATAATCTGCTCTAATGCCATCCATTTCCTTGCAAATGCCATGACTTTGTCATTTTTTCGTGTTGAGTAATACTCCATTGTGTATAAGTGCCACATTTTTTTATCCATTCATCTATTAAAGGGCATCTAGGTTGGTTCCACAGTCTAGCTATTGTGAATTGTGTTGCTATGAACATCGATGTAGCTGTATCCCTATAGTATGCTCTTTTAAGGTCTTTGGGGAATAGTCCGAGAAGGGGAATAGCTGGGTCAAATGGTGGTTCCATTCCCATCTTTCCCAGGAATCTCCATACTGCTTTCCAAATTGGCTGCACCTATTTGCAGTCCAACCAGCAATGTACAAGTGTTCCCTTTTCCCCACATCCTTGCCAGCACTTGTTGTTGTTTGAATTCATAATGGCTGCCATTCATACTGGAGTGAGATGGTATCTTAGGGTGGTTTTAATTTGCATTTCTTTGACTGCTAGAGATGGTGAGCATTTTTTCATGTACTTGTTGATTGATTGTATGTCCTCCTCTGAGAAGTGTCTGTTCAGGTCCTTGGCCCATTAGTTGATTGGGTTATTTGTTTTCTTATTGTTTAATTTTTTGAGTTCTTTTATACTCTGGATATTAGGGCTCTATCTGAAGTGTGAGGAGTAAAGATTTGTTCCCAGGATGTAGGCTCCCTATTTACCTCTCTTATTGTTTCTTTTGCTGAGAAAAAAATTTTTAGTTTGAGTAAGTCCCATTTGTTGATTCTTGTTTTTAACTCTTGTGCTATGGGTGTCCTATTAAGGAATTTGGAGCCCGACCCCACCGTATGTAGATCGTAGCCAACTTTTTCTTCTATCAGACGGCGTGTCTCTGATTTGATATCAAGCTCCTTGATCCATTTTGAGTTAACTTTTGTGCATGGCGAGAGAAAGGGATTCAGTTTCATTTTGTTGCATATGGATTTCCAGTTTTCCCAGCACCATTTGTTGAAGATGCTATCCTTTCTCCATTGCATGCTTTTTAGCACCTTTATCAAATATAAGATAGTTGTAATTTTGTGGATTATTCTCTGTGTCCTCTATTCTGTACCATTGGTCCACCTGCCTGTTTTGGTACCAGTACCATGCTGTTTTTGTTACGATTGCTCTGTAGTATAGTTTGAAGTCTGGTGTCACTATACCACCTGTTTCACTCTTCCTGCTTAGAGTTGCTTTTGCTATTCTGGGTCTTTTATTTTTCCAAATGAATTTCATGATTGCTTTATCTATTTCTACAAGAAATGTCATTGGGATTTTGATTGGCATTGCATTAAACCTATAGGGAACTTTTGGTAATATCGCTATTTTGATGATGTTAGTTCTGCCTATCCACGAACAGGATATATTTTTTCCATTTTCTAAGATCTTCTTCTATTTCTCTCTTTAGGGTTCTGTAGTTTTCATCGTATAAATCTTTCACCTCTTTTGTTAGGTTGATTCCCAAGTATTTTATTTTTTTTTTTTTTGAGGACATTTGAATGGGGTGGTTGTCCTCATTTCCATTTTAGAAGATTTGTCACTGATATACAGGAATGCCTTTGATTTATGTGTGTTGATTTTATATCCTGCCACTTTGCTGAGTTCATTTATTAGCTCTAGTAGTTTCTTTGTAGACCCTTTTGGGTCTGCTAGGTATAGGATCATGTCAACCGCAAATAGTGATAATTTAAGTTCTTCTTTTCCTGTCTTTATGCCTTTAATTTCTTTTGTCTGTCTAATTGCTGTGGCCAGTATTTTGAGAAATATATTGAATAGAAGTGGTGAGAGAGGGCATCCCTTTCTTGTTCCAGATTTTAGAGGGAATGCCTTCAATTTTTCTCCATTTAGAATGATGTCAGCCTGAGGCTTAGCATAGATAACTTTTACAATATTGACGTAAGTTCCTGTTATCCCTAGTTTTTCTAGGGTTTTGAACATAATGGGATGCTGTACTTTGTCGAATGCTTTTTCTGCTTCTATCGAGATGATCATATGGTCCTTATCTTTAAGTCTATTGATGTGATGAATAACATTTATTGATTTCCATACATTGAACCATCCTTGCATCCCAGGGATGAATTCTACTTGATCATGGTGCACAATTTTTTTGATATGTTTTTGTATCCGATTCGCCAGAATTTTATTGAGGATTTTTGCACCTAGGTTCATTAGAAATATTGGTCTGTAGTTTTCTTTCTTTGAAATGTCTTTGTCTGGTTTTGGAATCAGGGTGATGTTGACCTCATAGAATGAATTTGGAAGAGCACCCTCTTTTTCTATTTCCTGAAATAACTTGAAAAGTATTGGTAGTAATTCTTCTTTAAAGGTTTTGTAAAACTCCGCTGTATACCCATCCGGTCCTGGGCTTTTCTTGGTTAGTAGTCTTTTGATGGCTTCTTCTATTTCCTCCATTGTTATTGGTCTATTTAAATTGTATGTATCCTCCTGACTCAATCTGGGTAAATCATATGACTTTAGAAATTTATCGATGTCCTTACTATCTTCTATTTTATGGAATATAGGGTTTCAAAATAATTTCTAATTATCTTCTGTATTTCTGTAGTGTCTGTTGTGATATTGCCTTTTTAATCCCATTTGTTAGTAATTTGAGTTCTCTCTCTTCTTCTCTTCATTAGCATGGCTAAGGGTCTGTCGATCTTATTTATTTTTTCAAAGAACCAACTTTTAGTTTTGTCAATTTTTTCAATAGTTTCTTTTGTTTCAATTTCATTGATTTCCGAGCTAATTTTAATTATTTCTTGTCTTCTGCTACATTTGCTGTTGTTTTGCTCTTCCTTTTCTAGGGTTTTGAGATGAAGTGTGAGCTCATTTATTTGTTTTTTTTTTTTTCTTTTCTTTTTTTTTTTTGAGGAATGAACACCAGGCAATGAGTTTCCCTCTTAAAACTGCTTTCATTGTGTCCCCAGATTCCGATATGTTATGTCTGTATGTTCATTTATCTCTAAGAATTTTTTGATTTCCTCCTTTATGTCTTCTGCAATCCATTGATCACTCAGTAACATATTGTTCATTTTCTAGGTGATGCAGGATTTTTCCTTCCTTCTTTTATTGATTTCCAGTTTCATTCCATTATGATCAGATAAGATGCATGGTATTATCTCCACTCCTTTATATTTGCTAAGGGTTGCCCTATGGCATAATATATGGTCTATCTTTGAGAAGGATCCATATGCTGCTGAGAAGAAAATGCATCCACTTGATGATGGTTGATGTATTCTATATATGTCCATTAAGTCTAGGTTATTGATTGTGTTATTGAGTTCTATAGTTTCTTTATTCAACTTTTGTTTGGAGGATCTGTCCAATGGTGAGAGCGGTGTGTTGAAGTCACCCATAATTATTGTGTTGTGGTCTATTTGATTCTTGAACTTGAGGAGAGTTTGTTTTATGAAGGTTGCAGCATCACTATTTGGTGCATACATATTGATAATTGTTATGTCTTGTTGGTGAATGGTTCCTTTTAACAGTATATAGTGTCCTTCTTTATCCCTTTTGATTAACTTAGGTTTGAAGTTGATTTTATTCGATATGAGTATGGCCACTCCTGCTTGCTTCCCAGGACCATGTGAGTGGTATGATTTTTCCCAACCTTTCAACTTCAGCCTGTGTATGTCTTTTCCTATCATATGAGTCTCCTGAAGGCAGCATATGGTTGGATCTGTTTTTTTAATCCAGGTTACTAGCCTTTGTTGCTTAATTGGTGAGGTTAAGCCATTAACGTTTAGGGTTACTGTTGATATATGGTTTGTACTTCCAGTCATGTTTGTTTGTTTGTTTATTTTAATTTGGCTTGTTTTTACTCTTTGATTTTCCCCCCTTTACTGAGTTACTTCCCACTGTTGGTTTTGGATGTTGTTTTTCATTTCCTCTTCTTGTAGTGTTTTGCTCCAAATGCTTTGCAGTGCTGGTTTTCTGGCTGAGAATTCTTTTAAGTTTTGTTTATCATGAAATATTTTAATTTCATTGTCAAACCTGAAGCTTAATTTTGCTGGATACAATATTCTTGGTTGGAATCCATTATTTTTCATCATTTGAAATACGTTGTTCCAGGATCTTCTCGCTTTTAATGTCTGTGATGAAAAATCAGCCGTTAACCTAATTGGTTTACCCCTGAATGTAATCTGCCTCCTTTCTCTTGTAGCTTTTAATATTCTCTCCTTGTTCTGTATGTTGGATACCTTCATAATAGTGTGTCTTGGAGTTTGTCTATTACGGTTTTGTATGTTTGGCATCCTGTAGGCTTCCAGGATTTGGCAATCCATTCCATCTTTCATGTCTGGAAAGTTTTCTAAAATTATTTCATTCAACAGAGTGCTCATTCCTTTTTTGGGGGACCGCTATACCTTCCTCTATCCCAATGACTCTTAAGTTTGGTTTTTTTAATGATATCCCATACCTCTTGGATGTTTTGCTCATGGTTTCTTACCAGCCTTTCTGCGCTGACTACACTCTTTTAGAGTTGATATACTTTGTCTTCATTATCTGATGTTCTGACTTCTACTTGACCTAGTCTACTTGTAATACTCTCATTTGAGTTTTTGATTTGGTTTACAGTTTTCTGCATTTCTAGAATTACTGTTTGATTTTTTTTAAAAAATCTCTATCTTCAGGTAGAGTTGATTTTTTGCTTCTTGAATCTGTTTATGTAATTCATTTTCAAAGTATTCTTTCATTCTTTGGATTTGCTGTCTAATGACTTCTTTAAGATTCTATTCCATCTGAGTCAGGTATGCCTTGAGTTTCTTTATCTGTCCATTTTTCTGATGCCTCTAGGTTCTCCTGAAAATTTAAGTTGTCCTGCATTGTTTGTAATCCTTTTTTTCCCTTGTTTTTTCATGGTGTTCACGTTACTTTCCAATTCTGTTTGACTGCTGTGTTTCTGTTTTCTCCTATAAATTTGTTTTGGTTTTGTATATCTCTGGGGTCTCTCCTTTGTGATGGGAGATTATGTCTAGAGATGTTGGGCTTTATTGTAATTTAAAGCAAATTCATTCATTTCATAAAAGGATTACACATTCTGTAGGCATATAGTGATCTGCTATTTAGTCTTGGTACTTTATATTTAGGTTGGGTGCTATAATGGTATGAAGGTTAGTATGTCTTGGTTACTTTGGAAGATTGCTCTACTGAAGGGGGATATTAACAGGTGAATAGACCAGGGTATTTGGTGGTAGCTAGGGACTTAGTAGCACTATAGACAGCCTCGTTACATTCACCTATTTGCATTTAGAAAATTACACGTAATGAAAGTCGTAATGCTTGGGATGAAAGTTAGGGGAAGGGAAAGGAAGAAGTCCTTAAAGAGAAAGTGGGAGAGAAAAATAGGTAGAATAAAATAAAATGGAAAGAACAATAAAAATTGAAAAGGGAGAAGAAAAAAATAAAAAATAAAAAAAAATTTAAAAAAAGATAAATGCAGTCTTAGAGTTCTATTTTTTTCTCTTCCAGTAGGTGGAGCTGTGCACTCAGAGCCAAACTTCTGCCCTCTATATGCAGGAAACAATCCCTGTAAGGGGGCTCTTCTTCCCCTACTGGGTGGCTCTTCAATCTTGGTCACCCAGGGCCATTTCTCATCTCCGACCCCTCCCCGCCTTTCTCCAGCCAGCCAGACAGGCCCCACTCACCAGTGGCGATCTCCACAGATCTAGTTACATTTGCAGCCCCCTGAGTGCCCTGTTGTCATGAACGACTGAGCACTCTCTCTGTTTGCCATTCACCCAGACCCCAATGTTGTGGAGTGGGTGATCTGGGAACCGTCAGCTTATTTTTTCTGATCCTCTTCGGTGGCCATGCCCCGGGAGCTGGCAGAAAAAGCCTTGGCTGTGCCGCTGGTGGTAGGGGGAGTTGGAGGTCAGGTGTCCCCTCTGCTTCCCTTGGCCCCTACAATCCACGCACGGAGATCTGGGAGAGATTTTTGAGATTTCCCAGCTGTATGTATCTGGTGGGGTGGAAGTCACACACCTGTTGAAGCCAATTTCGCTGGGAAGGGATCCCATCCCCCGAACTCTGGTAACATCAGCTCTCTGCTATGGTGGGCTCCAGACTGCTTGCCAGGGTGTCCAATGGGAGGGGTGGGTCTGGTCTGTCTCTGGTCTGTCCCGGTCCTGGTCTCAGTTCTCGGTCCGCTGTCCCATGGAGGCTTGGTTAGCAACCACTTCAAAGGGTCCAACTCTTCATTTCTCTACACCGCTGGTGGTCTCCGGCAGTGTGAAATTCCTCCGTTTGTGGCCAGTTGCCAGACAGCCGGCCAGCACCTCTATGCGCAGAGTCCTGAAACCCCCTTTTGAAAGAGACAGTACCTTGTGGATCTCTACTCAACAAGCAATCCAAGAGACACAACACATTTTTTCTTGATGAGAATTTTCATCACATTTCTAATAGTCACTATCCTCTCTGGTATGGTTAGGGTGACACTTCACCATTATGTGAGGAGATCTGGCTTTGTGTCTTGGAGCTACAAGGCTTGCAGTGGTTTCTAATTTTCCCTCTTCATTGTGAAAATGCAACCCCTACACAAGGTTTTTGCACTCAGGATTATATTGTAATTCTAGGAGGGTGTCTACAAGCATCAGAGTTGTGGAAATGTGAATAAGGATCCCAAATGCATCTCAGCTGAGTGGATTGACCATATGTGGTTTATCTGCTTAAATATGTGATTTTCTGCATGCTGCCAGTTTTCTCCCAGACATAACCCTGACACTTGCTGTCACAGAGCTTCAAACCACATTTTTCAATGAAAGTACCATGACATTTTAATCTTTAGGCAGACCAAAGGACCAAGCTCTAGCTGCTCAGAGCTCTCATGAGATCTATGTTTTAGATTCTATTTTACTCTCATGATAATTCTAAATTCTTATTCTTGGTATCTCCATAACCACTGTTTATGCCAGGGTTCAATGTTGTAAAAAATAAAATAGAAATGTATGTTTTTAGTCATATCCTAGGAAGAAAGCCTGTATAAAGTAATTGGAGTGAAGTGTCTCTCGCACTAGTATTCTAATACTGCCTAGGAGATTTGGCAGTATTTTGAATTTTGTATGATATCTGCACAAAAATCCAAGTTTTTCTTTTGCTTAAAATTCTGTGTTTGAATTGAGAGGAATCTACATTAGTTTCCTATTTCTGCTCTAAAATATTTTCCATTATAAAATTAAGGACATTTTGCTGGTACAGTTTTAAATTTTAGAACATTTAGGTTTTCATATACTCTATGGAGATTCATTTTGACATAATGGTGTACTATGAATAGCTAATTTGCTCAAGATCAGTGCCAATTTCCACGTTTTCTTAAAGTCCAGTCTTCTATTGATGGGTATCAGAGTGAGTTGCATAATGTTATAATTGTGACTTGCAGTGCTAAAACATTGAAGTTCATATATGACATGTATAATGATTTTGGTACATTGGGAAAGCTAGGTCATATGCCAGTAATATTCCTAGAATCCTGAGGAATCTCCATATTGCTTTCCAGTGTAGAAGTCTTAGTTTTAACTCTCACTGTGTAAGATTGCACTTTTTTCCCCACATTCTGCACTGCATTTATTATTCAAATACTTGATAAATATCTTTCTGACTGGAGGCATCTGAAATGTCAATGCAGATTTTAATGGTATTTCCTTGAATTCTAGTCATGTTGACCAAGTTTATTGTTTCTGTATGCAATTTGTAATGTTTGTTTTGAGAATAGTCTATCTCCTGTTTTTCTCCATTTTTGAATTGGGTTGGTGAAATTCTCCTCAGCCCACCAGAAGGGTGATTCATCTCTTCCAGCCAGCTAGTATTTCCTGGCATGGATATAGACTATTCCATCTTTGAATGCATTCCTTGTTTTAAAAGCCATTATTTCTGTGTTTCATCTGGTCAAAAGCTCTGTGTTGTGGCTTTCCAGTGTTTTCCCACAGACTTTTCTTTTCATTGTGCAGTCATACACACGTTTTTCTTGTTCTAGTCTCTGAAAATAGTTAATAAACACAACATGTTCTTCTGCCTTACTTCCTTTGGATTCCTTTTAGTTTTATCTTCAGTGAAAAGTATTGCCTACCCTACACAGATTGAGTAATCTCATTTGTGCACATGAAATACAGACACATATTCTTTCTGAATTTCTCTACTCTTAAAATGAAATTTTGTGTAAGTAAATATTTTGCTGAAAGACATTAATATTTGGAAAACTACAGTGACTCACATCAGACAAGTTCAAGAGTGTTTAATACCTACACAGGTTGATAGATTTGAAAGTTTCTTATCACAAGTACTATCATATTTTAACACTAAACACTCGCCCTTCCATGTTTAAAATATTGAATCTGTGTAACATTAATTCCATTTCTCATAAGAGTTTTAAATAAATATTCTACTGTGTTTGTAGTTTTTCTGGAAATACAAAGTTTGCTAGTTGAGCACTGATATGAGATGTTTTGGATATATGTATATCAGTGATTTTGTTGTCAGAGAACACATTTCCTCTTTCATTCTTCCTGCTTTTACCCCATCAGTATCCAGATGAAGAGAGGAGCTCAGCTTCATTTGGACTGCACAGGATAGTGTCTCATATGGAAAGTATTGTTTCACCAAATGTAATGGTCTAATTTCTAATCCCAATGACTTCACAATTATAAATATGGGTATCTCTAAAGAAGAATGATGAAATCTATATGCAACTCATTATTATTATGATTTTTACCAGAGTCATTCTGAGCAACATCCAGAAGTGTGTGCTTCTAGTACATCTGGTGAGTTCTGTCAAAGAGCAAAGAAGAAAATAAATGGACAAGTACATGGTAAGATCCACATAGGATACAAAATACATTGGAGGGAATATTGCCAAAAAACATATGATCACTAACATATAGTAATTGTTCAAAGAATGTGCCTGTTAGATAACTAGTAAGGAAACAGAAGGTAAGAAGTGACATATTATTAGGTTTCAACTTAAATGAGTTGCATTTAAGACATACTTCTATTACAACTAAATTCAAAATAAGAAAAAGGAGAGAAGAAGCAGGAATGAAGACTGAGAATGGCGGTGAGTACACAGAGAAAAAAAGAAAAAAGAATCATTTGTACCCAGGAGAGTTTGCAAACTTCAAGCCACAAATGAGCAGGGTTTTCAAAATGTGAGAAAGATTTGTGAGTTTCAAGTTGCAAAGATGAATGAAGGGAAGAGTAAAACTTTCCCAACCTTCCTGACTTTCTCAGAGTTGAAAAAGAATTTAGGAGTAACAACCTGATCCCACAAAGATAAGTTCATTTACCATAAATGATTAGGCATATATACAATTTAGTGACAGGCAACATGTTGCTACACCCTAGGACAAAAATGTAGGACAGAAACAGCAAATGGAAAAGTAGAAAGGAATATGAATGGATACTGAGCATTCCCCAAATCCACAGGTATCTAAAATTAACTTTGAAAGAAATTACAGGAAAAAAATTGACACTGGAACTCTGGAACTTTAAGAAATCATCTTTACGGGACCACATTCAAAAACCTTATTCTGACTCAGCAGATCTTGGCTTCTACATGTCCATTACATTCTAAATTGATTCCAATGATTCTGGTCTACAGACAACATGATTTTCTATACATGAACAGCTATTGGTTCATACAGTAGAGGACACAAACAGACTAAGTGCAAATATAAACCTTGCTTTATTCTGAGCATGTTTCTTGAGAACTAGGAGGGACTCCAAAGTCTTAGATGAAGAATTTGTATTACTAAAATAAATTTGTTACATTGGCAGGCAAGAAGGAGTGGCAAAAATTCATACATAGAATGTAAAATGGAAGAGCTAAGAAGAAAGGAAAATGAGGGAAGTACAAAGAATTTACATAAGAAATATGAGGAAATGGAGAGCACGTTACTCCGCTCTTTTCAGTTTGTCTGCTTTCAAATTATATCTGGTGTAGAGATAATTGAAACTAGTGGGGATTCAAAGATTCAGGACAACATACAGCTACCAATTTCTCTTTTCTGTATCTAGTAGGCACCACAATATGTGGGGCATCCATGTGTGTTACTCGGGTGAACAACATTACATTTTTGAAGAATTTGTTGTTTTAAAGAAGGCTAATATTTCTATTCATATTGATCTTATTATTATCCTTAATATGTTTGTTTTCATCATTATTTTATTGTTGTTAGGTTGAAAAACCAATTCCATGGCATGCCAGGAATGCATGACATTACTGAGATAAATTCTGAAATCTAGAGTGCCAATGTTGTGATGAACCAGAACTTTTGTGCAAATACTTTCCTCAAATATCAACACTGTTACTCTGAATGTATTTACCAATTTCTTTAAAACACAATAGTTTATTAATATCTTATAATTATGTAAGCTTTCAGAACAGTTTTCCTTTTGGATTGTCTTGTCTGAACTCTTTATGCTTTATAATAAATACATTGTCTGCATAGTTGTGGGACCACTATATTCACACAAGAGAGGAAAAATAAACTTAATGTTGGTTAAAACAGATGATGAAGGTAATAAAGAGGCACCAGTTTCCCACATGGGTATGAATCACATATCTATGTATATTAGCTGTTATTGTAAACACTATATCTGAGCTAATTAGGTAAGAAAACTCTCAGATGAGCAGAAAATATAGCTTCCCCCAGAATCTCAACACAATATCAAACTTGTTAATTATAAGGTAAATGAAGTACAGGAAACATATTTAGAATAAAATGGATTCAATGATTCTGATATAATTCACTCAAGATATCTGCTGCCATATTTCCAATTCAGCTTTGACATTGAACTTCTAAAGGTCCTTCTTACCTCCTCTGAATATGGATCACTGTGCTCTCCAGCATTATGCATCTTGAATTGTTGAATATATTAATGTTTTTGTATAAATGGTCATTGCAAAATTGATTTTACCTTTGAAAACTTAAATAAAAATTTTTCTAAACACATATTTTTGATTTTGATTTAGTACTTTTGAGTCTTGTGGCTTTACTCAACACATATGTAATTTATTTTACTCCTTTCCTATAAAATGGATCCATTATTTGCTGGAGAACAGTTTTTCCCAGAAATTTTGAGTAAGAGTTTTATATTGAGAATATACTTGCAAATACCAATGAAATGTTTGCTCATATTTCTGTGACATGTTTGGTTGTTTGTCATTCTTCTTAATGATGTGCACTGAATGAGATGATTTTGCATGCTAAGCAGTTGCTCTCCAACTGAGCCTCTCCCACAGATCTTTCTGATTTTCTGGTGGGTTTTGTACATACGTATATCAGAAAATTTCCAACCAGGTTCCTACATGAGTTTTCTCAATGTAGAAAGATATTGCCATAGGAGAAACTACATGATAAATAAGAGCAAAATTCACAGTGACTGCATTTTTATTATAAATCTCATTTGAAACCTTGAATTATACTCAGAAGCACAATTGAACATTCCTGTGGCCCAGCCTCTTTCTTTGTTCATGTAATTAATCTTCAGTTTACACATGTCACTGAAAACTTTCTATCCTCTGTATTTCTGGAAGCATTCCCTCCAATAATGCCTGCATCAACTTCCTAGTGCACTGCTGCCTTCTCATTATTCATCTACATTCATGCACATGCCCCTCATGGTCACATGCTTATAGCATTGTGCTTGCTTCCTCTATTTATGTATATACTACATATATGACCATTGGCCTCTTTAGAACATGGATGTCCAAATATCTTAAATTTCCTAGTGATCTTTCATAATAATCTTTCAAATTCAACCTCACTCTGTATCTTGATTCTTCTCTTTGCCTGCAGTGTCCTCTGGAAGTTCTCATTACAAATTCCTATATAGTCAGGCAAACATATTCCTTTAAATCCTCTCTCTATTTACAGATTTCTAAACTCTTCACATTGCCTTCCTCTGGTTAGTAGCCTCACTTTGAAGTCTCTATTCATCTCTATTTTTAGAAAAGATTTTGTTCCTGGTCCCTGTTATCTCCTCTATCTCCTACCACAACTCAATTATGGGTGGAAGTAAATAAAACTGTTGACAATAACATTAAGTAAAATCAGGACCCTCATGTTCAGGAACTGATGGACTAGATGGGAAAAGGAATACCTTACAGGTCTCATGTTTGTTACCCAGTATGGAAACTGGATAATATCTGAGGTAGCCTGAGCAAAAGCAAAACGAGTTTATGTCAGAAATAACAGGCATAATAATGAAAGATTCACAAAAAAGAGTGATTCCTAATAGGAAAAAAAAGAAAGGGAAAGGGAAAAAACAGCATAGAGTTCATTGAATAAGGTGGAAATGTGATCTGTTAGTTGGGACACCAAAGATAAAGTACAAAGGATGTTTAAAATTTAATATTTGAATGAAGTGATAGTAAACATTGTAATGTTTCCTGTTTCCATGGAAATTTAAATATTTTTCTGTAAACTTTTGTTTACCTTGAGTGTATCAACCTGTAAATTATTAAAGGTTTTGTACATGGTGACTAGTGTTTCCCCAAGAGGTGTTCTGAAGTATTTTATAAGTAACATTACTCCTCAGCAATGTCAATATGTACTGGGTTCAGAAGGACATGCCTATAATTACAGGTACTTTAGAGGCTGAGACAGCCCCCTGTCTGGTTTCTAGCAAATCAGGTTTACAGACACTCTGTCTCCAAATATAATGATATGTGAGTTAAATAATCACTATAGTCCTTGCCAAGGATACACATGTCCCTGGGTAAAATACACAGGCCCACACACAAACAGCAATAAAAATTTCAAACAACAGACATATTCCCCTAAAATCAAGCTTAATATAAAAGTATAATTGGGAAAATAAAATTATGTGAGCATTACTGCTCTTCATTTTTATTTGGATAAATTGTCATCCACACAAATTTTAAAAGTAGTTTAAGTAAATCTGTGCATTTGTCAGCAGAGTCACATTTGGACATGTCATCAGAGGAAGGGCATATGAGGCTTGATGGTACTAGATATAGCCAGCAACAGGTATGCACAAGTTTCAAAATTCCTGATTACTTCTCTTTTCTGGCTTCCAGAAGGTAAATTAGGCCTATTGAAAGGTAATTTCATATTTAAGTATTTAAGAGAATGTAACCTGGCTTGAATTGAACACTAAAATAGCTTTCAAAATCAAGGTGGATTCCAAATAGACATGTGTATGTATGTATGTATGTGTGTGTATGTATATATATATATATATATATATATATATATATATATATATATGCAGCTGCACCAATATTTTTGAAAAATGCTTGTGTTTAATCTGTGTAACATACTTAAATGGTGGTTGATAAATTGGAGACTTAGGAATAATCAGCTGAACTAGGAACATACATAAATGCAATGCCACTGAACCCAGTCATGTAAAAACAGCTTCATTCCCCAAAGCTCAACATTTAATTTCACATCCATGTGAAAGTTAAAATACATTATTCTCCATAGATTCCAGTGTCTGGACTGAAGAAGAATACAGGCTCAACTCAGACACAAAACTGCCCATTAACAGAGTATGAACCATTCAGGATGGGTACTTTTCTGTTAATGTACAAACAATACCTATCTATTTCATATCCTTTCTCTGAAAGTTATTAGTACAAATATTAAACATGTGAGGGGATTTGGCTATGTGTCTTGGAGGTGCAAGGCATGCAGTAGTTTCTGATGTCTCCCTCTAAGTTGCTAAAACGAAACCTTCATACAAGGTGTTTCCACTCAGGATTCTATTGTAGTTCTCAGGAGGGTGTCTACAAGCACTAGAGTGGTGGAAATGTGGACAAGGATTCCAAATGCATCTCAGCTACGTGGGTTGACCTTACATGGTATTCTTGCTTATGTGTGATTTTTTTGCATGATACCACTATTCTACCAGAAATAACTTCATCACTTGCTGTCACAGAGCTTGACACCACATTTTCAGTGAAAGTACCATGACATTTTCATCTTTAGATAGACCACAGGACCAAGCTATAGCTTCTCAGAGCTCTCAGCAGATCTATATCTCAGATTCTATTTTAAACTCATGCTAATCTTGAATTTCTGTTGTGGATGCCTCCATAACCACTGTTTATGTCAGAGTTCCATCCACATAGTTACTACAATGGCACCCTTCTCAAAGGTGTTTGCCCTCAGGATTTTATTGTAATCTCCAGGAGGGTGTCTACAAGTATCAGTGTGGTGATAATGTGGATAAGAACTTGAAATGCCCCTCAGCTCAATGGCTTGACCATACCTTATGAGTCGGAACATGTGTGTTGTTCTGCAGGAGGACACTTTTCTTCCAGACATAACCTTGGTACCTACAGTCACAGAGCTTCAAATATATTTCAGTGAAAGTGCCAGGAACTTTTAATCTTTAGGCAGACCACAGAACTGAAGTCTAGCTACCCAGAGCTGTCAGCAGATCTATGTTTCAGTTTCTCTTCTACACCCATCCTACTACTTTTTATGGGTGCATCCATAACCACTGTTTAGACAGAGTTCCATGTTATGAAAATAAAATAGGAATGATATTTTTTTCCCTGCAATCTGGGAAGACAGTATGGTTAAAGTATATGGGGTGACTAGGCTCCTGCACTTGCAGTCGCATTCTGTCTAGGAGATTTGGCAGTATTTAGAATTATGGTTGATATCTCTGAAAAAAATCCGAGTCTCTCTTTTCCTGAAAATATTGTATTTGAATCGAGAGGAATCTACATAAGGTTCCTATTTTTCACTGAAATATTGTCCTTTATAAAATTAAGGAGATTTTGCTGTTTTGGGCATTCTATTAATGTGAACAATTTGGGATTCAGTTTGACATAGTGGTGTATCATGAATAACTAATTTGCTCAAAATCAGTGCCAAGTATCTTTTTGTGTTCTTTCCTTTATACATTTTCCTGTTTATCAGTATCAGAGTTGGTTCCATAACTTTATAATTGTGACATGCAGTGCTAAAACATCAACATTCACAAATCACATGTACATACTGGTTTTGATACATTGGGGTTAAGATCAATGACTGGGGAAGCTGGGTCATATGGCAGTCATATTCCTAGAATCCTGAGGAATGTCCATACTGGTTTCTTAATTTTCAGGCTGACAGTGTAAGATTGTACTTTCCTCCCACATCCTGCACTAAACTTACTATTTGAATACTTGATAAGTGTTATTCTGACTGGGAGCATTTAAAAAGTCAATGCAGTTTTGAATGGTATTTCCTTGAATTCTAGTGAGGTTGACCAATTTTCATATGTCTGTGGGCAATTTGTAATTCCTGCCTTGAGAACTGTCTCTCTCTTGCTTTTAAGCACTTCCTAATTGTGTTGGTGAGATTCTCCTCAGCCCTCCAGAAGGGAGATTCATTGCTTACATCCCGCTAGTTTTCCCTGGCACAGCTGCAGGCTTTTCCTTCAATGAATGTATATCTTGTTTTAAAAGCTACACAGCCACATCAATATTTATAGCAGCACAATTAACAATAACTAGACTGTAGAGCCAACCTAGATGCCCTTCAATGGATGAATGGATAAAAAAATGTGGCATATATACACAATGGAATATTACTCAGCACTAAAAAATAATGAGATCATGGCACTTGCAGGGAAATGGATGGCATTAGAGCAGTTTATGCTAAGTGAATTTAGCCAATCCCTAAAAAAAAATGCCGAATGTCTTCTCTGATATAGGGGGGGGGGGGGTTTGACTGAAAATGGGGAAGAGAGGAAGAGCATGGGAAGAAAATTACCTCTACATAGGGAAAAGGGGTGGGAGGGAAAGGGAGGGAGAATGGGAATTGCATGGATGGTTGAAGGAGACCCTCATTGCTACAAAAAATACATGTATGAAGACATGAGGAAAAAAAAAGAATAACGTTACCCTAGATAGAGAGAAGTAATGGGACGGGAGGAGAGGGGATGGAGAGATAGGAAGGATAGTAGAATGAAACAGACATTATTATTACTGTGTGTATATATGTGAATGCATGACCAATGTGATTCTGCAACCTGTATACTCAGAAAAAAGAGAAATTATATCCCATCTGATTCAAATGTATGATGTGTCAAATTCATTGTACTGTCATGTATAACTTATTAAAACAAATAAAAATTAAAATAAATAAAATCAACACACTTACCTATAAAAAAGATATGATTTCTGTGTTTCATCTGTTCTCTGACTCTCTGTCATGGCTTTCTAGTATTTCTATACAGCCTGTCTTCTTAATTATGCAGCTGTACACCAGTTATTTTGGCTCCAAACTCTGAAAGTAGTCAGGAAACACAGAATGATGCCATGCTACTGCCTTACTTCCTTGAAATTCCTTTCTTCAATGAAAAATGTTGCATACTCTAACCAAATTGACTGTGCTCATTTATCCACATAAAATATAGACACTTCTTCTTACTGAATCTTCTTTTTTTTAAAAGAGAGAGTGGGAGAGAGAGAGAGAGAGAGAGAGAGAGAGAGAGAGAGAGAGAGAGTTTTTTAATATTTATTTTTTAGTTCTCGGCGGACACAACATCTTTGTTTGTATGTGGTGCTGAGGATCGAACCCGGGCAGCAAGCATGCCAGGCAAGCACGCTACTGCTTGAGCCACATCCCCAGCCCCTTACTGAATCTTCTTTCAAAAGGAAATTTTGACTATGTAAATATTTTGCACAAAGAGATGAATATTTGGAAGGCTCTGGAGACTCAAATGAAACAAGTTCAGGAGTATTATTCTTCCTACTCCAGGTGACATATTTGAAAGTCTCTTATCACATTAGTAATCATATTTTAACAAAAAAGGATTGGCCCTTCAGTGTTTAAAATGTTGTATCTGTATACCATCAAATCTAATTCACAAAAGCATTTTAAACATATTTTCTACTCTGTTTTTAGATTTAAGGAAGAATGCAGTATTTACTAATTAATAACTGAAGTTAGTTGGTTTGGATATATGCATATCAGCGAATTTGTTTTAAGGGAACCCATTTCCTCTTTCATTCTTCCTGATTTTCCCCACCAGTAGCCAGGTAAAGAGTAGAGCTCAATTTTACCTGGACTGTATGTAAAATTGTGTCTCATGTAGAAATACCATTGCAGAAAATGTAATGGTCAAATCTGCAATTGAAATGTCTTTGTAACTATAAATATAATGATGGTCAGAAAGGGATTGCAGAAATCTATATAAAACTCATAATTGTCATTATTTTTTCCAGAGTGATTCTGAACAACATCGAGAGGTGTGTGCTTCTTCTGTATCCAGTAAGTTTGATTCAAACACAAAGATGATAAATGGATATGGACAAGGTAAGAACCACATAGGATAAAAATACATTGAAAATATGGCCAACAGGGACTGACAAGTAAAGAAACAATTGAGATCTTTCACCTCTTTTGATTCCCAAGTATTTTTGAGGCTATTATAAATGGAGTAGTTTTCCTCATTTCCCTCTTAGAAGATTAGTCACTGGTATAGAGAAATGCCTTTGATTTATGGGTGTTGATTTTATATCCTGCTACTTTGCTGAATTCATTTACTAGTTCTAGAAGTTTTCTGGTGGAGCTTTTTGGGTCTTCTACGTAAATAATCATATCATCAGCAAATAGTGCTAATTTAAGTTCTTCTTTTCCTATATGTATCAATTTAATTTCTTTCATCTGTCTGATTGTTTTGGACAGTGTTTCAAGAACTATGTTAAATAGAAGTGGTGAAAGAGAGCATCCCTGTCTTGTTCCAGTTTTTAGAGAGAATGCCTTCAATTTTTCTCCATTTAGAATGATGTTGGCCTGGGGCTTAGCATAGTCAGCTTTTATGATATCATCTCACTCCAGTCAGAATGGTAGCTATTATGAAGACAAAGAACAATAAGCGTTGGCAAGGAAGTGGAGAAAAATGTACACTTATTATTGCTAATGGGACTGCAAATTGGTATGGCTAATATGGAAAGCTGTATGGAGATTCCTTGGAAAACTGGGGATGGAACCACCATTTGACCCCTGTCCCTCTCCTTGGTCTATACTCAAAGAACTTAAAAACAACATATTACAGGGACACAGCCACATCAATGTTTACAGCAGCACAATTCACAATAGCTAAACCTTGGAACCAATCTAGATGCCCTTCAGTAAATGAATGGATAAAAAAATGTGGCATATATACATAATGGAATATTACTCAGCAATAAAAGAAGATAAAATCATAGCAATTGCAGGTAAATGGATGGCATTGGAGAAGATAATGCTAAGTGAAGTTAGCCAATCCCCCAAAAAACAAATGCCAAATGTTTTTGGAGGCTGACATAAGGAGGTTGATTCATAGTGGGGTAGGGAGGGGGAGCATGGGAGGAATAGACAAACTCTCGATAGGGCAGAGGGGTGGGAGGGGAAGGGAAGGAGCAGGGGATTAGCAAGGATGGTAGAATGTGATGGACATCATTATCCAAAGTACATGTATGAAAACATGAATTGGTGTAAACATACTTTATATACAACCAGAGATATGAAAAATCGTGCTGTATATGTGCAATAAGAATTGTAATGCATTCTCCTGTCATTTATTTTTAAAAAGTCAATTAAAAAATTAAAAAAGAAACAATCTACAGTGTAAATCATAAGGATACAGTAGAAAAAATGATAAAGTGCTAATGTTGGCTTGAGTAAAGGAATGCTTTTTATTGAGAACCAGAGCCCAAATCAAATAGAAGTACATGAAGCACACTGTCTTTAGAGTAGCAAATAAATTTGTCAAATTTTTCAATAAAATATTTCACATGGTCACAGATAAAAGTGTAAAAATTATAATTCACTTTGGGAACGATTCATGATGAACAGGAGTTGTTTAAAAAAAAATTTAGGTAAAAAATAGTGAACAATATGAATTTATATTTTTTAAATCTATCCTTAAAATTTTGTTTCTAAGAATTGGTTCATTTATATTGAATAGGTAGATTTGTAGATGAATCTTTGAGATATTTCTTTGCATTGAATCTGGCAACATCCACTTTCTCCACCAAGAAAGATTTGTTAAGAAAAAGACCCTGTTTAAGATTTGGATAATGAGAAATATTTCCTAAGAAAGACAAGATTTATTGGGCACAGTGGAACACATCCACTAGACTTTAAGCTAAACAACAGAAGAGGTCTTATCCCATCTGTTTGATCTGAAGAACATAGTACACGTTTTAGGTACTCTTTACATTTGTATAGTGTATGAATAATGCATGTGAAAATATATAGTCATTTATATATAAAAATTACTCACATATTATTTCTATTTTGTTTCCTTCCTGATACAAATACTGTTGTCCAATTAAAACATTTGAATTCAGTATCTTCATTTCACATAATAAAACTTAAAAACTGTCAATGCTCACAGTGTTTACTCCATGTAAAAAAAATGCAAAACTAGAAAATGAGCTTTCTGAACTTAAAAATAAATATTCTGAAGTAAAAAGAGTGAAATTATAGATTACAAAGAAAAATCTAGTATGGAAACAAGAACTTCAAAATTTGAGGTATGATATGCTAGATTAAAAGAAGGGTTGGAACTCTTTCCTTTATACTACTGGTTCATGGGGGAATGTTTGTAACTGCTGACTTATTTTTGGCATATTGCAAGAGAGAAAACATTTTACTCATCTGGAATATAAAAATCTAGTGAATAAGATAGCACACTGTTAAATCATCATTACTTATGAATATTAAATGTATATTCTTCTCAATCACAGTTTAATGGCTTTTTTTAAATAGGAATTGTTTATTTATTTAATTGTTTAGTACAAGAGACTGAACCCAGGGGCACTTAACCACTTAGCCATATGTCCAACCAGTTCATTTATTTATTTATTTTTGAGATGCTAAGTTTCTTAGGTCCTTATTAAGTTGCAGAAGCTGACTTTGATCTTCAAATACTCCTGCCTCAGCTTTCCTAGTTGCTGGGATTACAGGCATGTGCCACCACCTGAATAGGAATCTATTTATATAACAAATAGAAATTTGGCTGGCTTTGTATCTATATTTTTGGTTTTTGTAGTACAATGAATGTTTCAAGGAATGAAATTTAGAAAACCATTTTCCTCTATTTGTTTAGTCTGAATACATTTTCAATGTAGAATTATTTGATTAGAGAAACTTTTTAAAAAGGTATTTGATATAGATTTATAAATTCCTCTCAAGAAAGTCTGTTACTTATAATTCTCCCAAAGATAATAAAATGGACATTTTTTCACTGCCCAGAAACATGTTTTTAAACATTTATAGTTTTTCTTCTGGTGTTTAGGATCAAAACTGGCTTAGTTCAACTAAGTAGATGTGCTAGTGCTGAGCTAGACCCTCAGCTACAGTTTTAATATTAACATCCATTTAAAAATGAAATGGGAAGTGATTACTGATTATTTTATTCAAATTAACTCTGGTTTATAAATAAAATTTCTTCTATTTCTTTGTGAAAAAACACATTCTCTTAATTATTGGGTCAAGTATTAGGTTCAGTCTTGTTCTAATGGGAATTTTGAGTTGTTTACAAAATGCATAATGCTCAAAAAGGTAAGTTTAAAGTGCTGCTGCCACAAGAGAAACATAAAAATTAGAATACAGTTGTTTTTCTCAGGAATAATCAATTTAAAGATAAACATATTTTACTGCAGATGTGCATTTAAAAAGGAGGAGAGTACAAGAAATGATTCTCTGTTTATTGAACAAAATAAGGACCAGTTGAATGAAACAGAAAATGAAGATAACAAAGAAATTAAAAAGAAACTTGAAATATCTGCCAGAAAATTTGATAGATAATTAGATATTACAAGAGACAAATGTAATCAGGTAAATGAGCTTTCAGAAAATTTTTAATTTTTAAAAAATTTTATTTCAACAAACATTTATTACTATCCCTTTAACTTACTCTATGCAGCCATGTTTCACTTCATGATGGGGATATGATCTGAGAAATGTGCTGTTTGGCAATTTCACCAACATACAATCATCATAAGTATGTACTTGAACAAACTTCAGACTTCTCCCAAAATACCAGGATAAATAATTTTCCAGGATCTACATTGTATATGCAGTGTATTTGCTCCCAAATCATGGGTGTGTGGGGTGTGACACCATCATTTAGGTTTAAAACAAAATATTATCTTACCCTAAAATGAAGAGATGACATTTGTGGCAAAATTAATTATTGCAAATTTGGCATCTCATAGATATCCAGCATTTGTTTCCTGAAACAAAAGAGTTGAGTTTAATAACTGACATAAATATCAGTTTACGGCCTTTTATGTTAAGATACAGAGTAAATAGATTTAAAACTAGTTCAATATTTTGTTTAAAATTTTTTTCACAATTGCATCTCTGCCTGTATTTCAAAAAAATCTTTACTTTTGGGGGGGCTTTTTTCTGTTATTTATGCAGTGTAAGCTTGAATAATTCATGTGTGGAAAAGGTTAATGTGATTTAATAACCTACTTCTTTTCAATGATTATTTATTTTGAAGATACCCACTATTAACTAAGCTTTTAGACTTTCTATCCCCTGCTGAGATGAGGCCAAAACCTACCAAAAAGTGTCTCGAGGTCTCATTAGAACAAAATGACACCTACAGGTTGCCAGAATTTATAAGATGGAATTCCAGCAAAACATCTCTGCAAACAAAAAGTGATAGATATGGCCAAAACTAAAATGAATTGTTTTCCTCTGTTGTTTTCAAGTGTGTGTGTGTGTGTGTGTGTGTGTGTGTGTGTGTGTGTGTTGGACTAAATATTAACTATTTCCATCATGGAAAATTGGAGGATTTTAAATCCACATAGTATAACAATCAGGTGCATATTTAGGGAGTGAGGGTGGCATTGTTGTCCCACTAGATTAAGTAATGTTCTTAATTCAACTTCGTTTATCTGCAGCACTCCAATGGTGGCTTCACAATGGCCTCATTCAGAGAAAAGGCTTCTAATATTTTTCATAAGAATTGATGATTTTCATATGATCTCAAAACCCTTGCTTCTAACAGTAGATGTTCTAGTTTAGGGACGTGGTTTCACTCCTTTGTTGTGTTAATGTGAAGGTGTGCTTATTATTCCCACTGTTAAGTAATGAGGAAAGGTGTGGCCAGCAGAGACACTGGTTTTGGATATCATTTCCTTGATTTTGAGAAGAGAAACACTTTGTAGCAAATAATCTCCTGTTTTGTACATAACACTTTGGGAAATAATAATGCACCATAATATGTACTCAGTAATGACTTAATGGTATTTGTTCCTAATAAATTAAGACAGATTATTTTCTGTGTTTTACCCTTACTTATATTTCAAATTTCACTAAGAAGAAACAAATAATACTGAGCAGCAACTTAGAGATTTTTTCAGTAGAACTTTATTTATTTCACCATATTTACCATCAATATTTTGCAACACAAGCCAGAAAAAGAAACACCTTGACATTACTAAAATTTTAAGAGAAAGGAGTGATGACCTTGAAAGGAAATACAAACTAAGTGAGGAAACACTTACAAAACCAACATGCCAGCATAATGAACAGTTGTATATTTCAAAAGTGGAGAATACATTGCAAAATTTTACACTGGTGAATAAGAAACAAAGCACAGAAAGACTGGAAACAGAAGACACATCATACCTGGCCAGACTGGCTGCTGCTCCACATCCTTGGGATAAAAGTCAAACACCACAACTAAAAATAAATATTAAAAAAGAACTGTCTCCCATGAATTCTATATATGGTAATAATATCTATGAATAAAATGGAAATAAAAATATTCTCAAACAAAGGATAATCAAGAGTATTTATATTAACAAACCTACCCTCAACTTGTAACTAAAGGAAATACTCTAAGCAAACAATAACATAAAAAATTGGGAAGTGCAAACATCAAAATAGGTAAAATTGGGGATAAATAACAGATTATCCGACTTATGACTTTCTTATATAATATTTGCTGGTTAAAGGAAGAATCATAACACTTTTTGATGTGAAGATTAATATATAGAGAGGGAATACTTAAGACAAGTATACTTATAAAGCAGGGAGACAAAGGGCTCTAAATGGAAATGATGTGTTTTGCATTTTGTTGATGGTGTTAAGTTATGAACATATATTACTATTCCTAGAGCTGATACTAAAAATTTATACAAAATTACATATTAAAAAATAGTACAAATAAACTCACACAGAATTTTTGAAATAGAATTCATGAAACTCACAGAAAGGCAAAAAAGAACGAGAAACAGAGGAAACAAACAAGGAAAACAAAATCTTTCATCTGTCATTCATGAAATGGCTCATAATAGAAAAAATACTGACTTTCCATTTTCAGTTAAGGATAGCTAGGGCTGGGGTTTGACTCAGTGGTAAAGTGCTTGCCCTCCATGGGTTCAATTCCCAGCACCACAAATAATATCAATAATAGCAATATATTTTAAATAAACTTGCTTCTATAAATATACTGTACATGCTGGTGTATTTTTTCTTGGTTTCTCTGGGGTTTGCAAATGCTTGAAGCCTCCCAGGGACACATAGTTATTGATAGTTTTAAAGGAATGACTTTCTAAGCCCCAGCTTCCATTTGTACTGCCCTGTAAAAGAGATTCCCTTCTTTTTCCTTCAACCCTTTCAAATAACTTTTGTTTTATTATCAATAATCTTAAAAAAGTGCAGGGCCCAGAGGTATGAGATTCTCCAGAGCACCACACAATTGAACTACAGATATGATTCTTTTTTAGAGAGACTTCTTGGGCCTCCTTCTTTAGATATATTTCTGTTAATAGTGAAGCATTGTGTTAGAAATGGGCTATGTATGTTCTTAGAAGCTCTAAAACCAGATATTTCAGAAATTTGAAGTGAGGACAATTCTTTAACAACCCCTCATTATCTGTTCTACCACTGCCAAATGATGTACTGCTTTTGAGAAAGAATACATAGTGAGAACAAAGCCAAAAGGGCTCTGGTAAAATACTGAGTGCTTAAAATGCCGCCCCCCCACCCCCCCACCCCGCGCGCGCGTGCGCGCACACACGCACGCATACACGCACATTTTAAAATAAGCACTACTTTTCAGCAAAGGGTGATGTGGAAAAGTTTCAAATTCATATCAACCAATCAGAGCCAACCGTAATGGTTTTACTTGCTGATGTCAGACTCTCTTCAAATCTGCTTAATATCCTGCCACAGGAGAGCTGCAATAACAGCAATTTTAAATGGTCATAGCTACACATTAATGGTGCTCATTGTTTTATTTCACCCCAATACATAATTATTTATATTTGTATTATTTATATTTGAATGTATTATAAAGTGAAGACAAGTGTACATTTTTAAAATGTTGATAAATTTGTTTGACCTTAAGTATGATACTCAACTCTCTCATCAGCTCAGAAATTTCCCCCAAGCTACTTTCCAGCTATGATATAAAATGCCCCCCCAAAGGCCCAGAGATATAAAGGTATCAGTTTTTAGTCTCCCATCTCCTCCTGACCAGGAGGAGAAACAGGGAAAGCACTCCCCGACAAGGACAAGCCAAGAAAGGCAAAGGTCGACTGGCGCCCGCACCCAGCCCTCCCTCCCTGCCTCACCAGAGAACAATCCGATGCACCAGGGAGATGAGTCAAAGCAGGATCTCATTTATTGAGGAAGTACACAAAGCTAATATACTGCACAGGAGCCAATCAGGATAAAGGTCAGAGGGGTGGAGCGAGTTCACGTGTACACCCATCCCATGGTCTGTAAGGGAAGGCATGAGCTGTCCACAAGGGTGGAAAAGTCCTGGACCTATCTGGAGGTGGTCTGTTTTTTCCATCATCACCCACAGCACCGCCTCCGCCAGGCGCCATCCCAGCCACAGGTGTGGCTCCAAGACTGGGAAGCGGGCAGCAAGTCCTACATAAAAGATTTAGACCTCGCCCTTGGCACTATTGGAAGGTGGTGAAAACTTTAGGAGGTGGGGCCTAGAACAGAAAGTTACGTCATTGCTGGTGAGTCCTTGAAGGACCCTGACCCCGTCCTGTGTCTTTGGCTTCCTTGCTGTCATGAGTGAGCAGTTTTCTGTGCTCATGTCGTAATGTACTACTTCATCATAGACCCAAATCAACAGGATCAAGTAACCATAGATTAAAACCTCTGTAATCATGAGTCAAAACAGATCTTTCCTCCTTATAAGTTCATTATCTCTAGTATTTTGTCACAGTAATGGAAAACTGATTAATATACCGGCAAAAATCACTGCCCCAGAAGCAAATACTATTCTGATTTATTCCACCATAAATTAATTTTGTCAGTTCTAAGACTTCATATAAATGGGATCATATAATATTTTTTGTGTCTGGCTTCTTTCCCTCATATTTTCATATTAATTATGAGACCCCCTCCATGATGTTCTGTGGGAATTCTGATAATTTTATGTTGTCTTGGCATTATTTTTTTTTTCAGTTAGACTTTTGTATGCCAGAAGCAGGCTTTAGTCACCCCAGATATAGTTTCCAATTCTATATCTTTTGATGAGAGTACAAAAGCAAAAAATAATTTTGAAGAAGTCCAATTCATCACATTTTTTACTTTTATAGTTATTGCTTATGTGTCATGTGCCCTACATAGGCAATAATTATACTCATCAAAATTGTGAAGATTTTCTATTTTTTTTTCATCAAAAGTTTTATAGTTTTGCCTCTTAGGTCTGTAATCTATTTGGAGATAATGTTTCTGTATGATATGAGATATGTTTTTTTCCTCCATCTGAAAATCCAGTGGCCCAGGATCATTTAATGCATAACTTTCTTTCTCCAAATGAATTGCCTGGAAGTCTTTGTCAAATATTAATGATCTGTCAGACCAGGGTGTGGTGGCACACGCCTGGGAGGTTGAGGTAGGAGGATTGTGAGTTCAAAGCTAGCCTCAGCAAAAATGAGGTGCTAAGCAACTCAGTAAGACCATGTCTCCAAATAAAATACAGAATAGGTCTGGGAATGTGACTCAGTGGTTGAGTGCCCCTGAATTCAATCCTCAGTAACCCCTCCACAAACACAAAAAAATGATCTGTCATACTTAGCATGTGCAAGGCCCTGGGTTCAGTCCCAGCACCTCCCAAATCACTACTCTGGCCAGAATGGTGTAACAGAGAGCAAATTTATCTTTCAGCTGAAAACGGACAAGATGGATGAAGTGATGGCTTCAGGACACTGGATATCAAGTACTGATGGATAAGGTGTTATGGGGAATCACTCCAGGAAGCACTCTAAGTCTGAATTTCAAATCAAAAGATAGCTTCATTTACCTGGCCAGGGACTGTCACCCACCATAGACTCAAGCTCTATAGGAGGACAGAAGTTTTCCGGTCTATCCAAGGAGAACATAAGCACAAAAACCACAACCCAGTGACTTGCTTATCATCACGTAAGCTAGCCAGTCACAGAAATTAAAACATTAATAAGTGGGACCTGTGGGCTCTAGGCAGGAGTGGAATTCTCCAGCCAGCAAGCAAGCCATAAACAGAAGCTAAAAAAGCATTAACTTTGCAGTTCAGTTGACCACAGTCCCGGGTTCAAGCAGGTGCTATACAGTCATATCCTGAATTTGGGTGGGGTCAGTGGCAGGGCAAGAATCTTCTTCAAAGTCACATAGACCCACAAGGGCATTCAAACTCAGGATGAAGTTCACCATGACCATTGCTGCATCCTGAGTAGGGTACAATTTGTGGGGTACAAAGTTCAGAAAGATAATTTTTTATAAGAAAACAGCTTTAGTTTCTATTTCCAAGAAGTGGGTCATTTAGTTCTCTCTTCACAGGGACAGTAACAAAGAAACTAGGATGGAGTTTCTATAGTCACATCTTTTTACTTAAATGACTACAGTGACCCTATTCCCATAATCCCAGCAAGGTGGGAATTGTTGCAAGTGACTAATGAGTCTCTACACAGCATTTGCTTTACTCACTCAGTACTAGTAACTTATTTGGTGCCTACTTAAAACTACAGTTATGGCCTACACACACATTTTCATCTGTCATTTTATTAATATCTATAAGCCCTATGTACTTTATCCTATGCAAGGCTACAAGATCAAGTTGCTATGTTAATCTAACCTTATCTATATCTGTATTAACCTGTTTGCTTATATTTATTTCTAACTATACTGGCACACTGACTTATCCTACAGTTAAATTCTATGTTTTACAGTTACATGATTTTTCTACTATTACTTAGGCTTATTCCTGATGAACATATGCCTTACTATTGCTTATCTGTTATCTGATTCCTATAGTCTTTAATCTATGTCTATTACTTATTGATTATCTCTTCTATCTTGCCTTATACCTATAACCTATACCTATGACTTATTGATTATATTGATCAGTTCACACCATAACAAAGGGTTTCAAAGAAAAGGAAAACAAATGAGGCAAATCCTATAACTGTCTCAGCTTGCTGACTTTGAAGAGTTTCCAGCCTCTGGCACAGGGAACAGGAGCCCTGTGGACCTGTGACAAGAGAAGAGAGAGCTGAGATACCAGGCAGTGATACCAAGTCTTTTGGAGTTTATAGGAGAAGGTATCAGAAAAGAGAGATCTACATGGAAAGAGAGTTCAGTGGGATCTGCAGAGATCCCACTTAAGCATTTAGCTGGTTTACACATGCATATGGAGATGGAGCATTAAGCTCAGGAAAGACCCACCTGAAAGGATGAAAGGTACCTGTTTGGCATTGATAGAAGTTCAGGAATGATGCCTGTATCCATCATCTAGACTAGAAAATGACATGATTCATGGAGCACTTGTAAGTTCACAGAGGAGTCTTTCTTCAGAAGTGAGAATTCTGTTCCAGTTCCACCTAATATGAAAAGCAAGCCCTGGAAAAAGCAAGCTTGTTAAGGTTTGTCTCTAGAATGTCTACTCAAAGGCTCATGTGTCAAAATTATGGTTTCCAATATCACAAGGTTAAGAGGTGGTATTTTTAGGCAATGATCAAACCATGAGGGCTCTGACTCACTTGGATTAATCCACTGAGAGCTGAATGGAATACTGGACAGTAGAGAACTCATTAGAAGAAGTAGGTCACTGTGAGCTAAGATAGAAACTTCAAACAAATCATAGTAATAAAATATGAATTATGTCTTATGTAATGTGTAATATATAACATGCTATATATAATAGTATTATAAAAGAAGAATATTTTCAATGGGCCCATCAATGGCTTTGACAGAGCTGAGGAGACAAATCAGTGAATTTGAAGACAGGAAAATAGAAATGACTTTCCTGAAATACAAAATGCACCCCCCAAAAATATATAAAGGGAAAAATATCTAGAGCAAAGCACCTAAGAGCTCTGAGACATTACCAATTGTGCAACACATGTAATTGGAATGTTAGAAAGAAAAGAAAGGAACTGAAAAAACAGTTGAAGAAATAGTAACTGAGACATGTCCAAGATTACACACCAGATCCAAGAAGCTCAGAAAAAATTGAGTAAGAAAAATACCCCCCAATCCACACTTAGAAATGGATAGTCAAACTAGTGACAACTAGAAGAAGACCAAACATTAATTCCAAGCAGAGGGGAGAAAAATACATTATGAGCAACATGGTGGAACAGGAAGCCACAGACCTTGTTATGTCCTTCAGAGAAACATCAATATGACAATCTAGGGTTCAAAGCCTTTATGAGATTCCAGAAACAAGAAGTTACAGTGCTGCAAGGAAGCACAGAGCCAAGAACAGCCACATGGAAACAGGTTAAGAAAAACCACTGCATTTCACCAGCAATAGTCTCCCCCCCCCCCCCCCCCCCCCCCGCCCTCAGGCCAGCACAGCTCAGAACAACTGGAATTAAAAAGAAATGGGCTGGGGTGTGGCTCAGTAGTAGAGCACTTGCTTAGCATGTGCGAGGCACTGCGTTTCATTCTCAGAACTACATATAAATAAGTAAAGACCCATCAACAACTAATAAAATATTAAAACAAACAAACAAACAAAAAAGACACTCAACTGGAGGCTGCTAACTTTGGGACAGAAAGAAATGAGTGGAGCATACATTCAACATTTTGAAGAGGCTGCCTAGGCACTGACTTTGTCTGATGCGGAGTTCTGACCTGGAACTGGCATATTTTGCCTGATAGCTGCTGAGAACAGAGAAGACCTCTGGAGTGTTTCAACACCTGAGAACCTGCAGTATTTCAAATAGACACCAGAGGGAACAACAAACTATGAGCTTCTGAAAAAACAGAGAAATTTTAAAACTGTGAATTTATATTACAGGAGGCAAGAGTAAATGCATCCCTGGAAAAGATGAGAGTGGCTCACAAAATCTCTAGCCAAGCAGAATGGTGAAGGCCCCCATATAAAGACAGTATGTATAGATTGGGAGAAATGGATATTTTTCTTGGGATGTCCAAATTCCAGCAAAAATAGCAAGACATAAGAAGAACCAGGGAAACAGCCCAGTCAAAAGAACTCAAAATCACAGAGAATAAAAGTGATTGCCAAGGGTGGGGTAGGGTGGAGAAGATGGGGATCAACTCTAGAGATATAATGTTTGGCACTAGGAGTATAATTAATAATAATGTATTCAGGAGTTTTGCTAATGAAGAGAGTACAGCCTATCTTGCTACAGGTGGGAAAATGGGTAACTATGTGAGAGATGGATATGTTAATTTCTTCCACTATATATAATATAGTGGAAAGATATATATATATATCTTTGATCTGTAAACAGTGCAGGAGTTACAGGCACCTCACCTCCACTCCAGTTAAAATTCCCAGTACAACTCTTGACTCCCCCAAACATAAATGACTAATAGCCTAATGACTGCAAGCCTAATGTGAATAGTCAGTTAATGGGTATTTTTGTCTGTCATATGTATTAGATGTGGTGAAAATTACACCAGAACCAGGAGAGATCCCTTTTAACTGGGATAGGCAATTTTCTGGGAAGCAGAGCTTCTGGCACCCAGGTGCTCATGTCCTAGGGCATTTTAAGTGAATATTTGCAATAGTTGAGTTCACTGTCCTTGCAACAGGAGGTAGCCATGCTATCATAGTAGTACAATATGTACTATAGCTAATTTTATATTTATATTTTATATGATTTAATACTGCCTCTTTACATTTGTTTACATTTTCTCTACCCTATGAATGGCCCCACATACTGCCTGTAAGGGTAAATTTTGAAAGATTTTAACACTATAATAGACTTGTGGGTATTTTATGGTAGTAAGTGATAAAATAAACTATTATTAACATATATTTTATGAAGTTATGATATGCCTACTGTTTTCCTAAATTTTTTTCAATATTTATAGGTTATGGGGTTTATCTGGGAGATTTTCAAATTGTTGCAAATCTCCAAACAAAAACCCCAAAATACAATAAGAAAAGCCACCTCATTCAAACCCATGTTGCTCAAGGGTCAGCTGTAGTGTATGATCTCACTCATATCTGTAGTCTAAAAAAATCATAAGAAGAGAGTAGAAGAGTAGTTATGAAGTTTGGAGATTAGGGAATGGGGTGAAAGAAATGGAGGGTAATCAATGGATACAGTTTCAATTATGTAAGACAAATTCTAGAAATATAAATTGCAGCCTGGGAACTATAGTTAATAATACTGTTTATATCCTTGAGATTTGCTATGAGAATAAGCCAAGTGTTCTCACCCTCACACACAAATGGTCACTGTGTAAAGAGATGGTTATAATAATATGACTGGAATAATCATTTCACTATATATGTATATAAAAATATCAGGTTGTACATCTTAAATATATACAATTAAATATAAGTTAATAGCAAGGTCCTAAGCATCTCAGCAAGACCCTGTCTCTAAATAAAATATAAAAAAGGGCTGGGGATGTAACTTAGGGGTTAAACACTCCTGATTTCAATCTCTGGTACCAAAATAAATAAATAAATAAATAAAATCAAAAATTTCATTTCTTTTTATGTCTGAATAATATTTTACTATATATGTACATACACATATATTTATGCCATATTTTGTTTATACACTCATCTATTGATGAACACTTGAGTTGTTTCTACCCTTTGGCTAAGATGGATAATGCTGCTGGAAACACTGGTATACATGCATCTGAATCTCTGCAATCAATTCCTTGGTGTATGTTACCTACCAGTGGAGCTGATGTCATACAGTAATCAAGATACTCTGGGTCTGCAATGTCTGCCAGAGGCCCAGTGTTAAAGGCTTGGTCCCCATCATGCCTAGACTGGGAATTAGTGAACACTTCAAAAGGTAAAGCATAGTAGGACATATTTGGGTCACTAGGAACATGTCCCCAAAGGGAATTGGATTCTTAGTCTCTCTCATTTTCTTTTTGATCCTTGACCATAAGGAGAGAAGCTTTGTGCAATGATTTGCTATCAACCATCTTGTGCTGCCTTGCCACAGGCTTCAATGTGATGGGACTACTTGATCATGGACTGAAACCTCCAAAACTGTGAGCTGTATAAGCCTTTTTTAGTTGATTATTTCAAATATTGGTTATAGTGGCAGAGAGATGGATAACACAGTAATTCTCTACTTAACTTTTTGAAGATACATCAAAATGTTTTTATACCATTTTGTATTCCCATTAGCAAAGCACAAGGATTCCAGTTCCTATCCTCAGTAATAGTTTCTATTTTGTTTTGTTTTGATAATAACCATGCTGTGGGTATAAAATGTTATTGTGGTTTTGACCTGCACTTCCCTAATGCCTCATGATATGGAAAATCTTTTCATGTGCTTGTACTTTACCCATTTGTGAATCAGACTGTTTTTTGTTGTTGAGTTGTAAGAGTTCTTTGTATGTTCTGTATCTTAGTTACTTACCAGGAATATGATTTATAAATATTTTCACCCATTCTTCATTACTTTTAATACTTTTTGGTAGAGTTACTTTATGCACAAGTTTTAGTTTTGTTGAAAACATTATATCTATTTTTTTTCTTTTGTTACCTATGCTTTTAGTTTTGTACTTAAAAAACGATGACCCATCCAACATCATGAAGCTTGTCTTGTATGTCTTCTTTTGTGGTTGTGTTGGCTTTAGCTCTTAAATTTAGGTTTTGATAGTTTTCATAAAGGATACTGGTCCATAATTTCTTGTTTGTGGTGTCTTTGTCTGGCTGTATTTTTATGATAATGTTGGATTCATAGAGTGAGTTAGGACATATTTTCTCCTGTAATTTTGACAAGCTTGGGAAGGATTGGTATTAATTCTTCTTTAAGTGTTTTTTAAGAAACATTTATCAGTCAAGCCATCTCCTCAATTTCCTTGTTTGTTATGGGTCGATTCCGTTTTTCTATTTTTTCTTGAGTCAGTTTTGGCAGTGTCTATATTTTTAGGAATTTGTAATCAGATTAATTGGCATTTAATTTTTCATAGGCTTCTTTTATCATTTTTTATCTTTTTTTTATAATTCGCAGTAATGCTTCACTTTCATCCTTGATTTTAGTAATTTGGGTTATCTCCTTTTATCTTCATCAATCTATGTGGGAGATCAGCCTCGCATGTGACTGAGTTAACTCCCCTGCTGGGCGATGTGGTGTCAGGCAACCATGCTGCTAGACTGCCCTTCTCTTCTAGGGTTCGAGTGACTTGTGTCTTCCTGCCCAGGCTTGTCTTCCTACAGCCCCATGGATGGAGCTATGTTCACCTGTTCCTTTGTAATATAACCCCTTGCCCTGTTTAGGATAGATACTTCCATGGAAGTGCCTTGTGTGTGTCCCCTTCTCTTATTGTGTCCTTGGGTGTGGCCTACCCAGATGTCAGTCAACCTGCTAACAGTGGACATCATGAAGATAGACTCAGTCCCCTGAAACCTGATCCCTTGCCTCATTTGAATAGCTTATCCTCAATAAAAAGGGTCAGTGCATGCGTTCTCTCTCTCTCTCTCTCTCTCTCTCTCTCTCTCTCTCTCTCTCTCTCTCTCTCTCTTCCTGCAGACCCTTAAGGTCAGAGGAGCTGTCACAGTGACCCCAAAGAAAAAGGTATTTGTGTCTCTTGTGTGGTTATTTTGTGCAGCCCAGTCAGCCCAGTTTCTCTGGAGTAATCCCTGAGCCTTTTAGTCATGAAAAGAAACTCAGCAAATCTAGCTGAAAGTTTTTCATTTTTGTTGGTCTTCTGAAAAGACTAACTTTTGGATTTTATGTTCTCTGTTTTTCCAATCTCCGTTTCATTGATCTCACTCTCATTGTAATTATTCCCTTCTTTCTTCTAGCTTTAAATTTAACTTGTTGCTCTTTTTTTCTAGTTCATTTAGATTACAGTAGTTAGGTTATTGATTTGAGGTCTTTCTTTCCTAAAAGAAAAAAATGTAGGTATTAGGGCTGGAGATATACCTCAGTGGTAGAGCACTTGCCCAGCATGCATGAGATTCAATCTCCAGTACCACCAAAGGAAAAAAATTGTAGGTGTTTATAGCTGTAAATTACCTTTAGTGCTCTCAGTGCACCCCATACATTTTGGTATGTCCTGTTTTTGTTTTCATGCACCTCAAGATATTTTCTAATATCCTTTATGATTTCTTCTTTGATCCATTGGCTGTATAAAAGTGTATTGTTTAATTTCCACATATTTTTAGTTTTCTCTCTGTTTTCTAGTCAGTTTCTAATTTTTGTGTGTGTGTGTGTGTGTGTGTCTGAGAGAGAGAGAATTGGAAAAGATCCCTTGCACGGTTTTTGATCTTTTATTCAACTTACTAAAACTTCTTTTATGGCCTAAACATATGGTCTATCCTGAAGAATGCTCAATGTGCCCTTGAGAGTAAAATGTATTCTGATGCTGTTGGGTGGAGTGTTTTGTATCTGTACATTTGGTCTAATAGTTCCACAGTGATGTTTAATCCTCTTTCCTTATTAATCTATCTGGTTTTCTTATCCATCATTGAAAATGATGTATTAATGCTTCCAACTATTTTTGTAAAACTGTCTGTTTCCCCTTTCAATTCTGTCAAATTTTACTTCACATGTTTTGAAGTCCTCTTATTAGATGTGTACACATGTATAATTTTTACCTTTTCTTGCTGAATTGAGCCTTTTATCAATATTTCACATCCTTATTTACCTTTTTGACTTAAAGTGCATATTTTTTTTTTTCTGACAGCAATCCCATCTTTCTTTGTGTGGAGTATGTTTTTGGGAAATATCTTTCTCCATCCTTATACTATAAAGTTCTTTGTATCTAAAGAGAGGGTTTCTTGTATATGTAGAAAGGCCATATTTTCCCAACCTATCAATTTATGTCTTTTCTAGGTTAGTTTCAATTTCCTTTTAAAGTAATGATGATAAGGGAGGATTTAATTTTGCCATTTATTTTTTTTTTATGTCTCACATGTTTTTTCTTTACTAAATCTGTTACTGTCTTCTTTTGTGTTAGATATCTTCTGGTATACTAACTTGATTCCTTTCTTACTTTGTTTATTCATTTGTTTATTTGTTGGTAGTACTGGGGATTGAATCAAAGGCCTTAGCCTTGCTAGGCAAGGTTCTCTACCACTAAGCTATACCCCCAGTCACTTTTTTTTCTTTTTTTGAGAAAGGATCTCACTAAGGTGTGCAGGCTAGTGTTGAACTTGAGATCCTCTTGCTTCAACCTCCTGCATAACTGGAATTAGAGCATGCATGTGTGTGTGTGTGAGTAGGGGGACACAAAACCTTTTTATTTAATTTTTATATGGTGCTGAAAATAGTACCCCTTGCATCCTGCCTGCTAGCCAAGCACTCTACCACTGAGCTACAATCCCAGCTCTAAATATATATTTATATATTGAATGTCTATCAACCTAGACTTTGTTTTCTGTAATAATATTTAAATTATGTAGGAAAAAAAGACAATTTACAAGCCCAAAACACTATAGTTATATATACATACAAAAAAACCACATATAATTATACATACTTTAATTATATGTAATACTAAATTGTAAATGTATATATATACACATACACACACATATAATTATATATATATGCTTATGTATAATTGTGTGTGTGTGTGTATATATATATATATATATATATATATATATATATTTATACATATATAAATTTCTTAAGCTTTTGTCTGGAAATGTATTAATGTGTCCTTCATTCTTGAAAGACAGTTTGCCAAGTATATAATTCTCAGATGACAGGTTATTTTCTCTCAGAACTTAAAAAAAATCATCCTACTGCCTGCTGCCCTTGTTTTGGTCATCTACTCTTACGGTCCTCCTTCAGGATGATTTCTGCCACATTTTTTGCCTCTCTTTGTAACTGGAGCATACTTTCTTTCCTGTTTCCCTGTTTTTGTAATTTTTTTGTTCAGAATTGGACATTCTGAATGTTAGGATCTGATAACTGAAAATCAGATTCTCCTGGTATTCAGGGATTGCTGATTTTACTTTTTGAGTTCTGAAGCTAGAGATTTGTGACTATTCCAAGCCATATTTGCAAATTGAGTTTTCTTTTTTGTGTGTGGCCATTGAAGTTTTTGTTCCATTATCTTTTTGATCAGCAGTGATTTGACAAAGTTTTCTTAAATATATGTGTCCCTCCCCACCCCCTCACCCCCCAAAAGGAATGAAATTTATCTTTTTACATCATCAGACAAATGCCACTGGAGGTCAGGAAGTCATTGCAGCTGAGTGGGATGAAATCAAGGCAAATGCCTGAACTGGTTTTTTGGAATACCATCAGAACAACCAAACTGTATAACCCCCAAATTGTCCAGGAGAAGGCCCCCACTTTCTGCCCCTACAGCAGCCAGGTACGCTGTGGGACTGAGAAAAGAAGGAATAGTTGTTAATTTATTTCTGCCTATCTTTTAGTAAAGAAGACCAAAATCTACCATAATAAAATACTCCATGGTAATATGTATATGTATGTAATCTGCATGTAATAGATATCTGATCATGTTCCAGACTTCAGAAAAAGTAGATTCCATTTTCTCATTGTTTTAATGGGAAGACCAACCACTTGAGCTCCCTATTTCACCATTTTGCATGACATTTTTTCTTTCCATTCTAGTTTGCTTTGTAGAATTGCTTCTTTTTTATTTTTTTTTAAAAATAAATAATATCAGAATGCATTACAATTCTTATAACACATATAGAGCACAGTTTTTCATCTCTGGATAAAGTATGTTCACACCAATTTGTGTCTTCATACATGTATTTTGGATAATGATGTCATCACATAACATCATCATTGCTAACCCCATGCCCTCTCCCTTCCCTTCACACCCTCTCCCCTATCTAGAGTTTTTCTCTTTCTCCAATGTTCCCCCTCCATACCCCACTATGAGTCAGTCTCCTTATATCAGAGAAAATATTTGGCATTTGTTTTGTTGGGGATTGGCTAACTTCACTCAGCACTATCTTCTCCAACTCCATCCATTTACCTGCAAATGACATGATTTTATTCTCTTTTATTGCTGAGTAATATTCCATTGTGTATATATGCCACATTTTTTATCCATTCATCTACTAAAGGGCATCTAGTTTGGTTCCACAGCTTAGCTATTGTGAATTGTGCTGCTATAAACATTGATGTGGCTGTGTCCCTGTAGTATGCTGTTTTTTAGTCCTTTGGTATAGACTGAGGAGAGGGATAGCTGGGTCAAATGGTGGTTCCATCCTCAGTTTTCCAAGGAATCTCTATACTGCTTTCCATATTGGCTGCACCAATTTGCAGTCCCACCAGCAATGTGTGAGTGTGCCTTTCCCCAATATCCTCTCCAACACTTATTGTTGTTTGTCTTCATAATAGCTGCCATTCTGACAGGAGTGAGATGAAATCTTAAAATAGTTTTGATTTGCATTTCTCTCATTGATAGAGATAATGAACATTTTTCATATATTTGTTGATTGATTGTATATCCTCTTCTGAGAAGTGTCTGTTCAGTTCCTTGACCCATTTATAGATTGGGTTATTTGATTTTTGGTGTTTAGCTTTTTGAATTCTTTATATACGCTAGAGATTAGTGCTCTATCTGGTAATTGCTTCTTTAAGCCCTACTACCATCATGCTGTATCCCCCCTCCCCCAACTTCCTCCCTTTGAGTCTCCTCCTCAGTCAAGAAAGTAGAAGGGACATGCCATGACAGGCTCTGTGTACTATGTATGTTTTTAAAGAAATGAAATTGCTTTATTTTATTGATTATATTGCTTTATTTTAAATTGTTTTGTGATAAATTGCTTTATTTTATTGATAATAAAAGAGAATGTTTTTTTAAAAAATATTTTTATTCTCTTATGTAAAGAGTCTTGGCTTTGTTTTGTTTTGTTTGTACAGAAAATATGTCAGGATTTTTAAAAAAAATTCTGTGTGCTAAGTCATGAAGATACAGATGTGACTGTCATGAGGGAAGAGGTTTCTATACTCACATGTCTAGCAGCAGGAAGCATGGACATGAGTGGTAAGACATGGGGAAAGCACCAGGGCTGGTTGGGAAGTAGAGGGAGAAAGAGAAAAACATGGGCATAAACTTTTAATGTTTTTTCCCCAATTATGGGCTGTTCAAGATTACAAATAAGTAATAGGGTTAGGATTGGTTTGTTTGAAAAATTTCAGTGAATTCTTAGACATAGCAACTGGTCCCAGTGGCCCAATAACTAGACCCAGGATGGTTTAGGCAGGGGATTATTAGACAAGAAAGTAAAATGCTGATGGAAGACTTGGGATGGTTTGGCTTCTGGATTGGTTGCTTTGTGTATGAAAGCACCTTTCTGGATGAATTGTTTGCTATCTCTTGGAATGAGCAAAGGAGTAGAGAAGAGGGGCAATCTCTCTCCTATCATTGAGGCTGCCAATTTCAAACATGATAGAAAGAAAGCAGCCAATTAAAAAATTGATGTTGAAACTAGAGATCTGTGTTCTTTAAAAATATTTGATATTTGCTCTAATGTGAATACTTTACTGATGCTTTATTACTTCTTTCATTACATTTAGAGTATTTTGGCTTTATTTCATCATCAACCTATATTAATATTATAATGAACAAAGTTTGAACATTATGAATCTTTTTCAGCATACTATGTTCCTATGGAGGATAAAACATCCCCAATGAAATCTCTTTGTCCTAAAAAAAAAAATTAAAGTCTATCTACTAATGGCAGGAAAAGGGTTTATTCTAAAAATAACAAGGTGACCTCTTCACATTTGTTAGTATGGCAAAATGAGAATCAGGTATTGTGGCCTGCCTGCAAGCTCTTTTTCCATTATCCACGTCTTCCTTTTCCTTTCTTGGATGTGGTGGTAAATCTAATCCTAACAAAGAAATGAACAGAACAGCAACAAAAAGTAACTACTGCCTTTCCAGCCTATTTGCAGGTGGGTCACCATTGAGATGTGAGCAGGAGGTGCTGAGTAGGGCTTCCAGAAAAGCCCTCAGAAATTATAAACCACTTTGTCCATCTTCTCCTCACCTGGGGCAGGATAAGATGGTAGGAGCCTCAGCAATAATATAAGAAATATGAGAATAAAAACCTCACTCCATGGATCATGGAAGAGAGGAGAGACCTTGGGAGCCTCATTTCTACCCTAGGGTTTTCTACTCTGGATGTGTCATTATGGAAGACAAAGATAAACTTTGGTTTTGTTTAAGCCAATATAATTGGACTTTTCTGTTACCCTGCAGCTGAAATAGATTCCCAGAGATGCAAGTAAGTATCTTTTCTAGTTCTATCTTCTAAACACAATGAAATTCCCTTCTAATTTCTAGTTATTTTAAACTCCCTTCTCTAAAAACAGTCCAAGTTAATGTGTGGTGCTAGGATTATGTGGTGTTAAGATGATGTGAAATCTGTTCTGTTTCCTTCTACTGTATGTCTCTCCATGTGCCAGCCCAGCTCTCACCACCACTAAGAGGATCTTGAATCCCTGATGAAGAGTTTTCTCACAGCCTCCTTCATGTCCTTGTTCCTTAGGGTGTAGATGAAGGGGTTCAACATGGGGGTCACCACAGTGTACATGATGGTTGCCACTGTGTCCTTGGCTGAGAATGAGTCTGGGGGTCGAGTGTAGATCCCCAGGACAGTCCCATAGAACAGGGTAACCACAGACAGGTGGGAGCTACATGTGGAAAATGCTTTGCACTTCCCTTTGGCAGATGGAATCTGGAGGACAGCTATGGCTATGCGGATGTAGGAGACCATGATGAGCATAAAGGGGGCCATGAACAGGACTGTGGCTGCTAGGAACACATGCTGATTGACACGTGTGTCTGAGCAGGCAATCTTCATGAGCAGGTAAGCATCACAATAGAAGTGTGAGATCTACCAGGTGGAAGAGCAAAAGGTCAGCCTGCTCATGAGGAGCGTGTGGACCAGGGAGATGAAGCCAGAACAGACCCACACAAGAGCTGCCAGCCCACCACAGAGCTGAGGGGTTATGATGGTGTAATACTGCAGGGGGTTGCAGATGGCAACATAACAGTCCAGAGCCATGGCAGCCAGCAGAAAGGTGTCCACATTGGCAAAGGAGATGAGGAAGTACATCTGAGTCAGACAGTAGGGGTAAGAGATGGTCTGTGTTCCTGCCATGTGGCTGACCAGGAGCTTGGGGATCAGATTGGTGGTGAAGCAGATGTCAACAAAAGAGAGATTGGTGAGAAAGAAGTACATGGGAGTGTGCAGGTGTGGTTCAGAACAGATGACCAGGATGATGAGTGTGTTCCCAACCACAGTGACCAGGTACATACACAGGAAGAGCCAGAAGAGGACTTGTTGCTGCCCAAGGTCACTGGTGATGCCAAGCAGGAGGAACTCGCTGAGTCCTGTCTCGTTCTCCTTCCCTCTAGACATCCCACTGAAACATGAAGAGATGACATGTAAATGCACAATACAGAGAGCCTGGCCTTGCTGTGTGCTCAGAATTTGGAACAAAGCTCATTTGTAAGGAGATGAATGAACATTTATCTATCCATAAAAATTGCCACTTTTTACTGAGTGCTTATTAAGTACAATCATGATAAGATTTTACATGCACTTTCTCTTAATTCCTACCTTAAAAAATGCTGTTATTTCCCTTTTTCAGATGGAGGCAGTGAGGCTTGGAGTAAGAAATTGGCTCAAGACCACACTGATAGTGATTGGCAAAGGACTTTGAACCCACTGTGTTCTGAATCTGGAGCCTGTGCTCTCAGTCATCATGCTGCAGACTGGAAAGTCTGGTCATTTTTCAGATGCAGTGTCACCATGTCATCTTGACCGCAATTTAGCCAGGATGCCTTCATCACACAGCAGCTGTGAGGTGAAGAGAGCAGTGGAAATTAGAGACAAGCTCCGATCTCAAAACTCTGACCATTAAGTAGGCAGGACCTACTCAGAGATGCTTGGAAACATTCTGAAAATTTATAATGGGACCTGTGACGAGCACATGGACAAAGCCTAGGGCTGGCTTTACTGGCTAGAACCCTGTAGGCCATGGTGCTCAGTTCCTTGTGTAAATTTCTCCAAGACTGTTCTGGTGGGTCACTAGTAAATATAATGAAACACTATTCCCTGCCTCACCTAACCCAGTGATGAGCCATGTAATCTGGCACTGCTTCTGCTCTTCTCTGGCCCTTCCTGTGCATTTATAAAGTACAGGTGACTCCCCAACTCCCCCCAGAATCAGGGCTTTTCACTTTCAGAATTCCATTATGTAAAACCCAAAACACAACCTCACACAGCCTTTGTCTTGCATATAACAGGTTCAAGAAAACTCAGAATTGCATCTGTCTCCCCTGGTCCAAGCCACCAGCATCTCTCACCCAGGACACTGCAGAAGCCATTTCCACTTTTTCTAGGTTAACTGTTTTTCTACTCTCAGCAGCTGGTATGATCTTTTAAAAATTCAAAGCATTATACTGTCTCTTATACAAAACTCCCCAAATGAGACTCATCAGACCCAGACTGATCTCCAGCCTCGTCATCCTAGCATTTCCTGGCCTGATTCTTGTTAATTTCTCTGACTGTATCTCCTGCCAGGCACATGGCATTTCAGGCCCTTCCAGCCTCAGGACCTTTGCACTGGCTATGTTCCTGACCTGGCAGTCTCTTTGCCTGGGTCTTCATGTAGCTGATTTTTTTCTTGTCGTCTCTTTCACCAATTACATAGCACTTCTTCAGACAGATTTCTGTGAAAATATAAGTAGATCCACCTCTGATAAATCCCATATGATTAGCTTTATTGTATATTTAGCATGTAGCTCTGTGTAAGGTCTTCTCATTTGTTGACTCATTATGGGGTGTCTTGCTTATGAGGATGAGTGTTCCTGAGAACAAAAAATCACCTGTCTCATTCTCTGTTTTGTCCTCAGTGTCTGAAACAATACTCAGCAATGGTAGATGCCCAGGACATTAGTTAAGTGAAAGAATGAACTTTCCCAAAGCTCTTGCATACCAGAATCTGCTAGTTTAAAATGCAGCCATAGTGTTTCATTAGAAATGTTTGGTTGTGGTTGAGGAGTACACTTAAGAAGTAAAATTGGCACTTAAAGCATGAAATGTTGGCCTTAGTGTGCAGTGAAGTGATGACTGTGCTGAGTCAATGTCAATGGGGGGAAGCCCAAGGTCACCTGTCCACAAGAATTTCCTCAACTGCACCTTTGAGGAGGATGACTTGTGTGACATCCATGGAAACCAGGGTTTGTGTCCACTGTAGATCAGAGGGAGGGCAAACCAGCCTTCAGAAAACACAGACCAAACTCTGCCCACTGACAATACTGATGCATTCTAGAAAGCACTTACTGGACTCACAATGGACATGTTTGAATCCTGGGAGAAGCCAACAAAATTGAGACATGTTGGAAATCCATGAGGAGTCTTACCAGAGCATAGTGGCTGGCTTATGAGGAAAGACATAATGGGGAACATAGGACAGTAAAATGTGTTTGAAAATGTTTTCTTTTAAAAGTTTGAATTGACTTGTGTGTTGCTTAGTAATCTCAAATATAAATATCAAATGCTCTTTGTCCTTGAGCATGACTTTATACCTTGAAGGACCCCTCTCTTGTTCCCATTCCAATACCTGCACTCTGCTGGTGACAGGAAAGTTGAGCTAAGAAAGATGGGGGTGGGGGCTGATGTTCCTAATCCTGCTTTGAATTATGTTTAATCTAGAAACAGATTTGATTCTAGAGCAAATTGTTCTTCTCAGTTTCCTGCTGTATCCAATGGGGTGATGTGGGGAGGAATAGGAAAGAGTATATTTAGGGTGTCTGGAAGTCCTGATAAATGGAAATCAGAGGGTAAATAGAAGTGCTGGGCCTGCTGCACCCTTGATTCTGGATCACATCACATTTTGTGCAGAATACTGAGAGACTGCAACCTCCAATACCAGACCCTCCTCACACTGAGAAGAGTCTTCACATAGAAGACGATGTGATACCAGGTGTGAACCTGGTGGGGTCAGTCACCAAGCAACTCCCCATCCCAGCTTCCCCTGGTCTTTCCCAGCTGCCAGAGTTGATCTTAATTCCTTTCCCTGTATTCTGGCACTGGAATCTTAATTTCTTCCCTCTGGAAGATGACTAAAGATTCTGTGAGCAGAACTTTGGTGGGGACTATGGTAGGTAAGATGAGTGGTTCCATCTGCCACACATGGAGAACCCTGGCTGGAACATCCCTGGAAGTGATGTTCCCACTGTGTGATCACCATGGGGAAAGAACACCTACTTATCCCCCAAACAGTCTGTTTCTCTGTGCACTTTATGTTTCAAAAAGTCTCTAGACTTTGGCCTCAGGATGACTCTGAGATCTTATTTAAGGCCCCCGAGGGGGTGTTGTTTGAAACCAACTTGACCCAATTGTTGTGTGGAAGATGAGATCTGCTTTGGGGACTTTGGCAACATGGGATCTGCAGTTCCCCAGGTGAGGTTGGACATAATAGGACCACCGTACCAAATACTGGTGTGGTCAAATTTTTACTTCCTATTTCTTATGGAGATAATTGATGAAGCTTAGTACTCTGAGGCCATGATTAAATAGTACCCCAAAATATTCAGTTGATAAAAATCTGCAGAGTTTCCCCCATGCATTACCTGATATAACTTATATGCCACTGGGTAGGGTAGCAAATGCAATCACCCCCATGGGTAATTAAGGCAAAAGTCAGCAAGTTTGGAAAAAGGATCACATGGTTTCAGACCCATTGGTAGCCCCCCCTCTTTTCTCACTGCTCTGTGGTGAGGGGGAAATACCTGGGGTCCTGTGCAGGACAGTCTGTCATCTTGTCCTCTGGGCTGCAACACTGTCTGCACATGGGAGGGGATTTTATGTTCTCTACCACAGAGTGAATTCCCAAATCCCCCTATTACTGGAAATCCACAAGGGAGTTTGTTCTGCAGGTCACAAATAAATCAGCTCCCCTAGGAGCTATAGAAGAAAAAAAAAGCATGAGTTTTCATGCTTTAGGACAAGAATAGAAGTTTTTCCTGTTTGAATTTTTTTTAAAAAAGTGATATTTATTTAGTTTTTCAGAAATTAATTAACAAACTGGCAACAATCAAAATAAGCCAAAATAAAAAAACCTGACATGTTATAGGATAGATCCTCTCTAACACAACAACATTTAATAATTAATATAAAAATAAATTTTGTCATTTTTATTTCCTTTTTCCCCAACTATGACTACATGGATGCTTTGAGAAGCTTGAGATCCTAAGAAAATTCCACAACTAAACCAGCTCCTACAATGTGACTCAGTGAGATGAAGGTACCACTCCCATAGAGAAATTTCTTTCCTGGGAGATTCTAGATTCTTAGGAACTTCAAAAACAAGTTGGTTTCATTAGAATGGGGAACATGAGGAAAATACAGTCATTGTTCACTAAAGCATGATCCAATTTGAGTATGAATACTCTTCAGAGGACTCTGCAGATGCTCAGGTGCCTTCTATAAAATGATGTAGTACTTGCATGAAACCAGCACACACCATCCTGAACACTTTAAATCACCTCTAGATTACTTATAATTCCATGCAAATGTATCTTCCTTTATTTCTAATGTTATTCACTCTTTTGAAAAAACTTTGACAAGTATTTTGCACCATGTCTTTCTATTTGGGGATCTCGGACTTCTTCATTTTTACTGTCATAGCTTTTGGGGAATAATTCCACAGAGGTGAAGTATACTCATTACATCCTACAAGGGATGTAACACCGACATGAAATATCACAGATAAGAAATCCGGAGGATCCAAGATGGTTGAATAGAGGAGGTACTATTTCTGGCTGCTCTGTGCATGAATTCAAGAAAGCAGTCAGGCAGCTTTCCCACAAGTTCTCGCCTAAATGGTATACAACACCTCAGAGCGTGTGACAGGACCCCTATAAAGTGGACTTTCACAGAATCCACCAGAGCTGAGAATACTCATTGTTCCAGTAAGACTCCAGACTCCAGATCCAGTTCAAGCACATGCACAGCTCTCAAGTGGCATACAAGAATCACAAAATCAGCACCTCTGCAGAAGTCCAGACTCACTCTGCTCCCACACAGGTCACCTGGCTGCATTCTAGCCACAGGACTAGGACATCCCAGCTCCTTCCACCTCACCAGACATCCAGGTGCTGGAAGCAGATTGACTCATTCTTCGAAAACCTTTCTCACCATTTTTAGGGGGGCATGGATATCAGTGTGGGATCTCCGACTGAACAGGGACCTGGTTTCTAACTTCCCCTATCCCACCTGTGATACCTTGGCACAGTGTCTACCCAGCAAAAAAATTGATCTCAGGTGAACAAGAGCACAGTGCGACCAGGGCACCGCCCACTTGGTGCAAGCCTGTGGGCAAGAGGTCCAGCAGTTGAGACCTGATAAGGAAGAGAGGCGAAGGGTCTAAAAACCTGGATCAAAACAGAGAGACCAAGATTAGGGAAGCTCCAGGCAGGAGAGGGAGACTATACCAGAGACTCAAGTCTTCTCACCCTGTTTACCTACACCAAACCTGAGGGCAGAGACTCCAGCTTAAAATAGACAACTCCACCTACTGGAAGAGAAGAGAAGAAGGAAGGAAAGAGAATTCTAAGAGTATTTTTTTCCTTTTATCCTTTTTCTTTCTCCTCTATCCTTCTGTCCTCTGGACCTCACAACCCCAACATATATGAAACCAAGAACTTTACATGAAATGGAACTTTGAGAAGTGAGTCACCAGTATAATACAATATAGAGGAATTGCATAAGCCCCCTTTCTTTTTTCTCTCTATTTCTCTTTGTTTCTTTCCTTTCTTTCTTCCTGTCTTTCTTCTTCTTTCAACCTCCAAATTTTACTATTTTTACATCCTGTAATTTTCTAAATATATAAGTGTTTTTTATGTACTCTACTGTCCTCCCACATACTTTTCTATGTTAAATTACCTCCTGTCTATTCCCCTATGACTAACCATCTTAGAGTTCTCCTCCAAATTTCCTAAGTTATATTAACCCCATACCATAACATCTTTTCCCCTTAGCATAATGTCCTATGCCCAACCCCGAGTTCTCAGTCTGCCACCAGAAACTGTACATCTTTTATGAAACTACTGATTATATTTTAAATAATAATTGAATCCCTCATTTCTGGACATTGAGATTGACTATAAATGTCTTAATAACAATAATTTATTCATAGGTGATGTATTGTTATATTGGGATCTTTTAACATTGTCATTCCCCACAGAGGAGGGATCTTGGAAACATACAAGAGCACTACAAATCTATAGGGTAAAAACAATAACACACCAGTCCCATACAGCTGGAAAGAAAGAAATGCAAGCAACATAAAAAGACAAGGGAAGAAAGTACCACAAACGATTAAAGACAACACATCATTAGGAGAATTGAAAACTATAGCAGAAAAATGACAGAGAAAGACTTCAGGATATACATGAATAAAATGTTTTGGGATCTCAATGAAGACATAAGTGAAAAATAAAGGCAGTGGAAGATCACTTTGACAATCAGCTACATAAACAAATCCAAGAAGCAAAAGATCACCTCTACAGTGAGATAGAGGTTATACAAAAACAAACAAACAAACAAACAAAAAACAACAACAACCCACAGAAATTCTTGACATGAAAGAAATAATAAACCAAATTTAAAATTCAAATGAGAGCACCACCACCAGAGTAGACCACTTAGAAGATAGGACATGAGACAAGGAAGATAAAGTATACCACCTTGAAAAGAACGTAGACAGCACAGCAAAAATGATGAGAAACCATGAGCAGAACATCCAAGAAATATGGGATAGAATAAAAAGACCAAATTTAAGAGTTATTGGGATGGAGGAAGGAATAGAGGTCCAAACCAAAGGAATGAGCAATCTGTTCAATGAAATAATATCAGAGAAGTCTCCAAACATGAAGAGTGAAATGAAAATCCACATCCAAGAAGCCTACAGGACACCGAATGTGCAAAATCACAACAAATCCACACGAAGACACATTATAATGAAATTGCCCAACATATAAATAAGGTCAGAATCAGATTAAATATAGGGGTAAACCAATTAGGGTAACAGCAGATTTTTCAATCCAGATCCTGAAAGCTAGAGGATCCTGGAACAACATATTTTAAGCTCTGAAAGATAATGGGTGCCATCCAAGAATCTTGTATCCAGCAAAATTAAGCTTCAAATTTGAAGATGAAATAAAAACCTTCCATGATAAACAAAAGTTAAAGGAATTTATAGCTAGAAAACCGGCACTACAAAACATCCTTGGCAAAATACTTCATGAAGAGGAAATGAAAAACAACAATGAAAACTAGCAGAGGGAGGTAGTACCTTAAAGGAAAACCTAATCAAAGAGGAAATCCAAGTCAAGTTAAATAATAAAAATAAACAAATATGGCTGAAAATACAAACCATGTCTCAATAGTAACCCTAAATGTCAATGGTTTAAACTCACCAACCAAAAGACATAGGCTAGCAGATATGATTAAAAAAAAAAGACCCAACAATATGCTGCCTCCAGGAGACTTATCTGATGGGAAAAGACATACACAGACTGAAGGGAAAGGTTAGGAAAAATCATACTACTTGCATGAACATCAGAAGCAAACAGGGGTTTTCATACTCATATCAAATAAAGTAGACTTCAAGAAAAAGTTAATCAAAAGGAATAAAGATGGACATTACATACTGCTCAAGGGAACCATACACCATTAAGACATACCAGTCATAAATATATATGCCCCAAACAATGGTGCAGCTATGTTCATCAAACAAACTCTTCTCAAGTTGAAGAGTCAAATTGACACAACAAAATAATCTTGGGTAACTTTAACACACCTCTGTCATATATATATCAGCCAGCATCAAGCAGATACATTTTCTTCTCAGCAGCACATGGATCCTTCTCAAAAATACACCATATTCTATGCCACAGGGAACTCTTAGCAAATACAAAGGAGTAGAGATACTACCATGCATTTTATCAGATCATAATGAAATGAAATTGGAAATCAATGACAAAATAAAGAATAAAAATTTCTGCATTACATGGAAACTGAACAATATGCTACTGAATGAACAATGGGTTACAGAATATATCAAGGAAGAGATTAAAAAATTCTTAGAGGTAAATGAGAACACAGACACAACATATTGAAATCTCTATGACACTATGAAAGCAGTACTAAGAAGAAAATTTATTGCATGGAGTTTATTCCTTAAAAGAAGAAAAAGTCAACAAATAAATGACCTCACACTACATCTCAAAGCCCTAGAAAAAGAAGAACAAATTAGCAGCAAAAGCAGGAGAAGGCAAGAAATAATTAAAATCAGAGCTGAAATCAATGAATTTGAAATAAAAAATTGAAAAAAATGACAAAACTGAAAGTTGGTACTTTGAAAAAATAAATAAAATTGATAGACCCTTAGCCAATTAATGAAGAGAAAGAGAGAAAGAACTCAAATTACCAGCATATGTGATGAAAAAGGCAATATCACAACAGACACTACAGAAATACAGAAGAGAATTGGAAATAATTTTGAAAACTTATACTCTAATAAAATAGAAGACATTGAAGGCATCAATAAATTCCTTAGAGTCATATGATCTGCCCAGATTTAGTCAGGAATATATTCACAACTTAAACAGACCAATATCAAGTGAGGAAATAGAAGAAGCCATCAAAAGACTACCAACCAAGAAAAGCCAAAGACAGGATGGATACACAGACAAGTCTACAAGACCTTTAAAGGAGAATTAATACCAATACTTTACAATTTATTTCAGGAAATAGAAATAGAGGGAGCACTTCCAAACTCATTCTATGAGGCCAATATCACCCTGATTCCAAAACCAGACAAAGACACTTCCAAAAAAGAAAAATTTCAGACCAATATCTCTAATGAACATAGATTCAAAAATTTTCAATAAAATTCTGGCAAGTCAAATTCAAAAACATATCAAAGAGATTGTGCACCATTATCCAGTGGGATTCATCCCAGGGATGCAAGGTTGATTCAACAAATGGAAATAAATAAATGTAATTCATTAAATCAATAGACTTAAAGATAAGAATCATATGATCATCTCAGTAGACACAGAAAAAGCAATTGACAAAATATCGCACCCCTTTATTTTCAAAACACTAGAAAAACTAGGGATTACAGGAACATATCTCAACATCATAACGGTTATATACACTAAGCCTCAGACCAATATCATTCTAAACAGAGAAAAATTGAAGGTATTCCCTATACAAACTGGAACAAGACAGGGATGCCCTCTTTCACCACTTCTATTCAACATAGTACTTGAAACACTGGCCAGAGCAACTAGACAGATGAAAAAAATAAAACGGATAAGTTCAGGAAAAGAAGAACTTAAACAAGCACTATTTGCTGCCAACATGATTCTATACCTGGAAGACCCAAAAAACTCCACCAGAAAACTTCTAGAACTAGTAAATGAATTCAGCAAAATAGCAGGATATAAAATCAACACCCAGAAATCAAAGGCATTTCTGTATATCAGAGACAAATCCTCTGAGAAGAAAATGAGGAAAACTACCCCTTTCACAATATCCTAAAAAATATAATCAACTTAACAAAAGATGTGAAAGATCTATACAATGAAAACTACAGGACCCTAATGAGAGAAATCAAAGGAGACCTTAGAATATGGAAAGAGCTGCCTTGATCATGGATAGGCAGAATTAATATTATCAAAATGACCATACTACCAATAGCACTATATAGATCTATTACAATTCCAATCAACGTCCCAATGGCATTTCTCTTAGAAATAGAAAAAGCAATCATAAAATTCATCTGGAAACGTAGGAGACCCACAATAGCTAAAGCAATCCTAAGCAGGAAGAGTGAAGCAAGTGTCATCACTATACCAGAACTTAATCTATACTACAGAGCCATAGTAACAAAAACAACATGGTATTGGCACCAAAACAGACTGGAAGACCAATGGTACAGAATAGAGGACATATAGGCTAGCCCACAAAATTACAATTATATTAGACAAAGGTGCCAAACACATGCACTGGAGAAATGATAGCATCTTCAACAAATGGTGCTGGGAAAACTAGAAATCCATACGCAACACAATGAAATTAAATCCCTATCTCTCACCATGCCCCAAACTCAACTCAAAATGGATCAAAGACCTAGGAATTAAACCAGAGACTCTGTGTCTAATACAAGAAAAAGTAGGCCCTAATCTCCATCATGTAGGATTAGGCCCCAACTTCCTTAAAAAGAATACTTTGATTCAAGAATTAAAATCAAGAATAAATAAATGGGATGGAATCAAACTACAAACTAGTTTCCTCTCAGCAAAATAAATAATCTGTGAGGTGAACAGAGAGCCTACATCCTGGGAGTAAGCTTTACCCCTCACACGTCAGATAGAACACTAATCTCTAGGGTATATAAAGAACTCAAAAAGCTAAACACTGAAAAAAACAAATAACCCAATCAAGAAATGGGCCACAGACCTGAATAGACACTTCTCAGAAGAGGATATACAATCAATCAACAAATATATGAAAAAATGCTCATCATCTCTAGCAATCAGAGAAATGCAAATCAAAACTACTCTAAAATATCATCCCACTCCAGTCAGAATGGCAACTATTATGATGACAAACAACAAGTGTTGGTGAGTATGTTGGAGAAAAGGTACACTCATACATTGCTGGTGGGGCTTCAAATTGGTGCAGCCAATTTGGAAAGCAGTATGGAGATTCCTTGGAAATCTGGAAGTGGAACCACCATTTGACCCAGCTATTCCTCTCCTTAGACTATACTCAAAGGACTTAAAAACAGCATTCTAGAGGGACACGCCATATCAATGTTTATAGCAGCACAATTCACAATAGCTAAACTATGGAACCAAACTAGATGCCCTTCAGTGGATGAATGAATAAAAAAAAATGTGGCATATATACACAATGGAATATTACTCAGCATTAAAAAAAGGACAAAATCATAGCATTTGCAGGTAAATGGATGGCATTGTTGAAGACAATGCTAAGTGAAGTTAGCCAATCCCCCAAAAACAAATACCGAATGTTTTTTTTCTGATATAAGGAGGTTGACTCTAGTGGGGTTGGGAGGGAGAGCATGGGAGGATTAGATTAATTCTAGAAAGGGAAGAGGTGTGGGAAGGAAAAGGAGGGGGCAAAGGATTAGCAAGGATGGTGTAATTTGATGGACTTCATTATACTAAGTACATGAGAGTGAAGTCTTGAATTAGGTGTCAATATACTTTATATACAAACAGAGATATGAAAAATTGTGATATATATATAAAGTATAATGCAAAAAAACCCAAAGTACATGTATAAAGGCATAAATTGGCATGAACATACTTTATATGTGAAAAATTGTTTTCTATATGTGTAATAAGAATGTAATGCATTCCACTGCTGCCGTGTATTTAAAAAAAATAACAAAATCAATATAAGATAAAAAAGAAATATCACAGATAAGAAATACATACTAATGAATATTTATCAAGTTTCTACACTATAATTTTTTTTTCCTTTTCTATATCTGCTTTTGGCAAAAAATTACCAGGTCCAGCCAACCCTGAAGAGGACAGGAGACGGTTAATCTTCACACTTTGGAGGGTGTGGTTGAAGTTGGGGAAAGTGTCTACATATATTACTTGGAAATATTCTGAAAAGAAAGTTTGTTTCTTCTTCCAATTTATTTTCTAATCCAATCACTTTTTTTCATCACTATGGACTTATTTACATTTATTTTATACTTTGAGTTATAATCCAGTAGAGCAAGAATAGACCTTATCTGAAATACTAGGGACCCGAGTGTTTGAGACTTTTCAGATTTTGAATACTTACACATATATAATGAGACATCTTAGAGATGGTAAGCAGGTCAAAACACAAAATTTATGTTCATGAACATGAAACTTATGTTTGTACTATAAACACAAACATAAAATATATGTTTCTTATACACATAGCCAGAAGGTAATTTTATACAATATTTTTAGTGAACCTGGGTTTTGACTGCAACTCCATGAAGTCATGTCAGACTCAAAAATTTTGGTCTTTAGGAGCTGGGATGTAGCTTAGTGGTAAAGACCTTGCCTAACATGCATGGAGCCCTGGGTTCAATCCCAGTTCAAAAAAAAAATTTTGGTCTTTGGAGAATTTTGGATTAGGAATTTTCAGATCAGGGATGCTCAATCTGTAATACTTTGTTTTTTGAATTGTTCCAGCTTTGATCATTTGGAGCTTTTCCAGCTCGAGTGCTATGTTTCTTTGGTATTCCCCTATTCCTCATTTTTTTCTTCTCTTTTTTCTTGAGGGGGGGAGCAGTCATTTCCAAATTTCTTACACTACAAGATGCTCCTGGCTCATTTTGTTTTCCATTTTCATGCCTAAAGCAAGCTATTTTTTAGGAGCCCCAAAAACTAATTTTGACTAGGAACACATTAGGCAGGAAGTTCAGAGCAAGTAATAAATGGCCTATTTGAAAATAGACTTGACAGAGCTTTGAGGCTCAGACATGAGAAATTGGTCTAGAGGGCCAGATATTTTAGTACTTAGAGCTTGCCAATTAGATAAAGTCAGTTTTTCAATGTCCATGTGGCAAAAGGCCAATGGCAACAACCAAATCATTTGCTGAAGTCCCATTGACTTTGTGAGAGATAAAGTACTAGAAAGCTGAGCTTCTGCACTGAAGAATGGAGACAAAATAACACAAGAGAACAACAACCACCTCTAGATGGGTACAATAACCAGTAGAGAACAGGAAGGCCTTCTTCAGCTCATAAGTGACATTACCAGGCTCTTTTGGAAGTCAACCTGAGCTTAGACTTGGAGTGGAAACTTAAAGGACCAGTTGACACGAGGTGATTCCATGAACTTTGAAAAATATCTCCATTGGCCATGGCATGGGAGAGTCCCTGGTCCCTCTGGGGAGAGCAGTATCTGAAGCACTGGGCAGGCATGAGGAATGACCCTCTATTTCAACATTCACCGAACTCAAGTTCAACTTTTTTCCCATAATTGTTTTAATTGCCTTGCAAAGAGTTGGCCTCTAATGACTAATTATAACTAGGAGGCAGCTACCTGTAGGGAAGAAGTTGTGGTGGCTCCCAGGAGTCCAGGCTGCAGGAAAGGAGGCTCCTGGCACAGGCTTGGTCTCTGCTAACTCAGACCCTGGAGGGAAGATCACCAGACACAATTCTGATTTCCTGGCTGACCCAGGAGAGCACTCTGTAAGCCTGGGATGGCATCTGCTTCTAGGCAGAGAAGGCACTAGAGAGCCCTCGTGATACTTTGCTCTAATTTATGAGCAGTTCGTGTCCTGTGAGCTCCTAACGTGGGGGGCATCATAACCTGGGCCCCTGGCGTAAGCTTTGAATTCCCCTGTGCTCCGCCTATGTAGCTAGGCCATGAGAAAAGAAGCAGGGAGTCAGGGAAGATGCAGGGGAAGGTGGTGCCCAGCCAGCAGAGGATGACAGATGTGGGGCTATTGCAGAAGTAGCCAGTGCAGAACCACCATGGACAAGCCAAGCTAGACAGAGGCCTTTCCTTTTTCTACTCATGCCCTGATACTGACCTTGCAGGAGATCCTTTGCCCCTTTCAGCATGACTTTCTCTACAGTGAAGAGTGACTTTTTATAATGAATTTGTAGTAGTGGGACACTAGGGGATAGAGAATGACTTACTGTTGCTCTGAACACTTCGATATGGTCAGTCTCTATCTCCATGTATCTCCTCACACCCATTTTGACTGAGGCTTGAGGAAGAGAGAGACTGAAGCATAAGACCTATACCCCAAATTAGTGTTCCTTACGTTCAACCTATTTCTTGGTTGGGACTCAGAATTTAGTGAAATATTTCCACATTCTGCAGAAACTGTCAGTTCTCAAGTTCCCTAGATCGTACACTTTACTGCTCTGAATTTTGATATCTGGAAATGTTGCTTCCCAGTGTCTCATGAAGGGGAGAAAAACATAATTTCATGTCCTAGCCCTCAAGGTTCTTTTTAAAAAATATTTGTTTTTTAGTTACAGTTGGAGACAATACCTTTATTTCATTTTATTTTATTTATATATGGTGCTGAGGATCAAACCCAGGGCCTTGCATGTGCTAGGCAAGCGCTCTACTGCTGAGCCACAACCCCAGCCCCCCTCAAAGGTTCTTAGCTGGGACTGACTCCTTTTAACAAAGGGTGGATCAATAAGAGGGGAAATTCTTAAAAAGCAAGTTTAAATACACACCATGTGTGTCACACATAATACAAGCTACTCTCCCAGGAAAGTAACCCTCTCTCAAAGCAGTGGCTTGGAAGAGCAATCAATTAATCTGAGGGTGACAATACAAAGGACCAAATGTTTCTGGCTTCCAGGTTGGAAAACAGTGGGAAGGTTGCCATGTCTCCTCCCAGATTTCTCTGGCATCTCGTAGTCCTGCTTCTTTGTTAATAAGCATCTTCTCCAGTGAACTTAGATTTACGTCTTCAGCAATGGGGCTTGGTGAGAGCAGGGAAGGCTAGAAAGACCTTTGCCTGTGAATATGTGTCCTGCTGTCAGGCAAACAGAGGGAAAGGCAGAGGGAGCACCTCCTTTATAACAGTTTTGAGTTAAAAATCCTGACTTTAGGGAGACATTCTGGTTTCTTTCACCCTTTAATTACCTAACATATCATCAGTCATTCTTCAACACATGATAACTTAGGAGAATAAGAACTCTATTTATATTGTGTCATAATTGTAGAAAAAGATTATGAAACACTGTGTCCTTGAAATTCCCTGTTCTATTCCCAGGACTCTATCCAAGTCAAGGGAACAATAAGAGCAGTCCTGGGCTGGAATATCTAGGTAAAAATAACTGGCAGGGCATTGAATATCTGCGCTACGTTCAGGGAGCTTAGGACAACTTAGTGTTTTTGTAGATAGATACTGCTTTCTTGCATTACTAAGTCTCTTGGAATGTTGATCATACAATGGGGCAATGTAAACCTAACCTATATATTCCTCCTTCCTGTTGTAACTGGTTACAACTCAGTGCTGTGGAGAGAAAAAATATTTATCCAGCTGCCACCAGACAAAGCATTAGGAGACATGAGGCACTGTTGGGTGAAGCACCCTGAGGGACGGAGGTGCTATCTATTCTTTTCACGACTGGATATTCTCTTAAGCAATTTTTAATAAACCTCATGTCCCAGATGCCATCTCCAGGCAACCTGTCCCACTGCCCTAGCACAACTGGGCTCTGAAAAATTGTGAACTATGCTATGTAATAAAATACCAGAAAGTTTGTTGGAAGGTAGGCAAAGAGTGGTGTTCTGAGGTGGGGGGAGAGAGTTAGGCTTGGGACAGAGGAAGAATTACCTCTCATGGCAATAAGCAAATACCAGGACGTTTGTAATCAAGATCTATTAGTTGTGTGTCTCAGAGTCTTGTGCCATTACTATGAATCAGCAACCAAGATTCCTGTACCATCTCCTCATCTGAGACCAGAGAGGGCAGCTGATCCTGAGGAGGGTTGACTCTAATGTCATCTGAAATTCCCAGGTCATTGTGGTGGCCAGTATCTTAGAGTGTTGCCAGAGTTATCTAAACACACAGATCTAAATATTTCTCTTCTAAGTTGTTCTTGTATATAAAATGAATATCATAGAATCAGAATATCATAGAATCAGATAACAAATTACTTGCTTTAGGACTATGAGTACCTGTTTTCCGCATATTGAAAAGCATGAGCATGATCACATAGTCATGGGTGGGTTTTATATCTATGTGGCCTTATTTCTCTGTTTGTAACAGGACAAGAAATACATGATGTCCAGGAGTTGTTTTCTAAAATATTCTACTTCTAGGACCTAAGAATTAGCTTCCTAAGGGCTCCTTTAATGTCACGATTCCTCAGGCTGTAGATGAAGGGATTGACCAAGGGTGTCACCACTGTGAAGATGACAGTGGCCACAGTGTCTTGAACTGAGTAGGAGGATGAAGGGTGCATATAGACCCCCAAGATTGCCCCATAGAATAGGGAAACCACTGTGAGGTGGCACCCACAGGTGGACAGGGCTTTCCTTATCCCTTGGGCTGACGGCAACTTCAGCACATTAGAGAAGATGAAAGCATAGGAAACAATGATACATGTAAATGGTGTCATAAATATCAAACCACCCACAGTGAAGACCATCAAGTCATTGATAAAGGTATCAGAACAAGAGAGCTTGAGAATAGGGTAAGGGTCACAGAAGAAGTGGTGCACAGCATTGTTGGAACAAAAGGTGAGTTGAGTCATGAGAAGAGTGTGTAAGAGAGCATGCAGGTTGGTAATCATCCAAGATACAGCCACCAGAAGGACACAGAGTTTGGGCCTCATGATCAAGGAGTAGTGAAGTGGACAACAAATGGCTACATAACGGTCATAGGCCATCACACTCAGGAGGAACCCATCCATATTGCTGAAAGTGATGAAGAAGTAGATCTGGGACATGCACTCTCTGTAGGATATGGACTTGCTCCCCACTATGTGATTCACCAGCATCTTGGGGATTGTGACTGATGAAATGCAGATGTCAACAGTGGAGAGGTTGGCCAGGAAGAAGTACATGGGTGTATGGAGATGAGGGTCACAGCTGATGGCCAAGATGATGAGAAGGTTCCCAATGATGGTGACCAGGTACATCCCCAAGAACAGCCCACAGAGGACCTCCTCCTGCTGTGACTTCCCAGACAATCCCAGGAGGAGGAATTCTGTGACCATTGTCTGATTTTTTCCATCCATGTCTGTCGGTAGAATTGTCATACCATAAGATCATTTATCAAAATAGATTCTACTATCATGTATAACCAATGAAAAGACCAATAAATTTAAAATTCCTATTATCATAGAAAAAAGATTACATGATAGCAGTAGAGCCAAAACATTGTATAGAACAACATGTTGATAGATTGAGTACTAACTGCAACGTGATTATCTTATTGTGCATCTTTATAGAAGAAGTCTAGTTAATTTCAATGGTGTTTAAATACTGATTTCTATAGTTTTATTCACTCTATTCCATTCCCTTTTGCTTCTCAGTTCTTTCTTATACAAGATGTAACTTACTTTCATAATTGAGGCATTATCTTCCACAATAGAAAGTGAAGAATGAGACAGTTAGGTGATTCATCCATATTCACAAAACTAATAGAAGACAGAGTTCAAAATAAGTTGAACATTTTCTTTTCTTGCTTTTATATAAAGCAAGCATGTGGTTTTCTTTCTTTCTTTCTTTTTGAAATGTGGTCTTTCTGTGTTGCTCATGCTGGCCTAAAACTTCTGATCTTTAGATTATTTCACCTCAGGTTCTGGAATATGTTGGAATATAGGCATGTTATGCCACACCTAGTTACCTTCAGGATGTACTTTGATTAGCTACATTTACGGAAAATTCTTTTTCTTTTTCTTTTCTTTTGCATTGCTTAAGGTGAAACCCAGGGCCTCATGGACTTGAGGCTACTGCTATACCACTTAGTTATACGAACAAATTGATTAAAACTTTAAGTTTCAAACTCTGTATTAAGTGCTATACCATAAACCTACAAATTAGGTATATGGTTTCTTTTTAAAAAAGCTTTTTTTCTCAGAATGTGGGAAATTTGTAAGCTTCCATAGACCTTCTTGGTGGTTTATCCCCAATATTTCAGCTACCTTTAGTATGTCTTTACTGTAGATCATAGCTATTGGGTCTGCTGACCTGATCATGGAGCAGGTAACTGTGGGCAGCCTTTTTCCTCTTCTCCTTCCCTCAGAAGAAGAAAAGCAGATACTTATTGTATCTGGATTATTTTTCTGTTGGAGGAAAGTGAACTAATTGATAGAGAACAAGTTCACCTGGTGCATCTGAATGATAAAGTCAGGACTAAGAAATCACCATGGCTGGGGGTCAAGTAAAACATTGTGAATGTAATGACTCTGGAAGAATTCATGGTATTTTAGTTGGAAAGGAGGGGAGATGCATACCCTGGGAGACAAAAATCTTAAGAAAAAGGAAGAGTGAGAGGCAGCAACTGCTATCTGATTGCTGAGGTTAAGGATATTCTAGGGAATACTTTGACGATTTGGGTTCTAGGATATACATATTATGTAATAGTGAGATGATGATCACCATGAAAACCAATTTAGTGAAATTAAGGATGCAATGCTGATATGTGAAATCATTTTACCTGGAGTAATTTGCAGAACCATCACAGGTAATACTGTATAAGATAAAGCTAGAAGATGTTCCTAATGAGACATGTGTATGGTGGATCTTAGTAGTTGAGGATTGTGGGAGAGAGTGTGAGATATGTCATCAATATAACAGCAAGACAAGCAAGATAATTGAGAGCATTGACCAATAGGTGTGCATCTTTTGGTTTTTGGGACAGATAGTTCCCCATAAGGGAAGCAGAGAGAGAGAGGAGTGATAGGATGGCCACAAGGACTTTTCCATTTATGTTGGATTTGCCAGTAAGCCCCAACACTGAGAACATCAAGCTCAAATGATTCTGTATTCTCCTGTTACAGCCTTTGGATTACAGTATGTGCTTGCATCAGGATGGTCAGTTGCTGGAAATGATGTTACCACTTTATGACTTAGATCCTAACAAGATGAGCTTTGGAAGAAAACCTGTTACTGGTTGCATATTAACCACTCACCTTCTAGATTTTAATTATTTCTCCTACACAGCTTGTAGGGTGAGAGAGCACCTACCCCTGTCTGTGAGAAGAATCCTTAGTTTTTAAACTTAAGTATGCTGCTTCATGAACTAATCTTTTGTGAGTCCTGGTAAGTGTATGACTATGTATGAGATGTCTGACATATCCACATGGCTGAGTGTTCGTGTTCCCTGAGCCTTAAAATAAAGCCTTACCTCTGACCTCCAGGGCAACACATGAAGTCACAGACCACATTGAATGGATGTAGAGTGACAACTGGAACAAAAGAGAAGCTAAGGGCAGAAGAGCAGAGTCTTTAATGTCATACAAAGGAGTATCTCTTCTTGGGTTGTAGGAAATGGTGCTTTTGGCTCTAAGATTCTGGCTAAATCTAGGAATATCCTATTGTAACTGGACCTAGCACTGCCAAGTCCCATTTTCTTCTTTCTTATCCACCACAGGCTTCTCTATTTTTGTCTTTGTAATGTAGCTGCTCTGTTCTACAATAGACAAGCATACCCTGACCCAAAAATCTTGTACCTGACAGAACACAAGATGTTTCCCCCTTTAAACTCGGTTATATGAAGAATGAGTCAGTGGTTTTTGTTTTCTTAAGGTGACTCACTGTGTTTGTGTCTATGTGAATCAGTCCAATGTTGGAGGTAATTGTGCTCTCACCTGCATTCCTCAGCCCTTGTTATCTGTCTGCTCTCTGCTGCTGTCACGCATTTCCAAAAAAAAATCTCCATCTCTGTTGGCTCCATACTTAATGTTGGATGATGGGAAATTCACAGCTGCAGCTGAGAATTAATGACCTGTTCTCACTGGAGGAGAACATTTAGACAGACTCATATGTCTCTGGTTATGTTTGGATGATTGGCATACACACCCCATCTCTGGAGATTTGGAGTTCCATGAGGAATTTTAGCCAAGTTTCTATCCCTAGAGTTCATTCCTCAGAAGTCCACATTAAGCATACGTATTAAGTGCTCCTTGTTTGTATTCTATCTGAACACCAAAAATAAAATTGTCAGAAACTCAGTCCTTGTGGATTTATTTGTTGCCTAGTCATGGACATTCAATTCCATATTCTTAGTCTGATATTCAGAAATCAATGACAGGAGAGAGGAGAAAGGGAGATGCTCTGCGATGATAATATATATACAAAAACATTTTAGCAGTTGATAAACTGTGTGAAAAATGTAACAAGCACAAGCAAAAACTTAAAACTCTGAGAATAAGGAAGAATTTTACAAAGTCTGTACTTTTACTCAAATACTAAATATTGCATTTCTGAAGCTGGTGAAGTTGGGTATCGTTTCATTAGCTTGCTTTCCACCCACATATCTTCTTTAGTAAAGTGTCTATGGAATTCTATTACCTGAGGGTCAATTTGGTAGTTTTCTTTGTTTTTGATTTGAAGAATTCTGGGCTGGGGGTGTGGCTCAGTGGTAGAGCACTTGCCTACCACATGTGAGGAACTAGGTTTGATCCTCAGCACCACATAAATAAATAAATAAGATTTGAAGAGTTCTTCGTGTATTATTATTTATCAAATATAGCCTTTATAGGTTGTGGCTCCTCTTTTCATTTTCTTAAAGACATATTTTGAAGGGGAAACATAATTTTAAAATTAAAAATTTTAATTTTAGTCTAGTTTTTGAATCAAAATTTTTTTTTATTGATTCTGCCTTCTTTAGTTGATATACATAATTTTTGCCTAATCCAGGATTATAACCATGTACACTCTTTTCTCCCTGAAATTTATAATGTTAAGTTCTCTATTCATGACCATGTTCTGTTTTGAATTTATTTCACATATGGAGGTAAGGATTTATTTAATGATTTTTAAAAGTATGGCTACTTAATTGTTGTTGTCATTCATTGAAAGAATCATCTTTCCATCAATGAATTGCTTTGGCACCTTAGGTTCAAATCAACTCACTTTTGTATTACTAGGATTAAATCCAGAGGGCACTCTATCACTGAACTATACACCCAGCCCTTTATTTTTTTTTTTATTTTGAAACAGGGTCTTGCTAAGTTGGCTAGGCTTTTCTTGAACTTGAAATTCTTGTGCACACCTCCCGAGTAACCGAGATTACAGTCATACACCAATGTTTCAGGCTCCATTCACCATTTATGAGTAGGCCTATTTTTTAATTTTTTAACTTGTTCTTTTTAGTTATACATGTCAGAAGAGTCTATTTTGATATATTTCTACAAACATGGAAGTGGGTCTATTTTGTTCTATTGCTCTTTATATCTATGTATTGGCCAAAACAAAATTTTTATTAAGTCTAAAAATCAGTAAGAATTCTTCAACTTTTATTTCTCCAAATTGTTTTATATTCTAGTTCATTTCCATTTCTATATCAACATTAGGCTAAGCTTATCAATTTCTAGAAACAAATTCCTTTAAATATTTTCATTTGCCTATGATACATCTATTCATTATTTGAGGAGTAATTGATTTCCTACTAATAATAAGTCTTCCAAGTCATGGACACTGTGTGTTCAGGTCATCATTTTTTTTTCGTTCAAAAATATTTTGTTTTTATTCAGCATTAAGACTTTGTGCACATTTTGTTGAATTTAAAACTTTTTCATGATATTAATACTATTATGAAGTGTATTTTAAAATTATTTTCAGTCTTTCATTACTAGAATGTTGACATAGGAAATGTTTCCTTGCTGATTTCTAGGAGTGTTTTGTGCTTTCTGTTTGTTTTGTTTTGCTTTTTATAAGTTTTTGGTCATTTTCTGTATAGAAAGTAACACCATCTACAAATAGGGTTAGCTTTATTTCTTTTCCTTTAAAATATGTTTTTTTACATGAATCTTTTTTTATATTTATTTTTTAATAAATAAATGTGCTTTATAGACTCTTCTATCTGTGCATACATTTCACAATATGAAAACAAAGCCCAGAGCCATATGCAGTGGCTATCCCAGTAAAGGCTGGCATTACCCTAATCATGAAGACTGATCATTCACAAAAAATAAACTTGGTTACACACCCTATAAGCTCAGCAAGTTGAGAGGCTGAGGCGGGAGAATCGTAAGTTCAAAGCCAGCCTCACCTACTTGGCAAGGCCATAAGTAACTTAGCAAAGCCCCTAAGAAATTTAGCAAGGTCAAAAGCAACAAAAAGATCCTATCTCAAAATGTGAAATAAATAAATAAACATATTTGCACAATTAACCATTTATATAGATTTTCAATGGAATATACTTGAGAATTGATTAGCATTTACCATTTGTTATTGTGTGACTGAGAATCATGGTGTCACATGCAAGAGAGTAACTGTTTTGTATTTTACATTTTAAATTAGTTTAGAGGCTACAATTTTTATTGATAAATATTCCTCCTACTCAGTGGCCATGGTAAATGAAAGAACACCCAGAGTAGTGAGGCTATGTTGGTAAAGGCGAATGAATAAGGCTAAGCTATGATAATTATTAAGAGTAATGATGCTGGGTATTGTAGCATGCACCTGTAATCTCAGCACTAAGGAAGCTGAGGCAGGAGTATCACAAGTTGAAAGCCAGCCTCAGCAATTTAGCAAGAACCTAAGCAACTTAGCAAGACCCTGTCTCAAAATGAAAAATAAAAAGGGGAAGATTGTGGCTCAGAGGTTAAGCATCCCTGGGTTAAATCCCTTGTTCCAAAACAACAGCAAAAGAATAATGATAAAATATATGGACCCTCAAAGACAAAATGCATTGCAAAGTCGGTAGGAGTAAAAAAAATATAAGGCTTTCTCAGAGCTCAAACTCTGTATAGGACCTATATGTTTTTTCAATATCAAATTGGGCTAAAGAATAGAATCAAGTAGAGTGAGAAATATGGGCTTGATGAGAACAGAAATCCTTAAAAAATCGAAGTGTAATGATGGTGCCAACATGGAAATGGTGAGAAAAAGTGACAGAATAGATATTCTGGCCGGGAAGTTACATGAGATTTTTGCCAGCTGCAAGGAAATTCAATAAGTGCTAGGTGTTTGTGGATGAATGAGCGGTCCTCAGACCTGTACCCACATTCCAACATGCGTATCGTGTAAGGTTCTACACACTGTAAATGACATTTGTGAGATATGGTCTTTACTTTTTCTATGAGACAAGCATGGTGTTTATTCTAACCCTCTGTGGTACAGCTGTATTCTCACCATTGGGGAGATTGAGGAATGAAGTGTTCATAGATATATTAGAAGGATTTCCTTTGTTTAATCCATATCAGCTCTCATTTTGCTATCAAGTGCAAGAATAAAAGTTCAAATTTCAAGTGCAAGAATAAAAATTCAAATTAATAATAAAATATTCTCTGTGTAAAGGAATCACCTTAGATTATGGGCTTTAGCATTACTTCAGTATCATGAATACTGGCTGGGTCCATGGACTGTGATGTCATCAATCAGTCACAATACACTACTGAGGCCTTAGTGATAGCTGGCCTCATAACAACCTAATGTTGTCTTGAGCACTGCTCAAGACAGTGATCTGGTGAATACATAGACTTGCTCAATTTTATATGTTGTTTCCTTAAGTAGAAATTTTTTTCTTGCTCATAACCAGCTAACTTTTTGAGAGTTAAGCTTCTGAGAGAAAGTTACTTGCTTTGAGTAAGACTCTAGAGTTACACCATAAAAGAAAAGCAAAAGAGGAAGCATTGGGACAACCCATTCATCCCTCATCTTGCAAACAAGTCAAGCAAGTATATGTTTGTGTCTTCTCTGGGCTTAGATAACCATGAAATACCTTCAAAAAGGAAGAAAGGAGGATTTCTATTTAGTTGAAAACGAGGGAAGCAAGAGAAGTGATTGAAATAGGGAAGAAGGAAGAAAGGGATGGTCTTCTACTTCCTGACATCTCCCTGAGGGCCCAAGTTGTCTGAGAGTTAAAATATTCAGATGATTCAGGTCTTGTCTCTGTGGCTTTGGACCCAACACTATGTATCTACCGACTTCCTCTTGTTGTATTTATTTCTAATTAAATTGGGCAAAGTGAATATTATAAATTTTGTAATACTATTTTAAAACTCTGAATTAGAAATATTCTCTGCATAGATAATTATATTAAGAGAGGTTTTACTGTCATATATACTAAAAAGAACCAATAAAATAAAAATTTAAAAATGAAGATGAAATTGGCTCCTAGAAATGAGGCAAACATTGAAAAAAATAAACACTTTAAAACTAATTGTACAGGGATGTATATAAAGTCATAGAATTTATATACTCAGGAATAAAAACTGCCTTGCTTAAAACTCAAAGAGAGATACCTGGGTACCCTATATGAAATATAAAGAGAAACACACAAACACACACTTCTTAACAGTGATGGCTAAATTTTGATAAGATTTGGCTCTTTATGGGAAATGAGATAGTGGTTTAAATATTTAGATTAACTCTAAACAAATCCCTTCTATGTGATAGAACACTATTTAGTGATGGTAAGAGACAAATTGGAGCCAACCACAACATTTTAAATTGTGGCTAATATTTCTGAAGACAATCTGATATTCCCAACAAAAATTTATGAATATAATCTAATATTTTCAATAAAGTTTTCAGCTTGTGTGTTACCTAATGGTCACTTGGACAGTAATGTTGTCGTCAGGCACCCTCAATAAAATCGATGCATATTCAAGATCTTATTGAGTATAAACTCAGACAGGCCAAGCACATACACATCTGAATGTTTATGTGGATACATAAACAGCAAACACAACAATAGGTCACAGGATGATAAATATTTACATTAATCTTAATTATCTACTTATTATACACCAAGTGGGATTGCTTGTCTCTCAAAAGCAAAAACAAAAACACCCCAAAACATTACACCATAACTTTATAGAAGTAGCCCAGGCAGAGAGAGCATTGGTACAGGTAAAAATGGTTAATTTACTCCATAGCATAATTCACAATTCATGTCATCATGAGCATAGAGCTTTCTGGGCAAATTTAGCTTATAAATATCCCAGAAAAATTAAAAAGAAAAGAGCATGAAGTATGTATGGCCATGCCTGACAGTGGCACATTTCTCTTCACATCTTTTTCACTTTTAGAAAGCTTAAACAAATACTAGAGATAACTTTGAGGACAGTTGATAAATATAACACTAGTATGCCCAGGTTGAAAGGATAATAGCTTACAGTCTATACTCCATAGACATATGACACATTGTGCACATACACTCATCCAGAACATGTACTGATGCAATAAAAATATTGTAATATATTTTTTTAAAAATTAGTGGTAGGAACCAGTTTATTATCCACATGAATGGACATCATGTATTCATTAAAATAGTCACAGAATAGACTCTTACTATGTGCTTAAGAATAGATAAATAAACATGAACTTCAAATAAAACCCCCATTTCTTACTTGGGTTTATTTTCTCAAGCAAGGTAAACTTATGCAAAGTTATTTGGGAGGTTGCACAGGAGGTGGACTGAAGGGAAAATTGTATTATATAAGACATATGTGAACAACTATGATCAAAATGCCAGCAGGAGCTAGCAGAAAGCATGTTAGATGTTAGAAGGATGTGAAATTATTAATAGCTTCAAACATGCACATATTGGGAAGATCTTCAAAAGATCAACTTGACACAGTCCAAGAACACCCAACACAAACATATTTTCATCGGTTATATGCTCACATGTCTTCACAAACCAGTTGCCCTTCCTACCCTCATCTCTCATTTCCCAAACTATCACATGCACATGAATCTTAAAACCAGACATAATCACTTAAACTTAAAACCAGACAAAGTCACTTTGATTTCAAAATGGCCCTAAATTTATTGACTCTTTTTAAACTTTGTGCAAATAGAAATTAAACATATACTTTGCACCTGGTTTCTTTCACCTCTTATATGTGAAAATGTCACCCACATCATGTATGACTCTAGTTTGTTCATTCCCATTATTGTGTATGTTACATGAATAATATTGAACGCTTCATGTTTTACACCTAGCCCTGTGTTTTCAAAACTCACATGATTTGGTTATACACATTGGTATTTATATTCTCATTTTATTGGGGTGGGTTTTTCATTTAATCTGAAATTTTAAAATCTGCACAACTTCTTATTTGTCTGGTTGTACCTTGTAGCATAACACCATATGTGCAATCACACATAAACCTGGGGTAATGATATCCATCTCATTTCACCATCTTTCCTGCTTCCATGTCCCTCCTCTCCTTTCTCTCTCCTTTGCCCAATCCAAAATTTGTCCATTTTCCCCATGCCCACCCCCCTTACAGATCAGCATCCACTTATCAGAGAAAACATTTGGCCTTTCAGTTTTGGGGATTGGCTTACTTTGCTTGGCATGATATTCTCTAACTCCATCCATTTACCTGCAAATGCCATAATTTTATTCTCTTCTAATGCTGAGTAATATTTGATTGTGTATATATACCAGTTTCTGTATTTATTTATTTATTGAAGGGCAATAATTTTGTTCCACAGTTTAGCTATTGTGAATTGAGCTGCTATAAATATTGATGCATTACTACAGTATGCTGGTTTTAAGTCCTGTAGGTGTAGACTGAGGAGTGGGATAGCTGGGTCAAATACTATTTCCATTCCAAGTTTTCTAAGAATCTCCATACTGCTTTCCAGAGTGGTTGGAACAATTTGCAGTCCCACTGGCAATGTATGAATGTGCCTTTTCCACCACATCTCACCAACGCTTGTTGTTTGTGTTATTGATAACTGCCATTCTGACTGACATTAGATAAAATCTTAGAGTAGTTTTGATTTAGATTTCTCTACTAGAGATGTTGAACATTTTTTCATATATTGGTTGATCAATTGTATATCTTCTTCTGAGAAGTGTCTATTCATGCTCCTTAGCCCATTTAATGATTGGATTGTTTGTTTTTTTGGTGTTAAGTTTTTTGAGTTCTTTATATATCTTGGAGATTAGGGTTCTATTTGATGTGCATGTGACAAAAAAATTTACTCCCAAAATGTAGGCTTTCTCTTCACCACACTGATTGTTTCTTTCACTGAGAAGAAGCTTTTTAGTTTGAACACATCCCATTTACTGATTCTTGATTTTATTTCTTGCACTTTAGGAGTCTTGTTAAGGAAGTTGGGGCCTAATCCAACATGATGAAGATTTGTACCTGCTTTTCCCTCTATTAGGTGCAGTCTCTGGTCTAATTCCTAGGTCCTTGATCCACTTTGAGTTGATATTTGTGCATGGTGAGAGACAGGGGTTTAGTTTTATTTTGCTGCTTATAGTTTCCCAAACACCATTTGTTGAAGAGGTTATCTTTTCTCCAATGTATGTTTTTGGCACATTTGTCTAGTTTGAGGTAACTATATTAATGTGAGTTGGTCTCTGTCTTCTATTTTGTACCATTGGTCTACATGCTATATGCCTATTTTGGTGCCAATATCATGCCTTTTTAAAAACTCTAACTCTGTAGTACAGTTTCAAGTGTTATTGTGATGCCTCCTGCTTCACTCTTTTTGCTAAGGATTGTTTTGTCTATTCTGGGTCTCTTATTTTTCCAAATGAATTTCATGATTGCTTCATCCTCATATTTTTTTTTGTTCCCTTAGATTTCAAAAATGACTTAATTGCTCTAGTCTGAAAGAGAATATTTTTATTAATTACATGAACAATCAGATCACATAAAAAATTGAAAACACACTAATTATACACAGAAATATGAAAGTCCTATTCATAGAGGGGGAAAAGCACATCTTTCCTTTTCAAAGGAAGCTTCCATATTTACTTTAAATTACCTAGTAAATATTAATCCCTGACTCAATTTTAACTAATGTTCTATGAACTTATTTACCCAAGCACACTCATTCACCGCACACCATTGGACTGCAGTGTGTGCAAAATATACATGCCAGAAGTGTTCATGAGTGATTTTGATAATCCTGTACAGTTAAATACAGGGTAGAGTGCTTGGTTAACATTTTACACAGCATAAAATAAGATCATATATATTTAATGACTTCAAAAACAAAATTTTAACAAATGTTAGGTTTGAGGTTGTGTATCTCTAGGATGTGAGATGGGGAAAGTGAAAATGTAGGATAACAATAGACAAGATTTTAACTAAGATTAGTGATTATGCACAGTGATGAGGGCATGGAATAAATGAAAGAACAGATTATTTAAACATACCAATTTATTGTTCAAGCCAGAGGTAATTGTACAGGACAAATAAGTTTTTTTTTAATGTGTGAGATTAGAAAAGTAAGAAGGAAAAATGAATGCTAGGAGGTGATCAGCTCTTTTTACTGTAAGTTATAGTCACTAATGCAACATTAGATTTTGATAGGTATTTTGACTCTAGCCTGAATGAAACTGTGCTTTTCAAACTAAGCAATGGAGTGTGTGTAAGCCTTCAGGCTTTATATCAGTAGGGTTTTTAAAAAAATTTAAATATATTTTTTAGTTGTAGATGCACAATACCTTTATTTTATTTACTTATGTGAGGCTGAGTTTTGAACCCAGTGTCATACACATGCTAGGCAAGTGCTCTACCACTGAGCCATAGCCCCATCCCCACATTAGGAGGTTTCTACAAAGCAAAAGTTACAAAATTATCAAAGCAAATTATTTTTCTACTTTATAAACCACGAAACATCAGAAATAGAGATTATTGGATGGCATGAAAGCCAATTCAAATGATGGAAGTCTAGTTCAAACCCCAATATGCAATGAAAATATAATTTTCATATACTTTTTTTTGGCAGAATATGCAATTTCTATAAAGTTATACAAAGTATTGATTTTTAGAGCTTGGCACATAATATTCAGAAAAAATTTGTTTGAATAAATGAATTAACTCTTACTACAGCACCATGATATTTGTTCTACCTTCTTTGTAGCTTCAATCTTATACATGTATTATTCACATTCTGTGTTCTCTTTGGAGGACAAAGCATTGGTACTTGAGGAAAATGTTCATTCTGAGTCAAGTAATTTCTCTTGTGACTCTTCTTCTACAGTCTCTCTCTCTCATACTGAAAAGGTGAAGGGAAGAAGAGCAATGTCTAGGTATAGTAGGAAAGTGGGAATCTGAGCATACCTGAAGAAATCCAGTTCAGTATCTCTACTCAATCTCTGAAAGAAAGATGTATTTTGTATCCAGTTTTAATTTTCACCACCTCTCTCCTTTGTTCAGTGTCTGGATCCTGGTTTCTGTCCCATCAATAGGAAATCATCAAAAATATCTTCATTGTGGGAGGAAGGAAAGAAATTCTGTGTTTGTTTTGTGAAAAAAAATATCATATGGGAGGGGAGAATAGGTGAATTCATGAGAACAATGTTCTCAAATTGTATTGGAAGTCAGAACTAAAAGCAAATAAAGAAAATTAAACCATGCCTAGTAGTAACCCAGTAATGCCTGTTATGTAAGAATTTGTAAAAAAGAAGAATTGTCATTGACAATCCTTTCAACAATCTTACAGACAATAACTTGTCAAATATAAGTTAGCAGTCAGGTGTGGTGGCACATGCCTGTAATCTCAAAAGCTTGTAAGGCTGAGACAGGAGGATTATGAGTTGAAAGCCATCCTAAGCAAAAGAAAGTACTAAGCAACTCAATAAGACCCTGTTTCTAAATAAAATACAAGATAGGTCTGGAGATGTGATTCAATGGCTGAGTGCCCCTGAGTTCAATCCCCAGTTTATCTATCTATGTATCTATTTATCTCTCTATATATATTATTAGCAATATAAATATAGATTCAGCCATAGAACAGGTAATTTCAGGCTGCATTCGCCTGCATCTCGCAGACAAATTACTCAGGCTCAGTACTAAATAACCTGCGGAAACTGCTTCTTGGAGCCAGCTCCTATCAGAACATACACTGGATTCTGGCTCCCGGAACTGCTCTGGCCCAGGGCTAAAGAACCCATGGAAACTGCTTCTCGGTCCGGGTCCTGCTGAATACTGTGGAGGTAAATACCAATGGAGCCTTCATAGGCAGTGGCAACAGGATTGAGACGGGGCTTGTGAGGGCCGGTCAGGACTCACCCGTTGCTTTGGTCACCCGGCAAAGGGAATGAAATGCTGCCATTCGCATGGGATACCAACATGGCAGAGATCTGATGTCATCAGAAAGCGGTGGAGGAGAGAACTTCATCAATACCAGCGGCGACAGAAACAGTTGGTCTCCTGGTAAAGAAAGTGAGTCACAAACACCCGAGTCTCTCTCACTTTGTCATCAAGCCAGAGGGGCAGAGCAGAGCCGCCGCCCGTGCCCGTAACAGGCCCAGTGGCCCGCCGGCGCAGTAGTCACATCACCCCAATTGGAGTAGGGGCAGAGCAGAGCCGCCACCCGTGCCTGCAAGGAAGGCAGACCTGTGACCGACCGGTGGATCAGGCCCAGCGGCCTGCCGGCGTGGTACACACATCACCCCAATTGGAGTAGGGCAGAGCAGAGCCTTCGCCCATACCCGGAACAGGCCCAGCGGCCCGTTGGCGTGGTAGTCAAGTCACCCCAATTGGAGTAGAGGCAGAACAGAGCTGCCTCCCGCACCTGGAACAGGACCAGCGACCCGCCAGCGTGGTAGTCACCTCAACCCAATTGGAGTAAGGGCAGAGCAGAGCCGCCGCCCACGCCTGCAAGGTAGGCAGACCTGTGACCGACAGGCAGAACAGGCCCAGGGGTCCGTGCACCTGGTAGACATGTCACACCAATTGGAAGAGGGGCAGAGAAGAGCCGCTGCCCGAGCCTGCAAAGTAGGCAAACCTGCGACCGACCAGCAGGACAGGCCCAGTGGCCCGTCAGCATGGTAGACAGATCACCCCAATTGGAGGAGGAGCACAGCCGCCGCCTGCCCCTGCAAGGGAGACTTTTCAACTATACAAGAGCAATATAAATATATAGGGAGAAAATTTCAAAAACATAACAGTTTCACCAAGCAGAAAGAAACGCGAGCAGAATGAAAAGACAAGGAAAGAAAGGACCACAAGCAATGCAGGTCAACTCAACTTTAGAAGAGGTAATAGCTGCAGCAGATGGAATGTCAGATAAAGAATTCAGGATATACATGCTTCAGATGATCTGGAGTCTCAAGGAAGACATTAGACAGCAAAATCAGACAATGAAAGATCACATCGACAATAAATTACATAAACAAATCCAGGAAGCAAAAGATCAACTATACAGGGAGATAGAGGTTATAAAAAACAAACAAACAGAAATCCTAGAAATGCAGGAACCAATAAACCAACTTAAAAACTCAATTGAGAATACTACCAGCAGAGTAGAACACTTAGAAGATAGAACATCAGACAATGAAGACAAAGTATTTCAACTTGAAAAGAACATAGACAGCTCAGCAAGACTGTTAAGAAACCATGAGCAGAACATCCAAGAAATATGGGATAACATAAAGAGACCAAACTTAAGAGTCATTGGGATACAGGAAGGTATAGAGGTCCAAACCAAAGGAATGAGAAATCAATTCAATGAAATAATACGAGAAAACTTCCCAGACTTGAAGAATGAGACAGAATCCCAAATCCTAGAAGCCTACAGGATGCCGAATGTGCAAAATCATAAGAGATCCACACCTAGACACATTATAATGACGATTCCCAACATACAGAATAAGGAGAGAATTTTAAAAGCTACAAGAGAAAGGAAGCAGATTACATTTAGGGGTAAACCAATCAGGATAACAGCTGATCTTTCAACACAGACTCTGAAAGCTAGAAGATCCTGGAATAACATATTTCAAACATTGAAAGAAAATGGGTTCCAACCAAGAATTGTGTATCCAGCGAAATTAAGCTTCAGGATGGAAGATGAAATTAAAACCTTCCACGATAAACAAAAGTTAAAAGAATTTGCAGCTAGAAAACCATCTCTTCAAAACATCCTCGGCAAAACATTACAGGAAGAGGAAATGGAAAATAACAATGAAAACCAACAGTGGGAGGTAGGACAGTAAAGGGGGGAAAATAATCAAAGAGGAAAACAAACCATGTTTAGTAACATAAATAAACAAATATGGCTGGAAGAACAACCCATATCTCAATAATAACCCTAAATGTTAATGGCTTAAACTCACCAATTAAGAGACACAGGCTAGTAGAATGAATCACAAAACAAGACCCAACAATATGTTGCCTACAGGAGACGCATTTGATAGGAAAAGACATACATAGACTGAAGGTGAAAGGTTGGGAAAAATCATATCACTCATATGGGCTTCGGAAACAAGCAGGAGTGTCCATACTCATATCAAATAAAATAGATTTCAAGCCAAAGTTAATCAAAAGGGATAAAGAGGGACACTACATACTGCTCAAGGGAACCATACACCAACAAGACATAACAATCATAAATATATATGCCCCAAACAATGGTGCAGCTATGTTCATCACACAAACTCTTCTCAATTTCAAGAATCTAATAGACCACCGTACAATAATCATGGGAGACTTCAACACACCTCTCTCACCACTGGACAGATCTTCCAAACAAAAGTTGAATAAGGAAACTATAGAACTCAATAACACAATTAATAACATAGACTTAATTGACATATATAGAATATACCACCCAACATCAAGCAGTTACACTTTTTTCTCAGCAGCACATAGATCCTTCTCAAAAATAGATCATATATTATGTCACAGGGCAACTCTTAGACAATATAAATGAGTAGAGATAATACCATGCATCTTATCTGATCATAATGGAAAGAAACTGAAAATCAATGATAAAAGAAGGAAGGAAAAATCATGCATCACTTGGAGAATGAACAATAGGATACTGAATGATCAATGGGTTATAGAAGACATCAAGAAGGAAATTAAAAAATTCTTAGAGATAAATGAAAACACAGACACAACATATCGGAATCTATGGGACACATTGAAAGCAGTCCTAAGAGGAAAATTCATTGCTTGGAGTTCATTCCTTAAAAAAAGAAAAAACCAACAAATAAATGATCTCATACTTCATCTCAAAATCCTAGAAAAAGAATAGCAAAACAACAAGCAAAAGAAGTAGAAGGCAAGAAATAATTAAAATCAGAGCTGAAATTCATGAAATCGAAACAAAAGAAACAATTGAAAAAATTGACAAAATTAAAAGTTGGTTCTTTGAAAAAATAAATAAAATCGACAGACCCTTAGCCATGCTAGCGAAGAGACAAAGAGAGAGAACTCAAATTACTAGCATACAGGATGAAAAAGGCAATATCACAACAGACACTTCAGAAATACAGAAGATAATCAGAAATTATTTTGAATCCTTATACTCCAATAAAATAGAAGATAGTGAAGGCATCGATAAATATCTTAAGTCATATGATCTGCCCAGATTGAGTCAGGAGGATATAGACAACCTAAACAGACCAATATCAATTGAGGAAATAGAAGAAACCATCAAAAGACTACCAACTAAGAAAAGCCCAGGACCAGATGGGTATACAGCAGAGTTTTACAAAGCCTTTAAAGAGGAACTAATACCAAAACTTTTGAAGCTATTTCAGGAAATAGAAGAAGAGGGAGAACTTCCAAATTCATTCTACGAGGCCAACATCACCCTGATACCTAAACCAGACAAAGACACTTCAAAGAAAGAAAACTACAGACCAATATCTCTAATGAACCCAGATGCAAAAATCCTCAATAAAATTTTGGCGAATCGGATCCAAAAACATATCAAAAAAATTGTGCACCATGATCAAGTAGGATTCATCCCTGGGATGCAAGGCTGGTTCAATATACGGAAATCAATAAATGTTATTCACCACATCAATAGACTTAAAAATAAGAACCATATGATCATCTCGATAGATGTGGAAAAAGCATTTGACAAAGTACAGCATCCCTTTAAGTTCAAAACTCTAGAAACACTAGGGATAACAAGAACATACCTCAATAATGTAAAAGCAATCTATGCTAAGCCTCAAGCTAGCATTATTCTGAATGGAGAAAAATTGAAGGCATTCCCTCTAAAATCTGGAACAAGACAGGGATGCCCTCTCTCACCACTTCTGTTCAACATAGTTCTCGAAACACTGGCCAGAGCAATTAGACAGACGAAAGAAATTAAAGGCATAAAAATAGGAAAAGAAGAACTTAAATTATCACTATTTGCAGTTGACATGATTCTATACCTAGCAGATCCAAAAGGGTCTACAAAGAAACTATTAGAGCTAATAAATGAATTCAGCAAAGTGGCAGGATATAAAATCAACACGCATAAATCAAAGGCATTCCTGTATATCAGCGACAAATCCTCTGAAATGGAAATGAGGACAACCACTCCATTCACAATATCCTCAAAAAAAAAAAAAAAAAAAGAATAAAATACTTGGGAATCAACCTAACAAAAGAGGTGAAAGACTTATACAATGAAAACTACAGAACCCTAAAGAGAGAAATAGAAGAAGATCTTAGAAAATGGAAAAATATACCCTGTTAATGGATAGGCAGAACTAACATCATCAAAATGGCGATATTACCAAAAGTTCTCAATAGGTTTAATGCAATGCCAATCAAAATCCCAATGGCATTTCTTGTAGAAATAGAGAAAACAATCATGAAATTCATATAGAAAAATGAAAGACCCAGAATAGCAAAAACAATGCTAAGCAGGAAGTGTGAACCAGGCGGTATAGCGATACCAGACTTCAAACTATACTACAGAGCAATAGTAACAAAAACAGCATGGTACTGGTACCAAAACAGGCAGGTGGACCAATGGTACAGAATAGAGGACACAGAAACCAATCCACAAAACTACAACTATCTTATATTTGATAAAGGGGCTAAAAGCATGCAATGGAGGAAGGATAGCATCTTCAACAAATGGTGCTGGGAAAACTGGAAATCCATATGCAACAAAATGAAACTGAATCCCTTTCTCTCGCCATGCACATAAGTTAACTCAAAATGGATCAAGGAGCTTGATATCAAATCAGAGACACAGCGTCTGATAGAAGAAAAAGTTGGCTACGATCTACATACTGTGGGGTCAGGCTCCAAATTCCCCAATAGGACACCCATAGCACAAGAGTTAATAACTAGAATCCACAAATGGGACTTACTCAAACTAAAAAGTTTTTTCTCAGCAAAAGAAACAATAAGAGAGGTAAATAGGAAGCCTACACCCTGGGAACAAATCTTTACTCCTCACACTTCAGATAGAGCCTTAATATCCAGAGTATACAAAGAACTCAAAAAATTAAACAATAAGATAACAAATAACCCAATCAACAAATGGGCCAAGGACCTGAACAGACAATTCTCAGAGGAGGACATACAATCAATCAAAAAGTATATGAAAAAATGCTCACCATCTCTAGCAGTCAGAGAAATGCAAATCAAAACCACTCTAAGATACCATCTCACTCCAGTAAGATTGGCAGCCATTATGAAGTCAAACAACAAGTGCTGGCGAGGATGTGGGGAAAAGGGTACACTTGTACATTGCTGGTGGGACTGCAAATTGGTGCAGCCAATAGGGAAAGCAGTATGGAGATTTCTTGGAAAGCTGGGAATGGAACCACCATTTGACCCAGCTATTCCCCTTCTTGGTCTATTCCCTAAAGACCTAAAAAGAGCATGCTACAGGGACGCTGCTACATCGATGTTCATAGCAGCACAATTCACAATAGCAAGACTGTGGAACCAACCTAGATGCCCTTCAATAGACGAATGGATAAAAAAATGTGGCATTTATACACAATGGAGTATTACTCTGCATTAAAAAATGACAAAATCATAGAATTTGCAGAGAAATGTATGGCATTAGAGCAGATTATGCTAAGTGAAGCTAGCCAATCCCTAAAAAACAAATGCCAAATGTCTTCTTTGATATAAGGAGAGTAACTAAGAACAGAGTAGGGACAAAGAGCATGAGAAGAAGATTAACATTAAACAGGGATGAGAGGTGGGAGGGAAAGGGAGAGAGAAGGGAAATTGCATGGAAATGGAAGGAGACCCTCAGGGTTATACAAAATTACATACAAGAGGAAGTGAGGGGAAAGGGAAAAATAATACAAGGGGGAGAAATGAATGACAGTAGAGGGGGTAGAGAGAGAAGAGGGGAGGGGAGGGGAGGGGAGGGGGGATAGTAGAGGATAGGAAAGGCAGCAGAATACAACAGACACTAGTATGGCAATATGCAAATCAATGGATGTGTAACTGAAGGGATTCTGCAATCTGTATATGGGGTAAAAATGGGAGTTCATAACCCACTTGAATCAAAGTGTGAAATATGATATATCAAGAACTATGTAATGTTTTGAACAACCAACAATAAAAATTTATATATATGCATTACCAATCTAAAATTACAGATAATATAACTATAAAGTAGATCCTTCAAAATACAAAAAAAAACATTATAAATTATAGTATGATATGTTTTTACAATTTTTTTTGGAATAACACGTTAGTATGTTTAAACATTGTGATGATATAAAACATAATCAAAATACTATTAAAAATATTTAAAAAAATAATCAGTGGTTTTAAAAACAAGTAAGAACAGCCTAAAATATATTCATAATTTTTGAATGATTAAAAACACCCCACAACTCCTTGCAAGGTTGGTCTATGGTCAAAAATGTGGATTAAATAGGACCTCAGAGATGAAAATATTCTGCCTTTCAATTACCATTTTATAAAACTGTGAATTAAAAAATATGCCCTATCCCACTGTATATAATATAGATAAAAAAGAAAATCAGAAAATTTAGAGATTTTGTTGTATATTTGAAATCTCTGATACCCATATATTTGATTCAATGGTACCCAAAATATACAAGAAAAAAACAAAACAAAAAACACCCAACCACTCACAATGTGCTCTTATATCAGGAATTTTCCAAAATATTCTCTGAATATCAAGATATTCTATGATTAAGAAAAAAGACAAACATAGAATCCTGTGTGTGTGTGGGGGGGGGGCTCTCTCTTGTCCAGTGTGGAGGTCCAGGGAACAGGGTAGAGGAGAGTGTGGCTGCAGAGTCGCTATTCAAGACCTCCAGAGATGAAGCAGGAAGCAAGTCTGATTTTATTGCACAGTTACGATGTATATATACTCAGGTAGTAGCGAAGCAGATTACAGGCAGCCACCAGTGCAATTTCTGGCCAACTAATTTGTTTGCAGTGACCAAATGAGAAGTGGGCCATAGAGCAAGTGCAGGGACTGCTATACATTGCCTGATGCCCAGGGCTGTGCCTATGGGGTAAGTGGCCTGCCACTCAAATGCCTAGCATGAGGGGAGTGACCTGCCTCTCAGATGCCCTTAACATATGCCATGTATGCAGTACTCCATGCACTTATTCCCATGCATGTGTGATGATTAGAAAGGACAAGCTTAGAATCCTGTATAGATGAGGAGCACTGAGAATGGTCACCACTGACCAGGCCAAGCTATGTCAGTTGGGAGTAAGTAGGCACACCCCAGAGGGGAACTCTATTATTGGAGGTGAATGTTGAAACAATTGTCAGAGATCCCGATGGAATCTCCTACTCAAACTTAGAACTCTTCAATTCTCACAAGGCTCTGATCCTTTAGATACTTCTGGTAACAGGAGTCACATGAGTATATATTGGAAAGACAATGCAATGGGGAAAAGGAAGCCAACTGATTCTTTACTAAATTTTCCAAGTCTTTGAGAAGTTTCATATAACAATCTAGGGTAGACAAAACAAAGCACTTTACTTGCACAACTATACCAAAGTGTATGAGTTGCTAATGCATTACACAAAATTACCAATACCAATTATGGGGAATTCAGTCCTACCCAGTTACATCATTACAGCAAATATATTTGTATTGCCTAGGTTTCAAACTTTGAAAAGAATTTAAAACATAATTCTCATGAGGACAAGTGCCATGTGTGGTATTGCATGTGGGATATTTGGATGATCGCTGAAAGTTGAAAATATGGCACATTTGATTCTCATTTTTCAATAACCTCAGACTCAGATATATACAATACATAATATGGGCTCTCCATGTTGGCTCAAACACATACCAACAGCAGAGGTCACAGACTGTGGGAACAACTCCTGTGACTCTTTGGCAGATGGAGCTGAACAAATAACAGCACTATGTGAAGTTCCTAGCAGACCCTTAGACAATTCTAATCTTTAGCTAGATGTCATCTATACATGTTTTCATGTACATCTCTCACTGGCTCTTTATCCATAGACAGATGTATTTCTCTCTCTCTCTCTCTATCTCTCTCTCTCTCTCTCTCTCTCTCTCTCTCTCTCTCTCTCTATATATATATATATATATATATATATATATATATGAAGAGAGAAATATTTCTTCATAAATTTATACTCCATTTCCTTCATTTTCACCTTTCAGGAGGAAATTGGGTTAACACCAATAATAGTATCCTACCTGTAGTGTTTGCATATAATACTTTAGGTATGAATAAATATCCAATACTCATATAGTTTACAAAACTATCAGATACAAGAAATCCTATTTCAGAGATATACAACATGCATGTGCGTGTGCACACACACACAATTATAAAAACTACTGTGTGTTTTTATTTTGGAATTTAGAATGAGAAAGTCACCTTAGTATGTGAATAAATAACCGAGAGTAATTTTCATGATTGGTAAAAATGTCTAAAAAAGAATATCTGTGAATCAAATATGTATTTTACCACACAGAGACCTGCTAAATCCTGTGAAAATTATTTGTTTTTGTTTCTGCTATTGTTCTTTCTTCAGAAACCCAGAAGTCTCAAGAAGTTGCTCCTGAGCCATGTGTTGTATTCCAGCCTGGACTGAGGCAGCAGGAGAAAACTTCTCTGCCTCAATTTACTTCATCAGTGTGTCTTCAGTATACAAGCTCATTCCTATTGATGAGCATGGTGAGACAGATTCCAAGGTGGGATCTGAGCTGGAAAAAATGTTGCACCTGTCCTGCTTCCTCAATGCTTGCTCATTTCATATCCCTTATCAACAGACGAGGGATTCAGAGAAGAGAAGCTACCACTGAGGAAGAGACAAGTAGGGAATGAGCCTTCAAAAATAGGACACAATTTCTCAGTACAAACATCCATGTGAATACTGGGTCAGCTACGGGTGAGACAGTGAACAGTGTGATATGCTTATATGAATCCTATCAGAAATTTCCTTCTCTCAAGGTACAGACTCAAGATAACACTCTCATGGTATAAAAGTCCTACTAAGTATGCCCCATTTCTCCTTCCTTTTTCTTTTACTCACATACAAACATCTCTTCTGTTTTCCAGCCATTGTTCTCATTCTCTGTTAGCATTACACAGCTACTCCCATATACCCCTTTTCCACATTAATGGATTTAATGCTTTCACCACTCACTTAAGTACTTCACATCCCACACATGTGGCATGCTTCCATTGTGTAAGTATTGACTGAACCCTAAAAACCTCATATATCCTGAAGGGAAAATACTTTCATATATAGATTTTCTCATCCAAATTTCCATGGATGATGCTGTTCCAAGGATGACCATCAGCAGGGTGCACCTTTACACATGTACTAAGTACTGTAACAACACACACACACACACACACACACACACACACACACACTCATTGTCATCCATTTTAATAGCACCAGAAATATTTACCCAAATGTACCAGAAAACATAAACAAAATTCCATGAGACATATCACAACCTCATTCTGAATATTTGTGACAGGTACATACCTCAGATAACACATAACACAAAATTCTAATACATCACAGGTACATTTACCCACATTATAAAAACCAATACACAAGGACATTTTCATGGCCATCCTACCTCCCCATGTTTAAAAATTTCTTTCATAGAAATCAACAAAATATATCAACATGTTTCATGACATGATCTTACTGAGATGCTGCTAGTACAAGCTGTAAGGAAGTCAGTCTTTCATTCCCATCTGTCTAATTCTGTGGGGACAAGTGCATGGAGTACTGCTTACATGGCATATGTTAAGGGTGTCTGAGTGGCAAACCACTCACCTTATGCTAGGTGCATGAGTGACAGACAACTTACCCCATAGGCACAGCACTGGGTGTGATGCCATCTTGCACTCCTGATGCTTGCTTCACAGCTCACTCGTCAATTGGTTGCTACAAGGACAGTTAGCAAGAAATTGTATTGGCGGATGCCTATAATCTGCCCAGCTACTATATGAGTATACATACATGGTAACTGCAATCAGACCTGCTTCCAGCTTGGTCTTCAGAGGTCTTGATTAGTGACTCTGCAGCAACACTCTTCTCTACCTTGTTCCACGGACCTCCTCACTGACAAGAGAGAGCCCACACAGCTGGCACCTGAACAGGGACCTGAGGTAAGCCTGTAAGACAGGGTGTGGCCCCTCATAGAGTGGTGAGGAAGGGGAAATGGGAAACCTACAAAGTTCCACCAAAGAATCAAAGCTGTAGTGCTGCTTACTCTCTTAGATACTAGAAGTTTAACCCCGAATAAGAGAGAAGCCCAGGAGTTCTGGGACTTAGTGATAGACACTAGTCTATGAATTACTGCCGCTGATGTTTTTGATTCTATGACGTGGGACAAGATAATGGCAAATGCACAGCAAGCTGAAGTGACAGCTTTTATACTTTACCACTACATTTTTTCCATTGTGACAGCCATTAAGCAGAGTTAAGGGGGCCCTACAACAGACCCTTGTCATATAATGATGGCCTTCAAGGAAGATGAGGCTGTGAGAGACAGACAAGGGGAAAAAGAGTGGGGGTGAAAATCTACTTCAAAGCAAGCAACCACAACAGGTTCAGGAGCAAAATAGAAAGGAAACAGTACCACCAGCCTTTATGGTGCAGGAAGAGGTGAACACAAATGGCACAAGTGTGCCTTTTACTGACAGGCAAAGAAGATATAATCAAGGAAGAGTGTATCCTTCCCTTTATGAGGCAATGCCAAAGCCAGCAAGGAACTATGACAGCTTAGGAAGGCTGGACAGGCCCAAACCATGGTCTCCCAGAAAACCATTCCAGGGGCCAGAGATCCTTTTGAAGATCTATGTAAGATAAGAAATGAAAAGTGGGGTAAGGGAGTACAAGCCTTCCCAGTCAACATGGACCCCACACCACAGCACCCTGCCACTTGGTATTCACACACATTGGGTATCCTGAAGGAGTTAAAGAAGGCAGTAAAAGAGGATGGGCCCCGGGGGCATTTGCAGAGCTAATACTCTAATCAGTCTTAAACTTAATTGCCCTCAAGACTGGAAAGACTTAGCCAGAGCAGCTCTTGAGCCCACATTTTTGAAGTAGAAGGCATTTTTCTATTATGAATGTGAACAGCAGGGGGATTATAACCACACCACAAATGTTAACCTCTCAGCTGAATGCTGTTCTGAGAGCCTGGAGGAAGTTACCAGCTGGGGGAGGTACAATTTCTATATAGGGCTTAAGGCAGAAAACCACTGAGGACTTTCCACAGTTTATTAACATAGCAAACAAGGCAGTAGAAGGGAAGGTGTCTCATGAAGAAGTTAGGGCAGCCTTAGCCAAGGGAGTTATATGGTAAAGATTCAATAAGGGACATAGAACAGCAGTGGCACCAGTACAAAATGGCATTCTTGATTGTGAATGGGTTTTGGCCACCCAGGATAGCAGCAGCTCACAAGCAGCTCGAGCCTGTCTGATGGCCTCAATTATGGCAGTTGTATAAAAGCAGGACCAAAGAGGCTTGCCAACAGCTAGTCAGAGACTGTAAAAAAAATGTGAACCTTTTTTTCCCATTGGCCCTTTACAACCTACTGGAGTGAATCCCCAAGGGCTAAAGTGTCTAACACTTTATGGCAAATGGATGTCACTCACTATGCAGCTTTTGGAAATTTATTTATTTATTTATTTTTATTGGTTGTTCAAAACATTACAAAGCTCATGACATATCATCTTTCATACATTTGATTCAAGTGAGTTATGAACTCCCATTTTTACCCCAAATAAAAATTGCAGAATCACATCAGTTATACATTCACATTTTTACATAATGCCATATTTGTGACTGTTGTATTCTGCTGCCTTTCCTATCCCCTACTATCCCCCCTCCTCTCCCCTCCCATCTTCCTTCTCTACATCATCTGTTGTTGTTCAGTTCTCTCCCTTGTTTTCCCCCCCTTTCCCCTCACAACCTCTTATATGTGATTTCGTATAACACTGAGGGTTTCCTACCGTTTCCATGCAATTTCCCTTCTCTCTCCCTTTCCCTCCCACCACTCGTCTCTGTTAAATGTTAATCTTTTCCTCATGCTCTTCCTCCCTGCTCAGTTCTTAGTTGCTCTCTTTAAATCAAAGAAGACATTTGGCATTTGTTTTTTAAGGATTGGCTAGCTTCACTTAGCATAATCTGCTCTAATGCCATCCATTTCCCTGCAAATTCCATGATTTTGTCATTTTTTAGTGCTGCATAATACTCCATTGTGTATAAATGCCACATTTTTTTTATCCATTCATCTATTGAAGGGCATCTAGGTTGGTTCCACAGTCTAGCTATTGTGAATTGTGCTGCTATGATCATTGATGTGGCAGTATCCCTATAGTATGCTCTTTTAAGGTCCTCAAGGAATAGTCCAAGAAGGGTGATAGCTGGGTCAAATGGTGGTTCCATTCCCAGCTTTCCCAGGAATCTCCATACTGCTTTCCATATTGACCGGACCAATTTGCAGTCCCACCAGCAATGTACAAGTGTACCCTTTTCCCCACATCCTCGCCAGCACTTATTGTTGCTTGACTTCATAATGACTGCCAATCTTACTGGAGTGAGATGGTATCTTAGAGTGGTTTTGATTTGCATTTCTCTGACTGCTAGAGATGGTGAGCATTTTTTCATGTACTTATTGATTGATTGTTTGTCCTCCTCTGAGAAGTGTCTGTTCAGGTCCTTGGCCCATTGATTGGGTTATTTGTTTTCTTATTGTTTAATTTTTTGAGTTCTTTGTATATTCTGGAAATTAGGGCTCTATCTGAAGTGTGAGGAGTAAAGATTTGTTCCCAGGATGTAGGCTCCCTATTTACTTCCCTTATTGTTTCTTTTGCTGAGAAAAAACTTTTTAGTTTAAGTAAGTCCCATTTGTTTATTCTTGTTATTAACTCTTGGGCTATGGGCGTCCTATTAAGGAATTTGGAGCCCGACCCCACAATATGTAGATCGGAGCCAGCTTTTTCTTCTATCAGACGCAGAGTCTCTGATTTGATATCAAGCTCTTTGATCCATTTTGAGTTAACTTTTGTGTATGGCGAGAGAAAGGGGTTCAGCTTCATTTTGTTGCATATGGATTTCCAGTTTTCCCAGCACCATTTGTTGAAGATGCTATCCTTCCTCCATTGCATGCTTTTAGCCCCTTTATCAAATATAAGAAAGTTGTAGTTTTGTGGATTGGTCTCTGTGTCCTCTATTCTGTACCATTGGTCCACCTGCCTGTTTTGGTACCAGTACCATACTGTTTTTATTACTATTGCTCTGTAGTACAGTTTGAAATCTGGGATTGCTATACCTCACGATTCACACTCCTGCTTAGAATTGCTTTTGCTATTCTGGGTCTTTTGTTTTTCCATATGAGTTTCATGATTGCTTTATCTATTTCTACAAGAAATGCCGTTGGGATTTTGATTGGCATTGCATTAAACCTGTAGAGAACTTTGGGTAATATCGCCATTTTGATGATGTTAGTTCTGCCTATCCATGAACAGGGTACATTTTTCAATCTTCTAAGATCTTCTTCTATCTCTCTCTTTAGAGTTCTGTAGTTTTCATTGTATCAATCTTTCACCTCTTTTGTTAGGTTGATTCCCAAGTATTTTATTTTTTTTGAGGATATTGTGAATGAAGTAGTTTTCCTCATTTCCATTTCAGAAGTTTTGTTGCTTATATACAGGAATGCCTTTGATTTATGCGTGTTGATTTTATATCCCGCCATTTTGCTGAATTCATTTATTAACTCTAGCAGCTTTTTTGTAGACCCTTTTGGGTCTGTTAGATATATTATCATATCATCTGCAAATAGTGATAATTTAAGTTCTTCTTTTCCTATTTTTATGCTTTTAATTTCTTTTGTCTCTCTAATGGCTCTGGCTAGTATTTCAAGAACTAAATTGAATAGAAGTGGTGAGAGAGGGCATCCCTGTCTTGTTCCAGATTTTAGAGGGAATGCCATCAGTTTTTCTCCATTTAGAATGATGCTAGCCTGAGGCTTAGCATATATAGCTTTTACAATGTTGAGGTAAGTTCCTGTTATCCCTAGTTTTTCTAGTGTTTTGAACATAAAGGGATGCTGTACTTTGTCGAATGCTTTTTCTGCATCTATCGAGATGATCATATGGTTCTTATCTTTAAGTCTATTGATGTGGAGAATAACATTTATTGATTTCCATATATTGAACCAGCCTTGCATCACAGGGATGAATCCTACTTGATCATGGTGCACAAATTTTTTGATAATGCTTTTGTATTTGATTCGCCAGGATTTTATTGAGAATTTTTGCAGCTAAGTTCATTAGAGATATTGGTCTGTAGTTTTCTTTCTTTGAAGTGTCTTTGTCTAGTTTCTGGATCAGGGTGATGTTGGCCTCATAGAATGAATTTGGAAGAGCTCCTTCTCTTTCTATTTCTTGAAATAGCTTGAAAAGTATTGGTATTAATTCTTCTTTGAAGGTTTTGTAAAACTCCGCTGTATATGCATCCTGTCCAGGGCTTTTCTTGGTTGGTAGTCTTTTGATGGCTTCTTCTATTTCTTCCTTTGCTATTGGTCTGTTTAAATTGTGTGTGTGTCTTCCTGACTCAATCTGGGCAGATCATATGACTTAAGAAATTTATCGATATCTTCACTATCTTCTATTTAATTGGAATATAGGGTTTCAAAATACTTTCTAAATATCTTCTGTATTTCTGTAGTGTCTGTTGTGATATTGCCTTTTTCATCCCATATGTTAGTAATTTGAGTTCTCTCTCTTCTTCTCTTTGTTAGCATGGCTAAGGGCCTGTTGATCTTATTTATTTTTTCAAAGAATCAACTTTTAGTTTTATCAATTTTTTCAATGATTTTTTTGTTTCAATTTCGTTGATTTCCACTCTGATTTTAATTATTTCTTGTCTTCTACTACATTTGCTGTTGTTTTGCTCTTCCTTTTCTAGGGTTTTAAGATGTAGTGTGAGTTCATTTATTTGTTGGTTTTTTCTTTTTTTGAGGAATGAACTCCAGGAAATGAATTTCCCTCTTAAAACTGCTTTCATTGTGTCCCATAGATTCCGGTATGTTGTGTCTGTATTGTCATTTATCTCTAAGAATTTTTTTATTTCCTCCTTTATGTCTTCTGTAACCCTTGATCATTCAGTAACATATTGTTCATTTTCCAGGTGATGCAGGATTTTTCCTTCCTTCTTTTATCATTGATTTCCAGTTTCATTTCATTATGATCAGATATGGTGCATGGTATTATCTCCACACCTTTATATTTACTGATAGTTGCCCTATGGCATAATATATGGTCTATCTTTGAGTAGGATCCATGTGCTGCTGAGAAGATGGTGTATCCACTTGATGATGGTTGATATATTCTATATATGTCGGTTAAGTCTAGGTTATTGATTGTGTTATTGAGTTCTATAGTTTCTTTATTCAGCTTTTGTCTAGAGGATCTGTCTAATGGCAAGAGCGGTGTGTTGAAGTCACCCATAATTATTGTGTTGTGGTATATTTGACTCTTGAACTTGAGGAGAGTTTGTTTTATGAACGTTGCAGCACCATTGTTTGGTGCATACAAATTGATAATTGTTATGTCTTGTTGGTGGATGGTTCCTTTTAACAGTATATAGTGTCCTTCTTTATCCCTTTTGATTAACTTAGGTTTGAAGTTGATTTTATTCGATATGAGTATGGCCACTCCTGCTTGTTTCCAAGGGCCATGTGAGTGGCATGATTTTTCCCAATCTTTCACCTTCAGCCTGTGTATGTCTTTTCCTATCATATGAGTCTCCTGAAGGCAGCATATTGTTGGATTTGTTTTTTTAATCCAGGTTACTAGCCTATGTCTCTTGATTGGTGAATTTAAGCCATTAACATTTAAGGTTACAATTGAAATATGGTTTGTACTTCCAGTCATGTTTATTTATTTATTTATTTTAGTTTGGCTAGTTTTCCCTCTTTTGGTTTTTTTTCTCCCCCTTTACTGAGATACCTCCCACTGTTAGTTTTGGGCACTATTTTTCAATTCCTCTTCTTGTAGTATTTTGCTCAAAATGCTTTGCAGTGCTGGTTTTCTGGCTGAGAATTCTTTTAACTTTTGTTTATCATGAAATATTTTAATTTCATTGTCAAATCTGAAGCTTAATTTTGCTGGATACAGTATTATTGGTTGGAATCCATTATTTTTCAGCGTTTGAAATATGTTGTTCCAGGATCTTCTCGCTTTCAAAGTGTCTGTGATGAAAAATCAGTCATTAACCTAATTGGTTTACCCCTGAATGTAATCTGCCTCCTTTCTCTCATAGCTTTTAATATTCTCTCCTTGTTCTGTATGTTGGCTATCTTCATAGTTATATATCTTGGAGTTGGTCTATTATGGTTTTGAATGTTTGGGGTCCTGTAGGCTTCCAGGATTTGGCAATCCATTCCATCTTTCATTTCTGGGAAGTTTTCTAGGATTATTTCATTTAATAGGTTGTCCATTCCTTTGGTTTGAACCTCTATACCTTCTTCTATCCCAATGACTCTCAAGTTTGGTTTTTTTATGACATCCCATAACTTTTGGATAGATTGCTCATGAGATTTAAGCATCCTTTCTGTGTTGACTATATTCTTTTCAAGTTGATAAACTTTGTCTTCATTATCTGATGTTCTGATTTCTACTTGATCTAGTCTATTTGTTATATTCTCATTAGAGTTTTTAATTTGGTTTGTTTCCTGCATTTCTAGGATTACTGTTTGTTTTTTTTTTTTTTTTTTAAATCTCTATCTCCTGGTAAAGCTCGTTCTTTGCAGTTTGAATTTGTTTGTTTAATTCGTTTTCAAAATATACTTTCATTGCTTGGACTTGCTGTCTCATGTCTTCTCTAATATTCTGTTCCATCTGAGTTAGGTATGCCTTGAGTTCTTTCCCTGTCCATGTTTCTGATGCTTCTAGGTTCTCCTGTAGATTTAAGTTGTTCTGCATTGTTTGTAATCCTTTTTTCCCTTGTTTTTTCATGTTGTTCACATTACTTTCCAGCTCTGTTTGACTGTTGTGTAACTGCTTTCTCCTATAAATTTGTTTTGGTTTTGTATGTCTCTGTTGTCTCTCCTTTGTTATGGGAGATTATGCCTAGAAATGTTGGGCTTTATTGTAATTTAAAGCTGATTCATTCAATTCATAAAAGGCTTCTGGGTTCTGTATGCATATAGTGATTTGTTGTTTGTTCTTAGGACTTTATGTTTAGGTTAGGTGCTATGATGGTATGAGGGTTAATATGTCTTGGCTACTTTAGAAGATTGCTCTAATGAAGGGGGATAATAACAGGTGATTGGATCAGGGTGTTGGTAGTAGCTAGGTATTTAGGGGCCCTATAGACAGCCTCGACACATTCACCTATCTGCATTTAGACAATTACACGTAATGGAAGATGTAATGCTTGAGATGAAAGTTGGGGGGTAGGGGAAGGAAGGTGCTCTTAAAAAGAAAGAAGGAGAGAGAGATAGATAGATTAGAGGAGAATAAAAAGAACAATAAAACTTGAAACAGGAAAGAAAGAAAGAAGGAAAAGGGGAGAAAGGAACAGAGAGAGAAGAGGGAAAAAAAATTGAAGTCTTAGAGATCCATTTTCTTCTCTTCCAGTAGGCGGAGCTGTGCCCTCCCAGCGGAGCTTCTGCCCTCTGCGTGCCAACAGCAATCCCTGGAAGACTCTCAGTCTTGTCAGTCCAGAGCTCTTTTACTTCTCTAGCCCTTCCCCCCCTTCCTCCTGTCAGCCAGCCAGCCAGGTCCTGTTCACCAGAAGCGGTTCCCCAGAGATCTAGTTACACTTGCAGCCCCACCTCGCATCTTATTTAAGCCCCAAGTGCTGTGGTAAACTGGTGGCTAAGACCTTGGGAGTCGCCGCTGGTGATATGGGGGGTTGGGGGTCAGGAATCCCCTCTGCTTCCCTACAGACACGCCCCTGGAGAGATCCCTGAGGTTTCCTGGCTGCTTGTATCTGGATGGGGTGGGAGTCACACACCTGCTAAAGTGGATTCCGCTGGGAAGGAATTCTATTGGCCGAACTCCGATGACGTCACCTCTCTGCTATGGCGGGTCCCAGGCTCCTTGCCGGAATGTCCAAAGGGAGGGGTGGGACTGGTCCGTCCTCAGTTGGCCTCAGCTCCCGGCTCACTATTTCATGAAGGCTTGGCTAAAGACCTCTTCCTGCCAAGCTGCATCTCAGAGGCTAGCCACCCATTCACGGTGGCTGCGGGTGGGTGGGCGGCCACGCCGTGGCACGTGGACAGCGGCTGGCGGATCTGGACCTCTGCGTCTCGTGGCGGGGATTCACTCATCTGGGGCAAACTGTCACTTCCAAAAATCCTAGTAACTCCCGGCTGGTCTCTCTTTAGTGGAATTTTGCTAGGAGATTCTCTGCAAGTAGAATCTAAGCGTATCTATGTGTCTTTCTGACCCCATCACTGAGGGGGTATTGAAAGCGCTGCCTCTCCGCCCTCCGCCATGTTGGATCTGGAAATTTAAAATATATTTATGTAATCATTGATATCTATTCAGGCTGTATAATGGTCACAGCCTCCACAGAGAAACCACAAAAAAGGTCATTTCCATTTGTTAAAATGTTTTGGAATTGTGGATATTCCCAGTCTATTAAAACTAACAATAGGCCAGCCTATTCTAGCAAGACATTTCAAGCAGTTTGCAATGATTGGTACTTAACTGGGATCCCCTATAACCCTCAGACTCAAGGCATCTTAGAAAGAACACACAAGGAATTAAAGATCATGCTACAAAACACAGGGGGAAAACTATACCAAGTCCCCTCATGATGCCTTAAACAAAACCTTATTTGCTTTACATTTTCTTTCAATTTCAAAATTTTCTACACAAACAGAAAGCAGCCCATAACCATCTAGTTATGGTCTCATGGATGGAGCCAATAGCACATGCATGGGATGATCTGGGGCCCGCCCTTCCTAATCATGAGTTGAGGCTAATCATGTGTTGAGAGTGTACATATGTTAACAAGAGCCTCACCCCATCTGGATGCCTGCCAGAACGTCAAGCCCTACACTTACAGAACTACCAACCAAGAAGATGAAGGACCTATCTTTGGAAGAAAAACCTCACAAACAAAGGACTCAACAACACAAATGGACCTCACATAAAGTAATATGGGGTTATATTAAAGGTCTTGTTGATCTATCCACCAGATTGTCCCCTTTTCTTAGTGGCAACATCATCCCTGGGTATATGATGATGGTCCTATTGTGTGCAGTACCTGCTGCTGACAGAGAAGCCTCCCATCAGGTAAATTGAGCTTTGGTCACTAGGCCACCACCTTTAGCAGTTGCTAATTGGGAAAGGGCTTTACCTAAGCTCTTATCTAATAATTCCAACCTTATTGATCCTGAGTTATCCATCGAGGAGGTGACTGTACCATGTAATACCAGCATTTCCCTGCCTAATCTGCCAATTTGCTTCTTTGTAGTTTATAGTGAAACCTATGATCCAGATAGTAGTCCCCTCTGTTTTGCTCTTACCAATGAAACTATTGTAGATAACTATAATAAATCATATGTTGGGCTGTCTCTCACTTGTCCCCACATATAAACATACATATTGTGATACATGGATGAATAAAATGTGAGTCATGTAATTACACATTTAGTAAGTATGGGGATGTAAGGATACATATCCTATAAAAGACATAGTGTAATATATATGCAAATTTTACATTCATAATTGAAAATAGAAGTCAAATACACTTTAAAATTTGTATTGTTGCTGGGCATGTTAGTGAACACCTGTAATCCCAGGCTCTCAGGCTGCTGAGACAGAAGGATTGTGAGTTCCATGCCAGCCTCAGCAACAGCAAGGTGCTAAGCAACTCAATGAGACCTTGTCTCTAAACAAAATACAAAATAAAGCTGGGGATGTGGCTCTCTACTTGAATGCCTGTGAGCTTGATCTCTGGTTAAAAAAAACCATTTTTTTAACATGTATTTTACAAGTAAAAATTGATTTAGATATTGAGGTAAGATAAAGGTTAATATGATTCTGGTTTGAGTCAGGATTAGGGTTAAAAACTGAATATGTATATCAGGAAATCTAAGTATTCATAAAATTGTAAAAGTGGAAATATGAATGAAAATGTTATTACACATATTCTTACTCAGAGAAGAATAAAATACAAAAGTCAAGTGATTTCTTATTTTGTAAATATGTATGCAAATTTAGCATTTAGACTTGAAAATAGAAGTCAAAATACATTTTAAATTTGTGTTGGTGTACATGGATTTAAGTAAAGTTTGGTTTAGATATAGAGGGTAAGGGTCAATATAAAATTTTGGTTGGAGTTACAGTTAGGGTTAGTTGTTTGTGTGTCTTCCCATGGAGTGGTGTGGATCTGAGGTAGTACAGTTTCTACTCTGTAGTCATATAGTATCTCTGAATGTTTCCAGTACCTTATCTTTGAAGGGGAGACCAATATTAAGAGAACTCAATTTAAACAATATACAACCTTAGACCAAATAGCTTCTATTAAGCTGTCTACAGTTTTGTCACAATAAATAGAAATTATGTGTTCGATTATTGTTTATAATATAAATAGTAGTTTGATATAAAGGTTTACTGTTTCACATAATGGACAAAGAGAACATAAGTGGCATAGAATGTGATGTTTATGAGGGAGAAGGACAGAAGATAGAGGTAAAAATTTATAGTAAGTTTGAAGGAAGAATTAATAGAGGCTGGCTATTAGCATGAAAGAAGTGAGAAAGAGAATCCAGGGATACAAGTAAGTGAGAGAAAAAATATATACAGATTTTTTTTAAAGTAAAAGATAATAATAACAACAAAATGTGAAATACTATTCAGACATCCCTTCTTCAATAAATTGATGAATTAAAAATATTTAGATTCAAAGATAGTAGAGATGTGAGGGGGAACGAAATCTTAATGGAAAATTGAAGGATGGTTTCCATTGGATTTCAAAATATTTCTCAATTTCTCTACTCTGCTGATAGGTGGGTGGGGTTGTCTGAAGATTGGTGGTTAGCTCCATACAGTGGATACCAGACCAACTGTCTGGGTGAGCCAATAGGAAGATATACTCACACCCTTTCCCCAACTTCCTACCCTCTATAGCTGGCCCCTTCAGTTCCTGTGCACTTGAGAACTACTGAACTGGAGAGAGCCCAGTTTTCTCCAGTTTTTCCAAACTGTGCTCCCCCTGGGGAGCTGCCCCTAGTCTCTGGCTTACCACAGTCATGCCAACCCAGACTGGCCCAGGCAGACCCAGCTGTAATCTGACAGATCTGGGCACCAGTTTACTCAGGCTCTGCCTTGTTGCAGTCCCAAGATCTCAATGCTGTTTCAACTTGCAGAAAGACCATAAGGGATGTGCTCACACAAAAAAGTGGCCCTGAAAAGAGACAGCCAGATGGAGACCAGTATGAAACCCAGCAGGAAGACTCAGGTGCATCCAGACCTTTAGGTACCCTAACAATATAGCTCTAGGCCCTGATCAGTGTTCCCAGACTGAGGCAGCCACTTTCCAAGATGGCAGTGGCAGCAGAAAACCTGCAAGCCCCTTGGGCCTGGACACCCAGGCCCGGGCTGGTGTCCCAAGATGGTAGCAGCCAAATGTAATCAAACCTTCTGGTACTCTGAAAGTGGACTTTCAGGCAGCAGTGGGCAGTGGGCAGTGGGCAGCGGGCAATCCGTGGGTGGTCTGCAGGTCATCTATGTTCAAAAGTCAGGCATTATGCTGGCAAATATTGGGTTATCAGGGCAGATAAATGAGGGCAAACAACATGGGACCAGTGGGCAGCGAGGGCTACCCTGAAGAGAAAGAATATTTCTTCTGCTTGAATCCTGAGTTATGAAGTGACAAGGAATGCAAACTCCTTCTCATTTTGACATTTTGAATCCCACCCAGTTCTTGGTTTTCAGGGCACAACTGCATACACAGAACAAGATTCCTGGGCAAACCCTAGAGCTCCATCAGGAACAAGAACATACAGCTCAAACAATTGCTCACCTCCTAGAATTAATTTCCTCATTCTTATTCTCCACTCACCCCCTACATACACAACTACTTTCTTTTTTTTCCTATAAAGATACCTCTGGCTTGAACAAGGAACTGTTATGTTTCTATACTCTGTGTTTCCATCTGTTCCCTGACCCCAAGGCCCCATGTACCCATCAACCATTGTTAAGATCTTGGGTGCTATTCACGTTATCCTCTGTTTTCATACTTTTATCGTCTCCATCTAAAATCCTAGATTTAAAACTTTTAATCAAATATTTAGTAAAATTTTGTTTTTAAATATGCACGATCTTTTGTCATTGTTTAAATTCTTAACAGAATTCTTAAACACTACCCAATATTGTTCAAGATTATCAAGACCTCTCATAAATGCTTCTGGTGTGTATGTTATGCACACACTGCAGTCAAATGTTTTGTGGTAAATGAGTGAGCTTGGTGTGAATCAGTTCATAGCATGGTGATTAAAATTGGGTAATTTTTAATGTGTGACTGGCTGGTTGTTATATGTTCATATAAAAATTTTATTTGAATAGAAATTATCCATGTAGTTTTTACTGTGTGCTTGTTTGACACATATCTATGTGTATTGAATTCTTTACCATCAAATGGGCAGCAGCCAGCTGGATGAATGGGTTGATATTGAGTTCATACCTGACCATGGATTTGCCTTTGTGCCAAATTATACCCATACATACTACACACAAGCTTTTGTTAATGCCACTTTTTGCTATGCTAATATTAATACTGATGGCATGAATATCACTCATACAGAGATCCCTTGTACAGTTAATACCTCCTGCTTGTTCACAAATTGTCTAACCCCTGCTATGAAAGCTAAATGTATGTTTATCTTCAGAGTTCCCAGCAATCTGGCTTCCAGTGAACCTGTCCAGAGAGTGAAAATAGTCCATGGGACATGGAGATGAAGAGTCTTCTGCATGAGATCCTGCACTGGACAAGGCATGCAATTAGCCTCATCATCACTGGAATTATTGCCCTGGTATCCACCGTCATTGCCTTAGCCTTTATGGCTGCTTTGCTCATTCAAACTATCCAGACTGCTCAGACTGTAAATAATTTGTCTACTGCCATGGCAAAAGCCTTTGCCATTCAAAATTACTAAAATAAACTGTCCTGAGCCACTATTTTAGTCATTCAGCAAGAACTATACCTCCACTAGAAACAACTAGATATTCTGTTTATGTTGCAAAGGCTCACTTGTGACTCTGAATTTCATAGTATTTGTGTCACCCAATATTCTGTATCTGAAAATGTAACCTCCAATTTTTCTCAGTATATTAAGGGTGCTTTGGATGCAAACTATGTTATGACAGCATAATATTACCATGGCAATTGTGAAAATCAATCAGACTAAGGTGTCAATCTTGACAACCTCTTTTTTCTTCCAGGTATTGACTGAAAATTGGAAAAACTTGACAGCCAAATTAACTAATCCTTATAATGGTATTACACTGACCCTACTGTTTATAATAATGATAATATTTTCTTGTGTTGTGAGACACTTATGTAACCATAACAAGGCCACCAAACAAAAAACAGCAATGCCGGCTAAAGTTCTGCATCATAGTCAGAGGGTGACGATGTGGGGACAAGTGCATGGAGAACTGCATACATGGCATATGTTAAGGGCATCTGAGTGGCAAACCACTCCCCCATGCTAGGCATGTGAGTGGCAAACTGCTTATCCTGTAGGCACAGCCCTGGGCTGTTGTAGTCCCTGCACTTGCTCCATGGCACACTTCTTGATTGGTCACTGCAAGGACAGTTGACCAGAAATTGTATTGGTGGCTGCCTGTTTTTACATATAATGTGTGAAAGGAACAAGACACAATATATACACATTTCTCTATGAACTAAGTAAAAAAGATTCAATTAATTTAGGATCATCTTGAAACCAAAGTAATTGTTTCTTGCTTTAAGATAGAAGCAAAAACTGAGAATAAATATTTCTTACACAGGTGATAGTTTGTTGATAAATTAGTGATGAGGGTAGGGAATGCAGATGGGTCTATGAAAAAGAATAATTATGGATTTGGTGTGTTTTTGGACTGGGTTGTCAAGTTCAGCTCTTGGAGGTCCTACCACTATAAGCTTGTTTAAATCTTAGTACTTTCCCACCCTTCTGAAAATCCAACTTGCTTTCTGTAGACTCATGCTGCCACATTGTTCATAGGTGTTCATATGTGTCTCTTATAATACAGTAGTCCCCTCATTCCACTTCTTATCCTCATGTGTGGGCTCTCTCTCGTCCAGTGAGGAGGTCCATAGAACAAGGTAGATGAGAGTGTGACTGAAGAGTCACTAATCAAGACCTCCAGAGACCAAGCAGGAAGAAGGTCTGAATTTATTGTGCAGTTACCATGTATATATACTCAGGTAGTAGCTAAGCAGATTACCACCAGCCACCAATGAAATTTCTGGCCAACTGTCCTTGCAGCAACAAATCAAGGAGTGGGCCATGGAGCGAGTGCAGGGACTGCAACATGTGACCTCATGTCCAGGGCTGTGTCTACTTAGTGAGCGGTTTGCTGCCCACATGCTTAGCATGGGGGAGAGTTTTGCCACACAAATGTCCTTAAGTATGCCATGTGTGCGGTACTCCATGCACTTGTCCCCACACACAAATTTCTATATATTGGACTTGTTTAAGAAAGTTTTTAAGTAAGAGATGTGGTTCTTGTTTGGTGTCCATGTGCATTTATCTATCCTAAGGCACATGTAAGAATCTATTCATGGGTTCCATCTGCATGGATAATACTATGAATGACTATTTGCACAATATATAATTTGTGAATGGAGCAGACACTGCTAGCCATCTCCTTTAAGTATAGGCATCCTAATGTACTATATTTATCAAGCTTCCTTTTAGTTCTCTACTCAGGTGATTAAGCTTTCTACAAGAAAAAATTCACACATGCTACTGCCAGGCATACATATACAATATTCCACACTTCTCCATGTTCTTTCCATTTCTAACTTTCTGGGATATAGATTATCCAAGATAGACTATTATTTTTTTTATCCATTATGCCTAAAAAGTTCTACGGTCCCAATGACAAAGTTTTCATTAATTTCAGTTCATAAATTGTGAAGTGTACCATGGAGTTCACATCTTATTACCACCTGCTTCTATGCTCTGAATTGTTACTAAAGCTTGCGTTGCTCCTATAAAGTCACATTGTAAATTTTTTGAGGAGTAAATAATCTCATTTGGTATATATTAAATGGATATAAAAATGTTTCTTCCCCTGGCATATTTGTATGTGTGATGTATTTGTATCCACATGGATG